>NW_027362184.1:0-742500 GCF_039654945.1 Dendrobates tinctorius | reverse complement strand
ATATACATACACACGTCATAGGTCCCACGCTACACCATATACATACACACGTCATAGGTCCCACGTTACACCATATATACACACACGTCATAGGTCCCACGCTACACCATATACGTAGGTCCCACGCTACACCATATACACACGTCATAGGTCCCACGCTACATCATACACACACACACAAACACACATCATAAGCCCCACGCTACACCACACAGCTGTGGCCAAAAGAATTGACACCCCTGCAATTCTGTCAGATAATACTCAGTTTCTTCCTGAAAATGATTGCAAACACAAATTCTTTGGTATTATCTTCATTTAATTTGTCTTAAATGAAAAAAAAACACAAAACAGAATGAAGCAAAAAGCAAAACATTGATCATTTCACACAAAACTCTAAAAATGGGCCAGACAAAAGTATTGGCCCCCTCAGCCTAATACTTGGTTGCACAACCTTTAGCCAGAATAACTGCGACCAACCGCTTCCGGTAACCATCAATGAGTTTCTTACAATGCTCTGCTGGAATTTTAGACCATTCTTCTTTGGCAAACTACTCCAGGTCCCTGATATTTGAAGGGTGCCTTCTCCAAACTGCCATTTTTAGATCTCTCCACAGGTGTTCTATGGGATTCAGGTCTGGACTCATTGCTGGCCACCTTAGAAGTCTCCAGTGCTTTCTCTCAAACCATTTTCTAGTGCTTTTTGAAGTGTGTTTTGGGTCATTGTCCTGCTGGAAGACCCATGACCTCTGAGGGAGACCCAGCTTTCTCACACTGGGCCCTACATTATGCTGAAAAATTGGTTGGTAGTCTTCAGACTTCATAATGTCATGCACACGGTCAAGCAGTCCAGTGCCAGATGCAGCAAAGCAACCCCAAAACATCAGGGAACCTCCGTCATGTTTGACTGTAGGGACCGTGTTCTTTTCTTTGAATGCCTCTTTTTTTCTCCTGTAAACTCTATGTTGATGCCTTTGCCCAAAAAGCTCTACTTTTGTCTCATCTGACCAGAGAACATTCCTCCAAAGTGTTTTATGCTTTTTCAGGTAAGTTTTGGCAAACTCCAGCCTGGCTTTTTTATGTCTTGAGGTAAGAAGTGGGGTCTTCCTGGGTCTCCTACCATACAGTCCCTTTTCATTCAGACGCCGACAGATAGTACGGGTTGACACTGTTGTACCCTTGGACTGCAGGGCAGCTTGAACTTGTTTGGATGTTAGTCGAGGTTCTTTATCCAACATCCGCACAATCTTGCGTTGAAATCTCTTGTCAATTTTTCTTTTCTGTCCACATCTAGGGAGGTTAGCCACAGTGCCATGGGCTTTACACTTCTTGATGACACTGTGCACGGTAGACACAGGAACATTCAGGTCTTTGGAGATGGACTTGTAGCCTTGAGATTGCTCATGCTTCCTCACAATTTGGTTTCTCAAGTCCTCAGACAGTTCTTTGGTCTTCTTTCTTTTCTCCATGCTCAATGTGGTACACACAAGGACACAGGACAGAGGTGGAGTCAACTTTAATCCATGTCAACTGGCTGCAAGTGTGATTTAGTTATTGCCAACACCTGTTAGGTGCCACAGGTAAGTTACAGGTGCTGTTAATTACACAAATTAGAGAAGCATCACATGATTTTTTCGAGCAGTGCCAATACTTTTGTCCACCCTCTTTTTATGTTTGGTGTGGAATTATATCCAATTTGGCTTTAGGACAATTCTTTTTGTGTTTTTTAATTTAAGACAAATTAAATGAAGATAATAATACTAAAGAATTTGTGTTTGCAATCATTTTCAGGAAGAAACTGAGTATTATCTGACAGAATTGCAGGGGTGTCAATACTTTTGGCCACAACTGTATACATACACACGTCATAGGCCCCACGCTACACCATATACACACACACATCATGGGCCCCACGCTACACCATATACACACACACACACACACATCATGGGCCCCACGCTACACCATATACACACACACACACACACACACACACACACACACACACACATCATGGGCCCCACGCTACACCATATACACACACACACACACATCATGGGCCCCACGCTACACCATATACACACACACACACACACACACACACACACATCATGGGCCCCACGCTACACCATATACACACACACACACACACACATCATGGGCCCCACGCTACACCATATACACACACACACACATCATGGGCCCCACGCTACACCATATACACACACACACATCATGGGCCCCACGCTACACCATATACACACACACACACACATCATGGGCCCCACGCTACACCATATACACACACACATCATGGGCCCCACGCTACACCATATACACACACACACACACATCATGGGCCCCACGCTACACCATATACACACACACACACACATCATGGGCCCCACGCTACACCATATATACACACACACACACACACATCATGGGCCCCACGCTACACCATATACACACACACACATCATGGGCCCCACGCTACACCATATACACACACACACACATCATGGGCCCCACGCTACACCATATACACACACACACACACACATCATGGGCCCCACGCTACACCATATACACACACACACACACACATCATGGGCCCCACGCTACACCATATACACACACACACACATCATGGGCCCCACGCTACACCATATATACACACACACACACACACACACATCATGGGCCCCACGCTACACCATATATACACACACACACATCATGGGCCCCACGCTACACCATATACACACACACACACACACATCATGGGCCCCACGCTACACCATATACACACACACACACACACATCATGGGCCCCACGCTACACCATATACACACACACACACACACATCATGGGCCCCACGCTACACCATATACACACACACACACACACATCATGGGCCCCACGCTACACCATATACACACACACACACACACACACGTCATAGGCCCCACGCTACACCATATACACACACACACACGTCATGGGCCCCACGCTACACCATATACACACACACACACACGTCATAGGTCCCACGCTACACCATATACACACACACACGTCATGGGCCCCACACTACACCATATACACACACACGTCATAGGTCCAACATTACACCATACACACACACGTCATAGGCCCCACGCTACACCATATACACACACGTCATAGGCCCCACGCTACACCATATACACACACGTCATAGGCCCCACGCTACACCATATACACACACGTCATAGGCCCCACGCTACACCATATACACACACGTCATAGGCCCCACGCTACACCATATACACACACGTCATAGGCCCCACGCTACACCATATACACACACACGTCATAGGCCCCAAGCTACACCATATACACACACACACGTCATAGGTCCAACGTTACACCATATATACACACACGTCACAGACACCCGCGCTACACCATATACACACATCATAGCCCCTTCCCCCCCGCGTTACACCGGATACACACGCCATAGCCCCCCCCCATACTACACCGGATACACACTTCAAAGTCCTCCCACGCTACATCGGACACATTTCTCTCCCCCACCCCCCATAGATATGAAATGGGGTCTGGCCATTTCTCCCCCCCCCCATACACCTCCCCTCTCCTCCCCCCCCATAGACATGAAATGGGGTCTGGCCATTTCTCCCCCCCCCATACACCTCCTCTCTCCTCCACTCCCCCCCCATACACCTCCTCTCTCCCCCCCCCCCCCCATACACCTCCTCTCTCCTCCCCCCCCCCATACACCTCCTCCCCTCCCCCCCCCATACACCTCCTCTCTCCTCCCCCCCCCCCCATACACCTCTCCTCCTCCCCCCCCATACACCTCTCCTCCTCCCCCCCCCATACACCTCTCCTCCTCCCCCCCATACACCTCTCCTCCTCCCCCCCCCATACACCTCTCCTCCTCCCCCCCCCCATACACCTCTCCTCCTCCCCCCCCCCCATACACCTCTCCTCCTCCCCCCCCCCATACACCTCTCCTCCTCCCCCCCCCCATACACCTCTCCTCCTCCCCCCCATACACCTCTCCTCCTCCCCCCCATACACCTCTCCTCCTCCCCCCATACACCTCCTCCCCCCCATACACCTCCTCTCTCCTCCCCCCCCATACACCTCTCCTCCTCCCCCCATACACCTCCTCCCCCCCATACACCTCCTCTCTCCTCCCCCCCCCATACACCTCTCCTCCTCCCCCCCATACACCTCCTCCCCCCCAAACACCTCCTCTCTCCTCCCCCCCCCATACACCTCCTCCCCCCCCCATACACCTCCTCCCCCCAAACACCTCCTCTCTCCTCCCCCCCCCCATACACCTCCTCCCCCCCCCCATACACCTCCTCCCCCCCATACACCTCCTCTCTCCTCCCCCCCATACACCTCCTCCCCCCCCCCATACACCTCCTCCCCCCCATACACCTCCTCTCTCCTCCCCCCCCATACACCTCCTCCCCCCCATACACCTCCTCCCCCCCCCATACACCTCCTCTCTCCTCCCCCCCCCCATACACCTCCTCCCCCCCATACACCTCCTCCCCCCCCATACACCTCCTCTCTCCTCCCCCCCCCCATACACCTCCTCCCCCCCATACACCTCCTCCCCCCCATACACCTCCTCTCTCCTCCCCCCCCATACACCTCCTCCCCCCCATACACCTCCTCTCTCCTCCCCCCTCCCCCCCCCCCCATACACCTCTCCTCCCCCCTCCCCCCCCCCATACACCTCTCCTCCCCCCCCCCATACACCTCCTCTCTCCTCCCCCCTCCCCCCCCCCCATACACCTCTCCTCCCCCCCCCCCATACACCTCTCCTCCCCCCCATACACCTCCTCTCTCCTCCCCCCCATACACCTCCTCCCCCCCATACACCTCCTCTCTCCTCCCCCCCCATACACCTCTCCTCCCCCCCATACACCTCCTCCCCCCCATACACCTCCTCTCTCCTCCCCCCCCCATACACCTCTCCTCCCCCCCATACACCTCCTCCCCCCCATACACCTCCTCTCTCCTCCCCCCCCATACACCTCCTCCCCCCATACACCTCCTCCCCCCCCCATACACCTCCTCCCCCCCATACACCTCCTCTCTCCTCCCCCCTCCCCCCCCCCCATACACCTCTCCTCCCCCCCCCCATACACCTCCTCTCTCCTCCCCCCTCCCCCCCCCCCCATACACCTCTCCTCCCCCCCCCCATACACCTCTCCTCCCCCCTCCCCCCCCCCCCATACACCTCTCCTCCCCCCCCCATACACCTCTCCTCCCCCCCATACACCTCCTCTCTCCTCCCCCCCCCCATACACCTCTCCTCCCCCCCATACACCTCCTCTCTCCTCCCCCCCCCATACACCTCCTCCCCCCCATACACCTCCTCTCTCCTCCCCCCCCCCATACACCTCCTCCCCCCCATACACCTCCTCTCTCCTCCCCCCCCCATACACCTCCTCCCCCCCCATACACCTCCTCTCTCCTCCCCCCCCCCATACACCTCCTCCCCCCCATACACCTCCTCTCTCCTCCCCCCCCCCATACACCTCTCCTCCCCCCATACACCTCCTCTCTCCTCCCCCCCCATACACCTCTCCTCCCCCCCATACACCTCCTCTCTCCTCCCCCCCCCCCATACACCTCCTCCCCCCATACACCTCCTCTCTCCTCCCCCCCCATACACCTCTCCTCCCCCCATACACCTCCTCTCTCCTCCCCCCCCATACACCTCTCCTCCCCCCCATACACCTCCTCTCTCCTCCCCCCCCCCATACACCTCCTCCCCCCATACACCTCCTCTCTCCTCCCCCCCCCATACACCTCTCCTCCCCCCCATACACCTCCTCTCTCCTCCCCCCCCCATACACCTCTCCTCCCCCCCATACACCTCCTCTCTCCTCCCCCCCCATACACCTCCTCCCCCCCATACACCTCCTCCCCCCTCCCCCCCCCCATACACCTCCTCCCCCCCATACACCTCCTCCCCCCCATACACCTCCTCTCTCCTCCCCCCCCCCATACACCTCTCCTCCCCCCCATACACCTCCTCTCTCCTCCCCCCCCCCCCATACACCTCCTCCCCCCCATACACCTCCTCCCCCCTCCCCCCCCCCCATACACCTCCTCCCCCCCCATACACCTCCTCCCCCCCATACACCTCCTCCCCCCCATACACCTCCTCTCTCCTCCCCCCCCCCATACACCTCTCCTCCCCCCCATACACCTCCTCTCTCCTCCCCATACACCTCCTCTCTCCTCCCCCCCCCCCATACACCTCCTCCCCCCCATACACCTCCTCTCTCCTCCCCCCCCCCCATACACCTCTCCTCCCCCCCATACACCTCTCCTCCCCCCCCCCCATACACCTCCTCTCTCCTCCCCCCCCCCCATACACCTCTCCTCCCCCCCATACACCTCTCCTCCCCCCCCCCATACACCTCCTCTCTCCTCCCCCCCCCCATACACCTCTCCTCCCCATACACCTCTCCTCCCCCCCCCCCCCCCCATACACCTCCTCTCTCCTCCCCTCCCCCCCCATACACCTCCTCTCTCCTCCACTCCCCCCCCCATACACCTCCTCTCTCCTCCCCCCCCCCCATACACCTCCTCTCTCCTCCCCCCCTCTCCGCCTCCCACAATCCTCTGCGGCCTCTTACCTTGCACATAATGGACAGTAGATAAGAGCCGGGGCCGCGGGTCCTGTGTGTACAGCGGCTGACACTACAGACAACAGCCTGCAGCAGCTGCAGGACCTGCGATGACGTCAGCGTCACGTGACCAGAATGGGCGGAGAGAAGTAGGAGCTTGCAGGAAGTGACGTCACTGATCGCGCGTCCTCCATTAAAATGGTGGAGGCTGAATAACACAGAGGAGGAGGGACCTTCTGACGTCACATGGTCATGTGACAACGGTCAGTCACGACCCTCAGTTTCAGGAGGTGTTACAATACATTGCATTTGTAGTAGAGAGGGCAAGAAAAGCTGAGGTGTATGGGGGGGGGAGGAGGAGAGCTGAGGTGTATGGGGGGAGGAGGAGGAGAGCTGAGGTGTATGGGGGGAGGAGGAGGAGAGCTGAGGTGCATGGGGGGAGGAGGAGGAGAGCTGAGGTGTATGGGGGGAGGAGGAGGAGAGCTGAGGTGCATGGGGGGAGAAGGAGGAGAGCTGAGGTGCATGGGGGGAGAAGGAGGAGAGCTGAGGTGCATGGGGGGAGAAGGAGGAGAGCTGAGGTGTATGGGGGGGGAGGAGGAGAGCTGAGGTGTATGGGGGGGAGGAGGAGGAGAGCTGAGGTGTATGGGGGGGGAGGAGGAGGAGAGCTGAGGTGTATGGGGGGAGAAGGAGGAGGAGAGCTGAGGTGTATGGGGGGAGAAGGAGGAGAGCTGAGGTGCATGGGGGGAGAAGGAGGAGAGCTGAGGTGTATGGGGGGAGAAGGAGGAGAGCTGAGGTGTATGGGGGGGGAGGAGGAGAGCTGAGGTGTATGGGGGGGGAGGAGGAGAGCTGAGGTGTATGGGGGGAGGAGGAGGAGAGCTGAGGTGCATGGGGGGAGAAGGAGGAGAGCTGAGGTGCATGGGGGGAGAAGGAGGAGAGCTGAGGTGTATGGGGGGAGAAGGAGGAGAGCTGAGGTGTATGGGGGGGGAGGAGGAGAGCTGAGGTGTATGGGGGGGGAGGAGGAGAGCTGAGGTGTATGGGGGGAGGAGGAGGAGAGCTGAGGTGTATGGGGGGAGGAGGAGGAGAGCTGAGGTGCATGGGGGGAGAAGGAGGAGAGCTGAGGTGCATGGGGGGAGAAGGAGGAGAGCTGAGGTGCATGGGGGGAGAAGGAGGAGAGCTGAGGTGCATGGGGGGAGAAGGAGGAGAGCTGAGGTGTATGGGGGGAGAAGGAGGAGAGCTGAGGTGTATGGGGGGGGAGGAGGAGAGCTGAGGTGTATGGGGGGGGAGGAGGAGGAGAGCTGAGGTGTATGGGGGGGGAGGAGGAGGAGAGCTGAGGTGTATGGGGGGAGAAGGAGGAGGAGAGCTGAGGTGTATGGGGGGAGAAGGAGGAGGAGAGCTGAGGTGTATGGGGGGAGAAGGAGGAGAGCTGAGGTGTATGGGGGGAGGAGGAGAGCTGAGGTGTATGGGGGGAGGAGGAGGAGAGCTGAGGTGTATGGGGGGGGAGGAGGAGAGCTGAGGTGTATGGGAGGAGGAGGAGAGCTGAGGTGTATGGGGGGAGAAGGAGGAGAGCTGAGGTGTATGGGAGGAGGAGGAGGAGGAGAGCTGAGGTGTATGGGGGGAGAAGGAGGAGAGCTGAGGTGTTTGGGGGGAGGAGGAGGAGAGCTGAGGTGTATGGGGGGAGAAGGAGGAGAGCTGAGGTGTATGGGGGGAGGAGGAGAGCTGAGGTGTATGGGGGGAGGAGGAGGAGAGCTGAGGTGTATGGGGGGGGAGGAGGAGGAGGAGAGCTGAGGTGTATGGGGGGAGGAGGAGGAGGAGAGCTGAGGTGTATGGGGGGAGGAGGAGGAGAGCTGAGGTGTATGGGGGGAGAAGGAGGAGAGCTGAGGTGTATGGGAGGAGGAGGAGGAGGAGAGCTGAGGTGTATGGGGGGAGAAGGAGGAGAGCTGAGGTGTATGGGGGGAGGAGGAGGAGAGCTGAGGTGTATGGGGGGAGAAGGAGGAGAGCTGAGGTGTATGGGGGGAGAAGGAGGAGGAGGAGAGCTGAGGTGTATGGGGGGAGGAGGAGAGCTGAGGTGTATGGGGGGAGGAGGAGGAGAGCTGAGGTGTATGGGGGGGGAGGAGGAGGAGGAGAGCTGAGGTGTATGGGGGGAGGAGGAGGAGAGCTGAGGTGTATGGGGGGAGGAGGAGGAGAGCTGAGGTGTATGGGGGGAGGAGGAGGAGAGCTGAGGTGTATGGGGGGAGGAGGAGGAGAGCTGAGGTGTATGGGGGGAGGAGGAGAGCTGAGGTGTATGGGGGGAGGAGGAGGAGAGCTGAGGTGTATGGGAGGAGGAGGAGGAGGAGAGCTGAGGTGTATGGGGGGAGAAGGAGGAGAGCTGAGGTGTATGGGGGGAGGAGGAGGAGAGCTGAGGTGTATGGGGGGAGAAGGAGGAGAGCTGAGGTGTATGGGAGGAGGAGGAGGAGAGCTGAGGTGTATGGGGGGAGGAGGAGAGCTGAGGTGTATGGGGGGAGGAGGAGGAGAGCTGAGGTGTATGGGGGGGGAGGAGGAGGAGGAGAGCTGAGGTGTATGGGGGGAGGAGGAGGAGAGCTGAGGTGTATGGGGGGAGGAGGAGGAGAGCTGAGGTGTATGGGGGGAGGAGGAGGAGAGCTGAGGTGTATGGGGGGAGGAGGAGGAGAGCTGAGGTGTATGGGGGGAGGAGGAGGAGAGCTGAGGTGTATGGGGGAGGAGGGGAGCTGAGGTGTGTGGGGGGGGAGGGGAGCTGAGGTGTATGGGGGGAGAAGGAGGAGAGCTGAGGTGTATGGGGGGGGAGGAGGAGAGCTGAGGTGTATGGGAGGAGGAGGAGAGCTGAGGTGTATGGGGGGAGAAGGAGGAGAGCTGAGGTGTATGGGGGGAGGAGGAGGAGAGCTGAGGTGTATGGGGGGAGAAGGAGGAGAGCTGAGGTGTATGGGGGGAGAAGGAGGAGAGCTGAGGTGTATGGGGGGAGGAGGAGAGCTGAGGTGTATGGGGGGAGGAGGAGGAGAGCTGAGGTGTATGGGGGGGGAGGGGAGCTGAGATGTGTGGGGGAGGAGGAGGAGAGCTGAGGTGTGTGGGGGAGGAGGGGAGCTGAGGTGTGTGGGGGGGGAGGGGAGCTGAGGTGTATGGGGGGAGGAGGAGGAGAGCTGAGGTGTATGGGGGGAGGAGGAGGAGAGCTGAGGTGTATGGGGGGAGGAGGAGGAGAGCTGAGGTGTATGGGGGGAGGAGGAGGAGAGCTGAGGTGTATGGGGGAGGAGGGGAGCTGAGGTGTGTGGGGGGGGAGGGGAGCTGAGGTGTGGGGGGGAGGGGAGCTGAGATATGTGGGGGAGGAGGAGGAGAGCTGAGGTGTGTGGGGGGGAGGGGAGCTGAGATGTGTGGGGGAGGAGGAGGAGAGCTGAGGTGTGTGGGGGGAGGGGAGCTGAGATGTGTGGGGGAGGAGGAGGAGAGCTGAGGTGTGTGGGGGGAGGGGAGCTGAGATGTGTGGGGGAGGAGGAGGAGAGCTGATGTGTGGGGGAGGAGGAGGAGAGCTGAGGTGTGTGGGGGGAGGGGAGCTGAGATGTGTGGGGGAGGAGGAGGAGAGCTGAGGTGTGTGGGGGAGGAGGGGAGCTGAGGTGTATGGGGGAGGAGGGGAGCTGAGGTGTGTGGGGGGGGAGGGGAGCTGAGGTGTGGGGGGGAGGGGAGCTGAGATATGTGGGGGAGGAGGAGGAGAGCTGAGGTGTGTGGGGGGGAGGGGAGCTGAGATGTGTGGGGGAGGAGGAGGAGAGCTGAGGTGTGTGGGGGGAGGGGAGCTGAGATGTGTGGGGGAGGAGGAGGAGAGCTGAGGTGTGTGGGGGGAGGGGAGCTGAGATGTGTGGGGGAGGAGGAGGAGAGCTGAGGTGTGTGGGGGAGGAGGGGAGCTGAGGTGTGTGGGGGGGGAGGGGAGCTGAGGTGTATGGGGGGAGGAGGAGGAGAGCTGAGGTGTATGGGGGGAGGAGGAGGAGAGCTGAGGTGTATGGGGGGAGGAGGAGGAGAGCTGAGGTGTATGGGGGGAGGAGGAGGAGAGCTGAGGTGTATGGGGGAGGAGGGGAGCTGAGGTGTATGGGGGAGGAGGGGAGCTGAGGTGTGTGGGGGAGGAGGGGAGCTGAGGTGTGTGGGGGAGGAGGGGAGCTGAGGTGTGTGGGGGGGAGGGGAGCTGAGGTGTGTGGGGGGGAGGGGAGCTGAGGTGTGTGGGGGGGAGGGGAGCTGAGGTGTGGGGGGGAGGGGAGCTGAGATATGTGGGGGAGGAGGAGGAGAGCTGAGGTGTGTGGGGGGGAGGGGAGCTGAGATGTGTGGGGGAGGAGGAGGAGAGCTGAGGTGTGTGGGGGGAGGGGAGCTGAGATGTGTGGGGGAGGAGGAGGAGAGCTGAGGTGTGTGGGGGAGGAGGGGAGCTGAGGTGTGTGGGGGGGGAGGGGAGCTGAGCTGTGTGGGGTAGGAGGAGGAGAGCTGAGGTGTGTGGGGGAGGAGGAGGAGAGCTGAGGTGTGTGGGGGAGGAGGGGAGCTGAGGTGTGTGGGGGAGGAGGGGAGCTGAGGTGTATGGGGGAGGAGGGGAGCTGAGGTGTATGGGGGAGGAGGGGAGCTGAGGTGTATGGGGGAGGAGGGGAGCTGAGGTGTGTGGGGGGGAGGAGGAGGCGAGCTGAGGTGTATGGGGGAGGAGGAGAGCTGAGGTGTATGGGGGAGGAGGGGAGCTGAGGTGTGTGGGGGGAGGAGGAGGAGAGCTGAGGTGTATGGGGGAGGAGGAGAGCTGAGGTGTATGGGGGAGGAGGGGAGCTGAGGTGTATGGGGGGGGAGGGGAGCTGAGGTGTATGGGGGGGAGGGGAGCTGAGGTGTATGGGGGGGGAGGGGAGCTGAGGTGTATGGGGGGGAGGGGAGCTGAGGTGTGGGGGGGAGGGGAGCTGAGGGGTATGGGGGGGGAGGGGAGCTGAGGTGTGTGGGGGGGGAGGGGAGCTGAGGTGTGTGGGGGGGGGAGGGGAGCTGAGGTGTGTGGGAGGGGAGCTGAGGTGTGTGGGGGGGGAGGGGAGCTGAGGTGTGTGTGGGGAGGAGGAGGAGCCTGGTGATAAGTCACAGATGTGTTAATTGTCTGATCTATGATGGCTGATCTTCCGTCCCTTTCCATGGTGTCGTCAGTCCTAGCGGTCACATACACCAGTAATACCAGCGTTTCGGTAATGACTGGGTGAATGAGTGTACTCTGATTCCCTGCCCCCACTCCCACCATTCGGGGCGATTGTCTGCAGCTTGTTTATATCGGGGAGGTTTGGGGACGGCATTTATCTCAGTCACCATACAGAAGTATGACGGCGCAGGTGTGAGGCGTGTGTCGGCGCAGGTGTGAGGCGTGTGTCGGCGCAGGTGTGAGGCGTGTGAAGCCGCAGGTGTGAGGCGTGTGACGGCGCTGGTGTGAGGCGTCTGACGGCGTCGGTGTGAGGCGTGTGACTGATGGTGTGAGGAGTGTGCTGGTTCCCTCCCTGTCTGGGCCTGGTGACCACACACTAGATATAGTCCTCAGGCAGTACGCAGGGCGTGACGGTGCCGGTGTGAGGCGTGTGACTGTGATGGTGTGAGGCGTGTGACGGTGTGAGGCGTGTGACTGTGATGGTGTGAGGCGTGTGACGGTGTGAGGCGTGTGACTGTGATGGTGTGACGGTGCCGGTTCCCTCTCTGTCTGGGCCTGGTGACCACACACTAGATATAGTCCTCAGGCAGTACGCAGGGTGTGACTGTGATGATGTGAGGCGTGTGACTGTGATGGTGTGAGGCGTGTGACTGTGATGGTGTGAGGCGTGTGACTGTGATGGTGTGAGGCGTGTGACGGTGCCGGTTCCCTCCCTGTTTGGGCCTGGTGACCACACACTGGATATAGTCCTCAGGCAGTACGCAGGGTGTGAGGCGTGTGACGGTACCGGTTCCCTCCCTGTCTGGGCCTGGTGACCACACACTGGATGTAGTCCTCAGGCAGTACGCAGGGTGTGACGGTGCCGGTTCCCTCCCTGTCTGGGCCTGGTGACCACACACTGGATATAGTCCTCAGGCAGTACGCAGGGTGTGAGGCGTGTGCCGGTTCCCTCCCTGTCTGGGCCTGGTGACCACACACTGGATATAGTCCTCAGGCAGTACGCAGGGTGTGAGGTGTGTGACGGTGCCGGTTCCCTCCCTGTCTGGGCCTGGTGACCACACACTGGATGTAGTCCTCAGCCAGTACGCAGGGTGTGACGGTGCTGGTTCCCTCCCTGTCTGGGCCTGGTGACCACACACTGGATATAGTCCTCAGGCAGTACGCAGGGTGTGAGGCGTGTGCCGGTTCCCTCCCTGTCTGGGCCTGGTGACCACACACTGGATATAGTCCTCAGGCAGTACGCAGGGTGTGAGGCGTGTGACGGTGCCGGTTCCCTCCCTATCTGGGCCTGGTGACCACACACTGGATATAGTCCTCAGGCAGTACGCAGGGTGTGAGGTGTGTGCCGGTTCCCTCCCTGTCTGGGCCTGGTGACCACACACTGGATATAGTCCTCAGGCAGTATGCAGGGTGTGAGGTGTGTGACGGTGCCGGTTCCCTCCCTGTCTGGGCCTGGTGACCACACACTGGATATAGTCCTCAGGCAGTACGCAGGGTGTGAGGTGTGTGACGGTGCCGGTTCCCTCCCTGTCTGGGCCTGGTGACCACACACTGGATATAGTCCTCAGGCAGTACGCAGGGTGTGAGGCGTGTGACGGTGCCGGTTCCCTCCCTATCTGGGCCTCGTGACCACACACTGGATATAGTCCTCAGGCAGTACGCAGGGTGTGAGGCGTGTGCCGGTTCCCTCCCTGTCTGGGCCTGGTGACCACACACTGGATATAGTCCTCAGGCAGTACGCAGGGTGTGAGGCGTGTGACGGTGCCGGTTCCCTCCCTATCTGGGCCTGGTGACCACACACTGGATATAGTCCTCAGGCAGTACGCAGGGTGTGAGGCGTGTGCCGGTTCCCTCCCTGTCTGGGCCTGGTGACCACACACTGGATATAGTCCTCAGGCAGTACGCAGGGTGTGAGGCGTGTGACGGTGCCGGTTCCCTCCCTATCTGGGCCTGGTGACCACACACTGGATATAGTCCTCAGGCAGTACGCAGGGTGTGAGGCGTGTGCCGGTTCCCTCCCTATCTGGGCCTGGTGACCACACACTGGATATAGTCCTCAGGCAGTACGCAGGGTGTGAGGCGTGTGCCGGTTCCCTCCCTGTCTGGGCCTGGTGACCACACACTGGATATAGTCCTCAGGCAGTACGCAGGGTGTGAGGTGTGTGACGGTGCTGGTTCCCTCCCTGTCTGGGCCTGGTGACCACATACTGGATATAGTCCTCAGGCAGTACGCAGGGTGTGAGGTGTGTGACGGTGCCGGTTCCCTCCCTATCTGGGCCTGGTGACCACACACTGGATATAGTCCTCAGGCAGTACGCAGGGTGTGAGGCGTGTGCCGGTTCCCTCCCTGTCTGGGCCTGGTGACCACACACTGGATATAGTCCTCAGGCAGTACGCAGGGTGTGAGACGTGTGCCGGTTCCCTCCCTGTCTGGGCCTGGTGACCACACACTGGATATAGTCCTCAGGCAGTACGCAGGGTGTGAGGTGTGTGACGGTGACGGTTCCCTCCCTGTCTGGGCCTGGTGACCACACACTGGATATAGTCCTCAGGCAGTACGCAGGGTGTGAGGTCGGTGCGACTCCGCAGACGTGGTATACAAGTGACAAGTCCTCACATCGGAGGACTGACAGAACCAAGCTCAGATGTTCTGACCCCTGTCCCTTTATGAGGTGCTATCATTGGAGCTTCCGGGATTCTGACAGTGTTTCCCCGTGACATATTGGGCTTCGTATCAGAATGAGGAGATGGCTGCACTCCGTGGCAGTCAGGCGTGTCCGTGTGAAATACATGAAGTGTGAATAGCGTAATGGCTTCTGAAATTTAGGAAAACACGTGAGATACTTAGCACAAAATTTGGCCAAAAGTGTGAGCCCATCCACCACCATCACGGTGATCTCCTGGATCCCTGACCTGACTGCCCAGTGTGACGAGCCTTAACGCAACGGAGTGCAGCCATCTCCTCCTTCTGATATGTAAGCTGTTGTTTGGTATGCTCCTGTTCAGACTAGTTCTCGATGTGCCGTCAGTTTTCTGTAGATTGTCCTTCATGTTACTGGTAACATTTCATTGATGTAACTTACGTTTGTGAAAAAATCGGAAATTTGGCAAAAATGTTGACTATTTTGTAATTTTCAAACTATTCATTCTTATGCCCTTAAATCACAGAGTTATGTGACACAAAACAGTTAATAAGTCACATTCCCCACATGTCTACATCAGCACAATCTGGGAACCAACATTATTTTTGTTAGGAAGTTATAAGGGTTAAAAGTTGACCAGCGATTTCTCATTTTTACAGCACCATTTTATTTTTAGGGACCACATCACATGTGAAGTCACTATGAGGGGTTTATATGGCAGAAAATACCCAAAAGTGACACCATTCTAAAAACTGCACCCCTCAAGGTGCTCAACACCACATTCAAGAAGCTTATTAACCGTTCAGGTGCTTCACAGCAATTAATGGAATGTGGAAGGTAAAAATAAACATTTTACATTACCTTCATTTTTTTTATTTTCACAAGGATAGCAAGAAAAACTGGACACTAAAGTATATTGTGAAATTTCTCCTGAGTACACCCATACCCCATATGTGGGGGAAAACCACTGTTTGGGTGCACGGCAGGGCTCTGAAGGAGCGCTATTTGACTTTTTCAACACCAGAATGGCTGGAATTGAGAGCGGCATTATGGTAAAGCTGTCCACTCTTCTTGGCAAAAAGCCTCCAGTTCCTGTAAATTACTGGGCTGTCTAGCATGACCTGTGCGCTTGAGATCTCCCCAGAGTGGCTCATTGATCTTGAGGTCGGGAGACTGAGATGGCAGCTCCAGAACTGTATGTCAAGCCAAGCTCCAAGGCTAAGACACTTGGATTAATGACAGTCACTGAAAAAGGTCCTGAACCCGGCAGCAGCAAAGATGATGACCCTGCCCCACTGGACCATGCTGATGGCAGTGTCATCTCTGGTCCTAGCTCTCCAAAAGATACTAAAGGAGGCCTGGGACAACAAACTGATCAGTATCACCAGGTCCTGCTGCGACAGTTTTAAAGACGTTCCTAAGAACTGCTGGATATGCCCCCATAGCCCAATATCCTCTGACACCATGCCATATCTCGCAGTGCCCCGAACCCCACATGAGGCTCTCACCTGTAGCTGTTTCCATGAAGAGACTTTTGATTCTGCCCATTATGATGGAGGAAACCTCCCCAGCCGCCATGTGGTTCCAGATAAATCTCACGGGTAACATAAAACGATGGTATAAGCTGGTCCTAGAACAAGGTGAAGCCATAACACACAGGGCTAAGAAGTCTCCCCAAGGTGAGACTCCAGTAAGAGGGCTTACGTGACGCCTGCGATGGCCACACTCCGGGGACTAGGAAAAGTGTGAGAGCACATCTATGATGTGAGGAGAGATATTGTCAGGAAACAACCAGGGACCTTTGGACAATACCTGAGTATTCTGCCCAGACTGGTGAACGTCTTGACCCATTTATTTGCCCTTCTGAGTCTGACATGACGGAGGAATGAGGTAGGTCTCCCAAACAGCTCTACCTTATAAATGTCTGTGAAGAGCTTGGGGTTTCCAGGTGCTTATGACACAAGGGTAACAGGAGGAAATGGACCCCAGAATTTGCTGTATATTTTTTACTGATTTAAAACACGTACTGAACGCAGCAATAGATCTACATCCAACTACCCGAGGTGATCTACTGGATCTCCTATGGAGTGAGTGGTATACATCTGATGGCTGGATGAATGGTGGACCATTCGGAAGAAGTATGAAGACCACAGAAGAAAAGCCAAACCTGGTCAGCAAGGTGAACTGGGACAATTAATTTGTAGATAAAATACTTTTACATAACAGAAGTAATACGAGGTCGCACCGCATACAAGAGGTGTCCGCACAATGTGATAAAAAGAAAGCATAACTACACACAATCAAAGAGAATCTGAAAACCAAACCACTAGGTAATGGGTAAGCAGTATATAGCAACCTTGCTGAGAACATGTTCCGCTTTCCTTCTTTGGTCTTCAGATTTTCTCCTGAGTACGCCGATACCCCATATGTGGGGGTAAATCACTGTTTAGGCGCATAGCAGGGCTCAGAAAGGAAGTAGTGACGTTTTGGAACGCAGACTTTTACGGAAAGTTCTGCGAGCATCATGTCGCTTTTGGAGACCCCCAGATGTTCCTAAACAGTGAAAAAACCTCACAAGTGACCCCATTTTGTAAACTACACCCCTCAAGGATTTTACCCCGGGATATAGTGAGCGTTTTGAACTCGCAGGTACTACACAACTAGCAGTAGCCGTGGGGGGTTCCTACGATGCCCTAGACCCCTCGATCACAGCCGGAGAATTAAATAGCCTAAAGACAGAAAGGGAAATCTAAACTGCCCCAGAGCACACCCCAAAGCAAAAGGCAGCCCCCCACATATAATGACGGTGAAGCAAGAAGAAAGAACACAACACAGACAGAAAGATAGACTGAGCAAAGACAGGGCCCAAGCTAACTAGATAGGAAAGGACATGAAGGCTGCTGTCTGCAATCCGTGAAAAACCCTATGAAAATTATAGCCAACAGACTGACAGTGAAAAAGGCCCTGAAGACGCTAGGCTTCAAAAAGACTATGTCAGTACTCAGGAATATTCTGAAGACAGAGCAACCGGCAAAAGGAGAATCAGCTCACCCCAGCAGGGAATGGCAGAATCCAGAAAAGCAAGGCAAACAAAAACAAAACACAAATGCTAAAAGGCAAAGCAGAAAACTTAGCTTTAGAGGAGCAGGAATCAGACTGGTTTCCTAGAAGTCCACAGAGAAATCACCCGCAGGGCAGAAGGGCGTCGGCAGCCTTATATCCAGTCCGTGACTCCACTCAGCCAGTCATCATCATTAGGCTCAGGTGCCTGATAATCAGGCTCATTACCTTCCTTTACCAGAATAGGGAGTTCACCAGACCTCAGTGACGAAGGGGAAAATGAACTCACAACAGTACCTCCCCCTTGAGGAGGGGTCACCGAACCCTCAACCACGCCACCAGGGCGATCAAGGTGAGCCCGATGAGAGGCACGCACCAATCTTTTGGCATGAATATCAGAGGCAGAGACCCAGGAATTATCCTCCTGACCATAACCCTTCCACTTAACCAAATAATGGAGTCTCCGTCTAGCCAGACGGGAGTCCAGTATTTTCTCTACCTCATATTCCATGTTACCTTCAACCAATACAGGACAGGAGAAGTGCCAGAAGACTGGAGAAGAGCAAATGTTGTTCCTATCTTCAAAAAGGGGAAGAAGGTGGACCCAGGCAACTATAGGCCGGTGAGTCTGACTTCTATACCAGGAAAGATCTTTGAACAAATTATTAAACAACATGTATGTCAATACCTGGATAAGAATGAAGTGATTAAACAGAGTCAGCATGGGTTTGTAACTAATAAGTCATGTCAGACTAATTTAATTTCCTTCTATGATGGTATTACTGATTGGGTGGATCAAGGAAATGCTGTAGATATAGTATATCTTGACTTCAGCAAAGCATTTGACAAAGTCTCTCATACAATCCTTATTGAAAAAATGACTAAGTATGGAATGGACAAGGCAACTGTTAGGTGGATTCATAACTGGCTTAGTGATCGGACCCAAAGAGTGGTCGTAAATGGCTGCACATCCAGTTGGAAGAATGTCTCAAGTGGGGTACCACAGGGCTCTGTCCTGGGCCCTGTATTGTTCAACATCTTTATCAACGATTTAGATGAAGGAATTGAGGGTAAACTGATTAAATTTGCTGATGACACAAAGCTAGGAGGGATAGCTAATACTAGAGAAGAGAGAGAGAGGATTCAAAAAGATTTAAATAAACTGGAGAAGTGGGCAGCAACTAACAGAATGGTTTTTAACAGGGAGAAATGCAAAGTACTACATCTGGGCAATAAAAATGAAAAAAGCATATATAGAATGGGAGGAATAGGGCTAAGTGACAGCACATGTGAAAAAGACTTGGGTATACTAATAGATCACAGACTGAATATGAGTCAACAGTGTGATGCAGCAGCAAAAAAGGCAAATGCAATTCTAGGATGTATTAACAGAAGCATACAGTCTAGATCACGTGAAGTAATTATTTCCCTCTACTCCTCTTTGGTCAGACCTCATCTGGAATATTGTGTCCAATTTTGGGCACCACATTTTAAAAAAGACATCAACAAACTGGAGCAAGTTCAGAAAAGAGCGACCAGAATGGTGACCGGTCTGCAAACCCTGTCTTATGAGGAAAGGTTGCAGGATTTGGGAATGTTTAGTTTGCAAAAGAGAAGACTGAGAGGAGACTTAATAGCTGTCTACAAATATCTAAAGGGCTGTCACATTGTAGAAGGATCAACTTTATTCTCATTTGCACAAGGAAAGACTAGAAGCAATGGGATGAAGCTGAATGGGAGGAGACACAGATTAGATATTAGAAAAAACTTTTTGACAGTTAGAGTGATCAATGAGTGGAACAGGCTGCCACGAGAAGTGGTGAGTTCTCCTTCAATGGAAGTCTTCAAACAGAGGCTGGACAGACATCTAACTGGGATGATTTAGCGAATCCTGCTTTGAGCAGGGGGTTGGACCAGATGGCCCAGGAGGTCCCTTCCAACTCTACGATTCTATGATTTAATACAGGGTCCGGAGGTGCCACCCCAGGAACAACTGGTTCAACAAACCTCTTCAACAAGGACTTATGGAACACATTATGGATTTTAAATGTGACAGGAAGAGCCAAACGAAAAGAGACCGGATTAATAATCTCCAAAATCTTGTAAGGTCCAATAAATCTAGGCTTAAACTTAGGAGAAGCCACCTTCATAGCAATATTTTTTGATGATAACCACACCATATCACCAATCTTAAACTGGGGACCAATGGTCCTATGTCGATTGGAAAACCGCTGGGCCTTTTCCTGGGAGAGAGATAACTTATCCACCACTTGGTCCCAGATTTGGTGCATTCTCTCCACCACAGTGTCAACACCTGGGCAGGCAGAAGGCTCCACCTGCCCTGAAGAAAATCGAGGATGAAACCCAAAGTTACAAAAAAAAGTGACATCAAAGTGGCAGAACTAGCTCTATTATTTAAAGCAAATTCGGCCAAGGGCAAAAATGAAACCCAATCATCCTGATCAGCGGAAATAAAACATCTCAAATACGACTCCAAGGTCTGGTTTGTTCTCTCTGTCTGCCCATTGGTCTGAGGGTGAAAAGCAGAGGAGAAGGACAACTGAATTCCCAGCTTGGAACAGAAAGTCCTCCAAAATCTAGACACAAACTGAACTCCTCTGTCAGATACAATGTTCTCAGGAATCCCATGCAAGCGAACCACCTGTTGCAAAAACAGGGGCACCAACTCAGAGGAAGACGGCAACTTAGGGAGTGGTACAAGATGAACCATCTTAGAGAACCTATCACAAATCACCCAAATAACAGTCATTCTTTGAGAGACCGGCATATCAGAGATGAAATCCATTGAAATATGGGTCCATGGCCTGGGGACCGGCAAAGGCATCAACAACCCACTAGAGCGAGAACAAGATTTAGACCGGGAGCAAGTCCCACAGGACTGCACAAAATTCCTGACATCATGAGACAAGGTGGGCCACCAAAAAGAGCGACTCACCAGATCTCTAGTACCAAAAATACCTGGATGACCAGCCAATGCAGAGCAATGAACTTCAGACATCACTCTCTTCTTCCACTGGTCAGGAACATACAACTTTCTACTGGGACAACGCTCAGGTTTGTCCTCCTGGAACTCTTGCAGAGCAAGTCTCAAATCAGGCGAGATGGCAGAAAGAACTACTCCTTCACCTAAGATGGTAGCAGGCTTGGTCACCACAGGAGAATCAGCAAAGAAGCTCCTAGAGAGGGCGTCTGCCTTGACATTCTTAGTTCCAGGAAGAAAAGAGACCACAAGATCAAAACGTGTAAAAAACAAGGCCCACCTAGCCTGTCTAGGGTTCAAGCGTTTAGCCAACTCTAGGTAAATCAAATTCTTGTGGTCAGTGAGGACCACAACTTGATGTTTAGCTCCCTCCAACCAATGTCTCCACTCCTCAAATGCCCATTTCATGGCCAACAGTTCCCGATTCCCCACATCATAGTTACATTCAGATGGAGAGAACTTTCGGGAAAAGAAAGCACAGGGATTCATTTTAGATGTCACAGGATCCTTTTGGGACAAAACAGCTCCTGCACCAATCTCAAAAGCATCCACCTCTACCTGGAACGGGAGTGAGACATCAGGTTGCCGCAAAACCAGGGCGGAGGTAAATCTTCGCTTCAGCTCCTGAAAGGAAGCAACAGCCTCCGGAGACCAATTCAACACATCAGCACCCTTCTTAGTCAGATCAGTCAATGGCTTGGCAATACTAGAAAATTTTGCTATAAATTTACGATAAAAATTAGCAAAACCCAAAAACTTCTGGAGGGCCTTCAAAGAAGTGGGCTGAACCCAATCCTAAATGGCCTGTACCTTGGCCGGGTCCATTTCAATAGTTAATGGAGACAAAATAAATCCCAAAAATGAAATCCTCTGTACTCCAAAAAGGCATTTCGATCCTTTGACATACAGGGAATTCTCCCTCAAGATCTGGAACACAGTCCGAATATGTTCCACATGAGAATCCCAATCCTTGGAGAAGATCAAAATATCATCCAGATAGATAATCAAAAATTTATCGACAAAGTCTCGGAAAATATCGTTCTTGAAGCACTGGAAGACAGAAGGGGCATTGGTGAGCCCAAAAGGCATCACCAGGTACTCAAAATGTCCCTCCGGAGTATTAAACGCCATCTTCCATTCATCCCCCTGCTTAATGCGGATAAGATTATACGCCCCCCTGAGGTCAAGCTTGGTAAACCAGCAAGCACCTCTAACTCTAGAGAATAGATCCTAAATCAGGGGTAACGGATACTGATATTTAATAGTAATTTTGTTGAGGGCACGATAATCAATACAAGGCCTTAAAGAACCATCCTTTTTGGCCACAAAAAAAAAAACGGCACCTAAGGGTGAAGAGGATGGTCTAATATGACCCTTCTCCGACGCCTCCTTAATATAGGACCGCATAGCCTCATGCTCGGGTACAGATAAATTGAAGAGCCGACCCTTGGGAAATTTACACCCCGGGCTCAGTTCAATTGCACAGTCATAACTCCTATGAGGGGGCAAGGACGCAGACTCATTCACACTAAATACATCATAAAAGTCCGCCAAATAGTCAGGAACATCATGCGACTGAGGAGAGGTGGAAAAAACCAGAGCCTCACTACAGGCACACCGACAACCCCAACTCACCACAGACACAGATTTCCAATCCAAGACTGGATTATGAATTTGCAACCAGGGAAACCCCAGAACAACGGCATCATGCAGACCATGTAACACCAAAAATCTGCAATTTTCTTGATGGTCTGGGGCGACCCGCATGACCACCTGGGTCCAAAACTGAGGTTTATTTTTCGCCAAAGGAGTAGCATCAATCCCCCTCAAAGGGATAGGCGTCTGCAGAGGTGTCATCGGAAATCCACAACGTTTATCAAAATCCAAGTCCATTAGGTTTAGGGCTGCTCCCGAATCCACAAAAGCCTTGGCGGAAAATGTGGACAGGGAGCAGATCAGAGTAATTGCCAGAAGAAACTTAGGTTGAACACCACCAACAGAAAACGTGTGTGAAAAGCGTTTCTCTCATTTAGGACAAACAGAAATAATATGCGAGGCATCTCCACAGAAAAAACACAGCTTATTACGCCTTCTGAACTCCTGACGTTGCGCCTTAGACAAAACTCTAACACATTGCATAGGTTCAGACATCTGTTCTATCGGTGGCAACACCTCTCGTGCAATCCTGCGTTCACGTAAACGCCGATCAACCTGAATGGCTAATGACATAGAATCGTCCAGACCAGAGGGAACAGGAAATCCCACCATAGTATCTTTTACGGCTTCTGACAAACCCTTCCGAAAGAGAGCAGCCAAGGCATTGTCATTCCAGGTAGTAAGGACCGCCCACTTTCGGAACTTTTGACAGTACAACTCTGCAGAATCTCGACCCTGGTTCAATGCTAACAGGGTCTTTTCAGCCTGATCAATAGCATTAGGTTCGTCATACAACAAACCCAAGGCTTGAAAGAATGCGTTCACATTAGTCAGAATAGGATCATCTGGTTTCAAAGAAAAAGCCCAATCCTGGGGATTGCCACGCAGCAAAGAGATGACAATTTTAACCTGCTGCGCAGAGCTCCCTGACGAGTTAGGCTTCAAGGCAAAAAATAATTTACAATTATTTTTGAAACTCAAAAATTTAGATCGATCCCCAAAAAATACATCCGGTGTAGGGATCTTTGGTTCAACAGCATGCGAACGAGCAAGGTAGGCGGAAATTCCCCGCACTTCCGCAGCGAGCTGCTCCACACGATCAGACAATTGCTTTATCTCCATTGAGAAAAAAAAAAAATTCCCCCTACGGCCTCAGAGATATAGAGGAAAGAATATACACACCTTTTTTTTTTTTTTTTAAACACAATTCTTTCCTGCTATTGCGTACCCTAGGATCTGCGGTATGGCAGGTGATTCTGTTATGATTGAGTCACCGTAGGAGGCAAAAACAGAAATACTAGCTAAGTCCAGAAAACCAGAGAGGTTGGCAGCTATCGGATTGCAGACCCCTGAACCTATCAACACAACTAATGGCAAATGAGCTTTAATGGGGATAAATGTAAGGTTATGCACTTGGGTAGAACGAACAAGATGTATAATTATGTGCTTAATTGTAAAACACTGGGCAAAATAGTCACTGAAAAAGACCTGGGTGTATGGGTGGATGACAAACTCACATTTAGCGGCCAGTGTCAGGCAGCTGCTGCAAAGGCAAATAAAATAATGGGATGCATTAAAAGAGGCATAGATGCTCATGAGGAGAACATAATTTTACCTCTATATAAGTCACTAGTGCGACCACACTTAGAATACTGCGTACAGTTCTGGTCTCCGGTGTATAAGAAAGACATAGCTGAACTGGAGCGGGTGCAGAGAAGAGCGACCAAGGTTATTAGGGAACTAGGGGGTCTGCAATACCAAGACAGGTTATTACATTTGGGGTTATTTAGTTTGGAGAATCGAAGGCTTAGGGGTGATCTTATTACAATGTATAAATATATGCGGGGACAATACCAAGAGCTTTCTAATGATCTTTTTACTCTTAGACCTGTGACGGGGACAAGGGGGCATCCTCTATGTCTGGAGGAAAGAAGGTTTAAGCATACTCACAGACGCCGATTCTTTACTGTAAGAGCAGTGAGACTATGGAACTCTCTGCCATATGATGTTGTAATGAGTGATTCCCTACTAAAATTTAAGAAGGGACTTGATGTCTTTCTTGAAAAGTATAATATTACAGGGTATATACACTAGTTTCCTTAATATTGCGTTGATCCAGGGAGCAAGTCTGATTGCCGTATATGGAGTCAGGAAGGAATTTTTTTCCCCAATGTGAAGCTTACTTGTTGCCACATGGGTTTTTTTTTGCCTTCCTCTGGATCAACATGTTAGGGCAAGTTAGGATAGGATATGGGTTGAACTAGATGGACTTAAAGTCTCCCTTCAACCTTAATTACTATGTTACTATGTAACTAGCAGTAGCCGTGGGGGGTTCCTACGATGCCCTAGACCCCTCGATCACAGCCGGAGAATTAAATAGCCTAAAGACAGAAAGGGAAATATTAGCTGCCCCAGAGCAGACCCCAAAGCAAAAGGCAGCCCCCCACATATAATGACGGTGAAGCAAGAAGAAAGAACACAACACAGACAGAAAGATAGACTGAGCAAAGATGGGGCCCAAGCTAACTAGATAGGAAAGGACAGGAAGGCTGCTGTCTGCAATCCGTGAAAAACCCTATGAAAATAAGAGCCAACAGACTGACAGTGAAAAAGGCCCTGAAGACGCTAGGCTTCAAAAAGACTATGTCAGTACTCAGGAATATTCTGAAGACAGAGCAACCGGCAAAAGGAGAATCAGCTCACCCCAGCAGGGAATGGCAGAATCCAGAAAAGCAAGGCAAACAAAAACAAAACACAAATGCTAAAAGGCAAAGCAGAAAACTTAGCTTTAGAGGAGCAGGAATCAGACTGGTTTCCTAGAAGTCCACAGAGAAATCACCCGCAGGGCAGAAGGGCGTCGGCAGCCTTATATCCAGTCCGTGACTCCACTCAGCCAGTCATCATCATTAGGCTCAGGTGCCTGATAATCAGGCTCATTACCTTCCTTTACCAGAATAGGGAGTTCACCAGACCTCAGTGACGAAGGGGAAAATGAACTCACAACAAAGTACAGTCTTTAATGACAGGGTTTTTAGGGGTGCTGACTGGATGGGCTCGAATGGGGGCCCTGTTAGTGCAGACAATACTAGGTTTAGATCCCATGATGGTAATTTCTGGGCAATTATTGGTCTGGACCCGGCTGCGGCCCTAATATCTGTACCTTCAATGTGTTAGTCGCCAGCCCCTGTTCTAAACCCTTTTGCAGAAATTCAAGAATTTTGTCAATCTGGACTCCATCCTGAACCCTTGCCCCGGAGCTGGACAGAAATTTCCTCCAAGTTCTCCCATTGGCTCTGGTTGTGATCGGTTTCCTACTCTTTTGTAGCGTAGAAACCAGGTTTTCGGAGAACCCCCTCCCCCTCAGCACTGCCCTTTAAAATTCCATGCTGTTAAATGGAGGTTCACTGCCCGAGGGTGTAACACGGGTCCTTGAGACAGTAAGTCCGGGAGATCTGGTAGGACCCAAGGGTCGGTTATTGACAGTATTCTCAGCCAGGAGAACCAGGTTCTTTTTGGCCAAAAGGGGGTTATTAGTATCATTCGTGCCCTGCCTTCTCTGACTTTCCTTATTACTGCCGGGATAAGAATGGACGGCGGAAAGGCATACATTAGGCCCTGTGTCCACGGAAGCATAAACGCATCCAGGGTCTGGGGATTTCCCCTGGGGTCTAGGAACAGAATGCTTCTACTTTTTTGTTTTTGTGGTCGGCAAACAGATCTATGTCCGGGGTTCCCCACATTTTTACAATATGCCGAAAAATGGACTGTTTTAGAACCCATTCTCCCTGGCGTAACTGGGTGTGACTCAGAAAGTCTGCTCTGGTTTTCTGTTCCCCTTATATGCAGTGCAGAGAGGGATAGTAGGTTTGTCTCGGCTAGGGTGAAGATTTCGGAGGATGTGTTCATTAGTGTTCGGGACCTGGTTCCCCACTGATGATTTATGTAGGCCACCGTCACCCGATTGTCCAAAAATATGTGGACGTGATGACCCCATAGCACAGGTAGGAAGTGTGTTAGGGCATAACCTACTGCCAATAGTTCCTTTTGGTTCGAGGAGGCTTCTAGTTCCTGACCTCCCCATTCCCCCTGAGCCACCCTGTTGCTCATATGTGCTCCCATCCCTTGGGACTGGCATCCATGGTAATTATGTGTGTGAAATTTATTACTCAGGGAATCCCTTTGGATAGGTTGTCTCTGTTTCTCCACCAAGCTAGGGAATGAATAGTTTTGGAGTCTAGTGTAACGTGACCTTCCAAGTGACCTCCTAATGCTAACTGGTTGGCTAATACATCCCATTGGAGATCTCTCGTATGTAGCTGCGCCCACTGGACCGCTGGCAGGCAGGCAGAGAGGGACCCTAGTAGTGACATCGCTTTTCTTAGCGTCATGGAAGGGTTCTGAATCGCTCTTGCAACCATCTGAGCAATTCTCTCTTTTTTGCGGTCTGGAAGGTAACACTCCTGGGTGTTTGAGTCCAGTGTTAGTCCTAGGAACTCCTGAACTTCGCTGGACTCCAACCTCGATTTTTTTTTTTTTTTTTTTTTAAGGTTTAGAAGCCAGCCGAGGTTCTGTAGAGTGTCCATCAATCTGTCCCTCTGTTCCTTGCATCTTTGGGCCGAGTTGCTTGCTATTAAAAAGTCATCCAAATATGGGATTATTAAAATATCTTGTTCTCTTAGGTGAGCCATCATTTCTGCTACTAGTTTCGTGAAGACTCGCGGGGCTACAGAAATTCCAAATGCCAGGGCCCTGTACTGAAACGCCCTTATTTCGCCTCTTATGGAGACCGCCAGTCTGAGGTATTTTCGGGAGTCTTTGTGAATGGGGGACGTCATAGTACGCATCGCTGAGATCTAATACTGTCATGAAGCAATGTGGGAAGAGAATTTTGGTGATTGACTCCATTTTGAATTTTTGGCTTTTGTCGTAATCGTTTAGCCTCTTTAGATTTATAATTGTCCGGAAGGTACCGTCCGGTTTGGTCACTAGAAAAAGAGGGGAGTAGAACCCTCTGCCTCTCTCCTGCGGTGGAACCTCCTGGAGGACTCTTTTGCTCAACAAGCTTAGGACCTCTTTTTCGAGAGCTTTTTGTTCTCTTATTGAAGATCTTAGTGGGGTCACCACATATTTTTGAGGTGGGAGGGAGAGGAAGTCTATCCTTAGGCCTGATCCTATCAGATTTAATAACCAAGGGTTGTTTGATATTTTCCTCCAGGCTGGGAGAAAAAAGCTTAGCCTCCCTCCCACCCTGGGCAAACAGTCACTTGGAGGGTTTTTTGTCTCGGGAAGAGTTACCGAAGAAGAACCCCCTGTCTCTCCTTCTGTCATCCCATTTCTGTTCTCTCGGGGGTCTCCTCTGAAAAATTTTTTTGTTTTGAAAGGATCTTTTAAAACCTGTAGGACCCAGGTTTGGGAATCCCTTCTTTTTATCCCCTGCCTTTTGGAGGATGTCATCTAGCATCTCTCCAAATAGGAATTTCCCTTCACAGGGGATGGAGCATAGCTTCATCTTAGTCTGTATGTCCCCTGGCCAACATTTGAGCCACAGCGTTCTTCAAGCTGCGTTTGACAGGGCTGCTGCTTTGGATGGCAACCTTACTGAATCAGCTGATGAGTCGGCTATGAAGGCCGCCGCTCCCCTTATTACTGGAATGGATTCCAGGATCTTCTCCCTGGATGTACCTTCCCTTAACTGTTTTTCTCTAGTTGATCCAACCATACCATGAGGGCTCTGGAGGTACAGTTGTGGCCAAAAGTATTGACACCCCTGCAATTCTGTCAGATAATACTCAGTTTCTTCCTGAAAATGATTGCAAACACAAATTCTTTGGTATTATTATCTTCATTTAATTTGTCTTAAATGAAAAAACACAAAAGAGAATGAAGCAAAAAGCAAAACATTGATCATTTCACACAAAACTCCAAAAATGGGCCAGACAAAAGTATTGGCACCCTCAGCCTAATACTTGGTTGCACAACCTTTAGCCAAAATAACTGTGACCAACCGCTTCCGGTAACCATCAATGAGTTTCTTACAATGCTCTGCTGGAATTTTAGACCATTCTTCTTTGGCAAACTGCTCTAGGTCCCTGATATGTGAAGGGTGCCTTCTCCAAACTGCCATTTTTAGATCTCTCCACAGGTGTTCTATGGGATTCAGGTCTGGACTCATTGCTGGCCACCTTAGAAGTCTCCAGTACTTTCTCTCAAACCATTTTCTAGTTCTTTTTGAAGTGTGTTTTGGGTCATTGTCCTGCTGGAAGACCCATGACCTCTGAGGGAGACCCAGCTTTCTCACACTGGGCCCTACATTATGCTGCAAAATTTGTTGGTAGTCTTCAGACTTCATAATGCCATGCACACCGTCAAGCAATCCAGTGCCAGAGGCAGCAAAGCAACCCCAAAACATCAGGGACCCTCTGCCATGTTTGACTGTAGGGACCGTGTTTTTTTCTTTGAATGCCTCTTTTTTTCTCCTGTAAGCTCTATGTTGATGCCTTTGCCCAAAAAGCTCTACTTTTGTCTCATCTGACCAGAGAACATTCTTCCAAAACGTTTTAAGCTTTTTCAGGTAAGTTTTGGCAAACTCCAGCCTGGCTTTTTTATGTCTCGGGGTAAGAAGTGGGGTCTTCCTGGGTCTCCTACCATACAGTCCCTTTTCATTCAGACACCGACGGATAGTAATAATAATAATAAATTTTATTTTTATAGCGCCGACATATTCCGCAGGACTTTACATTTCAGAGGGGATTTGTACAGACAATAGACATTACAGCATAACAATAATCACATACAGTAGATTATAACAAATACCAAGAGGAATGAGGGCCCTGCTCGCAAGCTTACAGTCTATGAAGAAAGAGGTAGACACGAAAGGTGGGTGGTAACAGTTGCCTTGATTGTATGGACCAGCCATAATGTTAAGTGTGTAACAGTACAAACACAGAGGGCTAATGGATGCATAAAGCATGTGGGAACATGATGCGGGGAATCTGGTTATGGTAAAACTTTTGGCTGTGCCACACAGGAATAGATTAGGTTAATGTGTTGAGGCGATAGGTCAGTCTGAATAAATGTGTTTTCAGGGCACGCTTAAAATTATAGGGATTGGGAACTAATCGTATTGACCTGGTAAGTACATTCCAAAGAATTGGCACAGCACGTGTAAAGTCTTGGAGACGGGAGTGGGAGGTTCTGACTATTAAGGATGCTAACCTCAGGTCATCAGCAGAATGGAGGGCGCGGGTAGGGTGGTATACTGAAACAAGGGAGGAGATGTAGGGTGGTGCTGAGCCATGGAGGGCTTTGTGGGTGAGGGTAATAAATTTATACTGAATTCTGGAGTGGATGGGTAGCCAGTGTAATGACTGGCACAAGGTAGAGGCATCGGTGTAACGATTGGTGAGGAATATGATCCTGGCTGCAGCATTCAAGACAGATTGGAGAGGGGAGAGTTTGGTAAGAGGGAGATCGATTAGAAGAGAGTTATAATAGTCGAGACGAGAATGAATAAGAGAAACAGTAAGAGTTTTTGCAGAGTCAAAAGTAAGAAGAGGTCGAATTCTAGAAATGTTTTTGAGGTGCAGATGACAAGAGCGAGCCAGTGATCGAATGTGGGGGGCAAAGGAAAGCTCGGAATCAAGTATGACCCCAAGACAGCGGGCCTGTTGCTGGGGAGTAATAGTGGAACCACACACAGAAATGGCAATGTCGGGTATAGGTGCATTAGTAGAGGGAGGAAACACAAGGAGTTCAGTCTTTGACAGGTTCAGTTTCAAATATAGTGAGGACATATTAGACACAGCGTTTAGACAATCGCCGGTGTTTTCTAGAAAGGCTGGCGTGATGTCAGGAGAAGAAGCGTATAATTGGGTGTCATCAGCATAGAGATGGGACTGGAAACCAAATCTCCTGATTGTTTGACCAATAGGGGCAGTGTACAAGGAGAAGAAGAGGGGGCCTAGAACCGATCCTTGAGGGACCCCAACAGTAAGGGGAAGGTGAGAGGAGGAGGAACCGGCAAAAGATACAGTAAAGGAGTGGTCGGAGAGATAGGAGGAGAACCATGAGAGAACGGTGTCCTTGAGGCCAATGGAACGGAGCATAGTGAGGAGGAGCTGATGATCCACAGTGTCGAATGCTGCAGAGAGATCCAAGAGAATTAGCATGGAGTAATGACCATTTGATTTAGCTGTTAGCAGATCATTAGAGACTTTAGTGAGGGCAGTTTCAGTGGAGTGTAAAGAGCGGAAACCGGATTGGAGAGGGTCGAGAACAGAGTTTTCTGAGAGATAGCGGATCAGACGGGAGTGGACCAGGCGTTCCAGGAGTTTAGAGATGAAGGGAAGATTAGAGACAGGTCTATAGTTAGCGGCACAGTTTTGGTCGAGGGATGGTTTTTTAAGTAGTGGATGTATGATGGCATGCTTAAATGAGGAGGGAAAAATACCAGAAGATAGAGAGGTTAAATATTTTAGTTAGGTGAGGGGTCACAGCAGGAGAAAGGGACTGGAGGAGATGTGACGGAAATGGGTCACTGGTGCAAGTGGTTGGGCGAGAAGATGCAAGGAGCCTGCTTACTTCTTCTTCTTTGACTGGTTCAAAATCAGAGAGTGAGCTAGATGCAGTGGGGGAGGGAGGACAATGCATGGTATGAGGTGATTGAGAGATAATTTCCTGTCGAATCTGGTCAATTTTTTCTTCCAAGTAATTGGCCAGATCGTCAGCTCGGAGCTCCGTGGTTGGGGCCTGTACTCTTGGGTTGAGTAGAGAATGAAAAGTGTCAAAGAGACGTTTCGGGTTATTGGACAGTGAGGTGATGAGGGTGATGAAATAGGTTTGTTTGGAGAGGTGAAGGGCAGTGTTGTATGTTCTAAGCATAAACTTATAATGGATGAAATCTTCGTGTAGATTGGATTTTCTGCACAGACGTTCGGCGCACCTGGAGCACCGCTGCAGGAAACGTGTTTGCACTATGTGCCAGGGTTGTCTCCGTCTGTGTTGTGGTGTTCTATGTATAGGAGGTGCAAATTCATCCAGGGCACATTGAAGTGTTTCATTGTAATGCTTCAATGCAGAATCAGGACATGAGAGGGAGGAGATAGGGGCCAATGAAGACTGCAAGTTCTTCATAAGTTTCTGGGTGTTAATGGCCTGTATGTTTCTATAAGTCTGGACAGTGGGGGTGACCTGAGCAGCCTGGCAGTTCTTGATAGAGAATGAAAGAAGGTTGTGGTCAGAGAGCGGGAGAGAGGAGTTTGCAAAATCATCCACTGCACAAAGCCGAGAGAAGACCAAGTCGAGGGAGTTTCCGTCTTCATGCGTTGGAGAATTAGTAAGCTGCAAAAGGCCAAATGAGGAGGTTAGAGATAAAAGGGGAGTAGCAGATGGTGAGAGGGGAAGAGCAATGGGGATGTTGAAATCTCCCATGATGAGGGTAGGGATGTCACAGGAGAGAAAATGTGGAAGCCAAGTGGCAAAATGATCCAGGAACTGATGGGAGGGGCCGGGAGGACGATATACCACCGCCACTCGCAGTGGTGTACGGGTTGACACTGTTGTACCCTCGGACTGCAGGGCAGCTTGAACTTGTTTGGATGTTAGTCGAGGTTCTTTATCCAACATCCGCACAATCTTGCCTTGAAATCTCTTGTCAAGTTTTCTTTTCCGTCCACATCTAGGGAGGTTAGCCACAGTGCCATGGGCTTTACACTTCTTGATGACACTGCGCACGGTAGACACAGGAACATTCAGGTCTTTGGAGATGGACTTGTAGCCTTGAGATTGCTCATGCTTCCTCACAATTTGGTTTCTCAACTCCTCAGACAGTTCTTTGGTCTTCATTCTTTTCTCCATGCTCAATGTGGTGCACACAAGGACACAGGACCGAGGTTGAGTCAACTTTAATCCATGTCAGCTGGCTGCAAGTGTGATTTAGTTATTGCCAACACCTGTTAGGTGCCACAGGTAAGTTATAGGTGCTGTTAATTACACAAATTTGAGAAGCATCACAGGATTTTTCGAACAGTGCCAATACTTTTGTCCACCCTCTTTTTATGTTTGCTGTGGAATTATATCCAATTTGGCTTTAGGACAATTTTTTTTGTGTTTTTTCATTTAAGACAAATTAAATGAAGATAATAATGCCAAAGAATTTGTGTTTGCAATCATTTTCAGGAAGAAACTGAGTATTATCTGTCAGAATTGCAGGGGTGTCAATACTTTTGGCCACAACTGTACATGTTGCCACTATCGCTGGCCTAAGATTTCCCCCAGCTGATTCCCAAGTGCTCTTGAGGAAAGTATCGGCCTTTTTATCTAAGGGGTCTTTTAGAGTATCCATATCCTCAGAGGGGAGTGCAAATTTTTTGAGGCCTTGGCGACCGCTACGTCTAGTTTCAGGGCTTTTTCCCAAGACGTGGACGCCTCCTCGTCGAATGGACATTTTCTCTTAAGGAAAGGGACCGTGGAGTTCTTCCTATCCGGTCTTTCCCATTCTTTTTTATCAGGGCCTGTACGTTCTCGTTTAGCGGAAACACTCTGCGTTTCTTTCGGCCCAGTCCCCCAAACATTATGTCCTGGACTGATCTATCAGGCCGAGGGTCTGCCACCCCCATGGTAGACCTTACTGCCCTTACTAACATGTCTACCTCATCTAAGGGAAAACAGTGACGGCCCCCCGTTTCTTCGTCTGAGGATGACGAGTCAGTGTCCGAAGTCTGTGAGGTAACTTCCCCTGACGTCGAGACTTCTGACTGGGAGCCTACTACTACATCCCTTTTTTTTGCTTTCCCTTTGTGTTTTAGGGATTAAAATTGCACTCTGAAACTCTGATCAGATTACACCTCTTAGATCCGAGGCGTAATCCGGGGTTTCATCACAAAGAACTTCCTGTATGCAGGAGTCACAGAGTTTTTTTATCCCAAGCTGGTGGTAGCGGTCTGCTACAGGTGGGGCATTCCCTGTTCTTTGTCTTTTCTTTCTTCTTTCCCTAATAAGGGAAAGAAGTCTATTATAATGGAGAACATTCACGTAGATCACTTACCCCAGTATGCGCGGTTGCAGGTACCGGTTCGGGAGGTGGATTCAGATCCCTTACAGGTTGATCCAAGGAAGGTGACTTGCTCCTCGCAATCGACTTGCTGCTCTGCGTGGAGTAGCTACTGGACCGGCCCTCGCGCTTGTCCTTATCTTTTTGCCAGTGATGGTGGTGTTGCCTGTGCTGCTGCTGCTTAGGCTGCTCCTCGTGCTGGTCGCTGTCCTCCATACTTACAGGACGCTTCCAGCAAGGAGTAGTTCCAGCGCTCTCTTTTTAAATTTCCCGGCCGTGATGTCGCCTCCTCTCCCAGCCTGCTCCGCTCTGTGCCCCGGGGAGCGCGCAGTGCGCATGCGCCGACCGCGGGGACCCGGAAGTCTCCTTCATTTCCGTGGCAGCGCCATATTGGTACACCTCTGTACCGCGGCGCTGCCCGCGCATGTGCCAGTCTCCCCCAGCCTCCTTTCCGGAGCGGCGGCTCGGTCCTCTCCCCCCCGCTCACCCAGTGAAGCCCGTCGGCTACAGCAGTGGCGGCTTCAGGAACCGACCCCGCCGTGACAGGGGCCTCCCCGCTGCCAGCATTATGGACAGGACGGCCCTGGACTCCTCTTCAAGGTAAGCTGCTGCCGCTGGTTCCACGGGTCACCCGTCAAAGACAGGAACCCAACTGGGGGTGGAGGAGAGGTGCCGCCTTTTTATCTGTAGGTTCCTGTCCCTGATGCGCGGACCCCCTCTCTCCATGGTGCTGTCATGGGTGAGAGAGAAATATGACATTTCAGTGGTAAAAATGTAATTTTTGTATTTCCTGCAAATTTGTCAGGTATACAAGGGTTAATAGGTGAAACTAGACCCCACAATTTCTTGCGCAATTTATCCCAAATGCGGTGCTGCTCCGCTCCGTACACCTCGCACACACACGCATCCACTCTGTACACCTCGCACACACGCCTCCGCACCGTACACCTTGTACACACACGCATCCACTCTGTACACCTAGTACACACACAGCTCTGCTCCGTACATCTCGTACACGCGCGGCTCCACTCCGTATACCTCGCACACACACGCCTCCGCTCCGTACACCTCGCACACACACGCCTCCGCTCCGTACACCTCGCACACACACGCCTCCGCACCGTACACCTTGTACACACACGCATCCACTCTGTACACCTAGTACACACACGGCTCTGCTCCGTATACCTCGTACACGCGTGGCTCCGCTCCGTACACCTTGTACACACACGCCTCCGCTCCGTACACCTTGTACACACACGCATCCACTCCGTACACCTCGTACACACTTGGCTCCGCTCCGTACACCTCGTACACACACGGCTCCGCTCCGTACACCTCGTACACACACGGCTCCGCTCCGTACACCTCGTACACACATGGCTCCGCTCCGTACACCTCGTACACACACGCCTCCGCTCCGTACACCTTGTACACACACCATCCACTCCGTACACCTCGTACACACACTGCTCCGCTCCGTACACCTCGCACACACACGCCTCCGCTCCGTATACCTCGTACACACGCCTCCGCTCCGTACACCTCGCACATACACGCCTCCGCTCCGTACACCTTGTACACACACCATCCACTCCGTACACCTCGTACACACTTGGCTCCGCTCCGTACACCTTGTACACACACGCCTCCGCTCCGTACACCTTGTACACACACCATCCACTCCGTACACCTCGTACACACTTGGCTCCGCTCCGTACACCTCGTACACACACGGCTCCGCTCCGTACACCTTGTACACACACGGCTCCGCTCCGTACACCTCGTACACACACGGCTCCGCTCCGTACACCTCGTACACACTTGGCTCCGCTCCGTACACCTCGTACACATGCGGCTCTGCTACATCCACCCTGTAAACCTTTCCTGACCCCACACAGAAACTTCCCCTCATCCAGCACCATGACAACCAGCACAGCAGAGTCCTGCAGACATTGAGGCCCCTGATCATGTGACCTCATCACAGGACCTGTGCGCACAGAGCAGCCATCGTCGCTCCTGAATGATATTGTCCAGTGTAGGGACTCGCCCCTTGCTTGTAACGCCCAGTTGTCAGTTTATTGTTATTTTCTAGGAGTTATAGAATTTTACAAATAAGATTTCCTGGGCAGAGCGGTGGGAGCTGTGACGGCTCACTGTGAGGATGCCCTGAAGGTTGTGTGTGGCTCCAGAACGTGACTTCAGGACATATAGACGCTGGTGGCGTTCACCATCCACTTCTTCTCTAATCCACCACCGCGTCAGCCTTGATGTTACCTGGCAGCTGAGCCATTCCTGTAAGATCACAAGTCCGGGTTCTTACTTGTACTGAGAGTAAATCATCCTGCGCCGGTTTCACCCACCGAGCGCTTTTCTTTTTCTTCTGATTCTCGGCAGCTAAGCTGCACACGTCACGTCTCCTATGTGGATGCCTGTCACGGAGCTGAGGCATGACTTCACCTCCTCTGGGTAGAAGAATGTGTCTGCTATTCACAGGACTTGGTGGGTAAATAAGACTAGGCATGACTTGCTGGAGATATGTGTAGACTAGGCCTGACTTCCTGGAGATATGTGTAGACTAGGCCTGACTTGCTGGAGATATGTGTAGACTAGGCATGACTTGCTGGAGATATGTGTAGACCAGGCATGACTTGCTGGAGATATGTGTAGACTAGGCCTGACTTCCTGGAGATATGTGTAGACTAGGCATGACTTGCTGGAGATATGTGTAGACTAGGCCTGACTTGCTGGAGATATGTGTAGACTAGACATGACTTGCTGGAGATATGTGTAGACTAGGCCTGAGTTGCTGGAGATATGTGTAGACTAGGCCTGACTTGCTGGAGATATGTGTAGACTAGCCCTGACTTGCTGGAGATATGTATAGACTAGGCATAACTTCCTGGAGATATGTGTAGACCCGGCATGACTCGCTGGAGATATGTGTAGACTAGGCCTGAGTTGCTGGAGATATGTGTAGACTAGGCATGACTCGCTGGAGATATGTGTAGACTAGGCCTGAGTTGCTGGAGATATGTATAGACCAGGCATGACTCGCTGGAGATATGTGTAGACTAGGCATGACTCGCTGGAGATATGTGTAGACTAGGCATGACTTCCTGGAGATTTGTATAGACTAGGCATGACTTCCTGGAGATTTGTATAGACTAGTCATGACTTGCTGGAGATATGTGTAGACTAGGCATGACTTGCTGGAGATATGTGTAGACTAGGCATGACTTCCTGGAGATTTGTATAGACTAGTCATGACTTGCTGGAGATATGTGTAGACTAGGCCTGACTTGCTGGAGATATGTGTAGACTAGGCATGACTTGCTGGAGATATGTGTAGACTAGGCATGACTCGCTGGAGATATGTATAGACCAGGCATGACTCGCTGGAGATATGTGTAGACCAGGCCTGACTTGCTGGAGATATGTGTAGACTATGTCTGCGTTGCTGCAGATATGTGTAGACTAGGCATGACTTGCTGGAGATATGTGTAGACTATGTCTGCGTTGCTGCAGATATGTGTAGACTAGGCATGACTTGCTGGAGATATGTGTAGACTATGTCTGCGTTGCTGCAGATATGTGTAGACCAGGCATGACTTGCTGGAGATTTGTATAGACTAGTCATGACTTGCTAGAGATATGTGTAGACCAGGCATGACTCGCTGGAGATATGTGTAGACTAGGCCTGAGTTGCTGGAGATATGTGTAGACTAGGCATGACTCGCTGGAGATATGTGTAGACTAGGCATGACTCGCTGGAGATATGTATAGACCAGGCATGACTCGCTGGAGATATGTGTAGACCAGGCATGACTTGCTGGAGATATGTGTAGACTATGTCTGCGTTGCTGCAGATATGTGTAGACTAGGCATGACTTCCTGGAGATTTGTATAGACTAGTCATGACTTGCTAGAGATATGTGTAGACCAGGCATGACTTGCTGGAGATATGTGTAGACCAGGCATGACTTGCTGGAGATATGTGTAGACCAGGCATGACTTGCTGGAGATATGTGTAGACCAGGCATGACTTGCTGGAGATATGTGTAGACTATGTCTGCGTTGCTGCAGATATGTGTAGACTAGGCATGACTTGCTGGAGATATTTACAGACTAAGCATGACTTGCTGGAGATATGTGTAGACTAGGCATGACTTGATGGAAATATGTATAGACTAGGCATGACTTGCTGGAGATCTGTGTAGACCAGGCATGACTTGCTGGAGATATGTATACACTAGGCATGACTTGCTGGAGATATTTACAGACTAAGCATGACTTGCTGGAGATATGTGTAGACTAGGCATGACTTGATGGAAATATGTATAGACTAGGCATGACTTGCTGGAGATCTGTGTAGACCAGGCATGACTTGCTGGAAATGTGTATGGACTAGGCATGACTTGCTGGAGATATGTGTAGACTAGGCCTGAGTTGCTGGTGTGACGTTCAGGAGCGGACAACGTCCAAGAGTGGACCCTCTGGGTCGCGGATCTGGAGCCCCTGGGCCGAGCACGCCAGGTGATAACCGACCCCTAAACAGGGATCGTTAGGGGCAGGACCGCAGAGGTCAGAACCGCGACAGCCGGTACCAAGAGGGACGGCTCACAGGAGGTACGGATGAGTGAAAGGTACAGGACTGAGGATAGAATGCAGAACGGGGTAGGAAGTGCAGGTCAAGGTATAGAACGGAGACACGGAGTACATTCAGACATAGCTTGGGGAGGGCATTTATGCAGGGGGCATTTATGCACATGTAATCTAAGTACATGTATCAAAGTACTGGCAGTTATAACATGGATGAATGTGACATGCATCTCTATTCTCTTCATACAGGTAATCAGCTTTTCCAATCTCTGCTCTGAATCCACTCCTGTGTTTCTCCATTCAATGTCAGCAAGCAGTTAATCCTGAATACTACCTATGTGTTTTCAACTATGCAAGCTTATTTCTGGTAATCAGCTTTTCCAATCTCTGCTCTAAATCCACTCCTGTGTTTCTCCCCATTCAAACACAGAGACGCTCTCACAAATCACTTAACCATCTGCTCACTCTTTCTATCCTCCTTCTCCTTGTCTCCGGAGACATTGCTCCCAACCCTGGCCCCCCATGTTATAGAAAGTCAAACCCCCCAACTGCTACACTCAGAAACCCCTCTAATCTTATCAATATTCCCTGCCTGCCATCTGTCTCTCTTAATTGTGCACTTTGGAATTCTCGCTCAGTGTGTAACAAACTCTCCTTCATTCATGACTTTTTCCTCTCTAATTCTCTTAACCTCCTGGCTCTTACTGAAACCTGGATCCAGCAGTCAGACACTACTGCTGCTGCTGCTCTTTCATACGGGGGACTACACTTCTCTCATACCCCAAGATCAGACAATAGAGCAGGTGGAGGCGTTGGTCTGCTCCTATCACCAAAATGTACATTTCAAGTTATCCCTCAACTACCCTCACTAGTCTTCCCTTCTTTTGAGGTCCATGCCGTCAGACTCTACACCCCATTCTCCATGCGAGTGGCGGTGGTGTATCGTCCTCCCGGCCCCTCCCATCAGTTCCTGGATCATTTTGCCACTTGGCTTCCACATTTTCTCTCCTGTGACATCCCTACCCTCATCATGGGCAATTTCAACATCCCCATTGCTCTTCCCCTCTCACCATCTGCTACTCACCTTTTATCTCTAACCTCCTCATTTAGCCTTTCGCAGTTTACTAATTCTCCAACGCATGAAGACGGAAACTCCCTCGACTTGGTCTTCTCTCGGCTTTGTGCAGTGGATGATTTTGCAAACTCCCCTCTCCCGCTCTCTGACCACAACCTTCTTTCATTCTCTATCAAGAACTGCCAGGCTGCTCAGGTCACCCCCACTGTCCAGACTTATAGAAACATACAGGCCATTAACACCCAGAAACTTATGAAGAACTTGCAGTCTTCATTGGCCCCTATCTCCTCCCTCTCATGTCCTGATTCTGCATTGAAGCATTACAATGAAACACTTCAATGTGCCCTGGATGAATTTGCACCTCCTATACATAGAACACAACGCAGACGGCGACAACCCTGGCACACGGTTCAAACACGTTTCCTGCAGCGGTGCTCCAGGTGCGCCGAACGTCTGTGGAGAAAATCCAATCTAAACGAAGATTTCATCCATTTTAAGTTTATGCTTAGAACATACAACACTGCCCTTCACCTCTCAAAACAAGCCTATTTCAACACCCTCATCACCTCACTGTCCAATAACCCGAAACGTCTCTTTGACACTTTTCATTCTCTACTCAACCCAAAAGTACAGGCCCCAACCACGGAGCTCCGAGCTGACGATCTGGCCAATTACTTCAAAGAAAAAATTGACCAGATCCGACAGGAAATTATCTCCAAATCCCCTCATACCATGCACCGTCCTCCCTCCCCCACTGCATCTAGCTCACTCTCTGATTTTGAACCAGTCACAGAAGAAGAAGTAAGCAGGCTCCTTGCATCTTCTCGCCCAACTACTTGCACCAGTGACCCATTTCCGTCACATCTCCTCCAGTCCCTTTCCCCTGCTGTGACCCCTCACCTAACTAAAATATTTAACCTCTCTGTCTCTTCTGGTATTTTTCCCTCCTCATTTAAGCATGCCATCATACATCCACTACTTAAAAAACCATCCCTCGACCAAAACTGTGCCGCTAACTATAGACCTGTCTCTAATCTTCCCTTCATCTCTAAACTCCTGAAACGCCTCGTCCACTCCCGTCTGATTCGCTATCTCTCTGATAACTCTCTTCTCGACCCTCTCCAATCTGGTTTACGCTCTTTACACTCTACTGAAACTGCCCTCACTAAAGTCTCTAATGATCTACTAACAGCTAAATCAAATGGTCATTACTCCATGCTAATTCTCTTGGATCTCTCTGCAGCATTCGACACTGTGGATCATCAGCTCCTCCTCACTATGCTCCGTTCCATTGGCCTCAAGGACACCGTTCTCTCATGGTTCTCCTCCTATCTCTCCGACCGCTCCTTTACTGTATCTTTTGCCGGTTCCTCCTCCTCTCACCTTCCCCTTACTGTTGGGGTTCCTCAAGGATCTGTTCTAGGCCCCCTCCTCTTTTCCTTGTACACTGCCCCTATTGGTCAAACAATCAGTAGATTTGGTTTCCAGTACCATCTCTATGCTGATGACACCCAATTATACGCTTCTTCTCCTGACATCACGCCAGCCTTTCTAGAAAACACCGGCGATTGTCTAAACGCTGTGTCTAATATCATGTCCTCACTATATCTGAAACTGAACCTGTCAAAGACTGAACTCCTGGTGTTTCCTCCCTCTTCTAATGTACCTATACCCGACATTGCTATTTCTGTGTGTGGTTCCACTACTACTCCCCAGCAACATGCCCGCTGTCTTGGGGTCATACTTGATTCCGAGCTTTCCTTTGCCCCCCACATTCGATCACTGGCTCGCTCTTGTCATCTGCACCTCAAAAACATTTCTAGAATTCGACCTTTTCTTACTTTTGACTCTGCAAAAACTCTTACTGTTTCTCTTATTCACTCTCGTCTCGACTATTGTAACTCTCCTCTAATCGGTCTCCCTCTTACCAAACTCTCCCCCCTCCAATCTGTCTTGAATGCTGCAGCCAGGATCATATTCCTCACCAATCGTTACACCGATGCCTCTACCTTGTGCCAGTCATTACACTGGCTACCCATCCACTCAAGAATTCAGTATAAACTTATTACCCTCACCGATAAAGCCCTCCATGGCTCAGCACCACCCTACATCTCCTCCCTTGTTTCAGTATACCACCCTACCCGCGCCCTCTGTTCTGCTGATGACCTGAGGTTAGCATCCTCAATAGTCAGAACCTCCCACTCCCGTCTCCAAGACTTTACACGTGCTGCGCCAATTCTTTGGAATGCACTTCCCAGGTCAATACGATTAGTCCCCAATCCCCACAATTTTAAGCGTGCCCTGAAAACTCATTTATTCAGACTGGCCTATCGCCTCAACACATTAACCTAATCTAACCCTGTGTGGCACAGCCAAAAGTTTTACCATAACCAGGTTCCCCGCATCATGTTCCCACATGCTTTATGCATCCATTAGCCCTCTGTGTCTGTACTGTTACACACTTAACATTATGGCTGGTCCATACAATCAGGGCAACTGTTACCACCCACCTTTCGTGCCTCCCTCTTTCCTCATAGACTGTAAGCTTGCGAGCAGGGCCCTCACTCCTTTTGGTATCTGTTATAATCTATGTGATTATTGTTATGCTGTAATGTCTATTGTCTGTACAAATCCCCTCTGAAATGTAAAGTGCTGCGGAATATGTCGGCGCTATAGAAATAAAATTTATTATTATTTATTATTACAGGACTGGGTGCTGGAGTACTGGACAGAGATACGGAGTACAGGACTGGGCACTGGAGTACCGAGTGAAGACACTGAGTACAGGATAGAGCACTGGAGTACAGGACGGGGATACGGAGCACAGAACTGGGCACTGGGGTTCAGGACGGAGAAACAGAGTACAGGACAAGACACCGAGTACAGGACGGGGCACTGGAGTACAGGACGGGGATATGAAACACAGAACTGGGCACTGAGGTACAGGACGGAGATACAGAGTACCAGACGGGAACAAGGCAGGAATAGGAGGAAGGTTACAGGAAGGCTCCTGCAACCCGGCCAGAGCACCGCAGGCAAGGCACACGATAATCAGGCGTCTCCACCATCTTGGAGACGCCTGATATAGCCTGTGCCCAGCCCTCATTGGTGGCCTCACAGCTCTGGGTGGGCGCTGCAGGGTTAAGGAACCCTCAGGGCGCGCGCCCGCGCCCTAGAGCGAGTGTACATGGCCCGTCGGCGCCAGGAGGACGGGAGAGAGGAGGAGGCGGAACCAGCGCGAGGGGAGGACGGGTGAGTGCTGGCAGCGGCGGGCCCCGCCGCTGCTGGAGCGGCGGCGGCTACCGCCGCTGCCGTGACAGCTGGAGATTTCTGTAGACTAGGCCTGAGTTGCTGGAGATTTGTGTAGACTAGGCATGACTTGCTGGAGATATGTGTAGACTAGGCATGGCTTTATGTATAGACTAGTCATGACTTGCTAGAGATATGTGTGGACCAGGCATGACTTGCTGGAGATATATGTAGACTATGTCTGAGTTGCTGCAGATATTTGTAGACTAGGCCCGAGTTGCTGGAGATATGTGTAGACTAGGCATGACTTGCTGGAGATATGTGTAGACTAGGCCTGACTTTCTGGAGATCTGTGTAGACTAGGCATGACTTGCTGGAGATATGTATAGACTTGGCCTGAGTTACTGGAAATATGCTTAGACTAGGCATGACTTGCTCAAAATATGTGTAGACTAGGCATGACTTTATGTATAGACTAGGCATGACTTGCTGATGGTATGTATAGACTAGGCCTGAATTGCTGGTGATATGTATAGACTAGGCATGACTTGCTGGAGATATGTATAGCCTAGGCATGACTTGTTGGAGATATGTGTACACTAGGCATGACTTGCTGGAGATATGTATAGCCTAGGCATGACTTGTTGGAGATATGTGTACACTAGGCATGACTTGCTGGAGATATGTATAGACTAGGCATAACTTGTTGAGAATATGTACAGACTAGGCATGACTTGCTGGAGATATGTATAGACCAGGCATGACTTGCTGATGGTATGTATAGACTAGGCCTGACTTGCTGGAGATATTTGTAGACTAGGCATGACTTGCTAGAGATATGAACAGACCAGGCATGACTTGCTGCAGATATGTATGGACTAGGCATAAATTGCTGGAGATATTTGTAGACTAGGCCTGAGTTGCTGGAGATATGTGTAGACTAGGCATGACTTGCTGGAGATATGTGGAGACTAGGCATGACTTGCTGGAGCTATGTGAAGACGAGACCTGACTTTCTTTACAGACTAGGCATGACTTCCTGGAGATTTGTATAGACTAGGCATGACTTGCTGGAGATATGTGTAGACTTGGCCTGAGTTGCTGGAGATATATGTAGACTAGGCATGACTTGCTGGAGATATTTACAGACTAAGCATGACTTGCTGGAGATATGTGTAGACCAGGCATGACTTGCTGGAGATATGTATAGACTAGGCATAACTTGTTGAGAATATGTACAGACTAGGCCTGAGTTGCTGGAGATTTGTGTAGACTAGGCCTGAGTTGCTGGAGATTTGTGTAGACTAGGCCTGACTTGCTGGAGATATGTGTATACTTGCATGAATTGCTGGAGATATGTGTAGACTAGGCCTGAGTTGCTGGAGATATGTGTAGACTAGGCCTGACTTGCTGGAGATATGTATAGACAAGTCATGACTTGCTGGAGATATGTGTGGACCAGGCCTGACTTGCTGGAGATATGTATAGACTAGTCATGACTTGCTGGAGATATGTATAGACAAGTCATGACTTGCTGGAGATATGTGTGGACCAGGCATGACTTGCTGGAGATATGTGTAGACTATGTCTGAGTTGCTGCAGATATTTGTAGACTAGGCCCGAGTTGCTGGAGATATGTGTAGACTAGGCCTGAGTTGCTGGAGATATGTGTAGACTAGGCATGACTTGCTGGAGATATTTACAGACTAAGCATGACTTGCTGGAGATATGTGGAGACCAGGCCTGAGTTACTGGAAATATGCTTAGACTAGGCATGACTTGCTCAAAATATGTGTAGACTAGGCATGACTTGCTGGAGATATGTGTAGACTAGGCCTGACTTGCTGGAGATATGTGTAGACTAGGCCTGACTTGCTGGAGATATGTGTAGACTAGGCCTGACTTGCTGGAGATATGTGTAGACTAGGCCTGACTTGCTGGAGATATATGTAGAATAGGCCTGACTGTTGGAGATATGTATCTGCACAGACGGAAGACTAGATGTCTAGAGCGCCTCCAGGAGGCCACGTACTGTAGGGAAACATGGCGTGCTGACGGTGAACAGTCCCCGCAGGGGGATATATACAATGCTGTGCTGGCTAGTAGGTGAAAATTCATTGATGATAAATATTTCCTGGCTAAATGCAACTTTCTAAATAGTCTTCATTAGAAATGTTCCATCATCAGTGTCTGCAAGTCCTGTTATCTAGCAGAGCGCTCTGCAGAAATGCTACAAATCCCGCCGAGCTCCTGGTTGTGACTGCTCTCCCTCTCTTCTCTCTGTGTTAGGGAAGAGTCAGACGCCGTATAACTCGGACGAGTGCTAAGACTGGCCGTCTGCTCTCCTGGCTCTAGCGTCACAGCTGCATAGAAATACAGCGATTTGTATAAGTTTTCACCCCTCTTGGCTTGTTACCTATCTTGTTACCTGTGTGTAAATATTTTTGTAATCTGATTTGTGGGTGATAAATCAGCACTAAATAGTGTAAGTTGGTGAAGTGAGAAAAATATAGGCATACAATAATTTTTTGGTTGGGTTCTAAAAATCTACCTGTGCATATGTGTTCACGCCTTTTGTCATGAAGCCCCTAAAATTTTCTGGTGCAAGCGATTCCTTTCATAAGTGAAAGATTGCACCCAGGTGGTCTTCCTCAGTGTCACATGGTCTGTCAGTATACACACACCTTTTCGGAGAGTCCACAGAGGCTGCGACCCCAGTAAAGTGAAGCTGTCGGGTCCCCATTCCCTCTAACTCACTGATGAGTAAGTTCCCGGCCTATCCGGCCCTAGATAACATTTTTCGAGTCAAATGGCGCTCGTTGCCCCGGACTAGTCAGCCCTCTTTCCATGTTCTCGTGCCCCTGTGGGCGTGATAACATAATGTGCACACGCGGGGTCATCACTGCATATGCGGATCTAGCGCATGCGCCGCTCATTCCGGCCACGTCACTGCGCCTCTGAAGCCGGGTGTACGCACTCCGCATGACCAAAAGTTATCTTCCAAACTTCTGCACATGCGCCGTGCGCCTCTGGAGCCGGCTGGATTTTACCATCGAGGTCAGAAAATCTTCTATATTTGGTGACAGAAGATTTTAGGGTTTTTTTATTTTAACTTTTTCACACTTTTTGCCTCCACTTTTCAGACTCTGGAGCTGCCTTCATTTTCCATGACCCCGTCCCATCGTCAGGTTGTGTCTGAGGGGACAGCCTCGCTTTCCAGTGCACGGCGTCCTACATAGCCAGGACATGCCGGTGTTGTGCTCTCCGGATGGGAGGACTGTGGGAACGGACGAGGCGCAGGGGATTTTTGTTGAGAAGGACATGATCCACAGCTGATCACTGATCGCCAGGTGCCCCGTGTTCTCCGATATATCATCGGTGTATATATACGTTGTGTCATGGACAAACCATAAAATCCCTATAGGAGTTTGTATAAGAAGCCAGCAGCCTAAAGATCACTGCGCATATTGGGGCATAAAGAGTCATTTATTCTGTTATTTCTCCTGATTTACCAAACCCCGGAGAATTGTCTGCATCGCCCTGCAAGACCCCACAGTTTCCCCAGACTTCTACCCCCGGAGCTGGATGGGGGGCGATGCCGCGTCCTATAGACATTTTCATCATTCTCAGCGCATGCATGGCCAGAAATATTCAGACCCGCGGGTACAAGTTACAGGGGGGTTGTCAGGTTTACAAGAGAGTTTTTCCAGCAAAAACCTGATCTGGACTGTAATGTGTAATCCCCAGTACATAAGTGTAAGAGCGCGTTCACACTGCGGCAATGTCACAGACAAAACCCAGAGGAAAATAACACAAAAATATGTATTTGGTCCAAACAGCGCTCAGTCCCCTGTGTTATATATATAAGACGTGCTGTTAGTATCTGCTTATTTTCTGTAGGGTATGGGCTCATTTTCTTTTTTTCCTAGGTTCTGTCTGTGAAATGGCCGCAGTGTGAACTTGCTCTTACACTTTGCACACATGCCAGCTTATAGTCCAGCTCAGTTTTTTGTTTCTTTTTGGGAGCGGGGGGTTGTATGTAATTTTTTTTGTAAATTTGCTATACTGTTCCAGAAATATGAGCCTTTTATTTACTTGCTATAATTATGCTCTTCACTAAGGAGAGGTGACTTACAAGGAAATATAATGCAGCCCAAAGACCCGCCCCAGAGGATCCTGTGAGCCCCGCCCCATGGTAACGTCAGTACTAAATAAAAAGGCCCATATCCCCGATACGTGCAGAAAAGGTACGGAACACTCTGGGGAACAGCAGGGAGAAAATAAGAGCACAACCTGGCCATTGTTGTCCTGGTGGCAGGTCCTCTTTACAGTCTTTTATCTTCTGTGGTGAATGCTCCAGTAGGTGAGTTATGGCCGTGGAAGGTGTGAGGTTATTATAATAGTATTGCCTGTGTGTGTGGTTGTGGCACCTTGATCCCTTTTTAGTGCACTGACCATTTCCAACATACAAGCTGGATCACCCGGGAACTGGGGCTGCCGGGTGCAGAGCAGGCGAGGTAATGACAGCGGGACTGTGGACATCGTGGTGCTGGAGAGTTCAGCACAGTATTGCCCCATGGACAGAGTGATCAACAACAGAGGGGATTTCAGGTGGGTGAACATTTCATTCCTTGGGGGTTTTGGCCTGTTTTATCATTATTCATCTGTCATCAGGCACTGAGTATTTCATAGACATATTTACCCATAACACAGGGGCTTCATCAGCGTAATGTCTGTTGTAACGTGTTCCCAAAGAGCATCTGGCACCAGACTGACCATTTCTGGTGCTACTGACCCTCTGGATATTCATCAGAGGGTCAGACTTATTTTGTCCTGTCTACTAATCAGAAACTGTGCACTTATGGGTTTTTACTGGATGGTTGGGAAGCCATCGCTGCTGGCTAGTGCGGATTGCCAAAGCTGACCCAGAGGTGGTAGCAGTAACCAAACTGGCAGCACTAGCCTGAGCAAGACGCTGGAACGACGTCTTCACTGAGCAGCCTCCTCTGCGGCTGGGACTGAATGGGAGACTGTAGAAGGCAAGGCTCGAGATTCCTCCTGTGCAGGGGCAGGAATCTGACACCTAACACATGTGGCATGATGTATTACCGGAGAGGTGTTGCAGGTAATATGTTGTTGGATGGAGAAATTTTTTTTTTGCCATCCACAGATGTGAATGAAGAAGATCTCACTATATTTTTGCATGACACACAATTACCGCACGGCTCTGCTCTGTCTTGTACTCAGGCGTGATTCCCAGCATGCGCTCTGCTCTGTCTTATACTCAGGCGTGCTTCCCAGCACGTGCTCTGCTCTGTCTTGTACTCAGGCGTGATTCCCAGCTTGCGCTCTGCTCTGTCTTGTACTCAGGCGTGATTCCCAGCTTGCGCTCTGCTCTATCTTGTACCCAGGCATGCTTCCCAGCACGTGCTCTGCTCTGTCTTGTACCCAGGCGTGATTCCCAGCATGCGCTGTCCTCTGTCTTGTACCCGGCATGCTTCCCAGCACGTGCTCTCCTCTGTCTTGTTCCCAGGCGTGCTTCCCCGCACGCTGTCTCCTCTGTCTTGTACTCAGGCGTGATTCCCAGCTTGCGCTCTGCTCTGTCTTGTACTCAGGCGTGCTTCCCAGCTTGCGCTCTGCTCTGTCTTTTACCCAGGCGTGATTCCCAGCATGCATTCTGCTCTGTCTTGTACTCAGGCGTGCTTCCCAGCATGCGCTGTCCTCTGTCTTGTACCCGGCATGCTTCCCAGCACGTGCTCTCCTCTGTCTTGTTCCCAGGCGTGCTTCCCAGCATGCTGTCTCCTCTGTCTTGTACTCAGGCGTGCTTCCCAGCACGCGCTCTCCTCTGTCTTGTACTCAGGCGTGCTTCCCAGCATGCGCTCTCCTCTGTCTTGTACCCGGCATGCTTCCCAGCACGTGCTCTCCTCTGTCTTGTTCCCAGGCGTGCTTCCCCGCACGCTGTCTCCTCTGTCTTGTACTCAGGCGTGCTTCCCAGCACGCATTCTCCTCTGGTTTGTACCCTGACGTGCTTCCCAGCATGCAGTCTCCTCTATTTTATACTCAGGCTTGCTTCCCAGCACGTGCTCTGGTCTGTGTTGTGTTCGAGCCAGCCACCTGGTTCCAGCAGTCGTGGTACTTTGTTCCCCTGGGCCTGCCCCTGATGCTCCCTGTATAGGGGGTGGTCCTCACTAGGTCAGCTCGCCCGGGGTGGGTTGGTATCACAGCCCAGAGTGTCCACTCCATGAGTCGTCACATGAACAAGGGTGGGTGGTTTTGCTGGGCGTAAAAGAGTTGTTATGGAAAAGGTTGAGGTGTACCCCACAGGGGAAAATGTTTGCCAGCCAACACACTTGATGTATGGGCATTACAAGTCAAGGAGACCGCTCCTTTTTAGTGGGACATTTTTTGCTAAGACGCCCTCCTCCATGTTTCTTCCAAGGGGATTGGAGTTATTGGGGTGCATATGACTTGGTAGCAGGTCAGACCTTGCTGTCAATGCAACATTTTTTAGGGACGCCCTCCTGGACATCTCGTGAAAGGGGTATTGGGGTGCGTCGTAATTCTTGGCAGCCCATCCACTCAATGCAAGAGTCCCTCCTTCATAAAGGAAACAAGATGTGTCTGCTTATGTGTCACACACCACATGGCAGCTAGGGTTGGGAAATGTTACAATGACATTTCCCAGTGAATGCATTTGTTTTGGTTGAAAGCAATGATAAAGTTGAAATACGCTTCAAAAACGTTGCGTCTGAACATATCCCATGTAGTGGAGGAACATTATGGTCTGGGGTTAATTATTTTGCCTTATATACAAGTCATTAACCTGGAAAGGATGTACCGTAACATATTTCCCAGCAAAGTCCATTTTGGTTTCGTTTTGGTATGTTTTTTGGTGCATCAGTAAAAATGGCATGAAACTCTGACAACATTATATAAAGCTGTGACCTAGGAGTCAGGAATGCTTCCAGGGGCGATCCCCATGATGTCCCCGTGTCATTTGAGCAATGTTTCCATCATTTTCAGACGTTTTTAGACCTTAAAAGGATCCCCGGTGGGGATCGCGGTAAAAATGCTCGGGTCTCCCATAGACTTACATTGGGCTCGTTGTTCTGTCCGAGTACCCGAGTATTCCAATTTGCTCGACCCGAACAACGAGCACCCGAGCATTTTAGTGCTCGCCCATCACTAATGATTACCAGTTACTTTACTGTTTAACTTTATTCAAAACCCTTATTTCTTACTATTGTTAAAAGCTGTTTTCAATTGGACCACTGGTGCAATATGTACTATTAGCTAATTTACCTTTAAGACACTTGTTACTCTGCTTTAAAAATAGATTTAATAATGTAATTGGTCCAATTGGATTTGGACTTCATATCATCAGAGAATCTAAAAACTTTTTTTTTCATACGTTGAAGCTTATAAGCACGAACTAATTATTAAACAACATGTATGTCAATACCTGGATAAGAATGAAGTGATTAAACAGAGTCAGCATGGGTTTGTAACTAATAAGTCATGTCAGACTAACTTAATTTCCTTCTATGACGGTATCACTGATTGGGTGGATCAGGGAAATGCTGTAGATATAGTATATCTTGACTTCAGCAAAGCATTTGACAAAGTATCTCATACAATCCTTATTGAAAAAATGACTAAGTATGGAATGGACAAGGCAACTGTTAGGTGGATTCATAACTGGCTTAGTGATCGGACCCAAAGAGTGGTCGTAAATGGCTGCACATCCAGTTGGAAGAATGTCTCAAGTGGGGTACCACAGGGCTCTGTCCTGGGCCCTGTATTGTTCAACATCTTTATCAACGATTTAGATGAAGGAATTGAGGGTAAACTGATTAAATTTGCTGATGACACAAAGCTAGGAGGGATAGCTAATACTAGAGAAGAGAGGATTCAAAAAGATATAAATAAACTGGAGAAGTCGGCAGCAACTAACAGAATGGTTTTTAACATGGAGAAATGCAAAGTACTACATCTGGGCAATAAAAATGAAAAAAGCATATATAGAATGGGAGGAACAGGGCTAAGTGACAGCACATGTGAAAAAGACTTGGGTATACTAATAGATCACAGACTGAATATGAGTCAACAGTGTGATGCAGCAGCAAAAAAGGCAAATGCAATTCTAGGATGTATTAACAGAAGCATACAGTCTAGATCACGTGAAGTCATTATTTCCCTCTACTCCTCTTTGGTCAGACCTCATCTGGAATATTGTGTCCAGTTTTGGGCGCCACATTTTAAAAAAGACATCAACAAACTGGAGCAAGTTCAGAAAAGAGCGACCAGAATGGTGACCGGTCTGCAAACCCTGTCTTATGAGGAAAGGTTGCAGGATTTGGGAATGTTTAGTTTGTAAAAGAGAAGACTGAGAGGAGACTTAATAGCTGTCTACAAATATCTAAAGGGCTGTCACATTGTAGAAGGCTCAACTTTATTCTCATTTGCACAAGGAAAGACTAGAAGCAATGGGATGAAACTGAATGGGAGGAGACACAGATTAGATATTAGAAAAAACTTTTTGACAGTTAGAGTGATCAATGAGTGGAACAGGCTGCCACGAGAAGTGGTGAGTTCTCCTTCAATGGAAGTCTTCAAACAGAGGCTGGACAGACATCTGACTGGGATGATTTAGCGAATCCTGCTTTGAGCAGGGGGTTGGACCAGATGGCCCAGGAGGTCCCTTCCAACTCTATGATTCTATGATTCTATGATTAATTGTATGTACAAGGGTACTGATCTAATATGTACTAATATTGCTACTTGGCATCAGGAATAATTTAATTGATCTAAATGTACCTGACTACCTATTATTTGAGAAATCATCAATTATTATTTTCTATACATCGAAGCTTATAAGCGCTAACAGTATTTTATTGTTTTGCAGAAGAATTGGATGCTTTTTCTTTTATTTTCTCTGGAACAAATCATAATAGTAACACTACTTTATTGGTATTCAATCTATTGCTCCTAATATTGGGTATAACGATCCCTCTGTTTGCAAGTCCATTTTTCTTGTGTTTACCCATTGGAAGTTTTTTTTAAAAATTGTGTATTATACAGTATTCAATAAAGTGTATTATCTTTTAAAATTTACTGAGCATCTGCTTCCGTATATTCACATCCAGTACGTTTTCTAAATGGCGCAGACTTCAGATCTTAATGACACAGCTCGTTTATCAAGTAAATGATGATGAGAAGTAGCTGAGTGCTCCACCATCAATTCACTTATCATCCTGCAGCACAAGAGGAGCTCTGATTAAACCCCTCAGTTATTAGGCATCAGGCGCAGGTCTACACATCTGTATAGTGCTGTCACATGATAATATTCCTAGTAATACATGTGATATCATGGATCACTATCTTAGTAGAAGCCATTATAATGATATGACAAGGGAGAAAATATCATATATGTCCTACTGCTCTGCTTATTAATGCTCCGAAACTACTCCTTAATAATACTACAATACTGTGCCCAAAGCCTTCTGCTGTACTACTGCCAAATTTACCCACCACACATTGCGTAAGACACATGGACTATAGTCGTATGGGTCTGAATGTTGACACTAGAATTGATGTTTGGGAAATTGCTGAATGGCAGCTGTTCACCTCTTATATCAGCTCCTAGGGATTATTGTCTGCTATCTTTGAAAAACAGGGACGCAGGGTCATTGAACAATCATGTTTGCTAATATGTTGATTACACATTGTACCAAGCCATGGAGCTTGTTTACTTGGAAAACAGAGGAAGACAAACTATGCAAATTAATTAAATACTCAAACAATGAGGTATGAGACACTGCAAACATCCCCCAATCCTGTGGAAAAAATACCTGAATAAGAGCTGTGATGTATAAAAGAGGATCTGCTTCTGGATCAGGTAAACTTTACAAATCACAGCCAGAAACACTCTACAAGACAGCTGCCGGTACACCATGGCTCCATCAAGAGGGACTCAGATTTAACATTCTACAGGATGCCAGCTTAACGACCTCAGCCCCAGCTGGAAGAATACTGATCTGCTACATTGACCATCACTGAACCCATGGTCCGCTCTGAAAACCACCTGAAAAATCACTCAGAAACTGCACCAAAATTTCTATGTATCTCTTCAGTGTCTTTGAAATTCTTCAGGTTTCCAAAAACACCAAGAGGTTGAAAGAAGTGAGCCGACCATTCTTCAGGCATATTCTGTTTCGCAGAGGCTCAACCCCAGAAGATGCCTGGGTGTCAGTTGGAGCATTTAGTGACTTTTTGTCTTAAAAACGCTCTCATTTTATGCATTGCTTAATGGACTTATCAAAACTTCTGACAATAGGTCCAAGAAGCACTAAAAAAAGCTTAAGAAAATGAGACTGCAAATGTTTGGGCAGCAAGGTGGCTCAGTGGTTAGCACTAGTGTTGAGCATTCCGATACCGACATCCGGTATTTTTTCAATATCGGGCATCGGAATCGGAAGTTCAAAGTTGATTGACAGCCGAAATGACATCATCATGATGCGCGGTGTGTGCGCATCATGATGCGCCGTCATTTCGGGCCTTCCGGGGGTCTCTGCCGGCCTGCCGGGGGGCTGTGCCGGCCTGCCGGGGGGCTGTGTGGATTGCCCGGGGTCTGTACTGGCCTGCCGGGGGGCTGTGCCGGCCTGCCGGTGGTCTGTGCACCCTGTGGGGGTCTGTACTGGCCTGCCGGGGGGCTGTGCTGATGTCCGGGGGTCTGTGCAAGCATCGTCCGATGGGACTACAAGTCCCATCTGGCGATGCCTGCTACCATGACAGTGATTGACACATTAGCCAATGATGGGACAGTAGTAGTCCCATCATCCGGCTAATGTGTTAAATGTTTAAAAAAAAAAAAATACTACATACATACTACATACATACTACATGCATGCTACATACATACTACATGCTACATACATACAACATATATACTACATGCATGCTACATACATACTACATACTACATACATACTACATACATACTACATGCATGCTACATACATACTACATACATGCTACATACATGCTACATACATACCACATATATACTACATACATACTACATGCATGCTACATACTACATGCTACATACATACCACATATATACTACATACATACTACATGCATGCTACATACATACTACATATATACTACATGCATGCTACATACATACTACATGCTACATACATACAACATATATACTACATGCATGCTACATACATACTACATACTACATACATACTACATATATACTACATGCATGCTACATACATGCTACATGCATGCTACATACTACATGCTACATACATACCACATATATACTACATACATGCTACATACATGCTACATACATACTACATGCATGCTACATACAATACATTCATACAATACATACATAGACATACAGTACATATAACATAGAGTAACATACTTACCAATACTTGTCACATTGTTCCCCGAAGCCATTGTCGTCTACGGAATAAATATTAACATAACAAACCACAAAAATACTCACCCATGATCCGAAGCAGTCCACGAGTGTGTCCTACGACGATCTTGGGTAGAGAACTGCAACATCAGCTGATGCTGCCGCTCTCTACGGGCTGCAGGAATCCAATGACGGAAGGTAGGTATCCTTCCGCACTGTATTCCTCCGCCACTTAAAAAAAAAAAAAGTCCCTAGTCTCACTTTATGGTAAAAGCTGTGTGGGAATTTTACCATAATTTCCCACACAGCTTTTACCATAAAGTGAGACTAGGGACTTTTTTTTTTTAAGTGGCGGAGGAATACAGTGCGGAAGGATACCTACCTTCCGTCATTGGATTCCTGCAGTCCGTAGAGAGCGGCAGCATCAGCTGATGCTGCAGTTCTCTACCCAAGATCGTCGTAGGACACACTCGTGGACTGCTTCGGATCATGGGTGAGTATTTTTGTGGTTTGTTATGTTAATATTTATTCCGTAGACGACAATGGCTTCGGGGAACAATGTGACAAGTATTGGTAAGTATGTTACTCTGTTATATGTACTGTATGTCTATGTATGTATTGTATGAATGTATTGTATGTAGCATGCATGTAGCATGCATGTAGCATGTATGTAGCATGTATGTGGCATGTATGTAGCATGTATGTAGCATGTATGTGGCATGTATGTGGCATGTAGGTAGCATGTATGTAGTATGTATGTAGCATGTATGTAGCATGCATGTAGTATATATGTGGTATGTATGTAGCATGTAGTATGTATGTAGCATGCATGTAGTATATATGTATCATGTAGTATGTATGTAGCATGTATGTATCATGTAGTATGTATGTAGCATGCATGTAGTATGTATGTGTTATGTATGTATCATGTAGTATGTATGTATCATGTAGTATGTATGTAGCATGCATGTAGTATGTATGTAGCATGCATGTAGTATGTATGTAGTATGTATGTATCATGTAGTATGTATGTAGCATGCATGTAGTATGTATGTAGTATGTATGTATCATGTAGTATGTATGTAGCATGCATGTAGTATATATGTAGTATGTATGTAGCATGTAGTATGTATGTAGCATGCATGTAGTATATATGTATCATGTATGTATGTAGCATGCATGTAGTATGTATGTAGTATGTATGTATCATGTAGTATGTATGTAGCATGCATGTAGTATGTATGTAGTATGTATGTATCATGTAGTATGTATGTAGCATGCATGTAGTATGTAGTATGTATCATGTAGTATATATGTAGTATGTATGTAGCATGCATGTAGTATATATGTATCATGTATGTAGCATGTAGTATGTATGTAGCATGCATGTAGTATGTATGTAGCATGCATGTAGTATGTATGTAGTATGTATGTATCATGTAGTATGTATGTAGCATGCATGTAGTATATATGTAGTATGTATGTAGCATGTAGTATGTATGTAGCATGCATGTAGTATATATGTAGTATGTATGTAGTATGTATGTAGCATGTAGTATGTATGTAGTATGTATGTAGCATGTAGTATGTATGTAGTATGTATGTAGCATGCATGTAGTATATATGTAGTATGTATGTAGCATGTAGTATGTATGTAGAATGCATGTAGTATGTATGTATGTAGTATGTATGTAGCATGTAGCATGCATGTAGTATATATGTAGTATGTATGTAGCATGTAGTATGTATGTAGCATGCATGTAGTATATATGTAGTATGTATGTAGTATGTATGTAGCATGTAGTATGTATGTAGTATGTATGTAGCATGTAGTATGTATGTAGTATGTATGTAGCATGTAGTATGTATGTAGTATGTATGTAGCATGTAGCATGCATGTAGTATATATGTAGTATGTATGTAGCATGTAGTATGTATGTAGCATGCATGTAGTATGTATGTAGCATGCATGTAGTATGTATGTAGTATGTATGTATCATGTAGTATGTATGTAGCATGCATGTAGTATATATGTATTATGTATGTAGTATGTATGTAGAATGCATGTAGTATGTATGTATGTAGTATGTATGTAGCATGTAGCATGCATGTAGTATATATGTAGTATGTATGTAGCATGTAGTATGTATGTAGCATGCATGTAGTATATATGTAGTATGTATGTAGTATGTATGTAGCATGTAGTATGTATGTAGTATGTATGTAGCATGTAGTATGTATGTAGTATGTATGTAGCATGTAGTATGTATGTAGTATGTATGTAGCATGTAGCATGCATGTAGTATATATGTAGTATGTATGTAGCATGTAGCATGCATGTAGTATATATGTAGTATGTATGTAGCATGTAGCATGCATGTAGTATATATGTAGTATGTATGTAGCATGTAGCATGCATGTAGTATATATGTAGTATGTATGTAGCATGTAGCATGCATGTAGTATGTATGTAGCATGCATGTAGTATGTATGTAGTATGTATGTATCATGTAGTATGTATGTAGCATGCATGTAGTATATATGTAGTATGTATGTAGCATGTAGTATGTATGTAGAATGCATGTAGTATGTATGTATGTAGTATGTATGTAGCATGTAGCATGCATGTAGTATATATGTAGTATGTATGTAGCATGTAGTATGTATGTAGCATGCATGTAGTATGTATGTAGTATGTATGTAGCATGTAGTATGTATGTAGTATGTATGTAGCATGTAGTATGTATGTAGTATGTATGTAGCATGTAGTATGTATGTAGTATGTATGTAGCATGTAGCATGCATGTAGTATATATGTAGTATGTATGTAGCATGTAGTATGTATGTAGCATGCATGTAGTATGTATGTAGCATGCATGTAGTATGTATGTAGTATGTATGTATCATGTAGTATGTATGTAGCATGCATGTAGTATATATGTAGTATGTATGTAGTATGTATGTAGCATGTAGTATGTATGTAGTATGTATGTAGCATGTAGTATGTATGTAGTATGTATGTAGCATGTAGCATGCATGTAGTATATATGTAGTATGTATGTAGCATGTAGTATGTATGTAGCATGCATGTAGTATGTATGTAGTATTTTTTTTTTTTTTATTTTTTTTTTACATTCAACACATTAGCCGGATGATGGGACTACTACTGTCCCATCATTGGCTAATGTGTCAATCACTGTCATGGTAGCAGGCATCGCCCGATGGGACTTGTAGTCCCTTCGGACGATGCCTGCACAGACCCCCGGACATCAGCACAGCCCCCCGGCAGGCCGGCACAGCCCCCCGGCAGGCCGGCACAGCCCCCCGGCAGGCCGGCACAAGATCGGCCGATCCATTCCGATCCGATATTTTGAAGTATCGGACGGTATCGCTCAACTCTAGTTAGCACTGCTGCCTTACAGCACTGAGGACCTATGTTCACATCCCACCATGGACAACATCTGCAATGAGTTTGAATGCTCTCCCATGTTTGTGTGGGTTTCCTCCAGATTCTCTGGTTTTCTCCCACATTTCAAAAACATTCTGATATGGAATTTAGATTGTGAGCCCCAATGGGGACAATTTCAATAATGTTTGTAAAGTGCTGTGGAATAAATGGCTCTATATAATGGGTAAAATCAGTAATGTATATGCTGCTTACATAGACATTCATATATTTAGAAACAGGAATGTTACATTATTATTTTCATCAACTAACAAAATGCAGAGTTAAGTTTGATCATTATTAGATGAAAAAAATCACTAAAAATATTTATAATTTTTTTTATTGATAATAGGATAGAAGGAAAAGGGAGGAAGAAGATCGTGAACAGAATCAATAGGCAAAATGATAGTCAGGAGGGCAGCCGGGGTCAGATAACAGTAAGAGCCCAGTCAGACAAGCAGTATGAATACAGCGGAGCCTGGTGACAGAGGCGATACATGTCCGGCAAGAGATGTAACAGAAGGCCACAGGTAGATGGTGAAGGTCCTTCTATACAGGTCCAGCAGTGATGGTGGATCTGCTGGACTTCAAGGAGGGAGAAGATCGGGAACAGAATCAGTAGTTGAAATCATAGTCAGGAGGGAATCCGGGGTCAGATAACAGTAAGAGCCCAGTCAGACAAGCAGTATGAATACAGCGGAGCCTGGTGACAGAGGCGATACATGTCCGGCAAGAGATGTAACAGAAGGCCACAGGTAGATGGTGAAGGTCCTTCTATACAGGTCCAGCAGTGATGGTGGATCTGCTGGACTTCAAGGAGGGAGAAGATCGGGAACAGAATCAGTAGTTGAAATCATAGGAGGGCAGCCGGGGTCAGACACCAGTAAGAGCCCAGTCAGACAAGCAGTATGAATACAGCGGAGCCTGGTGACAGAGGCGATACATGTCCAGCAAGAGATGTAACAGAAGGCCACAGGTAGATGGTGAAGGTCCTTCTATACAGGTCCAGCAGTGATAGTGGATCTGCTGGACTTCAAGGAGGGAGAAGATCGGGAACAGAATCAGTAGTCAAAATCATAGTCAGGAGGGCAGCCGGGGTCAGATACCAGTAAGAACCCAGTCAGGCGAGCAGTAGGATTACCGCAGACCCTGGTGACAGAGGTGATACATGTCCAGGTAGCGATATAACAGAAGGCCACAGGTAGATGGTGAAGGTCCTTCTTTACAGGTCCAGCAGTGATGGTGGATCTGCTGGACTTGTGGGAGTGAGATGTGGAGGTTTCCTGGACTTTAGATGTCTTTAGGGGCACAACTCATAAGTAAAATGTTGGACACAAATGGTAATAAGTGTTTGTAGTATACGGTTCGGCCACCGGCCAGTATCTGTATATGTACTGAATCTTATCAGATAGCAAAATACATAGATAAGGTTAATAAATGTGAAAAAAATTAAGCAAACTTAGAATTTTTTTAATCTTTATAATTTTAATTAATAATAGGATAGAAGGATAAGGGAGGGGTAAAACTAGGAACAGACTCAATACGTGTATGAAAAAGCTCTGTCGTTAATACTGTTTGGGTAGAGCTATTCGATAGCGCTATCCATGAGGAAAGTGCACGGGTAGAGCTATCCCATAGCGCTATTCCTAAAGGAAATGAACGGGTAGAGCTATCCGATAGCGCAATCCCTCAATGTTCCTGAGCGTAAGCTATTTCACATGGTTGAGCGCACTTGGGATCTGCCCCCAAGGCCCTGCCCATGCCCAATGTTTGGTCCGTAGACCGCGGCTAGGAGTTAGTCCCGCTTCAAAACAGGTCCAGCAGTGATGGTGGATCTGCTTGACTTCAGGGCGCTCGATGCTTAGGTTTCCTGTCTTTCAGATGGTTCTAGGGCAACAGTGACAACCTGCAAATACTCGAGCAGCCCTGGATAATCCACGCCGGCAGGATGATAAGATCCGGCGGAAGATGGAGCCTATGAGAAGAGAAGTAAATATAATGTAAGTGATGGGACTCCATATGACATGATGCTACTGTGCGGACACTGTGGCCGGACGGCAGAGGAATCTCATCACACAGAGGTCAGGGGTCATTGTCAGCCATCATATATGTGATAATCCCATCACTGACAGATGACATCTGCTCCACATGAGTGATTCTCACTGACATCACACAACATGGGGCTGATTCTCACACTTACCTCGTCTCTTTTTCCCCTTTTTTCCTTTTTCTGATTTCTCTTCTTCTTTACTCAGATTTATTGTAGATTTTCTTTCCTCCTGAGCAGGAAGTTCTGATCATAAAGTAAAAAAAACCTCAGTAACGCCATATCCTAATGGGATCTGCTTTGTGTCCTGTATATAGTAGGATTGTTCTAGTCCTGTCTCCTATAGTCCTGATAATCTGGTATTGTATCATAATAGGGCAGAATAAGTCCTATATAATGTACATAATCCCATCTGAGGGGCATTAGATGTGTCGCTGATATAGAGCAGTAAGCGTTCTGTGTGCCGCCATGTGGTGCATCACTGATGAGCGATATTCTATTGTAGGAGACAATGTCGCCTTATGATGATGGAGGTTATTGGACGCTGCAACACATCTCACAGAATCCATGAAAAAGCTCCTGTGCAAAATTAGTGAAATAGAGATAGAATATGGGCCCACGGACAACATAATTGTGATCCATGAATCATGAATAACATAGGAGACCTACTACAGGAAAACCATGTGGAAATGTTTGAGACTTGAAGTCAACATTCAGATTGTTGGTGCTGCAGACATGGACATACCTGATAGTGGGGACGAGGATGGTAAGATGCTAATGGCGTCGTCTCTATCAGCTATTGGGGAAGATTCTTTCTGCCTGTTTGGAAGAAGAAAAACACATGAATCACAAGGAAACACAGTATAGAAGGGGTTGTCTCACTATAAGAACACTGACTATAAGGCCTAATAGGACATATGACTGCCATAGTGGGGAAGGTCTAATGCTCAAAACTAACTTTTATAGAGTGGAGTGGAAAACAACTACCAAGAATGTCTGTCAGGTAATACTACATCTCTCCTACAGTGTGTGTATTACTAAAAATGCATGACTGGCCACAATCATGGGCTGTTATCACCAGCGGTTTCTGAAGCCAAAAGCACAATGACTGCTAACCAGGTGGCGGAGGATGCTGCATGTGATATTATGGTATTTCTGTCCTATATTTGGTGTTGTGCACATATTTCAGCCTGAAGTTCCCAGTAATGACCCCATAATCTACTCACATTTCGGCGCTGTCAGTGTTGGGTGTTGGGGTACACTCTGGAGGGGACTTGGGATCCTCATCGTTCATCATTCCGTTAGTGGTGGTATAGAGCTACGTGTGGAAGCAACAAGATATGAAATCAGTTTATGTTTACTTTTAAGGGTCTTTTTATGCATATTTTGGATTTATTAATCACATACTTACTTTAGAAAGCCTTTCAGATGATGATGTAAAATTTTGAAAGTCATACCACTTATTGTCTTCACTTGTACCCTTCTCATCCTCTGAGACCAGATGTTTAATCATATTATAATGGTCTATAAGACATAGACAATGAAGTGTTATTACTATTAGAGGTTGTCAGTCTAACACAGTCACCATTTATCACTAATATTAATGGGATCCGATTATCACATAATATGGAAGACGAGACAAGCAGACACTATGTCTAGATGATGTCTTTTCTACTTACTGACAAAAAATAAACTGGTGTCCACATCTGATGCAAGCTGAGGAACGTACACCGGCTTTTGACTTAGAAGGTTGTCAAAGTCTAAATCTCTAAAGAATGCATGACCCTTGATCTCAAATGCACCTCCTGGATAAAGAAAAACAAAATGGGGACATTGTCAGAGACAGCTCTATACCAACAAATTAAGGGAAGCGCTTACTTAATCAAGTGGGCTGGGACCATCTCATGGTAACTGGGGATTCCGACCATAAATAGGACATGTTTAATCCTACTAGAATCCTGTAGAAAACGTATACCCTCTGGTAATAAAATGCCCAGGAATAAAAAGAAACCAATATGGATAAATAAGACACGACAAAGTTTAATCAGACTAAAACAAAGTGCATTCAAAATCTTGAAAGCCGAGACTACTGAAACACCATTTCAGGAGTATAAAGATCTAAGTAAGAAACGTTAAAAAGAAATCAAGCTGGCAAAGTTATCCACAGAGAAACAAATTGCCAGTGACACTAGAATAAATCCCCTAAAATGTTATAAATATATCAATGCCAAACAGGAAAAACAGATGGTGTAGGTCCATTAAAAGACAATAATAACAAGATAATAATAGAGGACAAAAAAGGCTGAGCTATTAAACAGGCACTTTTCATCCATGATCACTAATGAACTACCTGTTCCAGGGATCATTCAACATGGCAAAAATCAAAGGTCACCACCGGAAATAACACAACAAGAAGTATGCCTGCGTCTGAGCAAATTAAACATTGACAAATCCCCTGGCATTCATCCACGCATCCTGAGGGAATTGAGCTCAGTAATTGACAGACCACTATATCTTATATTCTTAGCCTCTCTTGTAACGGGGGTGGTGCCACAGGATTGGAAGATGGCTGAGGTGGTACCGATATTTAAGAAATGTAAGACTGACATCGGTAGTGTGCAAAATTTACGAGGGCATTATAAGAGATGACCTGCAGAAACATATTGTAGATAATAATGTAATAACTGACAAACAGCATGGATTCATTAATGATAGGATGTGTCTAACTAACATGTTGGGTGTCTATGAGGAGGTAAGTGCGAATCTGGATGCTGGTAATGCAGCTGATGCGATTTATCTGGACTTTACAAAGGCGTTTGATACTGTTCCACAAAACAGCCTTATACTGAAGCTCCATAAGCAGGGACTGGGGGAAACTATGTGCAGATGGGTAAGGAATTGGCTTAATGACAGGAAACAAAGAGTCGTCCTAAATGGTACATTCTGTAAATAGGATATAGTCAGCAGTGGGGACCATAGGGATCTGTACTGGGAGCAGGGGAGTACTGCAGGGATCTGTACTGGGAGCAGGGGAGTACTGCAGGGATCTGTACTGGGAGCAGGGGAGTACTGCAGGGATGTGTACTGGGAGCAGGGGAGTACTGCAGGGATCTGTACTGGGAGCAGTGGGGTACTGCAGGGATCTGTACTGGGAGCAGTGGGGACCACAGGGATCTGTACTGGGAGCAGTGTGGCACCGCAGGGATCTGTACTGGGAGCAGTGGAGTACTGCAGGGATCTGTACTGGGAGCAGTGTGGCACCGCAGGGATCTGTACTGGGAGCAGTGTGGCACCGCAGGGATCTGTACTGGGACCTATTCTTTTTAACCTCTTTATTAATGACCTTTCTGATGGGATTGAGAGTGAAGTGTCAGTCTCATTCTTTACTGACAACACCAAACTATGTAGGATACTAAAATCTGACCTTGACATTAGAATTTTGCAAAACGATCTGGATAAGACGTCTGAATGAGCAAAAACTTGGCAAATGAGGTTTAATGTAGATAAATGTGGAGCAATGCAGCTAGGACGGAGGAATACTATTGCTGCATATACATTAAATGGGAGAATACTTGGGAATACAGAACAGGAGAAGGACTTGGATATTCTGGTTACAAGTAAGCTGAGCAGCAGTACTCAATGTCAAGCAGCAGCCGCGAAAGCAAAGATTTTAGGATGTATAAAAAGAGATAAAATCCAGCGATCCCAATGTATTGTTACTCCGCTATAAATCACTTGTGAGGCCACATGTAGAATATGGGATCCAGCTTTGGGCTCCACATTTAAAAATGGATATTCAGAAATTAGAGTCAGTTCAAAGGCGGGCAACTAGATTATTACAAGGGTTGGAAGGCCTCTCATATGATGAGAGGTTGGAAAAGTTGGGCTTGTTTTCCTTAGGAAAAAAGACACAGGACTGGCGCATGTCTTATTCCTTCCAAGGGCCATACTATGGACCAGGGGCACTCATTACCGGTGGAAGAATGGCAATTCCAGCAGCTAAATAGGAAAGGGTTCTTTACAGTAAGAGCAGTCAGACTGTGGAATGCCGACCACAAGAAGTAGTAATGGCAGACACTATAACAGCTTCTAAAAAAGAGCTGGAAGATTTCCTCAGTGCACATAAGATTGTAGGTTATAGGTAATTTGGTGACAAAATGAATAATTGGTGGAGAAAGGGAGAACTTGATGGACCGAGGTCTTTTTTCAACCTTTGTAACTATGTAACTATATCTGAACAGTTTCTCTTAATCTGAATTAATTACGTAACCGAGCAGACATGTAGGAAATAGAGTGAAAATCTCAGCAATGAGAACTATAAATGGAGGAGCTGATGGAGAAGTAATGATCCTCATGGACATGAGTGATATGTCCTCGGTGTAACAAGGGAATAGTGATAGTATCGGATATGTTACCTGTCCCAAGTCTATCCACAGGATCTTTTCTGAGCAGCTGAGTGATGAGGTCCTGAGCATCGGGTGGAATAGTTTCATTACTGTCCCAAATTATATCTCCTGTTATATAGAAAATTACAGAACATAAAACCTCTTTACTGGACTGTAAGATAAAGCAAAGGAAGTAACTAAACCAAGATGACCAGTGAAAGCCTTGATCAGATTATTCTACTTACCATTGAGCACATTTTCATTAATCTCAGTCCAGGAATTTCCATCAAATGGTCTATATCCCATGAGAAGCTCATATAATATGATGCCCATTGCCCACCAGTCCACAGGTCTTCCATAGCCTTTCATCAGGATGACCTCAGGGGCCATGTACCCCGGGGTGCCACAGAACTAGAAACCAACAGAAGAGCGAGATGAGAATCGATGAGACAATTATTATGATAAGTTCTTGACATAAAAGCAGAAATACAGAAGATAAAATATCAGTGAAAAAGTTCTGTAGAAATGAAGAACGTAGGGAAGAGACAATAGGGTGATGAGATTGATGCAGAACAAGCTAAGTTCCTGTAGGTAATGCCAACCTCATGGTCCTGGAACTCTCTGGAGATGTCCTCTGCTGATGGCTTGTAGATGTTGGTGTTTGGCATCATGACACCAAGTTTTGAAATTCCAAAGTCGGTAACTTTAATATGTCCAGCAGATGTTATCAGGAGGCTGTGAAAGAGAAGATGGTTTTAGCTTCATAGACCGTGAGATAATAAAGGATAACTTTCCTCTTTTTCTCATACTACAGGTATGCACTTACTTCTCCGGCTTCAGGTCTCTGTGCACCACACCGTAACTATGCAGGTATTCCACACCAAGGACCGCTTCTGCAAAGTACAAGCGGGCCAACGGGACAGATAAAGCACCCCTGGTGCTTAGAAGGGTCCTACAGTCTCCACCTATAGAAGAAAGGAAATATGGCCGGTGAGGGGTTTATACAGCCGATCACCATGATGTGTGATGAGAAGTGAGCGGAGACATTGGGGCAGGAGACAATATATAAAGATATAATATACTGTATACTGCACAATGAATTAGTCTGAGGTCATGATGAAATGTCATCTATGTAACTAATAACAAAGTGATGTCACATCTGGCCTACAGCTGGAGATACTGACGCTCTCAGTGCGGACATTCCGGGAGATCACACAGATCAATGACTTTCTGGCCATCTTGGTAATAGATAACCTATAGTAAATGCTCTGTGGGATGTAACCGTCCACGGGGAGGTGATAAGATGTCAGCAGGCATGGGAAGAATATAATACAATGTACGTGTCCTACCTCCTACATACTCCATGACCATACACAGGTAAGATGTAGTAGGGAAGGAGCAGAGCATGGAGACCACAAAGGGACAATCTGCGAAGGTGAGGATGTCTCTCTCGATAAAGGCGCTTTCCACTTTCTGTGGAGTATCCAGGTTCCGCTTGGCCATTTCCTTCATAGCGAAGATCTGTTGTGATTCTTTATGGCGCACTAAGAAGACGGACCTGGAGAGAAGGAGAACCCATGGTTTATAATGAAGCCTTATAAACAGTCTGTATATACAAGTCATTATATGATCTGTTAGTAATGTTTGATGCCAGCAGTCCGGCCATCACTAGAAATCCACATCTAGAAATACATAAAAGAGCTCTACATAGATCACCTACGGGAGGTCTGCACCACGCCACGTCTGCCCTCACCCAGGTCACATTACAGATGAGAGAATCTACTGAAATCCATCTTGGGCAGATTCGCTATAACCGACCAGTACATACGATTCCGGCCAAATATAAATTGCTCTAAATTCCAATTGCCGTAGCAGGATGGTTTTTAGGCTTTCTCCACAGCCCAAGGCAGAATAAATGGAGGGAGGGAAGAGGTTAACATATAATTAAACACATTACACCCCCTTGTCCTCGTCCCTCCCCGTCCATCACTGCAGTCCTCCATCCTCTGTGCCAGTCTTTGGTTGTCCTCCCTTCTGCTGCTGAGGCCGGTGATCGGACTCACATGGTCATGGTGGAGGGTGGGGGTGCAGATGTCATTGGCGTCAGTATCGTGTCACCCCTCACCTGACCGTGTGCAGCCAATCACTATTATCAGCTCCATAATGGGGCCCCAAAAAATCCGAAGATGGGTGCGGAGGACGGGGAAGCGGTGGTGGAGGCGGTAGCATAAGAACAGATGAGGTCTCGGACCGGTGGGTGTAATGTATTCTATCCGCCCTTTTCTTACAGACTGGTTACAGATCTGGCCGCTCAGCGGTATATAACTGAGCTGAAGAGTGACATTGAGATGTGGACAGTGATGTGGACTCTGATCATTTCCCTATGATAACACTGACTGGCAGAGCACAGCGGCAGAAGCACTGTCATGGGGAACCCTGAGAAATGGGGATTATGGGAACAGAAATCTCACCCAAAAGCTCCACTGCCGATCCGTTTAGATGTCTCATAGTCGCTGATCCGCGGCTCTCCTGCCGGGATCAATGATCTGATCAAGTCCTAAAAAAGAATAAGAAATAACACTAAGATATAGAAGCTGCAGGAAAACATCTCAGGATGTAAAAAATACAAATGCACCAATCAGGAAGGACTAAACCAACATTTACAGATGCACCAATTGTAACGCTACAAATCACGCGCCATCATGAGAACTTTTCTCAGAAACTTCTCTCCCTTATGTGGATTACGATGAGTTAACATTGAAAATCTCCCGTTCGGTGTCAGATTTTATGTTATGCACCGTGATATCCCAGAGCTGCATTATCCCCGCTCTTTCCACCGTGGATACGTCTTGCACTTTATTCATTATATCATTGGGTAGAATTGCTTTACACTGCAGCTCCTCTCCACAAGCTCACATTAATATACTGTATAAGGGACTTGTATGCACAACATTTCTGTAATGACGCCTGTTATCTCAGCGGCAGCATTTACAAGTAGGAAGACTGATAGGGCGAGAAAGAAGGGAAAATACAGACTTCCCCCCACTGAGCTGTGACTACATCAGCAGAATACAGACTGTACTCACAGAGGAGGGAGCAGCACAGCCAGGCGGCCATAAAACCTCCTGTGCCTGCCGGGGACTGACAGGAGGCCTGGAAGATCTAACACCAGATCTTCTTATCTCTGACTGGTGATCTGGAGAAGATCAGAAAACAAGGACGTGTGATAGAGAAGATGATGGCTCCTTACCGGGCGTTCCGACGAGCAGGCCGGACCTTCTAGGACACACAGGACTTTTTCGGCCAGATCTTTAATAAAAGCCAAATCTTCAATTTGAGATCTTTTTTCAGCCTATAAAGAAGAAAAGAAACAAAAAGGAAAAATGTGAGATGAGAAAAGACACAATGGAGGCGGCCATTGTCAGTGACATCGTCTCCTCTCTGCAGATACAGCGGCTCCATATCTGGGGACTCGTCGTGTTTTATATTGGAGGAAAGAAGAAGCTTCTCTCCCACCATTATTATCTAGGATTACGGAGAAGTTCTGTGCGGAGCGTCCGCCACTTACCTGGTGTAGTAATGTCCTGATGTTGTGATGTAAATCCGTCAGATAGTCTGACGTTAGTTGGTCTAGTTGGTGTTTGGTCAGGCAATCCATTACTAGCTGCACCACCAGCCGGTGAGTGAAGCTGAGGACGCCATCGGGTGGTGGAAGCACAATGTCAGGGTGATGGGTGGTAAGAATCTCCCACAGTGCTTGTACCTGAAAATTCTGTAATTCAGCCATAGTGAGAAATTGCAAATGCTCTCAGTCACTATAGAACCATAAATGGCAGCGGTGACCCTGCGTACATTCTAGAAGTAGGGACCGAGCTGTGATCTCATAATGGCCGAGAATCACCAGTGATCTCACAATAGCCGAGCATCAGCAGTGATGTCATCACGGAATCCTGTGATAGAATCTTCAAGGATCGGCACAAATACAGGGGGAAAATAAGTGTTTGATACACTGACAACTTTGCAAGTTTTCCCACCCACAAAGAATGGAGAGATCTGTACTTTTTATCATAGGTACAGTTCTACTGTGGTAGAATCTAAAAATAAAAAAATCACATTATATGATTTTCAAATTATTAAATTGCATTTTATTGCATAAGTATTTGATCACCTACCGACCAGCAGGAATTCTGGCTCTCCCAGACCTGTGTTTTTTAACCCTTTAGTGACAGAGCCGATTTGGTACTTAATAATCAAGCCAATTTTTACACTTCTGACCAATGTCACTTTATGAGGTTACAGCTTTGGAGCGCTTTACCGTATCCCACTTATTCTGATATTGTGTTTTCGTGACACATTGTACTTCATGTCAGGGGTAAAATTTGTTTGATATACTGTAACTTTGCAATTTTCAAACTTTTAACTTTTGTACACTTAAATCAGAGAGGTGTATCACACAAAATAGTTACTATATAGCATTTCCCACATTTCTACTTTACATCAGCACAATTTTTGAAGCAATTTTTTTGTTAGGACATTATAAGGGTTAAAATTGACCAGCGATTTCTTATTTTTCAAACAAAACGTACAAAAACATTTTTTTAGGGACCACCTCACATTTCAAATGAGTTTGGGGATCAAAATAAGAGAAAATACCCAAAAGTGACACCAATCTAAAAACTGCACCCCTCAAGATGCGCAAAACCACATTCAAGAAGTTTATTAACCCTTCAAGTGCTTCACAAGAACTTAGGCTGAGTTCACACGTGGCTTTTTTTCGCGTTTCCGCGGCGGTTTTAACCGCGCGATTTTGCCGCGAAAACGCGAAAATTAAGCATCCCATGCATTCCTATGGGATTCCGCAATGCTGTACTAATTCTGCAGGATTTACTGCGGCGGAATCGCTTCGCGGTAAAAACCGCAGCATGCTCATTAATTTGCGAAATCGCGGCGATCCCGCACCCATAGGAATGCATTGTTCCGCTTACTTCCCGCATATGGCTGTGCACACCATGCGGAAAGTAAGCAGAACAATTGTGGATGGTACCCACGGTCCGGAGGAGAGGAGACTGTCCTCCGGGCTCTGGGTACCATATCCCTGTAAAAAATAGAATTTAAAAATAAAAAATATTGTTATTCTCACCCTCCGACGTCCCGCGCAGCCTTCCCGCCTCTCTCCACGCTCTCGTTCCCAGTAGTCCTTTGCGAAAATGCCCGCGATGGCGTCCGTTCTCGCAGGATCGCGAAGTCTCATGGTCATTCGCGCGACGTCATCGCGAATTACCGCGAGACATCGCGATCCCGCGAGAACATACGTCATCGCGGGCATTTTCACAAAGGATTACTGGGAACGGATGCGCGGGACGTCGGAAGGTAAGAATAACACCATTTTTTTTTTTTTTTTTTACATTCTATCTTTTACTACTGATGCTGCATAGGCGGCCTCAATAGTAAAAACCTGGTCACACTTGTCAAACACTATGTTTGACGAGTGTGACCAACCTGTCAATCAGTTCTCCAAGCGATGCTACAGATCGCTTGGAAAACGCTAGCATTCTGCAAGCTAATTAGGCTTGCAAAACGCTAGTTTTTCTGCAGGAAAATCGCGGGAATTTAAAATGCGATTTTCCCGCGGACTGGAATTCCAGAATTCTCGCGGTAATTTCCGCGAGAGTTCCGGTACGTGTGCACTTAGCCTAAAGCAACGTGGAAGGAAAAAATGAACATTTTACCTTTATCACAAAAAATTACTTTGGAACCAATTTTTTTTATTTTTACAAGGGTAACAGGAGAAAATGGATCACAAAATTTGTTGTGCAATTTCTCCTGAGTACACCAATACCCCATATGTGGGGAAAAGCCACTGTTTGGGTGCATGGCAGGGCTCAGAAGGGAGGGAGCACCGTTTGACTTTTTGAACACAAAATTGGTGGCGCCATGTCGCGTTTGGAGACCCCCCTGATGTACCTAAACAGTGGAAACCCCACAAATCTAATCCCAACCCTAAACCCAACACACCCCTATCCGTAATCCTAACCAAACACAACCCTAACCCTAATCACAACCCTAACCGTCCCCCCAACTCTAGCCCCAACCCTAATCCTAGCCCCAACCTTAACTTTAGCCCCAACCGTAACCCCCTAACTTTAGCCTCAACCCTAACCCTAACTTTAGCCCCATCCCTAACCCTAACTTTAGTCCCAAACATAACCCTAACTTTAGCCCCAATCCTAAGCTTAACTTCAGCACCAACCCTAACTTTCTCCCAACTCACTAGCCCAACTCTAACTCAAATGGGAAATTGGGGGGATGCAGGAGGGTCCAGGGACACCGGGAAGGTCCAGGTGGGGGAATCAAGGACCCTATTTCTCTCTCCTCTGATGTGCGATTACATCAGATGAGAGAGAAATTAAATGGAAAATCTGACTTTTTTTCTGCAGTCGCCATTATACCGTTAATAACAGCAATCGCAACACCGGAGTCGGTAAAAACCGACCCAAATCATGTTCTCTGGGGTCTTGGCTACCCCAGGTAGCTGAAACCATGGATAAATTCTGACTTTGGGGGGGCGCTATACCCTTACTCCTCAGCAACGGCGCTGTGGTTTAAGTACCCTTAACTGCCGCAGTTAAAAGGCGTATCAGCGGTCATTAAGGGGTTAAGAAGCCCTCCTACTCTGCACTCATTACCTGTATTAATTGCTCTTGTTTGAATTTAACTGTATAAAAGACACCTGTCTACACAATCAATCACATTCCAACCTCTCCACCATGGCAAAGACCAAAGAGCTGTCTAGGGACACCAGGGACAAAATTGTAGACCTGCACAAGGCTGGGATGGGCTACAGGTAGTGTTGAGCTATTACAATGCAGGCAGGTAACCTACAATGCAAAAGATGAGGCTCCAAAAAAATTGGGTAATACTACCCAGGCTACATAAACCACCACTGTAGCTTTCTTTTCCCTAGCAGCAGTGTTCACAGCTGTCTGCAAGAGCTGTGTGAGTGCAGCTCACGCTGTGGAGTGGGTCCTGCAGCCACGTCTGGTTGTAGGCCGCCGAGCGTGCCTCACTGCTGCCTCATACATATTTTTCTTTTGAGCTGCTTATTTTTAAAAAATTCTATCTAGTGTGCTTCCATCTGTATCCATATACGTTGGTTGCAAACACTAGTAGTAGACAGCGGAGCCTTTCTGCAGCCTTTCAGTGCTAGTGCCCACTTAGCTGCACTGTTCACGGCTGTCTGAGAGGTCTCTGACTGTGTGTGAGTGCAGCTCACGCTGAGTAGTGTGTCCTGCAGCTACGTCTGGTTGTAGGCCGCTCAGCGTGTGTCACTGCCTCACACATATTTTTCTTTAATTGCAGCTCATTTTTTCTTCTATTAGTGTGCATCCATCCATATCCATCTACATTGGTTGGTTGCAAACACTATATAGGAGTAGATAGAGGAGCCTTTTTTCTGGCTTGTGCCCTTCAGCTGCAGCCAGATTAGTATTACCCAATTTTTTTGGAGCCTGCATTGTAGGTTACCTTCCTGCATTGTTATAGCTCCAGAAAGTTGGTGATACTCTGACTTTCAAATCTTTGGTCACATCCTTTTAGTTTTTTTTCCCCCCAAAAAAACAACAAAGTTAACCAAACACTACATTTGAAAGTTGTGTAGGCCACATTAGCTCCCATTAAAGTGTAGTCGACACACACACTTCATAAAATTAGTGTTTCTTATACCTGTAACCAGCTGTTCAGGAATAAGCACACTAAGGCCCCCCTTTGTACTTTTCTACCTATCTTTCTCAGTCTAGCAAGATGAAGAAGGCAGGGAGTAAGGCACGTGGCCGTGGGCGTGGAGTTTCAGCAGGGAGAGGACGTGGGGATTCTGCAGGGAGAGGACGTGGGGATTCTGCAGGGAGAGGACGTGGGGATTCTGTGCCTGCTGTTGGCACCAGTGAGTCAGCATCCCCCAGTTTTAGCAGGCAACTGTCCTTAATTCGCAGCTTTGTAGGACCTCACCGTACCCCACTGCTGTGGGAGGAACAAATTGAAGCCGTTGTCGGATGGATGGCAGCTAACGCATCGACTTCAGTTACTTCCACATCCTCTCAGGGCCTGAGCACCGAAGAGCAACCATCTGTCTCTTCACCACCTGCCAAAGTGCCCAGGCAGTCAGAGAGCCCTGGACAGGAGCCATCACAGTCTCTACTTCTGTTCTCGGAATCTGTTGGTTTGGAAAGAGGGGGCCAGCCAAGCAGCATTCCAGAATGTGAAGAAGAGGGAGTATGCAGTGATGCGCAACTTCTTTGTCCCTCTGAATCTGAAGAGGCGGGTGGGCCAGTGCCTATGGTCAGCACACCTCAGTACGCATCAGATGATGACGAGACTCAGTTACCACTTTCTGGTGCGTACGGTGCTGGCGAGACAACCCAGAAGAAGCAGGTGTTTGAAGAGGGGAGTGTAGATGATGAGGTCCTTGACCCATCATGGTGTAAGGAACAGGAAGGTGGTGGGAGCAGCTCTGAGGAAGAGATTCCCCGAACGGCCAAAACCGGAGGGAGAGGGAGGAGGCAGACTTGCTTGCCAGTAGCCTCCACTTCGGCACCCGTTAGGAGCATTCCACTTTCAAAAGGCAAAACGGGCGCTCCCAAGACTTGCAGTGTGTGGTCCTTTTTTGACACAGTTGCAGATGACATTTGCTTTGTCAAATGCAAGCTGTGTCATCAGAGAGTCAAAAGAGGGAAAAATGTCAGCAACCTCAATACCACTAATATGTGGAAACATGTGCGGACCAAGCACGAGGTGGAGTTACACAGACACACTGAAGACGTAGGCCAACGTACAGCACCACCTGCCACCTCTTCAGCTCGTGTTGGGGCCTCTTCCTCCAGCTCACACACAGCTGGTTCGGCTTCATCACAGGATCGCCAAGGAAGAACCTCTGGCACTGTTGTCCGGAGACCCTGTGGCATTCCACCCACAGCCCCACGTTCCAAGTCATCCTCACACTCCCAGGCCACTCGACAGCCATCGGTAGCACAGGCACGGGAGAAAAGGCGGCCATACTTGGCAAACCATCCCCGAGCACAGGCTCTCAATGCTGGCATTGCCAAACTACTGGCACTTGAAATGCTGTCATTCAGGCTGGTGGAGACTGACACCTTCCGGGACTTCATGGCATTGGCAGTCCCACAATACACCGTGCCCAGCCGCTTTTATTTCAGCAGGCGAGCCGTCCCTGCCCTGCAGAAACATGTGGAGGCAAACATAAAACATGCGCTACTAAACGCCGTCAGTAGCAAGGTCCACCTGACCACCGATGCGTGGACCAGTAACCATGGACAGGGCCGATACCTTTCCCTCACTGCCCATTGGGTCAATGTTGTGGAGCCGGGTACAGATCTGGAGAGTGGCCCTCTACGTGTTCTGCCAACTTCACGGATTGCAGGAATCCAGTCTGTACACATTGACTCCTCCTCCTACTCAAGTTCCTCTGAAACAGCGCAGCAGGAGCCTGTTATGACCTATATGAGCACAGCCGTGGCCAAACGTCAACAGGCCGTACTGAAATTAATTTCTTTGGGGAATCGAAGCCACACAGCGCAGGAGCTCTGGAATTCCATCAAGCAGGAGAACGACGTGTGGTTTCTGCCAGCGAATCACCAGCCGGGCATGGTAGTGTGTGACAATGGCCGAAATCTGGTGGCAGCTCTTGGCCTTGGCAACCGCACTCACATCCCATGTCTGGCACATGTGCTCAACTTGGTCGTGCAGAGCTTTCTGAGGGACTATCCGGATCTTGATGCACTGCTGCACAAGGCCCGCATAGTGTGCGCTCACTTGCGTCGTTCCAGCACGGCAAGATCGCGCCTTGCTGCTCTGCAGCGCCAATTACGCCTTCCGGAACATCGCATCATATGTGACCTACCCACCAGGTGGAATTCAACGTTACATATGTTGGAGCGGTTGTGTGAGCAGCAGGCAGCAGTCATGGAGTACCAGCTGCATCAGGCGCAAACAAGTCGCAATGTGCGCCGGTCACACCTCAGCACCACTGAGTGGGCCTCTATGAAGGATATCTGCCTCGTTTTGCGTGCCTTCGATGATTCCATGCGGATGGCGAGTGCAGATGATGCAGTAGTCAGCATGACTGTCCCCCTTATCTGCCTGCTTCAAAAAACACTGCAAGCACTAAGGGATGAGGTTTTGGAAGAGGTGGAGGATGAGGAGTCCCAAATGCCATCTGCCTCTGGACAGTCTGCGCTACGTGCTTCCTCACAAAGGCCTAGGCAGGGAACACTTTGTGAGGAGGATGAGGAGGAGTCGATGGAGGAGGAAGACATCTCTCCACAGGAGGGAGGTACACAAAGCTCTAGACAGTATGTACAGCGAGGGTGGGGTGATGCAGAGCAGGCAGAGATCACGCCTCAAGCAGGGGACAGCGGTTCTTTGGCAGTTGGGAGTCTGCAGCACATGGTTGACTTCATGCTGCAGTGCCTGAGAAACGACCGCCGCATCGCCCACATTCTCTACATGGCTGATTATTGGGTGTACACCCTCGCTATCGGGACAACTTGCAAACCCTCATACCAACGTTGAACCGGAAGCGTAAACTGCGGGAGTACCAAGACACACTGGTGCAGTCCATCATGTTTTCCATTCCACCCGACAGCAGTGGTGCTAGTGATTTACAAAACACCTCTGTGCGTCGAGCCAGTGGAGGAAACTCGGCACAAAGAGGGAGCAGAAGCAGTGCCTTAGCACAAGGCAAGACCACTATGGCCCAAATGTGGCAAAGTTTTGTGTGTCCGCCACAATTGTCTACACCATCACTGACGGCTCCAGTCAGCAGGAGGCAACGTTTCCGTCAGATGGTGACAGACTACATGTCTTGCCCTGTGAGTGTACTCCCAGATGGCTCTTCCCCCTTCAAGTTTTGGGTCTCTAAGCTGGATACATGGCCAGAGCTTAGCCAGTATGCATTGGAGGTGCTGGCTTGCCCTGCTGCCAGTGTATTATCGGAACGCGCTTTAGTGCCGCAGGTGGTGTACTAATAGACCGTCGCACTCGACTTTCTAACGTCGACCGCCTTACTTTTCTGAAAATGAACAAGGCCTGGATCTCCCCAGAATTTGCCAGTCCTCTTCGCGACTAAATAATTGGTTGCCAACTGTATCCAGGTCTCCTGTTGTGTTCATGTTTCTACCACCTGAACTATAATCCCTGGGCTTCAACACAGCCAGTTGTCGCTCAGATGTGCCGTCTGCACAGAGAAAAACACACTAGCTCCTGTGTCTCTGGGGTTCAGTAATGCCAGCTGTTCCCCTGCTGTGCGAAGTCTACTGTTGCCTCCAACATCACACTACTACTGACTTTTAACCGTGCTCCACTTTGGCCTCTGGCTCTACTGTCTCTAGTATTTCCCCTGGCCTCCAACCCCGCCAGTCGCTGTTCTGATGTGCCGTCTGCACAATCCACACTTGTTCCTGTGTTACTGGGGCTCAGTCACGTCTATTGATCCCCTGATGTGTGTCCGGCAATGTCTCCTTCTCTGTCCCCATTCCCATTAATAGTTGTGGGAATGTGGACAGAGCAGGACACCTTGCCGGACACACATCAGGGGATCAACTGACGTGACTGAGCCCCAGTAACTCAGGAACAAGTGTGGATTGTGAAGACAACACTGCAGAGCAGCCACTGGCATGGTTGGAGGCCAGGGGAAATACTAGAGACAGTAGAGCCAGAGGCCAAAGTGGAGCACGGTTACAATCAGTAGTTGTGTACAACCAATATCAAACTCTCTCCAAGTTGGCCTCAGCCTGCTGCATGATTGACCCCTGGGCTTCAACATCGCATGTTGCTGCTCAGAAGTGTGTTTGCCAAGGGTACTCCCTCCTACCCAGTCGGGTTCCAGCACCGTCAGCTGTTTCTCGGCAGAGCCTTTGGCCTAGGTGCCTCCTTCATCGTCTGCTGGTCCTTGGTAGTGCTTTTTAGCACAGGTAACTCCTGCTTAGAAACCGTGTTCCAGCACCGTCAGCTGGTCCACGGTTGTGCCATTGGCTCTTGTTCCTTTTGCTGCCCCTCCGGGTTCCAGCACCGTCAGCTGGTTCTCGGCAGTGTCTTTGGCACGGGTACTCCCTCCTGCCCAGCCTGGTTCCAACACGCCTGCTGTTTCCGGGTAGTGTCAACATCACTTTGCCACTGATACGTTGTCCTGTCGTGTTGCGGTCGGGTTAGCCGAGTCTATGGTGCCTGCAGTTTCAGTGCTTCCTATGTGGACTGCGGGTTCTGGTAACAAAGGCTGCATCCATAGTGCCAATAGGAAAAGCACCCCCTGTAGGACTGTGGGTTTCGGTAACTGCAGCCTGCTCGCGGACGCGACACTTTGTTAATCATGGGTACCTTCTGCTACCCATCCGGGTTCCAGCAATGTCAGCTGGTTCCCGGCAGTGCCTTTGGCCTAGATGCCTCCTTGTCGGTATCCGAGTTCAACCAACGTCTGCTGGTCCTTGGTAGTGCTTTGGAGCACAGGTACCTCCTGCTTAGTGTCACGCCGTGCTCACCTGGGGGCGGGACCTCGGTCCCGACGTCATTTCTTCCGGAGCCGCGGTCACTCCGGGGCTCCTGTCGGGTGCGCACGCGCAGCTCTCATCCCCGGGTCTCCTCCTACATGTCACGTTTGCGCTTGCGCACTCCTGTCAGTGCTGTATAGGGCTCGGTCCTCTCTATGGTAATGGAGGACCTGACCCGGAACCTGTAGTGGTCATGTGCTTTCTGGCTAGGTCCTGACCCGGAACCAGTAGTAGTCATGTGCTATATCAGACGACCTCCCCCTAGGGGAGGTGCCTGATTATTGTTGTGCTTCCTGGCTTGGTCTGCCGTGTCCCTGCCTGGCTGTGCGCTGTATTCAGGTCCTCTGCTTTGTACTTGGTTGTGCCTCCTGGCACACGCTCTGACCCTGTGCTCTGTCTCGTACTCGGTTGTGCCTCCTGGCACATGCTCTGACCCTGTACTCTGTCTCATACTCGGTTGTGCCTCCTGGCACACACTCTGATTCCGTGCTCTGTCTTATACTCAGTTGTGCCTCCTGGCACATGCTCTGATCCTGTACTCAGTCTCTTACTCTGTTGTGCCTCCTGGCACATGCACCAATCCTGCGCTCTGTCTTATGCTCAGTTGTGCCCTCTGGCACACACCCTGCTCCTGTACTCTGTTACACCTCCTGGCACACCTGCTGCCTGACTCAGTGCTCTGACGTGCGCCTTGCACGCATCCTGCTTCACTCACACCCGGACGAACGAAGTCTCTGTATACCACGTGTTCCCGTGTCCACGCTTTACACGTTCCTGCAGACACATTCACCCACTCGTGTCTCCTGTGAGCCGGCCGCCTGGTGCCAGCAGTCGTGGCGCCTCACCCCCTGGGGCTTGCCCCTGACACTCCCTGTATAGGGGGTGGTCTTCACTAGGTCAGCTCGCCCTGGGAGGGTTGGTGTCACGACGCAGAGGGTCCACTCCAGGAGTCGTCACAGTATAATCAGGCCATGGACCCTGCTGGTACCACCACCTCCATCCAAAAGGAGCTGGTGTTCCTACGGGAGAGTCAGACCAGGATTATGGCCCTTTTGAAATCCATGGAGTCCCGTTTGTCGGCCATACAATCCGTTTCTGCCCAGTCCTCGGCCCCGCACCCGATGCCACGCCTCGGCAAGCTACCCCGATATAGCGGGGACCCCAAGTTTTGTCGAGGATTTCTGAACCACTGCCGGTTACATTTGGAGCTTTTGCCGCAGCACTATCCCACTGAGCGCGCCCAAATTGCCTTTATTGTTTCACACTTAGAGGGGGAGGCGTTAGCATGGGTGAACCCCCTCTGGGAGCGCAATGACCCACTCGTCTCTCAGCTTTCCACCTTTTTGGACACCTTCCGCAAGGTGTTCGACGAGCCGGGTCGGCTGGCCTCTATCACCGAGTCCCTCTTTAACCTCCATCAGGGTACGTTACCGGTGGGACAGTATGCCATCCGTTTTCATACCTTGGCCTCCGAACTCGGTTGGAACAACGAGGCTCTCGTAGGGATCTTTTGGCGTGGCCTGTCGGGTCGGATCAAAGACGTACTGGCAGGTCGGGATACCCCCACCTCTTTAGAGGATCTGATCTCTCTGGCGACACGCATTGAAATGCGGTTTCAGGAACGCGCCCGTGAATTAGCCAGAGAGAGGAGCTCCTCTCACGTCCTCCGTTCCTGCTCCAAGAAGCCGGGAAACTTCTCCGCCTAGGGTTGATAGGAGAGGCCTCCCTAGGTGTACGTGATTCCTCTCCTCCCCTGCTCGTGTCCGTATTATTGAATCTTGGTGCCAAGCGTTATTCTGAGGAGGCTTGTCTGGATTCTGGCGCGGAGGGGAATTTTATCACACTCGAGGCGGTTAAAAAATACCGGATTCCAGTCAGATCCCTGGAGACTCCGCGGTCGATTGTTTCGGTCAATGGTACGTCCGTGCAGGAGACCGTTACCCTGGCCACCGAAGAGATCGAGCTGCAGATTGGAGCCCTGCACCGGGAGAAGATCTCCTTCCTCGTCTTGTCTACCATGTCTTACACACTTCTTCTAGGCCTCCCTTGGCTACGGACTCATGAGCCAACCCTGGACTGGCGGTCGGGCGAGATACTCCGGTGGGGACCGTTCTGTCAGGAGAAGTGCCTGTTGCCCGTCCGTCCGATGAACTCTGCCGGTCCATCCCCGGCACATACAGGTCTGCCGTCGGCTTACTGGTCCTTTGCAGATGTCTTTGAGAAGAAGGAGGCCGAGACTCTGCCCCTCCATCGGCCATATGACTGTCCGATTGACCTCATTCCTGGTTCTACACCACCCAGGGGTAGGATATACCCGCTATCCCCTGCTGAGACCCAAGCTATGTCTGACTATATCCAGGAGAACCTTGCGAGAGGTTTTATCCGTAAGTCCAACTCGCCCGCGGAAGCGGGATTTTTCTTTGTAAAAAAGAAGGACGGCTCCCTCCGTCCTTGCATAGACTACCGAGGCCTGAACGATATCACGGTCAAGAACAAGTACCCATTGTCATTGATCCCGGAGCTCTTTGACCGACTTAGAGGAGCTCGAATTTTCACCAAACTGGATCTTAGTGGGGCCTACAACTTGATCCGCATTCGTTCCGGGGATGAGTGGAAGACCGCCTTTAACACCAGAGACGGCCACTATGAGTACTTGGTCATGCCCTTCGGCCTCTGCAATGCCCCAGCGGTGTTCCAGGAGTTCGTGAATGATGTCTTCCGGGATATGCTGTACTCTTGCGTGGTAGTCTATCTGGATGACATCCTCGTTTTTTCTCCAGACCTCTCCGTCCACAGAAAGAACGTGCGTCAAGTCCTCCAGCGCCTGAGGGAGAACCGCCTTTATGCCAAGCTCGAGAAATGTGCCTTCGAGCAAACGTCCCTGCCATTCTTGGGGTACATTATCTCAGAATCAGGTCTACGCATGGATCCGGCAAAGGTGTCCGCCGTCCTCGATTGGCCACAGCCCCATGGGGTGAAGGCAATCCAACGCTTCCTTGGTTTTGCGAACTACTACCGACAGTTTGTTCCTCATTTCTCCTCGTTGGTTCGCCCCATCTCGTCCCTTATCTGCAAGGGAGCTAACCCAAAGGCTTGGCCCTCTGAGGCTGAAGAGGCATTCCAGCCGTTGAAACAAGCCTTCTCCGGCGCTTCACCGACCTGAGGTTAGTAGACCTTTCACTCTCGAGGTGGACGCATCCTATACTGGGGCTGGCGCAGTCCTGCAGAAATCCTCTTCTGGACGTTTTGTCACCTGTGGCTTCTTTTCTAAAGTATTTTCCTCCACTGAGCAGAACTACTCCATTGGCAACAAAGAGCTATTGGCCATTAAGTTGGCCTTGGAGGAGTGGAGGTACTTACTGGAAGGTGCCATACATCCATTCAAGATCTTCACAGACCATAAGAACCTGGCGTACATCCAGTCCGCACAGAGGTTCAATCCTCGGCAAGTCAGGTGGTCCCTATTCTTCGCCCGCTTTGACTTTGAGCTACATTTTCGGCCCGGTGATAAGAACGTTAGAGCGGATGCGTTGTCAAGATCATTCCTGTCGTCTGATGCAGAGGAAGAACCCTCTCATATCATTGATATATCCAAAGTGATTACTGTGGCCCCTGTCAAGTTAACCACGTTACCTCCGGGAAGAACCTTTGTGGCTGAGAATAACCTGAAAACGAGTGCTAAATTGGGGACATTCGTCCAAGATTGCCGGCCACGTTGGTGTCAAAAAGACTTTGGACTTAATCTCTCGCCATTATTGGTGGCCTTCACTCTCCCAGGATGTTAAAGACTTTGTAACATCTTGCCCGTCCTGTGCCCAGAACAAGATACCCAGACAACCACCCTCCGGTCTTCTGTTCCCGCTTCCCGTTCCGTCGGCTCTATGGCAGCACATAGCCATGGATTTCATTACTGATCTGCCTTGTTCTTCCGGTTGTACTGTGGTCTTGGTGGTTGTAGACCGATTTTCAAAGATGGCCCACTTCATTCCTCTTCCCGGACTACCCTCTGTTCCTGACTTGGCGAAGATCTTCATTTCCCATATCTTCAGGATTCACGGCTTCCCCCAGCACATCGTGTCAGACAGAGGGGTCCAATTCACCTCCCGATTCTGGAGAGCTCTATGCGCACTCATGAAAGTGTCATTGGATTTCTCTTCCGCCTATCACCCCCAAACCAATGGGCAGGTGGAACGTACCAACCAGATCCTTACATCCTACCTCCAGCATTTTTCTAATGCTCATCAGAATGACTGGGTCGGTCTACTTCCTTGGGCTGAGTTCGCCTACAATAATCACTCCAGTGAATCGTCTACCAAGTCTCCTTTCTTCATCGTCTTTGGACAGCATCCCAATGTGCCTCTACCGGTACTTCCTGTCTCGGGGGTACCTGCTGCCGATTCTCTGTCTGTGGAGTTCTCCAGGGTATGGCAGGAGACCAAAACCGCTCTCGAGAAAGCACGGGACAGAATGAAATTACACGCTGACAAGAGGCGCCTGGACGTTCCTCCATTTCTCCCTGGTGAAAAGGTGTGGCTCTCCACCAAATACGTCCGCCTTAAGGTACCATCTTACAATCCGGGTCGCCGTTACATCGGTCCTTTTGAGGTCCTCAGGCGGATTAATGATGTTGCTTACAAATTGAAGCTGCCTCCTTCACTCCGTATTCCCAATTCCTTTCAAGTATCTCTCCTAAAACCTGTGGTTCTTAACCGATTTCATCCTTCTCTAGGCCACACACCCCAGCCTGTTGGCTTGGGGGATGAGTTTGAGGTGAATGACATTTTGGCCATGAAGAAGGTAAGAGGGAGAACCATGTTCTTGGTCGATTGGAAGGGTTTTGGCCCTGAGGAAAGGTCATGGGAACCCAGGGAGAATATCCACGCACCCCAGATTTGTCTAAGTTCCTCTCCAGTTTAAGAAAGAGGGGGCGTAAAGGGGGGGTACTGTCACGCCGTGCTCACCTGGGGGTGGGACCTCGATCCCGACGTCATCTCTTCCGGAGCCGCGGTCACTCCGGGGGTCCCGTCGGGTGCGCCCGCGCAGCTCTCATCCCCGGGTCTCCTCCTACATGTCACGTTTGCGCTTGCGCGCTCCTGTCAGTGCTGTATAGGGCTCGGTCCTCTCTATGGTAATGGAGGACCTGACCCGGAACCTGTAGTGGTCATGTGCTTTCTGGCTAGGTCCTGACCCGGAACCAGTAGTAGTCATGTGCTATATCAGACGACCTCCCCCTAGGGGAGGTGCCTGATTATTGTTGTGCTTCCTGGCTTGGTCTGCCGTGTCCCTGCCTGGCTGTGCGCTGTATTCAGGTCCTCTGCTTTGTACTTGGTTGTGCCTCCTGGCACACGCTCTGACCCTGTGCTCTGTCTCGTACTCGGTTGTGCCTCCTGGCACATGCTCTGACCCTGTACTCTGTCTCATACTCAGTTGTGCCTCTTGGCACACGCTCTTACCCTGTACTCTGTCTCATCCTCAGTTGTGCCTCCTGGCACACACTCTGATTCCGTGCTCTGTCTTATACTCAGTTGTGCCTCCTGGCACATGCTCTGATCCTGTACTCAGTCTCTTACTCTGTTGTGCCTCCTGGCACATGCACCCATCCTGTGCTCTGTCTTATGCTCAGTTGTACCCTCTGGCACACACCCTGCTCCTGTACTCTGTTACACCACCTGGCACACCTGCTGCCTGACTCAGTGCTCTTACGTGCGCCTTGCACGCATCCTGCTTCACTCACACCCGGACGAACAAAGTCTCTGTATACCACGTGTTCCCGTGTCCACACTTTACACGTTCCTGCAGACACACTCACCCACTCGTGTCTCCTGTGAGCCGGCTGCCTGGTGCCAGCAGTCGTGGTGCCTCACCCCCTGGGGCTTGCCCCTGACACTCCCTGTATAGGGGGTGGTCTTCACTAGGTCAGCTCGCCCTGGGAGGGTTGGTGTCACGACCCAAAGGGTCCACTCCAGGAGTCGTCACACTTAGTAACCGTGTTCCAGCACCGTCAGCTGTTCCACGGTTGTCCCATTGGCTCTTGTTCCTTCTGCTGCCCCTCCGGGTTCCAGCACCGTCAGCTGGTCCTCGCTAGTTTCATTTGCTCTTGCAGCTTCTGCTACCCATCCAGGTTCCTGCACCGTCAGCTGGTTCTCGGCAGTGCCTTTGGCCTAGGTGCCTCCTTGTCGGTATCCAAGTTCCACCAATGTCTGCTGGTCCTTGGTAGTGCTTTGGAGCACAGGTATCTCCTGCTTAGTAACAGTGTTCCAGCACCGTCAGCTGGTCCACGGTTGTGCCATTGGCTCTTGTTCATTCTGCTGCCCCTCCGGGTTCCAGCACCGTCAGCTGGTTCTCGGCAGTGTCTTTGGCACGGGTACTCCCTCCTGTCCAGCCTGGTTACAGCACGCCTGTTGTTTCCGGGTAGTGTCAACGTCACTTTGCCACTGATAAGTTGCCCTGTCGTGTTGTGGTCGGGTTAGCCGAGTCTATGGTGCCTGCAGTTTCAGTGCTTCCTATGTGGACTGCGGGTTCTGGTAACAAAGGCTGGTTCCATAGTGCCAATAGGAAAAGCACCCCCTGTAGGACTGTGGGTTTCGGTAACTGCGGCCTGCTCGCGGACGCGACACTTTGTTAATCATGGGTACCTTCTGCTACCCATCCGGGTTCCAGCACCGTCAGCTGGTCCTCACTAGTTTCATTTGCTCTTGCAGCTTCTGCTACCCATCCGGGTTCCTGCACCGTCAGCTGGTTCTCGGCAGTGCCTTTGGCCTAGGTGCCTCCTTGTTGGTATCCGAGTTCCACCAACGTCTGCTGGTCCTTGGTAGTGCTTTGGAGCACAGGTACCTCCTGCTTAGTAACCGTGCTCCAGCACCGTCAGCTGGTTCACGGTTGTGCCATTGGCTCTTGTACATTCTGCTGCCACTCCGGGTTCCAGTACCATCAGCTGGTTCTCGCCAGTTCCTCAGCCTTCTTGTAACTTCTGCTACTTTTCAAAGTTCAAGCTTGTGGAAATGGTTTTTGATTCTCACTCTGGATCTCCCTGACAATGACCCTGAAGACGACGACCCTGAAGACCACACAGAAGAATGCCTAAAAGATGACCCTGAAGGAGATGACCAAGAGGACAAAGAACAGGAAGACAACCACCAAGATGCAGAACAACAAGAGACAGAAGACCAAGAAGCATAAAAACCAAAAGCAGAAGAACATTAAGCATAAGACTAAAAATCTGAGCAAATGAGAATATCAAATTTATCAGCAGAAGAAGACTAAGCAGTGTATGGGGGTGAGTCCATTCCTCCTTGTGGTGCCCCTGGAAAAGGCCTGCTGCTGCAGGCCAAACTGAACGCGGACAAATCCTGTTGTAAATCTTTTGTGACAGGCAGAACGGAAGGTGTAATCTTCAAACTTTTGTAGATAACAACTACAGGGAAGAAGAAGAAGAAGATGATACTGCTGCTGCTGAAGATGATGAAGGAGAAAGTGTGGGAGAAGTAAAAAAGAAGGTGAAGAGCATGGAAGTAGTGAAACATACATATCTGACAAAAAATTAAAGACTTTAACATAGTCAATATCTTTGTAACTACGAACGTCTTTAAAAAAAAAAAAAATTCCTGCTATTCCATTTGATTGGGCTAAACCTCTATGGCTTTAATGTCTCCTCCACCTCCCACAATACATTCTACATTATTATTAGTTGTTTTTTTTCATGGAGAATTAACAGACAGGGAAAGAAAGGGTTTTTTTAATTCCGATATTTCTGTTCCATTGACTTGAATGGGACTTCCGGGATCGGAATCGGCGATACCCGATACTTTTTTTAGATCAGCCGATCCATTCCGATACGATATTTTTCAGTATCGGGTGGTATCGCTCAACACTAGCTACAGGACAATAGGAAGCCATAATGATCATGCCACATGTATGCAACATACAAATCAAGAAGTGCTTATATTCAGCGCAAAATAAAATGGAGCACTTTATTTTTGAATATTTAAAGCAATACATAAAAGAGAAAACATTAATGACAAAAAGGTGCCTCAAACCAACAAACACACGGAGGGCAGTTGCAGCAAATTACTAGTAGTTGTAAAACAAATGACTAGATATAAATCCTAATTGTTCCCATGTTCAGCCGTCGTGCATAAAGAGAGATCTTAAATATATATAAGCGGGTAAACATGCCGTACTATAATATCCTGATATCTGCATGGAAGCCAACTATTGCCAGACACCAATGGAATCAGGTGAGGGTGAACAATCGCACCCCTCACGTGAGTAAATAATGTGGCCAGAGTGCCTGGACAGCAGTGTGTCCCCAATCACCAATCCTTGAGGCCTGGGAATGATAAACTCTGCAGACACAGTGTTTCCTGGTGTGGTATGAGATATAACTAATGTATAAGGTACGCCGCCTATGCAGGGAGACACTGCTGTGGGAAAGATCCCATCAGAGGATAACTACTCATAGAGGTGACATCTCAAAATGACAGCAAGGCAATGTAGAAATAATCGGGAGTGCACTGGTATATATATATATATATATAAAGACTGGTAAAGCTAGGAGATGTACATATTACCTGTATGGGTCAAAGCTGACACATGGGTAATGGCTGCATGCTGCCTCCCGTAACCCCGATGCACGTTTCGCTAGTGCTTCTTCCTGGGGGCATGCCTGAGTGGGAAGCAATATCGCTATAAAAGCAACCTCCAGCCAATGGAGACAGTTGAGGTGGTCTATCGGGGACCCGCCCACTGACATACAACACATGTCCATTTCATTGTGTGCACATTCTAAACTGTCAGGGTCGCTGTTTAGACAAACCGCCCACATGATTTCACCACTGGAATATAGTAGTGAACACAGGGTAACCGCACATTCTACCTATAAGGGTAACCCGCTGTCAGTGTGCCGTATGTGGTGATCACATGATCCCACGACGAGGGACGTTATCCGATTAAGGATAATTTGAACGTTTTGGGCTAGTTTGCGCTTCTACTGGTCAATGTTACTATGTGAAAACACCTCATTCCCTTTACACCAGCGTGAGGCAAATACAATAACACTGATTAAACATCACATGTGTGCACAAAGAAAAACATGTCACACAAAACAGATCTAACTTGTCATGTAAGCCTAGAGGACCCTGTGCTTCAGTGTCTAAAATCCATTTGGCTTCTCTTCGCAGAAGCAATTTATTGCTATAGCCTCCTCTTAGTGGATTTTCTACATGCTCAATATTTGCAAATTTTAGCCCATTAGGATCTGCATTGTGGCAATCAAGTATGTGTTTGATGAATCTCACTGACCCTTTCATTGTAGTGATAGAATGGAAATGTTCCCTGAAGCGTGTGCATAGTGGCCTAATTCCGATATAGTAGAAGTGACAAGGGCATAAAATTGCATATACCACGTGATTCGTACGAGACGTGATGAAATCTTTTATTATATGCGTAATTTTACCTAATTTTAAAACCTTCCCTGTAATCTGCAGCCGACAGTATGAACAATGTCCACAGCAAAAATTACTGTGAGAATCATGTGGGAATAGTGGATGAGGGCAGGTATATCTCGCCCAGATGCCTTTCCTATGTGGCCTAGTCTGGTCAGTATCGCACCTGCTTGCTAATGAATAATGGGAGGTGGATATAAAAGGATGCCAGGTGGTTGTGTGAGTGTCTCAGCCTGGGAACACAGAGAGCCTGTCTGTGTGAGAGACACATGTGAGTGAGAGCAGTGCCCACTGCAACTGTGGTTTGGCTGGATGGGAGAAGCCCGCCAGTTGGTACCTTGTTTAGTTAGTGCCGGACAGGCAAGGATTTGTTTTATGTTTTATTTCCTTTTGCATTGCTTTCACCGTTAATAAACCTGACCCAGTGTCAGTTATACCCGAATCCAGCTCTGCGCCTGAGTTTAATGCTGAACGCACGTGACCTTTGACCCCAGCAAAGGCGATCCCGGAGTGTTTTATCACATTGTGGTGGAGAACGCGGGCATCACGTTGCAAGCATGAGCATGGAGGACGTGGTGAAAGCGCTGGTACAGTCCACCGCCGTCCAGCAAGAAGCTAATCGGGTGATGATGGCCCAGCTGAAGGAGTTGGTGGACATGACAGTTACCGATCGTTCGCTTCTCCAGCAGGTGGCGCAGCGCTTGGCAAGCTTACCTGAGCTTAACCTGGAAGCCGAGTCGAGAGTGATTCACGTGAGTCGGTACTGGCAGAAAATGACGACCGAAGATGACGTCGAGGCATACCTGACCACGTTTGAACGGACGGCGGTGCGAGAAAAATGGCCGAAGGCAAGATGGGCCGGCCTGATTGCCCCGTTTCTTTCCGGTGAGGCCCAAAAGGCTTATTATGACTTAGAGCCTGAAGCTGCGCAGGACTTTGACAAACTGAAAGCCGAGATCTTGGCCCGGCTGGGAGTGACGACCGCTGTCCGTGCACAGAGAGTGCATCAATGGACTTATCAGCCGGATAAACCACCGCGGTCACAGATGTTCGACCTGATCCACGTGACGAAGAAGTGGCTACAACCCGAGGTGTTGACAGCGGCAGAGATAATCCAGAGAGTCGTCATGGATAAGTACCTGAGAGCTCTACCGCCAGCCCTGAGGAAGTGGATAAGCCATGGAAATCCTACAACGGCAAATCAACTGGTGGATCTGGTTGAATGTTACTCCGTGGCGGAAGGACTCCGAGACGACGCTACCCCACCTCGTTCTTCATCATCTCCACGTGGAACCGGTAAGACTGTTCCAGGGAGTAGGGGAGATGGAAAAATCCCTAAGACAGTGGGGGAGGAAAACGGGACTGCCCGCACTGCGAGGCCGAGAGTAACGAACTATGGTCTAAGCAAGGGGCCCGTTAGGTGTTTCCGCTGCCAAGAGATGGGACATATTGCTGCAAACTGTCCGGTCACTACTGAACCCATTCAGTGCGACGTCACAGACTCTAAAAACCGCATGTCTATGGTTGCACGGGTGGTGAGTGTGAATGCCGGTCAAAAGGATGTGGAAAAACACTTGTGTGATTTAACTGTTGATGGCAAAAATGTGGTGGCATTGTTAGACTCGGGAAGTGTGGTGACTCTGGTGAAGGCCAGTCTGGTGTCAGCCCCGACTGGACCATCAGACAAATTTTCTGTAACATGTGTGCATGGAGACACCTGTTCGTACCTCACCACGGTCATATGCATTACTACTTCCTATGGGTCTGTGCAACATAAAGTGGGACTCGTCCCGGCGTTATTGCATGATGTTATCCTGGGCCGGGATTTTCCCCACTTCTGGCAATTGTGGGAGAATCAGTTGATACCCCAGGGTAATAGTGTACATGATTCTTCTCCCAGGGCGCATGTGGGTCCCGAACCCCTGGAAGATGTCTCCCCGGAAGACTCTGGGGAAGAGTCTGCGGGAAATGACCTGCCGTTCCCGTTTTCAGTCATGGCGGGTGATACGGAGGAGACCGGGGAAGAGGAGGAGGCCGACAGCCGTCCACCTCCCCGTTTGCCGGATTTAGAAGTTCAGAAAGATGACTTCCAAAGCGAGCAAATAAAGGATCCTACCCTTTCTCAGGCTAGGACAAATGTAAAAGTGATAAATGGGGTACCCGTAGAACCTGGCTCTAGGCTGGCATATCCTTACATGGTTCTGGAGAATGATTTACTCTATCAGATAGAGAAAAAGGGGGAAGATACGGTGCAACTATTAGTCGTGCCAAAACCCTACCGGCGGCAGGTGCTGGACCTGGCCCACGGACATGTGATGGGAGGTCACCTGGGAGTCCAGAAAACCACCGAAAGGATATTACACTGTTTTGTTTGGCCAGGCATGCATCACGATATTCGTGTATATTGTGAGTCTTGTCCTGACTGCCAAGCCTCTGCACCTAAGCCCCGGTTCTGTAGCCCTTTGGTACCCCTACCTATTATTGAGGTCCCGTTTGAGAGGATTGGGATGGATTTAGTTGGGCCCCTTCCACGGTCTGCACGTGGACACCAACATATCACACGTAACACGGCCACCAAGACGATTGCCAAGGAACTGGTGCATGTGTTTAGTCGGGTCGGTATACCAAAACAGATACTCACCGACCAGGGGACCCCCTTTATGTCCAGGATAATGAAGGAGCTCTGCCGATTGTTACAAATCGAACCGTTATGCACATCCGTGTATCACCCTCAAACAGACGGGTTGGTTGAACGGTTCAATAAAACTCTGAAGCAGATGCTGAGAAAGGTGATAGACAAGGATGGGAAGAACTGGGACTATTTACTTCCGTATTTGCTTTTTTCCATCAGGGAAGTACCCCAGTCTTCCATGGGATTCTCGCCTTTCGATTTATTGTACGCCCGACGTCCTCGCGGACTGTTAGACGTTGCAAAAGAAACCTGGGAGGGTCAGGTCACTCCATTTAAAACAGTGATAGATCACGTTACACAAATGCAGGACCGTATTGCGGCTGTTATGCCTATCGTCAAAGAACACATGATACAGGCTCAAGGAGCCCAAAAAAGAATCTATGATAGGGGCGCCAAGATCCGTACATTTGCACCCGGAGATAGGGTGTTGATCCTGGTCCCCACGGTGGACAGTAAGTTCCTGGCAAAGTGGCAGGGCCCCTTTGAGATCAAGGAAAGAGTTGGTGAAGTAAACTACAAAGTATACCAGGCAGGTAAACGGAAACCTGAACAGATTTATCATGTAAATCTGATAAAGCCCTGAAAGGATCGGTCTGCCTTGTCAGCGGAGCTGGCCGTCCTGTCTGCTCGCATACCGTGCCGGAGGTACGGGTTGCAGAGACTCTCTCGGAGCGGCAAAAGACTGAGGTCAGGCAGTTTCTACTTCACAACCAAAAGTTTTTCTCAGAAAAACCCGGGCAGACTATGCTAATGAAACATGACATCGTAACGGAACCTGGTGTCACAGTTCACGTAAAGCCCTACCGAATCCCGGAAGTGCGCGGTGAAGCCGTTTCCCGAGAAGTGAAGGCAATGTTAGAGTTAGGAGTCATGGAGGAATCGCACAGTGCGTGGTCCCGCCCGATTGTGCCAATTCCTAAACCGGACGGCACCATCCGGTTCTGCAATGACTTCAGGAAACTGAATGCAGTCTCAAAATTTGATGCCTATCCTATGCCCCGGGTCGACGAGTTAATAGATCGGTTAGGAAAAGCCCGGTATATTACGACCCTAGATCTAACAAAGGGGTATTGGCAGGTCCCTCTGGCTGAGACTGCCAGAGAAAAGACGACATTTGCCACGCCGGAAGGTTTATTTCAGTATGTGTATATGCCGTTTGGACTGCACGGGGCACCGACGACCTTCCAGAGACTGATGGATCGAGTCCTGAGGCCACATAGGCAGTACGCTTCGGCCTATTTGGATGACATTGTCATTTACAGCTTGGACTGGGAGACTCATCTCCAGAAAGTACAAGCTGTGATTGACGACCTGTGGGAGGCAGGTCTAACCGCAAACCCCAAGAAATGTCACATCGGGCTAGAAGAAGCCCGGTATTTGGGGTATGTAATTGGGAGGGGTGTTGTTAAACCCCAGGTTGATAAGATTCAGGCGGTTCAGGACTGGCCACAACCTGTCAACAAGAAGCAGGTGCAAGCCTTCCTGGGGATCGCTGGCTATTATCGTCGGTTCATACCCAATTTTGCAGCCATCGCTACCCCCCTGACGGATCTTACAAAAGGGAAAGACTCCGTCATGATTAAATGGAGTTTAGCGGCTGAAGAAGCCTTCCATAGCCTAAAACGGGCACTTTGCTCTCAGCCCGTACTGGTGACTCCGGACTTCCGCAGCGAGTTTGTGGTACAAACGGATGCCTCTGATACCAGTATCGGGGCCGTACTCTCACAAGTGAGGGACGGAGTGGAACACCCAGTCCTCTATCTCAGCAGGAAGCTGAATAAACACGAGCAAAGGTATGCAGTCGTAGAAAAAGAGTGCCTCGCCATTAAGTGGGCTCTAGAGGCCCTCAAATATTACCTGGTGGGCCGAAAGTTCAGGCTGATCACGGACCATGCCCCTCTCAAGTGGATGCACTTGAACAAGGAACGGAATAGCCGGGTGACCCGGTGGTTCCTTGCCCTGCAGGCCTACACTTTTACGGTGGAGCACCGCCCGGGGGTACAGGTGGGGAATGCAGATGCCCTGTCCCGAGTGCACTGTTTGGCGGGTGTCATTGCTTGACCAGAGTGGTCTGAGCAGAAGGGGGGGGATATGTGAGAATCATGTGGGAATAGTGGATGAGGGCAGGTATATCTCGCCCAGATTCCTTTCCTTTGTGGCCTAGTCTGGTCAGTATCGCACCTGCTTACTAATGAATAATAGGAGGTGGATATAAAAGGATGCCAGGTGGTTGTGTGAGTGTCTCAGCCTGGGAACACAGAGAGCCTGTCTGTGTGAGAGACACACGTGAGTGAGAGCAGTGCCCACTGCAACTGTGGTTTGGCTGGACGGGAGAAGCCCGCCAGTTGGTAGTTAGGTTGTCCATTGTTTAGTTAGTGCCGGACAGGCAAGGATTTGTTTTATGTTTTATTTCCTTTTGCATTGCTTTCACTGTTAATAAACCTGACCCAGGGTCAGTTACACCCGAATCCCAGCTCTGTGCCTGAGTTTCATGCGGAAGGAACGTGACCTTTGACCCCAGCAAAGGCGATCCCGGAGTGTTTTATCACATTACCTATTGGTTTACTATCTGTTCGCCATGTAGATGTTTCTATATCAGCTGTAAATCTTTCTCTCACTAGTAGGTCGCCAATATTTTGGTTTCTTCTATAAGTAACTCGCGGTTTATTCTGAGCTACAGTACTAAGGTCTCGGTCACTTTCCAATAAATGACAGTTTTTTCTGATTCTTTATCAAACTCATATTTGGGTTATTTCTAAAAATAAATCTCTGTTTTCTTTTAATCCTATCAGTTCTTGGCTTTTTTATTAATTCTGCGTGCGTTTTTTCTTTAGCTCTATTATGTGCCTCTTTCAGTAATGTTGAAGGGTAACCCCGAGCTCTAAAGTTTTTTGTGAGCTCTATTGCTTGAGTTTCACAACCTGCATCACTGCTGTTGATTCGTCTTAGGCCGGGGTCACACTTGTGAGTGTGACGCATGAAACTCGCCCGAGTCTGTGGCATCAATACCCGGCACTGCCGCCGGCACTCAGGACCGGAGTGTGGGCGGCATAGAAATACCTGCCGGGGTGTGCACTATTATAATGTAGGAGCATGTTAGAAGCTGTTGGGTTTTTACACTTTAGTAATGATATTATCATTGCTGTGTCACTGGCGCACCCATTGCTGTCCCCGTTACCTGCACATACCAATTATTGTCAGAGGTGAAGGCGTTATGAGATAATACAACATCTCGTCCTTCTGTCATGAATGTTATATTTAGTTCTGCATCCTGTGGTTATTCCGAAATATTCTCAATAGAATCTATCCCCAATGATTGTGGGATCCTCGGATATAAACTTTCAGCATCTATCCATTCAGTTTACAAGCTTTTTTCCGCTGCAAATCTGAAAGAATTTTTATAAAATCATTAGTGTCTTTTATATGTGCTGGTATTAATATTAATAAAGGTTTTAGTCTCCAATCTAGGAACTTGGAAAGCGGCTCAGTAATAGATCCCACCCCTGAGACGATGGGTGATATATTTGTTGTATGGGCAGGAACAGAAACAGAGTTTAATGACTTTGTTATTTAAATAATTACAACAAAATTAGCATGAAATTTACAGCAAAATTTGGGCCTAATACAGTGCCTTGCGAAAGTATTCGGCCCCCTGGAACTTTTCAACCTTTCCCACATATCATGCTTCAAACATAAAGATACCAAATGTAAATTTTGGTGAAGAATCAACAACAAGTGGGACACAATTGTGAAGCTGAATGAAATTTATTGCTTACTTTAAATTCTTGGGTAAATTCAAAAACTGAAAAGTGGGGCGTGCAATATTATTCGGCCCTTTGAACTTAATACTTTGTTGCGCCTCCTTTTGCTGCGATTACAGCTGCAGTCTCTTGGGGTATGTCTCTATCAGTTTTGTACATCGAGAGACTGAAATTCTCGCCCATTCTTCCTTGACAAACAGCTCGAGCTCAGTGAGGTTGGATGGAGATCGTTTGTGAACAGCAGTTTTCAGCTCTTTCCACAGATTCTCGATTGGATTCAGGTCTGGACTGTGACTCGGCCATTCTAACACCTGGAGACGTTTATTTTGAACCATTCCATTCTAGATTTTGCTTTATGTTTGGGATCATTATCTTGTTGTAAGACAAATCTTTGTCCCAGTCTCAGGTCTTTTGCAGACTCCAACAGGTTTTCTTCAAGAATGGTCTTGTATTTGGCTCCATCCATCTTCCCATCAATTTTAACCATCTTCCCTGTCCCTGCTGAAGAAAAGCAGGCCCAAACCATGATGCTGCTGCCACCACCATGTTTGACAGTGGAGATGGTGTATTCAGGGTGATGAGCTGTGTTGCCTTTACGCCAAACCTATCGTTTGGCATTGTTGACAAAAAGTTCGATTTTAGTTTCATCTGACCAGAGCACCTTCTTCCACATGTTTGGTGTGTCTCCCAGGTAGCTTGTTGCAAACTTTAAGCGATACTTTTTAAGGACATCTTTGAGAAATGGCTTTCTTCTTGCCACTCTTCCATAAAGACCAGATTTGTGCAGTGTACGACTGATTGTTGTCCTATGGACAGACTGACCCACCTCAGCTGTAGTTCTCTGCAGTTCAGCCAGAGTGATCATGGGCCTCTTGGCTGCATCTCTGATCAGTCTTCTCCTTGTTTGAGATGAAAGTTTAGAGGGACGGCCGGGTCTTGGTAAATTTGCAGCGGTATGATACTCCTTTCATTTCAATACGATCACCTGCACAGTGCTCCTTGGGATGTTTAAATTTTGGAAATCATTTTGTATCCAAATCCGGCTTTAAACTTCTCCACAACAGTATCACGGACCTGCCTGCTTTGTTCCTTGGTCTTCATGATGCTCTCTGTGCTTCAAACAGAACCTTGAGACTATCACAGAGCAGGTGCATTTATACGGAGACTTGATTACACACAGGTGGATTATATTTATCATCATTAGTCATTTAGGACAACATTGGATCATTCAGAGATCCACAATGAACTTCTGGAGTGAGTTTGCTGCACTGAATGTAAAGGGGCCATATAATAATATTGCACGCCCCACTTTTCAGTTTTTGAATTTCCATCAAAATTTAAAATAACCACTAAATTTCGTTCAACTTCACAATTGTGTTCCACTTGTTGTTGATTCTTCACCAAAAATTTACATTTGGTATCTTTATGTTTGAAGCATGATATGTGGGAAAAGGTTGAAAAGTTCCAGGGAGCCAAATAATTTCGAAAGGCACTGTAGTCTAGAGTTTTTAGATGTGCAAATAAGTATAATAAATGATGATATTACTGCTAAAGTTTTTAAAAAATCAATAGCTTCTCACATGCTCCTACATTATAATTGTCATGCTCCAGACCAGGGTTGGAGCCCTGTTTTCCCCTTCTCGCGGTCTGACCATAAAGGGGTTACCTTTCCTAGCCTTAGTCTGAATTCAGATTTGCTATTTATAGCTGCTTCCTGCAATGTCGGTTAGGGTGTGTACACACGCTGCGGATTCTGCTGCGGATCCGCAGCGGTTTTGGCCCTGCAGGTCCGCAGCAGTTTCTGCTGTGTTGTACAGTACCCTTTTAGCCTATGGTAAATGAAATCCGCAGTGCACACAAGCGGAATTTTCCGCGCAGATTTGCTGCGGTTTCAAAACCTCAGCATGTCAATTCTTTGTGTGGATTCCGCAGCGGTTTACCACCTGCTCTATGACAGGTGGCAAGCCGCAAGGGAAATCCGCAGAAAAACTGCAGATAAACTGGTCTTTTGACCTGCGGATTTACCTGCAGTTTTTCTCTAATCCGCATGGAAAATTCTGCAGAGCAATCCACAAAGTGTGCACACAGCCTTATAGTTCCTGCCTAGGGCTGCTGTAGCTCACTGTGATTGCTCTGATTGGTCCTGCTACGTTTGCTATCTGATCCTGTGTCTCTGTTTTCCCGTATTCCCGTTCTGATCCAGTGTTTCCCTTTAGTGTGCTGACTCCCTGGGTTTGTCTTGGCTTGCATCCTGACCTGCTTCTGTCTTTTGTCGTTGTCTTATCCACTTCCGACCATTGCTGATTCTCTGGCTTGTCTGTTGTGAGTTCATTTTCCCCTTCACCATTGAGGTCTGATGAACTCCATCTTCTGGTGATGGAAGGTAGTGAGGCTGGTTACCAAGCACCTGGGCAGGATGATGATGACTGGGTGACGGAAATTACTGACTGGATATAAGGCAGCCGACGCCCTTCTGCCTTGCTGGTGATCTCTCTGAGGGATTCTAGGAGACCAGTCTGATTCCTGCTCCGCAAAAGCTAAGTTTTCTGTTCTACTTTTTGAATTTGTGTTTTGGTTTTGTTTTGCATTGTTTTCCTTGATTTCTGCCATTCCCTGCTGGGGTGAGCTGAATTCCTTTTTGCTCTGTCTTCAGAAAATACCTGAGTACTGATATAGTCTTTTTGAAGCCTAGCATCTTCAGGGCTTTTTTCCCTATCAGCTGTTGGCTCTTGTTTTGATAGGGTTTTGGCGGATTACAGACAGCAGCTTTTCTATCCTGTCCTATCTAGTTAGCTTGGGCCCCATCATTTGCTCAGCCTATCTTTCTATCTGTGTGAGTGTTTTTTCATCTTGCTTCACCGTCATTATATGTTGGGGGCTGCCTATTGCTTTGGGGTCTGCTCTGGGGCAGTTTAGATTTCCCTTTCTGTCTTTAGGCTATGTAGTTCTCCGGCTGTGATCGAGGGGTCTAGGGCACTGTTGGAACCCCCCACGGCTACTGCTAGGTGTTGTTGATAGGTTCAGGGGTCTGTAATCCGATAGCTGCCAACTTCTCTGGTTTTCTGGACTTACAGTAGCTAGCATTTCTGTTTTTACCTCCTACGGTGACTCGTTCATAACAGAATCACCAGCCATACCGCAGATCCTAGGGTACTCAATAGCAGGAAAGAATTGTAAAAAAAAAAAAAAAAAGTGTGTATATTTGTTCCTCTATATCTCTGAGGCCGTAGGGGGAATTTTTTTTCTCTCAATGGAGATAAAACAATTGTCTGATCGTGTTGAGCAGCTCGCTGCGGAAGTGCGGGGAATTTCCGCCTACCTTGCTCATTCACATGCTGCTGAACCAAAGATCCCTACTCCGATGTGTTTTTTGGGGATCGGTCTAAATTTTTGAATTTCAAAAATAATTGTAAATTATTTTTTGCCTTGAAGCCTAACTCGTCAGGGAGCTCCGCGCAGGAGGTTAAAATTGTCATCTCTTTGCTGCGTGGCGATCCCCAGGATTGGGCGTTTTCTTTGAAACCAGATGATCCTATTCTGACTAATGTGAACGCATTTTTTCAAGCCTTGGGGTTGTTGTATGATGAACCTAATGCTATTGATCAGGCTGAAAAGACCCTGTTGGCATTGAGCCAGGGTCGAGATTCTGCAGAATTGTACTGTCAAAATTTCCGAAAGTGGGCGGTCCTTACTACCTGGAATGATAATGCATTGGCAGCTCTCTTTCGGAAGGGTTTGTCAGAAGTCGTAAAAGATACTATGGTGGGATTTCCTGTTCCCTCTGGTCTTGACGATTCTATGTCATTAGCCATTCAGGTTGATCGGCGTTTACGTGAACGCAGGACTGCACGAGAGGTGTTGCCACCTGTTGAACAAATGTCTGAACCTATGCAATGTGATAGAGTTTTGTCCAGGGAGCAACGTCAGGAGTTCAGAAGGCGTAATAAGCTGTGTTTTTTTTTGTGGCGATGCCTCGCATATTATTTCTGTCTGTCCTAAACGAGAGAAACGTTTTGCACACACGTTTTCTGTGGGTGGTGTTCAACCTAAGTTTCTTCTGGCAATTACTCTGATCTGCTCCCTGTCCACATTTTCCGCCAAGGCTTTTGTGGATTCGGGAGCAGCCCTGAACCTAATGGACATGGAGTTTGCTTAACGTTGTGGATTTCCTATGACACCTCTGCGGACGCCTATCCCTTTGAGGGGGATTGATGCTACTCCTTTGGCGAAAAATAAACCTCAGTTTTGGACCCAGGTGGTAATGCGGGTCGCCCCAGACCATCAAGAAAATTGCAGATTTTTGGTGTTGCATAATTTGCATGATACCATTGTTCTGGGGTTTCCCTGGTTGCAAATTCATAATCCAGTTTTGGATTGGAAATCTGTGTCTGTGGTGAGTTGGGGTTGTCGGTGTGCCCTTAATGAGGCTCCGGTTTTTTCCACCTCTCCTCAGTCGCATGATGTTCCTGACTAGAGTTGAGCGAAACGGGTCGAAAAATTTCAAAAGTCGCCGACTTTTGGCAAAGTCGGGTTTCATGAAACGAAACCCGACCCTAGGATGAGGTCGGCCACGAGGTCGGCGACTTACGCGCCAAAGTCGTGTTTCAAAAGTTTGTTTTGCGCTCTTTTTCAGCCAATCAGGATCCACGGACACTGTGGGCAACGTGATGACATAGACAGGGGTCACCACCATCTTTCAGAAGGGCATGCAAGTGATTGGCTTGCTTTGGTGGGCGTCACAGGGGTTATAAAAGGGCGTGCACGCCGACCGCCATCTTACTTCTGCCGATCTTAGCATAGGGAGAGGTTGCTGATTCTGTAGGGAGAGCGTTAGGCAGGGAAGAAGAAAAAAAAACTGCTTCTGCTGCTAGCGATTTTGCCTGTACAACACACCAGTCACTGTGTGTGCAGTGCAAGGGGAGGCTATATTGTGGTGGATCAGCGGTGTTGGTTGTTAGGCTGCCTTCTAAGGCTTCCTGACAGCTGCATTGCTGTTTACCCACTGCTCTGCAAACTGCTTTTTTAAAAGCAATCCCAATTTTTTTTTTTGTCCTGCTGAGGTACTGAGCGTGCATTTTTTCACACCATACAGCGTCAGTGGGCCTCACACAATCCAAAAGTGTCCAGTGTCCACTAGTGTCTGCAGAAATTCAAAATCTCCCTTATCCTGTAGTCACTTTTTTCACACCTGTGCCATCGAGCCTGTGACATAGCGCTCTGATATTCAGTGGGCCTCACACAATCCAAAAGTCTCCAGTGTCCACTAGTGTCTGCAGAAATTCAAAATCTCCCTTATCCTGTAGTCACTTTTTTCACACCTGTGCCATCAAGCCTGTGACATAGCGCTCTGATATTTAGTGGGCCTCACACAATCCAAAAGTGTCCAGTGTCCACTAGTGTCTGCAGAAATTCAAAATCTCCCTTATCCTGTAGTCACTTTTTTCACACCTGTGCCATCGAGCCTGTGACATAGCGCTCTGATATTCAGTGGGCCTCACACAATCCAAAAGTGTCCAGTGTCCACTAGTGTCTGCAGAAATTCAAAATCTCCCTTATCCTGTAGTCACTTTTTCACACCTGTGCCATCGAGCCTGTGACATAGCGCTCTGATATTCAGTGGGCCTCACACAATCCAAAAGTGTCCAGTGTCCACAAGTGTCTGCAGAAATTCAAAATCTCCCCTGTCCTATAGACACCTTGTACCTTGTTTTACATTACTATATAGTTTGTTGGATTTTGTCTACATTTCTACCAAAAATGAGGAAGGCTGGTGGAAGAGGCCGTGGAATTGGGCGGGGGTTGGCAGCTGGTAATGATGGTGTTGGTGGTGGATCTGATGGTAGTGGCAAAAGCAAAATAGGACCAAATGCAGGAGGTGTTGAGCCTGCGTCATCGTCTGGCTCCACAAGGCCTCGAAGGCTTAGTTTTCTAGGAGTTGGCAAACCGCTTTTAAAGCCAGAGCTTCAGGAAAAAGTTTTGTCTTACATTGCTGACTCAGCCTCCAGCTCTATCGCCTCCTCTTCTGAAGTTGTAAAAAATAAAAGCACTGAGTCGTCATTGGAGGCTCATGTTCATGAACCACACCTTTCCTTGTGTCCTTCACCCCAATCAAGATTGAAGGATGACGCAGGCCATACTACTGATTACTCCATGGAGCTGTTTTCACATACCATGCCTGGAATATCAAGTGAAATGGTGAATTACCCAGGCCAAGATGGATCTGACATGGAGTGCACTGATGCACAGCTGCTGATAGATGATTCTGCTGGTACATTCACTCAGAGCACTACATTGTCCTCGCAGTGTACAGAGCCAGATTCTGACCCTGATGAGACTCAGGTGCCCCTTCCCGCACACTATACCACCATACACGGTGACACAGAGGAAGGTGCACATGACATTGAAGAGGAGTTGATGGATGACCCAGTTGTTGACCCAGATTGGCATCCATTGGGGGAAGAGGGTGCTGCTTCCAATAGCTCAGATGAGGAGGAGCATCCACAGCAGACATCGACATCGCAACAGCTGTTATCTGGCAGGCCCGGAGCACTCCAAAGACAGGTTCCAAAAATCAAAAGAGTTGCTGGACAGCTTGTCCAGACGGTCAAAAGATCACAGCGTGCTAGGCCGCAAGATGTCTGCCAAAATAGGAAGAGTGCAGTGTGGCACTTTTTTGAACAAAATCCTCATGATCAGGTCAAGGTTATCTGTAAGAAGTGCGCAAAGACCTTTAGCCGAGGGAAAAATCTGAAAAATTTGAATACCAGTTGCATGCTTAGACATTTAACCAGCATGCACTTGCAAGCGTGGACACAACACCAAACCTCAAGTGCCACATGTGCAACTGATCACAAAGAAGGTAGTCAACAACGCTACATTGTTTCCCCCACTGTAAGCCCACCGGTTGGCACAGCAGCAAATGTTGAGGTGTAGTTGCAAGACCACAGCAGTCAGGGAATCCCACTGTTATATCAACGAAATACTGAATCTAGGCCATCAGAAAGAACACCAACTCCATCACCATCATCAACCCTCTCTCAGTCCACCCTGTCCACCGCTACTTCCACCATATGCAGCTCTCAAGTCCAGCTCACCCTCCCAGACACTATGAGTAGGTCAAGAAAGTACTCAGTCTCTCATCCGCGTACACTGGGTTTGAACGCCCACATTGCCAAACTAATCTCGTTTGAGATGATGCCCTATCGGTTGGTGGAAAGTGCAGCTTTCCGCGAACTCATGGCCTATGCAGTACCACGCTATGACCTACCCAGTCGCCACTTCTTCTCTCGCAAAGCCATCCCAGCCCTCCACCATCATGTAAAAGACCGCATTGTCCATGCACTCAAGCAGTCAGTGAGTGGAAAGGTGCACCTCACAACTGATGCATGGTCCAGTCGGCATGGCCAGGGCCGTTACGTGTCCATCACTGCGCACTGGGTTAATGTGCTGGATGCAGGGTCCACAGGGGACAGCAGTGGTGGGACAGTGCTGCCTAGCCCACGGTATAGGAAACAGTTGGCTGTAGGCGTTCGACCCTCCTCCTCCTCCTCCTCCAGAAGCGAAAGCTCGTCCACAGAGCGCACTCGTACGAGCACTCCATCTGCAGCTGCCACTGTTGCACACGATGTGTCCCCCTATCGAGCAGCTAGTGGAAAGCGTCAGCAGGCTGTGTTGCAGATGATGTGTTTGGGCGACAGACACACCGCCGAGGTGCTGGCCGAGTACTTGCAGCGACAAACTGAGTCATGGCTGGGCAGTGTACATCTTGAGGCAGGCAAGGTAGTTAGTGATAACGGCCGTAATTTTGTGGCAGCCATAGCCCTTTCAAAACTCAGCCACATACCTTGCTTGGCTCACACCTTGAACCTGGTGGTGCAGTGCTTCCTCAAAAATTATCTGGAGTTAACAGCCCTGCTCCAGAAGGTGCGAAGACTGTGCGCGCACATCCGCCGGTCTCCTGTACACTCCGTTCGTATGCAGAAGCTGCAGCGATTGCTCCACCTTCCCAACCACCGCCTCATTATCGACATTGCAACAAGGTGGAACTCCACCCTGCACATGGTGGAGCGGCTGTGCGAGCAGAGGCAGGCCATAATGCATTTGTGGGAGGATACACGGCCAGGCACTTTGAGAGCAGACATGGAGTTGACAGGTGTGCAGTGGTCGAAGCTGAAAGACCTCTGTAAAGTCCTTCAGTGTTTTGAGGAATGCACACGGCTGGTAAGCGCAGACGACGCCATCCTAAGCATGAGCATCCCACTTATGCGTCTGCTCATGCAAACTTTGACGCACCTTATGGAGCAGGCGTCTGCAGCCAATGTTGATGAGGAGGAAGAGGAGGAGGGAATCCTTGATGACATTCAGCCATTGTCTGCTCAGGGACCTCTCCTGGACGAGGTGGAGGAAGAAGAGGAGGAGGATGATGATGGGGATGATTACTTAGGGGAGGAGGATGCATCTCGTGGGGCAAGTGAAAATGTTGGCGTGGCAAGGTCTGGTACAGGGTTTGTGCGTGACTGGAGGGATGTGGATTTGCCAGAAAGTGCTCTTCCACCCAGCACTCGCAGTGCATCATTGACACCGGGAACATTGGCCCACATGTCAGATTATGCCTCCTAAAAAGGGACCCCCGCATTGCCAAAATGATGAACGATGACGACTACTGGTTGGCCAGCATCCTGGATCCACGCTATAAAGGCAAATTACAAAACATCATGCCACAGGAGAACCTTGACCTAATATTGGCTAATAAACAAGCAACTCTGGTAAATCGGTTGCTTGAGGCATTCCCAGCACACAGCAGCGGTGATGGTTCTCACACGAGCCGTACGGGCCGGGGGCAGCTTGGCAGAGGTGTTCATGGTGCACACAGCAGAAGTGGCGTTGGAGACAGGGGTTTCATGACAATGTTGTGGACTGATTTTTCACGGACCGCTCACACAACTGGTAATACTGCATCGATGGAAAGTGACAGGAGACAGCAGTTGTCAACTATGGTTACAAACTACTTTTCCTCCCATATCGATGTTCTCCCACACAGGTCATTCCCCTTTGACTATTGGGCCGCTAAACTGGACACCTGGCCTGAATTGGCACAATATGCCTTACAGGAACTCGCTTGCCCAGCTGCAAGTGTGCTATCGGAAAGAGTCTTCAGTGCAGCTGGATCAATCCTGACAGAAAAAAGGACCCGTCTGTCAACCCAAAATGTGGATGATCTAACCTTCATTAAAATGAACCATGCATGGGTTTCCAAGGATTTTGTCCCACCTTCCCCTGATGACACATAGGGTGACAGAAAATGGCTTGCTTTGGTCCACCTCTTCCTGGGACTTGACCTATTTCGCCTTTTGCATCAGCTGAATGTCCAACATCAACATATGCCACTTTCTAAAACTCCCTAACTGTGCTGCCTCCCCCCCCCCATGGCCGGGGTCACCACCTAGCGCACGACACCGTACGAGTGCCGTTGCCCTGGACAGGTGGGTAGGCCGACTCTTGGGTGCGGGCACTGGCACAGGGTCCCTCATAGTGCAATCAAGTGTCTCTGACGGTGGTGGTGCACACCCGCCGTCAGACACACCGCCGTACTATGAGGGGCCCAGTGCCAGTACCGACGCCCACGAGTGGGCCCCCCTTGCTTGGGCAGGGCCCCAGCATTTGCAATCTTTACCTCTCCCTGCTCCTCCGCTGTGTAGTCTGGGCCATCAAATCCATACTGTGCCTGACACCGTCTGAGCCTGCCTCCTGATGTATAGACATATATTTTGAATGTGTACGCTATCCATACATGTTATCTGGGGATACGGTACCCTTTCTCACCTTTGTGCAATCACGTGCAAGCCATACTGGGCCTAACACCGTCTGAGCCTGCCTCCTGATGTATAGACATATATTTTGAATGTGTACGCTATCCATACATGTTATCCGGGGATACGGTACCCTTTCTCACCTTTGTGCAATCACGTGTAATCCATACTGGGCCTTACAGCGTCTGAGCCTGCCTCCTGATGTATAGACATATCTTTTGAATGTGTACGATATCCATACATGTTATCTGGGGATACGGTACCCTTTCTCACCTTTGTGCAATCATGTGCAATCCATACTGGGCCTAACACCGTCTGAGCCTGCCTCCTGATGTATAGACATATCTTTTGAATGTGTACGCTATCCATACATGTTATCCGGGGATACGGTACCCTTTCTCACCTTTGTGCAATCACGTGCAAGCCATACTGGGCCTAACACCGTCTGAGCCTGCCTCCTGATGTATAGACATATCTTTTGAATGTGTACGCTATCCATACATGTTATCCGGGGATACGGTACCCTTTCTCACCTTTGTGCAATCACGTGTAATCCATACTGGGCGTGAGAACGGCTGGCGAGCTGTTAAGCAAGCTACAGCACCTGTGGTTTGCACACGTAAGTTTTTAATTTTTTCAGGAATGACGGTTAGGCCTAATTCCGGAACTGGGGTTGACCTGCACTTACTGGGAAATCATCGTTCGTTGGGTAATAATTGTAATCAGTGATCCCCATCACTAACGTTGTTCAGCGGGTTATCTGCACCTGTAAGCGACAAACGCTGGCCTTTTCAGTGTAGCGCACATGCAGCCACGGACATGTAAGGGCATGACACACCAGTTATTGGCCAATCTCATGTGCCAGAGCCTCAAGTATCCCTCTAGTAAGCCGGACTCGGACCGCGGGGCATGACGGAGTCTCGTTCGTTAACGGAATTAAGCTTGCAATGTGTGCATCTGTTCTGTAGCTGGCATGGTTGAGGTTTCCCAGGTGGAGTCGAATTTAACCGTAGGCTCCACTCCTGGTGGTGCCCTTCTGGACATTCCTTTAAGGTTCAGCTTTGCAACCATACTGCCCACGTAAAACAAACACTTTGCCTTCATGAACGCTGTTTGGAGGGTCATGACTCGTGAGAATAACGCCGCCCAATCAGTTAACCTGCTAGAGAGATCCTTTGTTGCTCCCAAGCATGACATCACACTCCCTAGGAGGAAGGTAATGCCACTGTGGCGACCGTACTCCTGGGGGCGACACAAGTGCACTGATGCCCAGCCACTGCTCGATGAATCTGCTGGTACATTGACCCAGACCACTACATTCCCCTCGCATGCTACTCGGCCTGAATCTGACCCTGATGAAACTCAGGTTACCCTTCCCATATACAGTTCCATCTTACACGGTGACAAAGAGGAAGCTGCAGATGAAAGTGCAGGTTCGGCCCACCCTCCATCAGACACACCACCGTACTATCAGGGGCCCTGTGCCAGTGCCGTCGCCAACGAGTGGGCCCCCCCTGCTTGCTCAGGATCACAGCACTTGCAAGGTTGAAACACTGTGCAGTGAGATGGAAGATGGGGACGACGAGGAGTCCAGACTAGTACAGGGATTCCCTAGCGAGGAGACTTATTTGATTGTTTTCAATGTTGGGACAGCAATTTTTGGGGAGCACTATACTCTGGAGAATGATAGATGGGGCCCACCATACACTGGAACATTCCAAAGGTGGACATCAGACACTGGAGCAGCATTTACAGGGCCCATTATACACTAGAGCATTAGAAATGGGGCCCATTATGTTTGGAGCATTATTTGGGCCCATAAGACAGTGGAGCTTCATCCATGGGGACCAACATATACTGTAGCATTATGTGGAGCTCATCATATACTGTTTCAAACATTATATGGGACCAATGATTTTGTATGGAGAAATAGATGGGCCTCGTCATGAGATGTAAAAAGTGAGGTATTTTTCATTGTACTATACCGCTATTTCTCTGCCATATCGGAGCATGATGAGTTGTGGTATGTGTTAAAGGGGCGCTCTTTCGCCCAGGGCACATGAAAACCTGGAGCCAGCCCTACCCCCCCACAACTTTAGCCAAATAACCCCCATTTTTCAGTGCGTAACTTGTATTATGAAGTTAATTAAGGTTGACAAGCTTAAGTAAGAAGAATTGATGCTTTTGGCATTCAAATGGGCACTGTAGGTGTGTTTCCTGTCCTCCTCTCACTGCCGACTTTTATTCCCCATTGACTTACATTGGGTTTCCTGTTTCGGGACGACCCCGACTTTTCCCTATAATCGGACGATCTTGCTCGACCCGACTTTTGGAAAAGTCGGGTTTCACGAAACGAAACTCGACCCTAAAAAACCAAAAGTCGCTCAACTCTATTCCTGACTATTTGGCGGACTTTTATGATGTATTTAGTGAGAATGAGTCTGCATCTTTGCCTCCTCATAGGAGTTATGACTGCAATTGAACTGAGCCCGGGGTGTAAATTTCCCAAGGGTCGGCTCTTCAATTTATCTGTACCCGAGCACGAGGCTATGTGATCCTATATTAAGGAGGCGTTGGAGAAGGGTCATATTAGACCATCCTCTTCACCCTTAGGTGCTGGGTTTTTTTTTCGTGGCCAAAAAGGATGGTTCATTAAGGCCTTGTATTGATTATCGTGCCCTCAACAAAATTACTATTAAATATCAGTATCAGTTACCCCTGATTTCAGATCTATTCTCCAGAGATAAAGGTGCTTGCTGGTTTACCAAGCTTGACCTCAGGGGGGCGTATAATCTTATCCGCATTAAGCATGGGGATGACTGGAAGACGGCGTTTAATACTCCGGAGGGACATTTTGAGTACCTGGTGATGCCTTTTGGGCTCACTAATGCCCCTTCTGTCTTCCAGTGCTTTATGAATGATATTTTCCGAGACTTTGTGGATACATTTTTGATTATCTATCTGGATGATATTTTGATCTTCTCCAAGGATTGGGATTCTCATGTGGAACATGATTGGACTGTGTTCCGGATCTTGAGGGAGAATTCCCTGTATGTCAAAGGATCGAAATGCCTTTTTGGGGTACAGAGGATTTCTTTTTTGGGATTTATTTTGTCTCCGTCAACTATTGAAATGGACCCGGCCAAGGTACAGGCCATTTAGGATAGGTTCAGCCCACTTCTTTGAAGGCCTCCAGAAGTTTTTGGGTTTTGCTAATTTTAATCGGAAATTTATAGCAAAATTTTCTAGTATTGCCAAGCCATTGACTGATCTGACTAAGAAGGGTGCTGATGTGTTGAATTGGTCTCCGGAGGCTGTTTCTTCCTTTCAGGAGCTGAAGCGAAGATTCACTTCTGCCCCGGTTTTGCGGCAACCTGATGTCTCACTCCCGTTCCAGGTAGAGGTGGACGCTTCTGAGATTGGTGCAGGAGCTGTTTTGTCCCAAAAGGATCCTGTAACATCTAAAATGAATTCCTGTGCTTTCTTTTCCCGAAAGTTCTCTCCATCTGAACGTAACTATGATGTGGGGAATCGGGAACTGTTAGCCATGAAATGGGCATTTGAGGAGTGGAGACATTGGTTGGAGGGAGCTAAACATCAAGTCGTGGTCCTCACTGACCACAAGAATTTGATTTACCTGGAGTCGGCCAAATGCTTGAACCCTAGACAGGCTAGGTGGGCCTTGTCTTTTACACGTTTTGATTTTGTGGTCTCTTTTCTTCCTGGCACTAAGAATGTCAAGGCTGACGCTCTCTCTAGGAGCTTCTTTGCTGATTCTCCTGTGGTGACCAAGCCTGCTACCATCTTAGGTGAAGGGGTAGTTCTTTCTGCCATCTCGCCCGATTTGAGACGTACTCTGGAAGAGTTCCAGGAGGACAAACCTGAGCGTTGTCCCAGTGTAAAGTTGTATGTTCCTGACCAGTGGAAGAAGAGAGTGATGTCTGAAGTTCATTGCTCTGCATTGGCTGGTCATCCAGGTATTTTTGGTACTAGAGATCTGGTGAGTCGGTCTTTTTGGTGGCCCGCCTTGTCTCGTGATGTCAGGAATTTTGTGCAGTCCTGTGGGACTTGCTCCCGGTCTAAACCTTGTTCTCGCTCTAGTGGGTTGTTGATGCCTTTGCCGGTTCCCAGGAGGCCAGGACCCATATTTCAATGGATTTCATCTCTGATATGCCTGTCTCTCAGAGAATGACTGTTATTTGGGTGATTTGTGATAGGTTCTCTAAGATGGTTCTTCTTGTACCACTCCCTAAGTTGCCATCTTCCTCTGAGTTGGTGCCCCTGTTTTTGCAACAGGTGGTTCGCTTGCACGGGATTCCTGAGAACATTGTATCTGACAGAGGAGTTCAGTTTGTGTCTAGATTTTGGAGGACTTTCTGTTTCAAGCTGGGAATTCAGTTGTCCTTCTCCTCTGCTTTTCACCCTCAGACCAATGGGCAGACAGAGAGAACAAACCAGACCTTGGAGTCGTATTTGAGATGTTTTATTTCCGCTGATCAGGATGATTGGATTTCATTTTTGCCCTTGGCCGAATTTGCTTTAAATAATAGAGCTAGTTCTGCGACTTTGATGTCACCTTTTTTTGTAACTTTGGGTTTCATCCTCGATTTTCTTCAGGGCAGGTGGAGCCTTCTGCCTGCCCAGGTGTTGACACTGTGGTGGAGAGAATGCACCAGGTCTGGGACCAAGTGGTGGATAAGTTATCTCTCTCCCAGGAAAAGGCCCAGCGGTTTTCCAACCGACATAGGACCATTGGTCCCCAGTTTAAGGTTGGTGATATGGTTTGGTTATCATCAAAAAATATCGCTATGAAGGTGGCTTCTCCTAAGTTTAAGCCTAGATTTATTGGACCTTACAAGATTTTGGAGATTATTAATCCGGTCTCTTTTCGTTTGGCTCTTCCTGTTACATTTAAAATCCATAATGTGTTTCATAAGTCCTTGTTGAAGAGGTTTGTTGAACCAGTAGTTCCTGGGGTGGCACCTCCAGACCCTGTATTGGTTGAAGGTAACATGGAATATGAGGTAGAGAAGATACTGGATTCCCGTCTGGCTAGACGGAGACTCCAGTATTTGGTTAAGTGGAAGGGTTATGGTCAGGAGGATAATTCCTGGGTCTCTGCCTCTGATATTCATGCCAAAAGATTGGTGCGTGCCTTTCATCGGGCTCACCCTGATCGCCCTGGTGGCGTGGATGAGGGTTCGGTGACCCCTCCTCAAGGGGGAGGTAATGTTGTGAGTTCATTTTCCCCTTCACCATTGAGGTCTGATGAACTCCCTCTTCTGGTGAAGGAAGGTAGTGAGGCTGATTACCAAGCACCTGGGCAGGATGATGATGACTGGGTGACGGGAATTACTGACTGGATATAAGGCAGCAGACGCCCTTCTGCCTTGCTGGTGATCTCTCTGAGGGATTCTAGGAGACCAGTCTGATTCCTGCTCCGCAAAAGCTAAGTTTTCTGTTCTACTTTTTGCATTTCTGTTTTGGTTTTGTTTTGCATTGTTTTCCTTGATTTCTGCCATTCCCTGCTGGGGTGAGCTGAATTCCTTTTTGCTCTGTCTTCAGAAAATACCTGAGTACTGATATAGTCTTTTTGAAGCCTAGCGTCTTCAGGGCTTTTTTTCCCTATCAGCTGTTGGCTCTTGTTTTGATAGGGTTTTGGCGTATTACAGACAGCAGCTTTTCTATCCTATCCTATCTAGTTAGCTTGGGCCCAGGGCCGGTTTTAGACAAAGTGGGGCCCTAGGCAAAAGTTTAAAGTGGGGCCCCAAATGTTAACATTGTAAAACCACACATTTAGGTTACATTACATGAGCAGGAAGTGGATACAGGTGGCAGAGGGGCCTGGAGCCAGTGCTGGCACTGTGGCCCCCATATTCAGGGGCCTTATATCTGTCAATGGGTCTGCCACTATTAGCATTACACAGGAGCGTGGCTAGGATCAGAAAAGATTGGAGGGCCAGGCCCCAAGACAAAGAGTTGTCCCCCAACCCCCTCTTAATTTTTTTTTAACACTGCAGATAACACAGCAGGGCTCCCAACTGTCCTGGATCCAGCGGAACAGTCCTGATTTTGACACTCCCACCCGATATCCAGGCCGGGATTGCAGTTTTCCCGCACTGCGAATCAGCCACCACGCCCACCTGTCATTTCAGAAGGGGCTGTGTACCGATCGCCATACAATTCCCTCTATGCATAGCACACTCCAGAACAGAAGCCCTCCCCGGCTCATGTGACCAGTCACATGACTCTGACCTCATCTTATGTAACACCAGAGATAGCAGTAATAACTCTTGGAGAACAGATAATGTAGTAGATGTCACCTGCAGTCCTATGTAACACCACAGATAGTCTTACTCTGAAATGCTATGGCTATGTTCACATGCATTTTTTTCAGTAGCCAAAACCTGTTCAATTGGCAGTAAAAATGTTGCGTTCAAAACACCTGTTTTTCAGCTTGTTTTCTGGGGTTATTTACACTTTTCTCAGCTTTTTTTAAAGTGAGGATGATTGCTTTGTCTACAGTATGTTTAAGGCCACGTTCACACGTTGAGTATTCGGTCAGTATTTCACATCAGTATATGCAAGTCAAAACCAGGAGGGTGAGAAATCCAGAAGTGGTGACCTGTTTCTGTAAGGCCGGGGTCACACTGGTGAGGAATACGGGAGAGTGAGAGGCGCTAAAAGCCCGCATTACACACGGACAAATGATTCTCTATGGGGTCCCTCGCACCAGCCGTATATTTCTCCTCCGTATCCTACGCTCCGTGCCACTCGCAGCATGCTGGGACTGTCAGCGTACTACGGCCGTAATACGCCAATGCAAGTCTATGGGTGCGCAAAAAATACGGATTACACACGGAACACACATGTGACTTGCGAGAAATACGCACCAGGTGTCTTTTAGCAAAGGTGGCAATTCAGTGCACGATACATTAAAATCACACTGACAGGTTTAATAAAGAAAGAAAGAATAGATATATACACATAGAATACATACACTCACTGGCCACTTTATTAGGTACACCATGCTAGTAACGGGTTGGACCCCCTTTTGCCTTCAGAACTGCCTCAATTCTTCGTGGCAGAGATTCAACAAGGTGCTGGAAGCATTCCTCAGAGATTTTGGACCATATTGACATGATGGCATCACACAGTTGGCGCAGATTTGTCGGCTGCACATCCCTGATGCAAATCTCCCGTTCCACCACATCCCAAAGATGCTCTATTGGATTGAGATCTGGTGACTGAGGAGGCCATTTGAGTACAGTGAACTCATTGTCATGTTCAAGAAACCAATCTGAGATGATTCGAGCTTTATGACATGGCGCATTATCCTGCTGAAAGTAGCCATCAGATGTTGGGTACATTGTGGTCATAAAGGGATGGACATGGTCAGCAACAATACTCAGGTAGGCTGTGGCGTTGCAACGATGCTCAATTGGTACCAAGGGGCCCAAAGAGTGCCAAGAAAAAATTCCCCACACCATGACACCACCACCACCAGCCTGAACCGTCGATACAAGGCAGGATGGATCCATGCTTTCATGTTGTTTACGCCAAATTCTGACCCTACCATCCGAATGTCGCAGCAGAAATCGAGACTCATCAGACCAGGCAACGTTTTTCCAATCTTCTACTGTCCAATTTCGATGAGCTTGTGCAAATTGTAGCCTCAGTTTCCTGTTCTTAGCTGAGAGGAGTGGTACCCGGTGTGGTCTTCTGCTGCTGTAGCCCATCTGCCTCAAAGTTCGACGCACTGTGCGTTCAGAGATGCTCTTCTGCCTACCTTGGTTGTAACGGGTGGCAATTTGAGTCACTGTTGCCTTTCTATCAGCTCGAACCAGTCTGCCCATTCTCCTCTGACCTCTGGCATCAACAAGGCATTTCCGGCCACAGAACTGCCGCTCACTGGATTTTTTTTCTTTTTCGGACCATTCTCTGTAAACCCTAGAGATGGTTGTGCGTGAAAATCCCAGTAGATCAGCAGTTTCTGAAATACTCAGACCAGCCCTTCTGGCACCAACAATCATGCCACGTTCAAAGGCACTCAAATCACCTTTCTTCCCCATACTGATGCTCGGTTTGAACTGCAGGAGATTGTCTTGACCATGTCTACATGCCTAAATGCACTGAGTTGCCGCCATGTGATTGGCTGATTAGAAATTAAGTCTTAACACACAGTTGGACAGGTGTACCTAATAAAGTGGCCAGTGAGTGTATATATATATTATAATATATATATATGCATTCTATGTGTCTATATCTATTCTTTCTTTCTTTATTAAAACTGTCATAGGGCTCCATTATATGTCCATTTTGCAAGCCTGCGAGAAAATCTCGTCATACGGATTACATACGGATTACATACGGATGCTGACATGCGCAAAATACGCGACCACACCTTGATTACGGATGACATACGGAGCACTGTTTAGGGGTCTGTCATCCGTATTACGCATGTAAAATACTGACCGTATTTTGCGCAGGTTAGTGTGACTCCAGCCTTATACTTTTCCTCTGATTGTTCCACTGCTGTTTCTGCATTACAAATCCTGATGTGAAATACTGACCAAATACTGAACGTGTGAATGACACTTAATAGTTTAATTCACCAAAACCATTTCAAAAATTGCAGCAAAAAATACCGATGCAATATCTGCAGCTTTCTTTTTTATTCTTTCATTGCTTTCTAAAGGTGAAAACACACTGAAAGAAGTGACACGTTGTAGATTTAAAAAGTGCTACAGTTCTGAAATTCAGTCTGAAAAAAATCAAGCGCATGCAGGAGATTTCGGAAATCTCATATGTTTTGCTGGCACTTTAAAAAGCCGCTCTTGGCCACGTTCATAGGCAGAATTTCTGCAGCTTTTTCTTCTGCAAATAAGAAGCTTACAGCATTTTACAGCACAAGCAAAGACTGAGATTTTCAGAGATCTCCCGCACACCCTTTTATTTTCTCCTGACTGAATTTCACAACTGCAGCGTTCTTTAAATCTGCAGCGTCACTTCTTTCAGCAATTTTTTGCACCCGTAGAAAGCAATGAAAAAGTTTTAGAAAATCTCACCCCTACCATGTACTGGACGCAGTGATTTCGCACGGTTCAGTGACCACATGTGGAATCACCTGCGTTCAAAAGATGGCAGCAGTTTAGACGGAGCACAAGTCCACTACGTTCAAAGTGCTGCCATTTCCGGATCGTCTGCACATACCCTAAAAAATGGGCATTTTGAAAGCAGTGTTTTTACTGCCAAGAGAGCCAGCTTTAACATAGTAACATAGTTTTGAAGGCTGAAGGAAGACCTTATGTCCATCTAGTTCAGCCTATTGTTAGTCCAGCTGTTCTGCATTGTTGATCCTGGGGAAGGCAAAAAACCCACAGAGTAGAAGCCAATTTTCTCCATAGGGAAAAAAATTCCTTCCCCTAAGCTGTGTCAACCATCTACCTATAATATTCTGTTATTCGTAACCTTCTATACTGTTACTCACAAGAAAAGCCTCCATTCCTTTCTTACATTCATTCAGTGAGTTGGCCATCACCACTTCCTCAGGAAGAGAATTCCAGAGCCTCACTGCTCTTACCGTGAAGAACCCTCTTTTAAGCTGGTGCAGAAATTGTCTTTCCTCCAAACGAAGAGAATGCCCCCTTGTTCTTGTCACCGTCCTTGGTACAAACAGTTCATTGGAGAGATCTCTGTATTGCGCTCTGATATACTTGTACATATATATTAAGTCTCCCCTAAGTCTTCTCTTTTATAGAGTAAATAGACCTAATTTTGATAACCTTTCTGGGTATTGTAGTGAACCAACTCCATTTATCATTTTAGTAGCCCGCCTTTGAACCCTTTCAAGTTCAGTAATGTCTTTCTTGAGCACCGGCATCCAAAATTGCACACAATCCTCCAAGTGTGGTCTGACGAGTGATTTGTACAGAGGGAGAATTATGTTTTCATCTCGTGTCCCCAGACCTCTTCTAATGCATCCCATGACCCTATTTGCTTTGGTGGCAGCTGCCTGACACTGGGCACTCCAATTTAGCTTCTTATTGACTAAGATGCCAAGTCTTTTTCCATGTCTGATTTCCCCAGCAGTTTCCCATTTAGTAAGTAATTGTAGCCTCTGTTTCTCCTTCCCATGTGCAGAACCTTACACTTATCTGTGTTAAACCTCATTTGCCATTTTTCAGCCCAATTCTCCAATTTACTCAAATCTGTCTGTAGTTGTAAACTGTCCTCCTTTGTGGTAACTCCCTTCCATAGTTTTGCATCATCTGCAAATACTGATATTTTACTGTGTAAGCCATCCACTAGATCATTAATAATTTTTTGGCTGCAAAAAAAAAAGGCACCAAAAATGCTGATTCCTATGCAAACCTGTACTAGTACTATATATATGTATGGTTTACCCTTGTTATTTCACATGGGAAGTCATTTATTTCTATATCATAAATCCCCTGATTCAGCAGACAATATCCTTGTCATGTCATCCAGACAGTAGTGACAGGAGGTCGCCCTGTCACATTACAAGCAGTGATAAGTGACTGTGGTCAGAGCTGATGCTGATCGCTGCTGTATGTGGCTGTGAATCCTGATCCTACAGCAATCAGCACAGAGCTCTGGGACCACAGTGAGTAAATCACTGCACTTTGACCTGATATTGCTGCTCTTACCAGGTTCTGTGGCTTCACTTAGGCATATCCATTCTCAGGTCAGTGCTAGGAGCAGCCATGACACAGGAGGAGACATAGAGCTGCAGTCATCTGCTGTGCTGTAATCGGACCCTCCCCCTCACTCTCAACTTTTAACCTACCTGCAGGGAGAGACAGGGGGGCTCAAGGGGCTTTGCGAGAGACACTCCAAGACTTCAGAGCAATGCACAGCGTTATTCACTGCTGTACACCCTCTGGGCACTTCATAAATGGACTGCAGATGCAGGGGGCCCCCTTTGTAGGTGGGGGCCCCAGGCATCTGCCTGGTCTGCCTGGTTCAAACTCCGGCCCTGCTTGGGCCCCATCATTTGCTCAGCCTATCTTTCTATCTTGCTTCACTGTCATTATATGTTGGGGGCTGCCTATTGCTTTGGGGTCTGCTCTGGGGCAGTTTAGATTTCCCTTTCTGTCTTTAGGCTATGTAGTTCTCCGGCTGTGATCGAGGGGTCTAGGGCACCGTAGGAACCCCCTACGGCTACTGCTAGTTGTTGTTGATAGGTTCAGGGGTCTGTAATCCGATAGCTGCCAACTTCTCTGGTTTTCTGGACTTAGCTAGTATTTCTGTTTTTGCCTCCTACGGTGACTCATTCATAACACTTGTCCCTGACCGTGAGTTTGCTTATTCCTTTGGTACTGCGCTACAGTCAAGGATTTGACCCGGCTTTTTGGACTACTGCTGCCACCTGTGGTAGCCTTGCTGCTGTACTGCAGACCAGCTCTGTTTAGGTGCAGTCCAGCTTCATCTCTACTGCCATCTTGTGGAGCCTGCAAAGAGAGCTTTCTGACTGTAAAATCTTTGCAGTGATTTTCTTTCCACTCTGCCTGTAAGTAGTCTAACACTGTTGATATCTCATTGCACTCTACTGAACCTACAGTTAGGCTCCCAGATACCTTCTTTGGGGAAAAGGAGAGGTTCTGTACATTTTAGGAAAGTTGCAAGCTATTTTTTTCTTTTAGACCCCGATCCTCTGGAGATGAGAGTCAGCGGGTGGGGATAATCATTTCCTTACTTCGGGAGGGACCTCATTCATGGGCTTTCACTTTATCTGCTTCTGCCCCTGAACATGTGTCTGTGGATAGGTTCTTTGAGGCCTTAGAACTTATTTTTGAGAAGCCTGACCGGGTCAGAGTGGCAGAGGACACAATTATGAGTCACTTTCAGGGGAAGCTCTCGGCTGAATGATATTGCTTCAAGTTCCATCGATGGTCCACTGAGGTGTCCTAGGATGACTCTGCGCTGAGATGACAGTTCAGGAGAGGACTGTCAGATCACCTGAAGGATACTCTGGCTCTCCATCCACCATCCAGCTCATTGGAGGAGGCTATGACTCAGGCTATCCATATGGATCGGAGGCTAAGGGAGAGAGGTGTTACATAGCGAGAGGTTCTGTTACTCCCTGCTAATCCTGCTGTATTGCCACCAACTGAATCTATGGAGTTGGGGGCCACCAACCTCAAGGAGGAGTGGAAATGGCGACGTGAAGTTAAGCTGTGTTTTTACTGCGGAGATCCTGGACATTGGAAAAAGGACTACCCTTCCTGCCAACCGACTAACAAGCGGCTGAGTCTGGGCGATTGTTGTGGGGATCATCCAGGCTCTCAGGTACCTTTTTCCTCATTTTCAAGAGTATTGTTGGAAGTGGAACTTAGTTGTGGGAGTTTCTGCACTCCCACTTCTGCTTTCATGGACTGCGGGTCGTCCATGAACTTTATTGACTCTAACTTGGTGACCAAGTGTAAGTTAGGGACAGTTAGGCCGGAAACTCCTATTCATGTTGTTGCCATTGACAAAACACCACTGGCTCAGAATGTCATCAAATTTGTCTCAGAGGAGTTTCTCTTTAAAGTGGGTTCCTTGCACCAGGAACGTATTTCATGTTTTGTTCTGGACAACCTGCTTGCAGGACTGTTGTTGGGTTCCCTTGGTTACAGTTACATAATCCTGTGATAGACTGGAACTCTCGGGACATTTTTAAATGGGGTCCTAATTGTAGTAGAAGTTGCCTTACTACTGTTCTTGTGTCATCCATTAATCTGGAAGGTATTCCGGAGTACCTGAAGGATTTTGAGGATTTTTTTTCCAAAAAAGAGGCCGAGGTCTTACCACCATACCGCCCTTTAGATTGCACTTTCAATCTGATTCCGGGTGCTAAATTGCCCAAGGCCCATCTGTACAACCTCTCTGGCCCAGAGTGAACAGCTATGAAAGAGTATATTTCTGAAAGCCTATAAAAGGCCACATCCGTCCCTCTGTCTCTCCTGTGGCAGCTGGATTCTTTGTTGTTAAAAAAAGATGATGGTTTGCGCCCGTGCCTCGATTTTCGAGAATTGAACAAGATCAGAGTGAGAAATATCTGTCTCAGAACATTACAAGGTGGCAATAGCGAGGTTGCTGTATGTGGCACGCAAACTAATAGCACGAAAATGGAAGGATTCGGAACCCCCCACTAGGAGGGAATTTATTGCTCAGACACGTACGGTAATGCATTTAGAGGAAAGCATTTACAGGCGAAGGCATGGTGAAAGCACTTTCGAAAAAAATATGGTCCGCCTGGATGGCGGTGATATGATTGCTAAGACTCTCAAGTATACCCGGCATAAGGCGTATTGGGGGAGGGGGGATGGCTTTGATTGTATTACTACAAGATATGTGAATTGTTACATGTATATTGATATCCACTGTTTATTGTTTAAAATCTTTTGAAACCTAAATAAAAATAACTGGTTTAAAAAAAAAAAAAGAATGAGAAATATCTACCCCCTCCCGCTCATCCCTGATTTATACAACGAATTTTCGGGGGGCCAAATGGTTTTCTAAATTGGACCTCAGGGTGCATATATTCTTATCTGTATTCGGGAGGGGGATGAGTGGAAAACGGCATTTTTCACTTCTGAAGGGTTATTTGAGAATTTGGTTAAGCCTTTTGGTCTCACCAATGCGCCAGCTGTTTTTCAGAATTTCATTAACCAAGAATTTTCTGATTTTATTGGATGCTTTGTGGTGGTGTATTTGGATGATATCCTCATGTTCTCATCTAACAACTAGGTTCACATGGATCATCTACGTGCGGTTCTCCAGAGGTTACAAGAGAACTCGTTTTTTGCAAAACCTGAAAAATGCTCATTTTTTGTCCAAGACTTGTCCTTTCTGGGGTTCATTCTGTCTGACATGTGGTTTTGTATGGATCCTGGGAATGTACGGGCCATTGTGTATTGGGTGCAACCCAGAGACTTAAAGGGTCGTCAGCGTTTTTGAGGTTTGCAAATTATTATAGGAAATTTATTAATGGGTTTTCACAGGTGGTCAAGCCCCTCACTGATCTAACTCGTAAGGGAGCTGATATCAAAAACTGGTCAGCTCCAGCTGTGAAGGAGTTTGCTTTATTAAAAAAATGCTTTATGTCTGCCCCTGTTTTAGTCCAGCCTGGTCCATCTAAACCGTTCATTGTTGAGGTGGAAGCTTCAGAAGTAGGGATGGAGGTGGTGTTGTCCCATGGACCCACGACTTTGACTTACCTGAGGCCCTGTGCCTTTTTCTCGAACAAATTCTATACCTGTGGGTGAATTTGTTAGATTGCAACGCAACTGCAGTGACAATAACAATCTGCAAACTGAATTTGCTCATTCCTCACAGAAGTTGAAAAACACAAATATCCAGATTGGACAAAAACCAGGGCATGCAACATAATTTAGAAGAGAAGTCGCATAGAAACCATCCACAACGTCATGACAGAAGGTCTCCTGTGATTGGTTGCCAAAGACACTTGTCCCTGGCCATATAATAAGCAGACATCTTGTATTGGTAGCACCATTTTCACAGTGTCACCAAGCCCCGTGACGCTCACTGCGTGACATTGAAGAGGAACGTGAGGGGGAATCGTCTGTTGATGATGGCCAAATATTTGAAACCCCACAGCCAGAAGAAAGCAACTTTCATCCATGTGACATACCGGGTGAAGAGGAGGAGGCTGATGGTGATGATATATAGTTGCCATCTGGCCAGTCGCCAATATCAACACGGAAAGAGGAAGACATGGATGATGAGGTGGTCGATGATGAGACCACCGATCCAACCTGGACCGTTGGCACGCATAGCCAGCACAGCAGCACAGAGGATGAAGGTGGATATGTAGCGCCAACAAAGGCACCAAGGGCTACTGGTGTGATCAGAGTGCGAAGTGTGTCATCTGTTGCCAGTAGCAATCTCTCTGCCCCAAGTCAAGGCAAGGGTGCGTTCAGCCGCTGTCTGGAAATTTTTTTCCGATAATTCTCCTGAATCAAATGTTGTAATCTGTAGCATCTGCCATAGGAAGCTGAGCAGAGGCCAGGGCAAAGGCAGCCAAAGCACCACCATTATGGGGAAACACATGGCAGCCAAGCACCATAGTTGGTGGGCTGAACAACAGGGTACCAAATCGGTGTCTGGGACTGTGGGTCAAACCACTGCCATGTCGCCTGTGATAAGTCCTTTCCAATCTGCTGGGTAGGAAGCAGGTGATCATCATACCTCTTGCTCACAAGCTGATGTTGCACAGACACAGGCCACAACAAGCTCATCCACTTGTTTGTACCAGGAAAGTGTCCAATTGTCCATGCCCCAGATGTATGAAAGGAGGCATAAATACCAAGCCACGCACCCACAAGCACAAATACTGAAGGTGCAGATTGCCAAGTTGCTAGCCATGGAGATGTTGCTGTTTAGGCTTGTGGGGACACAGTCTTTCCATGATCTTTTGGCTGTGGCTGCCCCACGATACTCGGTTCCCAGCCGGCACTATTTTTCCCGGTGTGCCGTCCCCGCGTTACAACAGCACGTCTTAATCTAAAGCGTGCTCTTACCAACGTCGTAACCGGGAAGGTCCATCTTATAACAGACACGTGGACAAGTACTTGTGACGATACATCTCTGTCACGGCACACTTGCTCAACCTGGTGGAGGGTGGGACAAAGTCTCAAACTGGACCATCAACACATATCCTACCCACGCCACGAATAGCGGGCCCAACCTCAATTAGGGTTTCCGCCTCATCATATAGGTCCAGTCTCTCCTTTTCCTCCTCCTCCGCCTCGTCATCCTATGCTGAATTACCCTCCACATCACTCCCAAGTTGGGAGCTGTGCAGCAGTGCATCGGCAAAGCGGCAAAATACTCTGCTGAAGCAGATCTGCTCAGGTGAAACACCACACACTGCAGCAGAGCTGTGGCAAGGAATAAAACAGACTGATCAGTGGCTCTCACTACTGTAACTCCAACCTGGTCTGGTTGTCTGCGACGATGGGCGTAACCTGGTGGCAGCTTTAAAGCTCAGGAAGCTGGTACACGTGCCATGCATGGCTCACGTGCTGAACCTAGTGGTGCAGGCATTTCTAAAAACATACCGACTGCCCGTACCTACTTGAAAAGGTGCGCTGTATTTGCGCCCATTTCCGCCACTTCTCAACCGCTGTTGCCAGTCTTGCAGCGCTTCAAAAGCAATTTAATTTGCCAAATCACAGACTCATTTGCGACCTGCCGACACGGTGGAACTCAACGTATATTATGTTGGCAAGGGTAAGTGAGCAGCAGAGGGCACTTTCTGAATACCAGCTTAAACATGTCCATCACACTGAGACTCAGCCAAGACATAACAACTGCAAGTGGGTGTGGATCGCTGATATTTGTGAGGTGCTTGATAACATGGAGTACTGCACCAAGCTTGTGAGCGGTGATCAGGCTATTATCAGCGTAACCATCCCTATGCTATGTCTGCTGAAAAAAAATCGCTGCAGAATCAAAAGATGGAATCTTTGCGTGCCCAGCAGCTGGGTATGGAGCAAGATTTCACAATGGGTGATCCTACCCAGCCCAGCCAATATCATCAGGTAACATTGTGGGATGAAGAAGATGAGGAAAATGAGGAAGGAGAGGTCTTCTTTTTCAGTGGTACCGAGGGGACACCTCATGCTACAGAGGGGAATCCCAACCCCAGCTTCTTGTCTGTCCAGCATGGGTGGGCTGGAGAGGAGGTGGTGGAGGAGGAGAGTCAGTTTGAGGAGAGGATGGGTATTGTTCCTCCTTCAGGGGTCACAGAACATTTGCCTCTTTGCAGCTTGGCACACATGGCACACTTCATATCTGACGGTCTGTGCCAAGACCCTCGTGTATTCCACATTTTCAATAGCAACCTATACTGGTTGGCCACCTTTCTAGACTCACGGTACAAGGACAAATTTCCTTCGCCACTGTTGCAGTCACCAAGGGGTTTCACAATGGAATCCTTCAAGAAGGCCATTGTTGACCATTTGATTACTGGGTATCCAAGTTGCATAGTTGGCCCAACCACTCCTGCTATGCCTTGGAGGTGCTGGCCTGCCCTGCTGCTAGTGTGATGTCAGAGCGTGTTTTCAGTGCCGCTGGGGCAATCATCACAGATACACGCACACGATTGCCTACAGAGAATGCAGACAGGCTGACTCTGATTAAATTTAATAAGGACTGGATTTCACAACAGTATTTAAGCCCTCCAGATGACAGTATCCCAACCTAAAGTCACCCAAAACGTTATTTTTTTTTAAAATTGGTGATCACGTCCATCCCTTCCCATACAAGCCCCTTTTCTTCTTCTTACATATGTTTTGAAATCCTGCTTCTGCCACATGTACCTCATGGTCAATAAGCTAAAAACAATGTTACGTTAATTAATATTTCCCATCGGAGGCACTGGTGATAAGAGTGAGATCCTTCTTCCTTCATCAACCATGTTATCATGCCCCTTGGTCTAATTTTTGGAGACACTATGGCTATGCCTGGACACTGGGCACTGCCACCTCTATGCTAGTAGTCCTAGCTACGTCATGATTGTTTGGCTCTTCAGACCTGCCTTGCTTCCTTCATCAACCATGATACGGCCCCTAGGGCTAATGTTTTGAAGACACTATGTCTATGCCTACACATTGGGCAGTGGCACAACAAGGACAGTAGTCCAAGCTTTATAATTGTGAATCCCTTGTGATGAAGATGATGATGGGTGGCTTCTTCCTGCGTTAACCATAGCACAGCCCTTAGGGCAGATTGCTCTCCTTACACCACTTACACGCTTAGCTGTCAGAAGATCGCCTCCATTATCACTCGCTCTTACGGCACTTCTGATATATCACTGGCACTGCGTAAGTGGCGTACGAGTCCTGCTCTGCCAGCAAAAAAACACAGGATTTCAAATAGTGTTTGTACATTCTAGTGAAGCAGTGGTGTAAAACCACTCGTGCAGCCCCTGACCAGGTGCCCCCATGTTATATACATTTGTTTACAGCATACATTTTTTTAACATTTACACATTTTTTAGCCTTTTTTTAGCCTTTTCCTCAGCCCCCAGACCACTTTGTAGGGTTCAGCAGACAATTACTCGCATTTTCCTTTGACTATCATTGGACTCGCTACTCGTACCGAATACCCGAGTATTATGGTATACTCGGTCCGAGTATGGCGAGTCCGAATACTTCACGACTCGCTCATCCCTAACCATACCTCATTTCATAATCTAAATCGTTCGGGCTAATACTCTGGAGCAGATGCCAGCCCACATTTAATAATATAAATCCTTTGTGCTAATAATGTGTTGCAGTCGCCAGTCCACATTTCACAATATAAATCCTTTGTGCTAATACTGAGGTGCAGGCACCAGACCTCATTTCATAATCCAAATTGTTTGGGCTAATACTTTGTAATGAATAAAGATTTGCAACTGGAACATTTCTTTTAGCGACATCTAGGATGTGGCATTTCTTTGTTCCCTTTATTTTTTGAGCAGTGTATGCCTCTTCTATTCTACTCTGAGAGTTCGGGTTGTGACCTTTCTGTACACGGCTGATGACATATTGGGTTTCCTATGAGATGAGTGAGTAAAAATCACATGCATGGTGCGTGTGCTGTGCAACTTTTTTTCTCGCACCTGTAAGGGGGTACCACGCCTCTACCCTCTTAAAGTTGTGTATAAAGTTATGCTGCATTGTATATAGTGTTTGTTATTTGTTACTGAGTAATGTATATGTATATACTCTTCTATGCAGATATGAATAATAGAGAAAGTGTAGTACTCATGTATGGCCACTAGATGGGACATTATAGTGTACATAATATAAGATAGGAGTTCAGTATAGTTAATGGTTAAATGTAGGAGGGATTCACTGTGGGTGCATTTCCTCAAGTGAGGGGAATAGGGTGAAGGTGCCCATTCAGCTCGGGTGGGCTTAGAGCCCAGGCTATACAGGGACAACACAGTGACCCCCTAACATTGAAGTATTGGAGCCTAGCCATCTAACGCCAGTGGGTCAGAACAGCAGCAAAGACAGCAGTGACATCAGTAGTGGGAACTGGAACTTCAGGAGAAGTCACAGCAGTTTAAACAGGCAGGTCGCTCACCATGTGGCAGATCATCGCATGGGCTGATGCCCTCAGATCCAGGGTGAAATGGCTGAGGGAACCCCCAAGAGCAGAGATTCTGAACAGAGAGGACGCTGAGGAACCATATGAAACGGTCCGACCCAGGAACATGGTGTATAATCAGGAGAGAAGTAGAGGGAAAGAGGAAGAGATGCAATATGTGAAATCTGATGTTGATGCTGTTATGAACATGGATGTGCTATGCATGAAGAACAGTAAAGTTGTGCGTTTAAAAGTTGAAATGGACTGTGTCTCAATTTGTGCAAAACCGGACAGAGGGAGCCTCCAGCAATGTAGAAGATGTGATGCCACAGGTATGCTAAGTAATGGACACTGTTTGCATGTGACGGGAGGTCAGGGCGCACCAGAACCGTTAATCACTGCCACTAGTACAGCCCTGGCTCTCCTTCACACACCCATTGACTTGCATTGGCAAGTCTCCTCTGATATACGCGGCCGTTTGCAGCATGCTTTTTTTCTCAGTCTGATCTGAGCTGAGAAACAAATTGTAGATGAGCACTGAGTCATTGAATAACATTAGTCAAAGTGCAATCCGATTTTTTAACGCAGAGCCCTTTAGCGCAATCTTAAAATTGTAGACAGTGGGAATGAAACTGATTGTCTGGAGTAGTACACTCCATAAAACTGGTGCAGCCCTAAAATATCTATTATGTGGAAAGTCCTTAATAGTTTTTTTAGTTATGCTTTGCTTATATAGCACTGTCTTACTCTGCAGTGCTTCACAGATATTACCAGCACTTTCCCCCATGAGGCTCACCATCTAGGTTCCCTTTCAGGACATCTTTGGAATGTGGGAGCAGGGCTGCCACTAGGAATTTTGGGGCCCCATACTGGCAAAATTTTCAGGGCCCCCTTGAGACTCCACCCCTCAAACTGTCCACAGCCCCACCGCTCTCTCTTAGAAAAATTCCACTTCTCACCAATCACACATTAACAGTTCCCATCTCCAGATCACACACATAGCCAGCAGCTCTTGTTATGACCAAAAGATTTTTTAAATCTGCCACCACAAGGTAGACTCTTTTGGCTGAGCCCTACTCTACTCTAACCTATTAAACATTTGCTAAAATATCCAATACAATTTAGGTATACTTTTTTATTTATTTTTCAATTTTTAAAATGACCAATAATATCACATCCAAAGGGACAAATACCACCACACCATGCCCAGACACCATATTACCACCACATGGTGACCAATAATACCACATACAAGTAGAGTTGAGCGACTTTTGGTTTTTTAGGGTCACGTTTCGTTTCGTGAAACCCGACTTTTCCAAAAGTCGGGTCGAGCAAGATCGTCCGATTATAGGGAAAAGTCGGGGTCGTCCCGAAACACGAAACCCAATGTAAGTCAATGGGGAATAAAAGTCGGCAGTGAGAGGAGGACAGGAAACACACCAACAGTGCCCATTTGAATGCCAAAAGCATCAATTCTTCTTACTTAAGCTTGTCAACCTTAATTAACTTCATAATACAAGTTACGCACTGAAAAATGGGGGTTATTTGGCTACAGACTGTGGGGGGGGAGGGCTGGCTCCAGGTTTTCATGTGCCCTGGGCGAAAGAGCGCCCTTTAACACATACCACAACTCATCATGCTCCGATACGGCAGAGAAATAGCGGTATAGTACAATGAAAAATACCTCACTTTTTACATCTCATGACGAGGCCCATCTATTTCTCCATACAGAATCATTGGTCCCATATAATGTTTGAAACAGTATATGATGAGCTCCACATAATGCTACAGTATATGTTGGTCCCCATGGATGAAGCTCCACTGTCTTATGGGCCCAAATAATGCTCCAAACCTAATGGGCCCCATTTCTAATGCTCTAGTGTATAATGGGCCCTGTAAATGCTGCTCCAGTGTCTGATGTCCACCTTTGGAATGTTCCAGTGTATGGTGGGCCCCATCTATCATTCTCAGACGGTGTTAGGCCCAGTATGGATTGCACGTGATTGCACAAAGGTGAGAAAGGGTACCGTATCCCCAGATAACATGTATGGATAGTGTACACATTCAAAATATATGTCTATACATCAGGAGGCAGGCTCAGACGGTGTTAGGCCCAGTATGGATTGCACGTGATTGCACAAAGGTTAGAAAGGGTACCGTATCCCCAGATAACATGTATGGATAGCGTACACATTCAAAATATATGTCTCAGGAGGCAAGCTCAGACGGTGTTAGGCCCAGTATGGATTGCACGTGATTGCACAAAGGTTAGAAAGGGTACCGTATCCCCGGATAACATGTATGGATAGCGTACACATTCAAAATATATGTCTCAGGAGGCAGGCTCAGACGGTGTTAGGACCAGTATGGATTGCACGTGATTGCACAAAGGTTAGAAAGGGTACCGTATCCCCAGATAACATGTATGGATAGCGTACACATTCAAAATATATGTCTCAGGAGGCAGGCTCAGACGGTGTTAGGCCCAGTATGGATTGCATGTGATTGCACAAAGGTTAGAAAGGGTACCGTATCCCCAGATAACATGTATGGATAGCGTACACATTCAAAATATATGTCTCAGGAGGCAGGCTCAGACGGTGTTAGGCCCAGTATGGATTGCACGTGATTGCACAAAGGTTAGAAAGGGTACCGTATCCCCGGATAACATGTATGGATAGCGTACACATTCAAAATATATGTCTCAGGAGGCAGGCTCAGACGGTGTTAGGCCCAGTATGGATTGCACGTGATTGCACAAAGGTTAGAAAGGGTACCGTATCCCCGGATAACATGTATGGATAGCGTACACATTCAAAATATGTGTCTCAGGAGGCAGGCTCAGACGGTGTCAGGCCCAGTATGGATTGCACGTGATTGCACAAAGGTTAGAAAGGGTACCGTATCCCCAGATAACATGTATGGATAGCGTACACATTCAAAATATATGTCTCAGGAGGCAGGCTCAGACGGTGTTAGGCCCTGTATGGATTGCACGTGATTGCACAAAGGTTAGAAAGGGTACCGTATCCCCAGATAACATGTATGGATAGCGTACACATTCAAAATATATGTCTCAGGAGGCAGGCTCAGACGGTGTTAGGCCCAGTATGGATTGCACGTGATTGCACAAAGGTTAGAAAGGGTACCGTATCCCCGGATAACATGTATGGATAGCGTACACATTCAAAATATATGTCTCAGGAGGCAGGCTCAGACGGTGTTAGGCCCAGTATGGATTGCACGTGATTGCACAAAGGTTAGAAAGGGTACCGTATCCCCAGATAACATGTATGGATAGCGTACACATTCAAAATATATGTCTCAGGAGGCAGGCTCATACGGTGTTAGGCCCAGTATGGATTGCACGTGATTGCACAAAGGTTAGAAAGGGTACCGTATCCCCAGATAACATGTATGGATAGCGTACACATTCAAAATATATGTCTCAGGAGGCAGGCTCAGACGGTGTTAGGCCCAGTATGGATTGCACGTGATTGCACAAAGGTTAGAAAGGGTACCGTATCCCCAGATAACATGTATGGATAGCGTACACATTCAAAATATATGTCTCAGGAGGCAGGCTCAGACGGTGTTAGGCCCAGTATGGATTGCACGTGATTGCACAAAGGTTAGAAAGGGTACCGTATCCCCGGATAACATGTATGGATAGCGTACACATTCAAAATATATGTCTATACATCAGGAGGCAGGCTCAGACGGTGTCAGGCACAGTATGGATTTGACGGCCCAGATTACACAGCGGAGGAGCAGGGAGAGGTAAAGATTGCAAATGCTGGGGCCCTGCCCAAGCAAGGGGGGCCCACTCGTGGGCGTCGGTACTGGCACTGGGCCCCTCATAGTACAGCGGTGTGTCTGACGGCGGGTGTGCACCACCACCGTCAGAGACACTTGATTGCACTATGAGGGACCCTGTGCCAGTGCCCGCGCCCAAGAGTCGGCCTACCCACCTGTCCAGGGCAACGGCACTCGCACGGTGTCGTGCGCTAGGTGGTGACCCCGGCCATGGGGGGGGAGGCAGCACAGTTAGGGAGTTTTAGAAAGTGGCATATGTTGATGTTGGACATTCAGCTGATGCAAAAGGCGAAATAGGTGAAGTACCAGGAAGAGGTGGACCAAAGCAAGCCATTTTTCTGTCACCCTATGTGTCATCAGGGGAAGGTGGGACAAAATCCTTGGAAACCCATGCGTGGTTCATTTTAATGAAGGTTAGATCATCCACATTTTGGGTTGACAGACGGGTCCTTTTTTCTGTCAGGATTGATCCAGCTGCACTGAAGACTCTTTCCGATAGCACACTTGCAGCTGGGCAAGCGAGTTCCTGTAAGGCATATTGGGCCAATTCAGGCCAGGTGTCCAGTTTAGCGGCCCAATAGTCAAAGGGGAATGACCTGTGTGGGAGAACATCGATATGGGAGGAAAAGTAGTTTGTAACCATAGTTGACAACTGCTGTCTCCTGTCACTTTCCATCGATGCAGTATTACCAGTTGTGTGAGCGGTATTTGAAAAATCAGTCCACAACATTGTCATGAAACCCCTGTCTCCAACGCCACTTCTGCTGTGTGCACCACGAACACCTCTGCCAAGCTGCCCCCGGCCCGTACGGCTCGTGTGAGAACCATCACCGCTGCTGTGTGCTGGGAATGCCTCAAGCAACCGATTTACCAGAGTTGCTTGTTTATTAGCCAATATTAGGTCAAGGTTCTCCTGTGGCATGATGTTTTGTAATTTGCCTTTATAGCGTGGATCCAGGATGCTGGCCAACCAGTAGTCGTCATCGTTCATCATTTTGGCAATGCGGGGGTCCCTTTTTAGGATCCGCAAGGCATAATCTGACATGTGGGCCAATGTTCCCGGTGTCAATGATGCACTGCGAGTGCTGGGTGGAGGAGCACTTTCTGGCAAATCCACATCCCTCCAGTCACGCACAAACCCTGTACCAGACCTTGCCACGCCAACATTTTCACTTGCCCCACGAGATGCATCCTCCTCCCCTAAGTAATCATCCCCATCATCATCCTCCTCCTCCTCTTCTTCCTCCACCTCGTCCAGGAGAGGTCCCTGAGCAGACAATGGCTGAATGTCATCAAGGATTCCCTCCTCCTCTTCCTCCTCATCAACATTGGCTGCAGACGCCTGCTCCTTAAGGTGCGTCAAAGTTTGCATGAGCAGACGCATAAGTGGGATGCTCATGCTTAGGATGGCGTCGTCTGCGCTTACCAGCCGTGTGCATTCCTCAAAACACTGAAGGACTTTACAAAGGTCTTTCAGCTTCGACCACTGCACGCCTGTCAACTCCATGTCTGCTCTCAAAGTGCCTGGCCGTGTATCCTCCCACAAATGCATTATGGCCTGCCTCTGCTCGCACAGCCGCTCCACCATGTGCAGGGTGGAGTTCCACCTTGTTGCAATGTCGATAATGAGGCGGTGGTTGGGAAGGTGGAGCAATCGCTGCAGCTTCTGCATACGAACGGAGTGTACAGGCGACCGGCGGATGTGCGCGCACAGTCTTCGCACCTTCTGGAGCAGGGCTGTTAACTCCGGATAATTTATGAGGAAGCACTGCACCACCAGGTTCAAGGTGTGAGCCAAGCAAGGTATGTGGCTGAGTTTTGAAAGGGCTATGGCTGCCACAAAATTACGGCCTTTATCACTATCTACCTTGCCTGCCTCAAGATGTACACTGCCCAGCCATGACTCAGTTTGTCGCTTCAAGTACTCGGCCAGCACCTCGGCGGTGTGTCTGTCGCCCAAACACATCATCTGCAACACAGCCTGCTGACGCTTTCCACTAGCTGCTCGATAGGGGGACACATCGTATGCAACAGTGGCAGCTGCAGATGGAGTGCTCGTACGACTGCGCTCTGTGGACGAGCTTTCGCTTCTGGAGGAGGAGGAGGGTCGAACGCCTACAGCCAACTGTTTCCTATACCGTGGGCTAGGCAGCACTGTCCCACCACCGCTGTCCCCTGTGGACCCTGCATCCAGCACATTAACGCAGTGCGCAGTGATGGACACGTAACGGCCCTGGCCATGCCGACTGGACCATGCATCAGTTGTGAGGTGCACCTTTCCGCTCACTGACTGCTTGAGTGCATGGACAATGCGGTCTTTCACATGATGGTGGAGGGCTGGGATGGCTTTGCGAGAGAAGAAGTGGCGACTGGGTAGGTCATAGCGTGGTACTGCATAGGCCATGAGTTCGCGGAAAGCTGTGCTTTCCACCAACCGAAAGGGCATCATCTCAAACGAGATTAGTTTGGCAATGTGGGCGTCCAAACCCAGTGTACGCGGATGAGAGACTGAGTACTTTCTTGACCTACTCATAGTGTCTGGGAGGGTGAGCTGGACTTGAGAGCTGCATATGGTGGAAGTAGCGGTGGACAGGGTGGACTGAGAGAGGGTTGATGATGGTGATGGAGTTGGTGTTCTTTCTGATGGCCTAGAATCAGTCTTTCGTTGATATAACAGTGGGATTCCCTGACTGCTGTGGTCTTGCAATGACACCTCAACATTTGCTGTTGTGCTAACCGGTGGGCTTACAGTGGGGGAAAGAATGTAGCGTTGCTGACTACCTTCGTTGTGATCAGTTGCACATGTGGCACTTGAGGTTTGGTGTTGTGTCCACGCTTGCAAGTGCATGCTGGTTAAATGTCTAAGCATGCAACTGGTATTCAAATTTTTCAGATTTTTCCCTCGGCTAAAGGTCTTTGCGCACTTCTTACAGATAACCTTGGCCTGATCATGAGGATTTTGGTCAAAAAAGTGCCACACTGCACTCTTCCTACTTTGGCAGACATTTTGCGGCCTAGCACGCTGTGATCTTTTGACCCTCTGGACAAGCTGTCCAGCAACTCTTTTGATGTTTGGAACCTGTCTTTGGAGTGCTCCGGGCCTGCCAGATAACAGCTGTTGCGATGTCGATGTCTGCTGTGGATGCTCCTCATCTGAGCTATTGGAAGCAGCACCCTCTTCCCCCAATGGATGCCAATCTGGGTCAACAACTGGGTCATCCATCACCTCCTCTTCTATGTCATGTGCACCTTCCTCTGTGTCACCGTGTATGGTGGTATAGTGTGCGGGAAGGGGCACCTGAGTCTCATCAGGGTCAGAATCTGGCTCTGTACACTGCGAGGACAATGTAGTGCTCTGAGTGAATGTACCAGCAGAATCATCCATCAGCGGCTGTGCATCAGTGCACTCCATGTCAGATTCATCTTGGCCTGGGTAATTCACCATTTCACTTGATAATCCAGGCATGGTATGTGAAAACAGCTCCATGGAGTAATCAGTAGTATGGCCTGCGTCATCCTTCAATCTTGGTTGGGGTGAAGGACACAAGGAAAGGTGTGGTTCATGAACATGAGCCTCCAATGACGACTCAGTGCTTTTACTTTTTACAACTGAAGAAGAGGAGGCGATAGAGCTGGAGGCTGAGTCAGCAATGTAAGACAAAACTTTTTCCTGATGCTCTGGCTTTCAAAGCGGTTTGCCAACTCCTAGAAAACTAAGCGTTCGAGGCCTTATGTAGCCAGACGATGACGCAGGGTCAGCACCTCCTGCATTCGGTCCTATTTTTCTCTTGCCACTACCATCAGAACCACCACCAACACCATCATTACCAGCTGCCAACCCCCGCCCAATTCCACGGCCTCTTCCACCAGCCTTCCTCATTTTTGGTAGAAATGTAGACAAAATCCAACAAACTATATAGTAATGTAAAACAAGGTACAAGGTGTCTATAGGACAGGGGAGATTTTGAATTTCTGCAGACACTTGTGGACACTGGACACTTTTGGATTGTGTGAGGCCCACTGATATCTGAGCGCTATGTCACAGGCTCGATGGCACAGCTGTGACCAAAGTGACTAGAGGATAAGGGAGATTTTGAATCTCTGCACACACTTTTGGACACTGGACACTTTTGGATTGTGTGAGGCCCACTGATATCTGAGCGCTATGTGACAGGCTCGATGGCACAGCTGTGACCAAAGTGACTAGAGGATATGGGAGATTTTGAATCTCTGCACACACTTTTGGACACTGGATGGACACTTTTGGATTGTGTGAGGCCCACTGATATCTGAGCGCTATGTGACAGGCTCGATGGCACAGCTGTGACCAAAGTGACTAGAGGATAAGGGAGATTTTGAATCTCTGCACACACTTTTGGACACTGGACACTTTTGGATTGTGTGAGGCCCAATGAATATCTGAGCGCTATGTGACAGGCTCGATGGCACAGCTGTGACAAAAGTGACTAGAGGATAAGGGAGATTGGATTGCTTTTAAAAAAGCAGTTTGCGGAGCAGTGGGTAAACAGCAATGCAGGAATGTCAGGAAGCCTTAGAAGGCAGCCCAACAACCAACACCACTGATACACCACTATATAGCCTCCCCTTGCACTGCACACACAGTGACTGGTGTGTTGTGCAGGCCAAATTGCTAGCAGCAGAAGCATTTTTTTTTTCTTCTCAGCAGGACAAAAAAAAAAATTGGGATTGCTTTTAAAAAAGCAGTTTGCGGAGCAGTGGGTAAACAGCAATGCAGGAATGTCAGGAAGCCTTAGAAGGCAGCCCAACAACCATCACCACTGATACACCACTATATAGCCTCCCCTTGCACTGCACACACAGTGACTGGTGTGTTGTGCAGGCCAAATCGCTAGCAGCAGAAGCAGTTTTTTTGTCTTCTTCCCTGCCTAACGCTCTCCCTACAGAATCAGCAGCAACCTCTCCCTATACTAAGATCGGCAGAAGTAAGATGGCGGTCGGCATGCACGCCCTTTTATACCCCCTGTGACGCCCACCAAAGCAAGCCAATCACTTGCATGCCCTTCTGAAAGATGGTGGTGACCCGTGCCTATGTCATCACGTTGCCCACAGTGTCCGTGGATCCTGATTGGCTGAAAAAGAGCGCAAAACAAACTTTTGAAACGTGAGTTTGGCGCGTAAGTCGCCGACCTCGTGGCCGACCTCATCCTAGGGTCGGGTTTCGTTTCATGAAACCCGACTTTGCCAAAAGTCGGCGACTTTTGAATTTTTTCGACCCGTTTCGCTCAACTCTACATACAAGGAACGAATACAGCCATACCTGTTGTGAGTTCATTTTCCCCTATCTTTCTGTGTTAGTGTTTTCATCTTGCTTCACCGTCATTATATGTTGGGGGCTGCCTTTTGCTTTGGGGTCTGCTCTGGGGCAGTTTAGATTTCCCCTTTCTTTCTTTAGGCCTATTTAATTCTCTGGCTGTGATCGAGGGGTCTAGGGCAACGTAGGAACCCCCCACGGCTACTGCTAGTTGTGTTGATAGGTTCAGGGGTCTGCAATCCGATAGCTGCCAACTTCTCTGGTTTTCTGGACTTAGCTAGCATTTCTGTTTTTGCCTCCTATGGTGACTCAATCATAACACATACCATGTCCAGACCACATATTACCACCAGTGACAGAATAATAGCACATACAAGGGACAAATACCACTACACCATGACCAGACCACATATTACCAGCACATGGTGACTGGATACTACAATACTGATCATTAATAAAAAAACATATTACTATCACCATAAGTGCCATTATACACAGGAGATCTGTACTTAGTATGTAGTGTCTGTGTACACGTAATACAGTGATCACCAGTGACATTATTCACAGGAACTCTGTATATAGTGTCAGTGTACAGGTAATACAGTGATCACTGGTGACATTGTACAAAGGCACTCTGTATATAGTGTATAGTGTCATTGTACAGGTAACACAAACTCACCAGTGATGTCTCTAGGTGAAGTCCTTCATCTTTGCTTTTCATCTTTCATCCAGCACAGATCGCCATCACGTCTTCCAGCCAGGGCTCGTCTCTGCAGGAAATAACACAGTTATCTAGAGCTCCACTTGCAGAACACATTACTTAATTTTTTTCCCAACTTCTACACTACACCAGATGAAGAAAAAAAGGCGACATAGTGTCGCTCTGCACAGTAACAGAACCTCCCCTCATTTAAAACAGTATCCTCAAAAAAATAAAATAAATACATCATTGCAGTAATAATATCCCTTAATTAGCCCCTATGGTAATAATATCCCCCATCCTGGCTCCAGCCATATTTTCTCTCATCCTGCCCTCATGAGTATCCATTCTGCCCCCACATGATCTCCAGATCCTGCCCCATCTGTCTACATCGTATCCATCCGGCCCCATGATCCTGCACCATGTGTCTCCCATCCTGCCCCCTGTGTCTCACATTCTGCCCCCTCCTGTGTCTCACTGTCACATTCTACCCCCTCCTGTGTCTCACTGTCACATTCTGCCCCCTCCTGTGTCTCACTGTCAATTCTGCCCCCTCCTGTGTCTCACTGTCATATTCTGCCCCCGTGCCTCACATTCTGTCCCCTCCTGTTTCACTGTCACATTCTGTCCCCTGTGTCTCACTGTCACATTCTGCACCCTCCTGTGTCTCACTGTCACATTCTTCCCCTTCTTGTGTCTTACTGTCATATTATGCCCCCATGTCCATTCTGACCCCGTGTCTCACATTCTGCCCCCATGGTCATTCTGCCCCCTCATGTGTCTCACTGTCACATTCTGCCCCCTCCTGTGTCTCACTGTAACATTCTGCCCCATGTCTCACATTCTGCTCCCTCCTGTGTCTCACTGTCACATTATGCCCCCATGTCTCACATTCTGCCCCCTCCTGTGTCTCAATGTCCCATTCTGCCCCCTCCTGTGTCTTACTGTCACATTCTACCCCCATGTCTGCATACTGCCCCCATGTCTTGAATTCTGCCCTAACGTTCTGCATTCTGCCCTCATGTCTCACATTCTGCCCCATGTCCATTCTGCCCCATGTCTCGCATTCTGCCCCCTCATGTGTCTTACCGTCACATTCTACCCCCATGTCTGCATACTGCCCCCATGTCTTGCATTCTGCCCTAACGTTCTGCATTCTGCCCTCATGTCTCACATTCTGCCCCATGTCTCGCATTCTGCCCCCTCCTGTGTCTCACTGTCACATTCAGCCCCCTCCTGTGTCTCACTGTCATATTCTGCCTGCCCCCATGTCTTGAATTCTGCACCCATGTCTTGCATTCTGCCCCCATCATGTGTGCATTCTGCACCCATGTCTGAATTCTGCCCCCATGTCTTGCATTCTGCCCTCATGATGTCTGCATTCTGCCCCCATGTCTTGCATTCTGCCCCCATCATGTCTGCATATTGCCCCCATGTCTCGTATTCTGCCCCATGTCTGAATTCTGCCCCATGTCTGCATTCTGCCCCCATGTCTCACATTTTGCCCCATGTCTTGCATTCTACCCCATGTCTTGCATTTTGCCCCCGTGTCTAGATATTTGGCCCTGTGTCTCCAATCCTGCCCCGTCTCCACATTTGCTCCTGTGTGACTCCAATCCTGCCCCCTGTCTCCATATTTGCCCCTGTGTGACTCCAATCCTGCCCCCTGACTCCATATTTGCCCCTGTGTGCCTCCAATCCTGCCCCCGTGTCTCAATTCTGCCAGGGATACATACCGCCCCTTTCAAAAATAAAAACTTTCTTCTTAGGCCGGTTTCACATTAGCGCTTTTTAAGCGCACGCACGGCCAGGGGTAGCTCCGCCCCCGAGCCGGCTCTCTGCCCGGCGTGCCCGCCCCTTGCTTATAGCGCCGCCTCCTAGCGGACAGCGGCACCTGCGATCGGCGCACCCTATCTTTAGCATAGGGTGCGCAGATCGTGCGCAGGCCGTGCGCTAGTTGCGCTTTGACCTGCGCTGCGCACTTTTGACGGTGCGCCGTGCGCGCCAAAATCGAACTTTTCGGATTTTGGCGCGCACGGCACACCGTCAGAAGTGCGCAGCGCAGGTCAAAGCGCAACTAGCGCACGGCCTGCGCACGATCTGCGCACCCTATGCTAAAGATAGGGTGCGCCGATCGCAGGTGCCGCTGTCCGCTAGGAGGCGGCGCTATAAGCAAGGGGCGGGCACGCCGGGCAGAGAGCCGGCTCGGGGGCGGAGCTACCCCCGGCCGTGCGTGCGCTTAAAAAGCGCTAATGTGAAACCGGCCTTACCTGACCTCGCTCCTGCGCTGAAGATGGAGCTGATGCTGTGTGAACTGAAAGGACCTGTGGTGACGTCATCATCATGTGATCAGGGGGCAGAGCTGATCAATGCTGAAGGCCTGTGATAATGATGACGTCACCACAGGTCCTTCAGCTCTTCTCTGTCTTTCAGATGTCGGGCGCTGTGGCGGCTCTGCTGATGTGTGCCTGCCCGGCGCCCCTATGACGCACAGCACTTGGGGCCCGATGACTGGCAGCACAGGAGCGGGGCCCCTGATCTGCGGGCCCCCTTCTGTACTGCTGTTCATCGGGCCCCATACAGCAGTAAGGGCTGTCATGCCCTGATGGCGGCCCTGTGTGGGAGGAAACACAAGTAAGCTTCTTGTAGATGTTGTTATTGGTGGGATTTGAACCCAGGACCTCAGCACTGAAAGGCTGCAGTACTAACCACTGAGACCTCATACTGCCCAAAGTCCTGATTATGGAGGATGTTAGCCTTAGCTCCTTGGAGTGTAGATATGGCAGTAGATCGAGATGTGGGAGAACATGTAGGATGGTGCAGCTCTGTGGAGAGCTATGTGGGTGAGTGCAATGACTGGTACAGGGTGGAGGCGGCGGTGTAACTGCTGGACAGAAATAAAAGCCTTACTGCTGCATTCAGGACAATAAGAAATATATATAGTGAGGAGAAGAGCAATTAGCAGTGGGTTCAAGATGAAAAGTAATCAGAGGAACAATCAGAGCTTTTGCCAACAAACCACATTAGAAAACTCTTACATTACATAGGTTTTGTGTACTTACATCCAGAACGCAAAACCTAGAAAAAATTAGCCAACATAATGATGGCACTTCCACAATTGCATATTAACCTATAAATATACGGAAGCAGATGCCCAGTAAATTTTTAAAGACAAGAAATTTTATTGAATACTGAATAACCCAAAATTTTTATTTAAAAATTCCAATGGGTGAACACAAGAAAAATGGACTTGCAAACACAGGGATCGTTATACCCAATATTAAGAGCAATAGATTGAATACCAATAAACTAGTGTTACTATTATGATTTGGACTAGAGAAGAAAAAAGAAAAAGCATCCAATTCTTTTGCAAAACAATAAAATACTGTTAGTGCGTATAAGCTTTGATGTATAAAAAAATAATATTTGATAAATTCTCAAATAATTGGTAGTCAGGTACATTTAGATGGATTAAATTATTCCTGATGCTAAGTAGCAATATTGGTACATATTAGATCAGTACCCTTGTACATACAATTAGTGCTTATAAGCTTCAACGTATGAAAAAATAGTTTTTAGATTCTCTGATGATATGAAGTCCAAATCCAATTGGACCAATTACATTATTAAATCTATTTTTAAAGCAGAGTAACAAGTGTCTTAAAGGTAAATCAGCTAATAGTACATATTGCATCAGTGGTCCAATTAAAAAAGCTTTTAACGATAGTAAGAAATAAGGGTTTTAAATCAAGTTAAACGTGTTCTGGTGAAACCTTGACATCTGTCTAGGTAATAATTCATTGCCAGTAACTTTATTGAGAATCTATGAGCATGGATAATAGCCCCTGGATTATATACATATATTATTGTGCATCACCGTTGTGAGGAGCAGTTTGTCCTATATATTAAGACGAGCACTAGTGATGAGTGAACGTGCTCACACTACTCGTTACTCGTCCAAGTATCACAGTACTCGGTGTACACCGATCATTTTTGGGATTACACAGCAGGAACTCAGTGTTAGGCGTCAGATTCCTGCCTCTGCACAGGAGGAATCTCAAGCCTTGCCTTCTGCAGTCTGCCATTCAGTCCCAGCTGCAGAGGAGGCTTCTCAGCCAAGACTTCGTCCCGGCCTCTTGGTCAGGCCAGTGCTGTCAGTTCAGTTGCTGCTGCCATCTCAGGGTCAGTGATAACAGCCTGCACTGGTCAGCAGCAAGCAGCTCCTGGGACTAAAGGCCCTGTTACATTTAGCGATGCACCAGCGATCCCGACAACGATCCCGACTAAATGGTCGCTAGTGAGCTGCCAAACAGGCAGATCTCTCCAGCGATGCAGCAGCGGTCGGCGGGCGATACCTACCTGTCACACGCAGCGAGGGTGACGTCTTCCGCCCGCGTCCATGGAGTCGCTCGTCGGCGCCAGCAGGAAGCCGACGACGAGAAATGGACCAGGATGATCTTGCGCAATCAGCGATATCCAGCGGGGGGCCTGGTCGGAGGTGTCACATGTAGCGAGATCGCTACCGATATCGCTGTTGAGTCAGAAAATCGGTGACCCTTTAGCGATATCGCTAGCGATCTCGCTATGTATGAAGAAGGCTTTAGTCCTTCGTTCTGCTACTGAGCATGCCCGTGGAATGACCTCTCATTGCAGGTCAGGGGTCACATGCTCAGGTCCTCAAGCAGCTCGGATTGTACCATCAGGAAGGTCCCGGAAGGATGCTGCCATAAAAGGTTCGCATGGCCACTTGGCCATGCGATAATATAGACTCTGATGGTTAGTTGTGTGTGTAATGACGGATGTATGAGACTGGTGACTGACTCATTATGAAACCCCTACCCTCGGTTGTGTATGAGTTAGGGTTTAGGGAGATAGAGTCAGCGCCAGTACTGACATAACCTATGTGCCATAGAGCATCCCGCTCTCCACATGAGCGTTAGCACCAGATAGCGCCAGTCAGCACAAGGCACCACTGGACCGCATGTGCAGCAGCGTTCCTCGCAGTGGCGCCGTGCGCAAGTCAAGCGCTTAACTCCCTGCTCTGGGTGGTTAGTGGCATCCGCTGAATTGGTGCAGTGCGCACGTGGAGCGATTATTTTATTTAGTTCAGGCATTGCAGTTGCAGTGTCGAACGCTAGTGGGACTAGAGGGACTCTAACCCTGTGTCCTTGGGGCAGAGTCCTGTGCCGGCAGTCTGGTCACCTTGCCAACCGGTGCCCACAGCGGTCGGGAAAACGCTCACCTCTAGTGGTCATAGGAGGGGGCTCACTAGAATCAGCGGCATTTTTCTCTAAGCTGGCCTTTAAGGGGACTCTTGGGTTTGGTTCCTCCACTCTGGCGGTGGAGGTCTGCGTGGACTCTGGACAGGAGGGCAATTTTATGTCTTCTGCCTTCGCTCAATGGCACGCAATACCCCTGGTAATGATGGCCAAGCCAGTTACCGTTAGAGTGGTGAACGGTGCGACTGTACCCTCACAGATTACCCACCAGACCGCCCCGTTGATACTCTTGGTGTCCTTCACATCAGGAGACGATATCCCTCCTCGGCATGCCTGAGGGTATCGACCAGGTCCTTTTTGGGGTTCCCTGGTTACGGTTCCACTCTCCCCATATAGAGTGGTCCTCAGGGAGGAGGGTAGATGTCAGAGGGAGTGCATTCAAGTTGCTTCCACCGAAGTCCCCGCACCGAAGTCCCCGCAGATCGTTCTTCTCTCCCCAAACACTATCAACAGTATGTAGAGGTGTTCTCCAAGAGGGCGGCGGAGACTTTTCCGCCCAATCGCCCCTACGACTGTCCTATTGACCTCTTGCCTGGTGCTGAGCCTCCTTGGGGTTGAGTCTATCTCCTTTCGCTCCCAGAGACATAGGCCATGTCTCAGTATATCAGGGAGAATCTGGCAAGGGGATTCATTAGGAAGTCGATGTCACCAGCTGGGGCGGGATTCTTCTTCGTCAAGGAGAAGAACGGAGAACTGCGTCCCTGCATCGATTACAGGGGTCTTAACGCCATCACCATTAAGAATAAGTACCCTCTGCCCCTGATATCAGAGCTGCTTGATAGGCTATGGTGTTATGAGCTCATTTTCTGCTCCTCCAGTTGAGAGTTCTCCTTCCGTTCTCCCTCTGGTGGTAACAGGAGGTAGTGAGGTTGGTTTAAGTGGTAGTGATCTGCCACCTGATGAGAAGGATAACGATTGGATCTCTGGACTATCAGACAGGATATTAGACAGCCGACGCCCTATCCTACTGCTGGTGATTCAGTCTGCTTCTCAGGTCTTTGACTTCAGCTCTCTTCCAGTCTTCTTAAGTTAAGTTTGTTTTTTGCTAATGTTCACACTTGCGCTTGTTGGTCAATTCAGTTTCTTGTGTGGTCAGCTTGCCCCTGCTGGCGCTATGCTGAACTTCCACTCCTATTTGTCTGTATTTGCCAGTTTGCCTTTTTGTCCCTTATTGGATTGGCCTCTTTTTGCTCTGTTTCAGAATATTTCAGAGTGCTGATATAGTGGGAGAAGTCTAGTGACTTCAGGGTTAATTTTGCTATCAGACGTGTTGGACATTATTTTTGGTAGGGTTTTTTGGCAGATTGCAGACAGTGGCTTTCCTTTCCTGTCCTTTCTGGTTGGTCGGGCCCCATCGTTTGCTCAGCCTATTTTCCTGCCTGTGTATGTGTTTTCATCTTGGTTCACCGTCAATACATGTGTGGGGGCTGTCTTTTCCTTTGGGGTCTGCTCTGGGGCAGTTCGTTTTCCCTTTTCTTTCTTTAGGTTTATGTAGTCCTCCGGCCGTGATGAGGCGTCTAGGATCATCGTAGGTACGCTCCACAGCTGTTTCTAGTTCTGTGGTTGGGATCAGGGATCTGCAATCTGCATAGTGATCAACCTCTCTGGTTTTCTGGGACTTAGCTTTTTGTTGTTCCTCCTCGGTGACCCATTCATAACAGAATCACCAGCCATACCGCAGATTCTCTGGTACTCAAAAGCAGGGAAAGATTGTGTAAAGGAAAAGAAAAAAAAAAAGTGACAGAATTTTTTTTTTTTTTTAGTATATTTTTTCCTCTTTTTTTTTTTCTGGGGCCGTAGGAGGATTTTTTTTTTCTAATGGAGATTAAGCAATTGTCTGATCGTGTGGAGCAACTTGCTGCTGAAGTGCAGGGAATTTCCACCTACCTCATTCAGTCACATGCTGCTGAACCTAAGATTCCTACTCCTGATGTGTTTTCTGGGGATCGGTCTAAATTTCTGAATTTTAAGAATAATTGTAAATTATTTCTGGCCTTGAAGCCTAATTCATCGGGGAGCTCTGTGCAGCAGGTTAAAATTGTCATCTCCTTGCTGCACGGCGATCCCCAGGATTGGGCTTTTTCTCTGACACCTGAAAATCCTATGTGGATGCATTTTTTCAAGCCTTGGGGTTGTTGTATGATGAACCTAATGCTGTTGATCAAGCTGAGAGAACCCTGTTGGCATTAGACCAGGGTCAGGATCGTGCAGAGTTGTACTGTCAAAATTCCTAAAGTGGGCGGTCCTTACTACATGGAATGATAGTGCATTGGCGGCTCTCTTTCAGAAAGGTTTGTCAGAGACCGTAAAAGATGTTATGATGGGATTTCCTGTTCCTTCTGGTCTGGATGGCTCTATGTCATTAGCCATTCAAGTTGATCGGCGTTTACGTGAACGTAAAACTGCACGAGAGGCGCTGCCACCTTTTGAACAAATGTCTGAACCTATGCAATGTGATGGGGTTTTGTCTAGGGCGCAACATCGGGAGTTTAGTAGGCGTAATAAGCTGTGTTTTTTCTGTGGAGATGCCTCTCATACTATTTCTGTCTGCCCTAAATGAGAGAAACGTTTTGCACACACATTTGCTGTGGGCAGTATACAACCTAAGTTCCTTTTGGCAATTACTCTGATCTGCTCCTTGTCCACATTTTCCACTAAGGCTTTTGTGGATTCAGGAGCAGCTCTGAATCTGATGGATTTGGACTTTGCTAAACATTGTGGTTTGTCCATGACGCCTCTGCAGACGCCTATTCCTTTGAGGGGTATTGATGCCACTTCTTTGGCGGAGAATAAACTTCAGTTTTGGACCCAGGTGATAATGCGAGTTGCCCCTGACCACCAGGAAAATTGTACATTTTTGGTGCTGCATAATTTGCATGATACTATTGTTCTGGGGTTCCCCTGGTTGCAAGCTCATAATCCAGTTTTGGATTGGAAATCTGTCTCTGTGGTGAATTGGGTTTGTCAGTGTGTTCTTAGGGACGCTCCTGTTTTCTCCACCTCTCCTCAGTCTCATGATGTTCCTGATTATCTGGCTGATTTCCCTGATGTATTTAGTGAGAGTAAGTCTGCGTCTTTGCCTCCTCATAGGAGTTATGACTGTGCAATTGAGTTGATGCCTGGGTGTAAATTTCCCAAGGGTCGGCTTTTCAACTTATCTGTACCCGAACATGATGCTATGCGATCCTATATTAAGGAGTCGTTGGAGAAGGGTCATATTAGACCATCCTCATCACCTTTAGGTGCTTGTTTTTTTTTGTGGCCAAGAAAGATGGTTCATTAAGACCGTGTATTGACTATCGTTCCTTTAACAAAATCACTGTCAAATATCAGTACCCGTTACCCCTGATTTCTGATTTATTTTCCAGAGTTAAAAGTGCCTGTTGGTTTACCAAGTTTGACCTCAGCGGGGCGTATAATCTTATTCGCATTAAGCACGGGGGTGAATGGAAGACGGTGTTTAATACTCCGGAGGGCCATTTTGAGTACCTGGTGATGCCTTTTGGGCTCTCTAATGCCCCTTCTGTCTTTCAGTCCTTTATGAATGATATTTTCCGAGACTTTGTGGATAAGTTTTTGATCATCTTTCTGGATGATATTTTGATGTTTTCTAGTGATTGTGATTCCCATGTGGAACATGTCCGGACTGTGTTCCGGATTTTGAGGGAGAATTCCCTGTTTGTTTAGGCGATCGAAGTGCCTCTTTGGTGTACAGAGGATTTCATTTTTGGGATTTATCTTGTCTCCATCGACTATTGAAATGGACCCGGCCAAGGTACAGGCCATTTATGATTGGGTTCAGCCTACTTCTTTGAAGGCTCTCCAGAAGTTTTTGGGTTTTTCTAATTTCTATCGTAAATTTATAGGTAATTTTTCTAGTATTGTCAAACCACTGACTGATCTGACCAAGGAGGGAGCTGATGTGCTGAATTGGTCTCCTGAGGCTGTCTCAGCATTTCAGGAGCTTAAGCAGAGATTTACTTCAGCTCCAGTTTTACGGCAACCTGATGTCTCACTTCCCTTTACAGTGGAGGTAGACGCTTCTGAGATTGGTGCAGGAGCTGTTTTGTCCAAAAAAGACCCTGTGACTTCTAAGATGAATCCCTGTGCCTTCTTTTCTCGAAAGTTTCCCCCATCTGAACGCAACTATGACGTGGGGAATCGGGAATTGTTGGCCATGAAATGGGCATTTGAGGAGTGGAGACATTGGTTGGAGGGAGCTAGACATCAATTTGTAGTCCTCACCGATCACAAGAATCTGATTTATCTGGAGTCGGCCAAACACTTGAATCCTAGACAGGCTAGATGGGCCTTGTTTTTCACGCGTTTTAATTTTGTGGTCTCTTTTCTTCCGGGCACTAAGAATGTTAAGGCAGACGCCCTTTCTAGGAGTTTCTTTGCTGATTCTCTTAATGTGACCGAGCCTAATACTATCCAAGGTGAGGGGGTAGTTCTTCCTGCCATTTCGCCTGATTTGAGACGCGCCCTGGAGTAATTTCAGGAGGATAAACCTGAGCGTTGCCCTTTGGGAAGATTGTATGTTCCTGACCAGTGGAGAAAGAGAGTGATGTCTGAAGTCCATTGCTCCGCATTGGCTTGTCATCCGGCTATTTTTGGAACCAGAGATTTGGTGAGTCGGTCGTTTTGGTGGCCTGCCTTATCTCGAGATGTCAGGAATTTTGTACAGTCCTGTGGGACTTGTTCTCGGTCTAAACCCTGTTCTCGTTCTAGTGGGTTGCTGATGCCCCTGCCGGTGCCCAAGAGGCCATGGACCCATATCTTAATGGATTTTATTTCTGATCTTCCTGTCTCTCAGAGAATGACTGTTATCTGGGTGATTTGTGATAGATTTTCGAAGATGGTCCATCTTGTACCACTCCCAAAGTTGCCATCTTCCGCTGAGTTGGTACCCTTGTTTTTACAACAGGTGGTTCCGTTACACGGGATTCCTGAGAACATTGTGTCGGATAGAGGGGTCCAGTTTGTTTCCAGATTCTGGAAAGCCTTTTGATCCAATCTGGGAATTCAGTTATCCTTCTCCTCCGCGTTTCATCCCCAGACCAATGGGCAGACTGAGAGAACAAACCAGACCCTGGAGTCTTATTTAAGATGTTTTATATCTGCTGATCAAGATGATTGGGTCTCATTTTTGCCCTTGGCCGAATTTGCGCTGAACAATAGAGCTAGTTCTGCCACTTTGATGTCACCATTTTTCTGTAATTTTGGGTTTCAGCCTCGATTTTGTTCAGGGCAAGTGGAATCTTCGTCCTGCCCAGGTGTGGACATTGTGGTTGTGAGAATGCAGCAGATATGGGACCAAGTGGTGGATAAGTTGTCACTCTCTCAGGAAAAGGCCCAGCATTTTTCCAATTGGTATAGGACCATTGGTCCCCGGTTTAAAGTGGCTGATATGGTTTGGTTGTCATCTAGGAATATTCCTATGAAGGTTGCATCTCCAAAATTTAAGCCCAGATTTATTGGACCTTATAAGAGTTTGGAGATTCTTAATCCTGTTTCTTTTCGATTGGCTCTTCCAGTTACGTTCAAAATCCATAACGTATTTCACAAGTCACTGTTGAAGAGGTTTGTTGAGCCAGTAGTTCCTGTGGCGGCACCTCCTGACCCTGTATTTGTTAAAGGCAATGTGGAATATGAGGTAGAGAAAATATTGGATTCTCATTTGGTTAGATGGAGACTCCAGTATATAGTCAAATGGAAGGGTTATGGCCAGGAGGATAATTCTTGGGTCTCTGCCTCTGATATTCATGCCAATAAATTGGCTCGTGCTTTTCACCGGGCCCATCCTGATCGGCCTGGTGGCATGGATGAGGGTTCGGTGACCCCTCCTCAAGGGGGGATACTGTTATGAGCTCATTTTCTGCTCCACCAGTTGAGAGTTCTCCTTCTGTTCTCCCTCTGGTGGTGACAGGAGGTAGTGAGGTTGGATTAAGTGGTAGTGATCTGCCACCTGATGAGGAGGATAACAATTGTATCTCTGGAGTATCAGACTGGATATAAGACAGCCAACGCCCTATCCTGGTGCTGGTGATTCAGTCTGCTTCTCAGGTCTTGGACTTCCGCTCTCTTCCAGTCTTCTCAAGTTAAGTTTGTTTTTTGCTAATGTTCACACTTGCGCTTGTTGGTCAATTCAGTTTCATATGTGGTCAGCCTGCCCCTGCTGGGGCTATGCTGAACTTCCACTCCTATTTATCTGTATTTGCCAATTTGCCTTTTTGTTTCTTATTAGATTGGCCTCTTTTTGCTCTGTTTCAGAATATTTCAGAGTGCTGATATAGTGGGAGAAGTCTAGTGACTTCAGGGTTAATTTTGCTATCAGACGTGTTGGACATTATTTTGGTAGGGTTTTTTGGCAGATTGCAGACAGTGGCTTTCCTTTCCTGTCCTTTCTAGTTAGTCGGACCCCATCGTTTGCTCAGCCTATTTTCCTGCCTTTGTGTTTTCATCTTGTTTCACCTTCAATACATGTGGGGGGCTGTCTTTACTTTGGGGTCTGCTCTGGGGCAGTTAGTTTTCCTCTTTTCCTGCTTTAGGCTTATGTAGCTCTCCGTTTGTGACGAGGCATCTAGGACCATCGTAGGAACGCTCCGCGACTGCTGCTAGTTGTGTGGTTAAGATCAGGGATCTGCAATCTGCATAGTTATCAACCTCTCTGGTTTTCTGAGACTTAGCTTGTTGTTTTTTTTTCCTCCTCGGTGACCCATTCATAACATTTACCACTGTGTGAAAGGCACCACCATGGGTATTTCTTGTGCACTGACTTCTGCTAATTTATTTTTAGGGTGGTGGGAAGATAAAATTGGCGAATTATTACTTTTTTACACTAGTCACTTTTTTTTTTCAGGGGGGGTTATTTTCTGACTTTGTTACAGGTATGAATAGGAATTAAATTGCCAAGTTCTTTACACATGAAATTGGAAACAAATGCATCAATTTGCTAGATTTGACGATCGGTATTCAGGATGATGGCTTTATCCGCACGGATATTCTCAGGAAGGCAACGGCTACCAACAGTTTTCTCCACTGAAACAGCTGTCACCCCCAAAGCTAATAGCAGGAATACAGGTGGGACAGTATTCGAGGACTCGCCTAAACGGTTCAGAGAATGAAAGTTTTGGTAGAGAGTACCATAATCTTTGTGAAAAGATTTACAGCTAGAGGTTACCCGAAAGAAGCATTTTATAAGGCATTTAATATAGCAAAATTAAAGCAAGTTCCCATACTGGACCCAAGAGACAAAAAAAGGGATAATTCTATCATTAGATCCATAGGGACCCATGAGGACCAAACCCCAGAAGCTATAAATATACGGCGCAGGTACTGACCTATCTTGCAGACAGATCCTGATTTGAAAGCTATAATTGTCTCATATCCATCAGTGTCCTATCAGAGAGGTCTCACCTTACATGAGCAACTGGTGCAGAGCCATTTTACATCAATAAGGACTCCACAAGCACAGGGGAATTGGCCTAAAAAATTACAAATGGGATCTTATCTCGGCAATTCTTCCCAATTTTGCAAATACCTGCGCAGTATTAAAGAATTTACGAATCTCCATGACAATTGGAAATTCAATATCAGAGATAGAATAAAGGACGAAAAGAGTTATTTACATAGGAGAATGCTCTGCACAAAGTTATACATTGGAAAAACAATCCAGGAATTCAGAAGGATCTCCAAACACATTACCCAATCAACAGTGAAGCCAATATCCGCCCACGCTGTACATGTGCTGCTCACGAGGCTCTGCTCCGTACACACGGCTCCGCTCTGTACATGCTGTACACACACGGCTCCACTCCATACACCTCGTATACACAGCTCCGTACATCTCATACACGTGCGGCTCCACTCCATACACCTCGTACACACACGGCTCCGCTCCGTACACCTCGTACACACATCTCCGCTCCTACACCTTGTACACACGCAGCTCCGCTCCGTACACCTTGTACACACATCTCCGCTCCTACACCTCGCACACACGCGGCTCCGCTCCGTACACCTTGTACACACATCTCTGCTCCGTACACCTCGTACACGTGCGGCTCCGCTCCGTTCACCTCATACACACACGTCTCCTCTCCGTACATCTCGTATACACTCCTCTTACACGCACGGCTCTGCTCCGTACACCTCGTACACATATATACGCTCTGTACACCTCGTACACACACTGCTCTGCTCCGTACACCTTGTACACGCGTGGCTCCGCTCCTTATACATCGCACACACGCGGCTCCGCTCCGTATACCTCGTACACACACGCATCCGCTCCGTACACCTTGTACACACGCGGCTCCGCTCCGTATACCTTGTACACACTTGGCTCCGCTCCGTACACCTCGTACACGCGTGGCTCCGCTCCTTACACCTCGTACACACGCGGCTCCGCTCCGTACACCTTGTACACACACGGCTCCGCTCCGTACACTTCGTACACACACGGCTCCGCTCCGTACACCTCGTACACATATCTCCGCTCCGTACACCTCGTACACACACGGCTCCGCTCCGTACACCTCGTACACACACGGCTCCGCTCCTTATACCTCGTACACACGCGGCTCCGCTCCGTACACCTCGTACACACGCGGCTCCGCTCCGTACACCTTGTACACACACGGCTCCGCTCCGTACACTTCGTACACACACGGCTCCGCTCCGTACACCTCGTACACATATCTCCGCTCCGTACACCTCGTACACACACGGCTCCGCTCCGTACACCTCGTACACACATTGCTCCACTCCTTATACCTCGTACACACACGGCTCCGCTCCTTATACCTCGTACACACACGGCTCCGCTCCTTATACCTCGTACACACACGGCTCCGCTCCGTACACCTCGAACACACACGGCTCCGCTCCGTACACCTCGTACACACACGGCTCCGCTCCGTACACCTCGTACACACACGGCTCCGCTCCGTACACCTCGTACACACACGGCTCCGCTCCGTACACCTCGTACACACACGGCTCCGCTCCGTACACCTCGTACACACGGCTCCGCTCCGTACACCTCGTACACACACGGCTCCGCTCCGTACACCTCGTACACACACGGCTCCGCTCCGTACACCTCGTACACACTTGGCTCCGCTTCGTACACCTCGTACACACACGGCTCCGCTCCGTACACCTCGTACACACACGGCTCCGCTCCGTACACCTCGTACACACGGCTCCGCTCCGTACACCTCGTACACACTTGGCTCCGCTCCGTACACCTCGTACACACACGGCTCCGCTTCGTACACCTCGTACACACACGGCTCCGCTCCGTACACCTCGTACACACACGGCTCCGCTCCGTACACCTCGTACACACGGCTCCGCTCCGTACACCTCGCACACACGGCTCAGCTCCTTACACCGCGTACACACACGGCTCCGCTCCGTACACCTCGTACACATTTGGCTCCGCTCCGTACACCTCGTACACACTTGGCTCCGCTCCGTACACCTCGTACACACTTGGCTCCGCTCCGTACACCTCGTACACACTTGGCTCCGCTCCGTACACCTCATACACACTTGGCTCCGCTCCGTACACCTCGTACACACACGGCTCCGCTCCGTACACCTCGTACACACACGGCTCCGCTCCGTACACCTCGTACACACACGGCTCCGCTCCGTACACCTCGTACACACTTGGCTCCGCTCCGTACACCTCGTACATACTTGGCTCCGCTTCGTACACCTCGTACACACACGGCTCCGCTCCGTACACCTCGTACACACTTGGCTCCGCTCCGTACACCTCGTACACACACGGCTCCGCTCCGTACACCTCGTACACACACGGCTCCGCTCCGTACACCTCGTACACACACGGCTCCGCTCCGTACACCTCGTACACACTTGGCTCCGCTCCGTACACCTCGTACATACTTGGCTCCGCTTCGTACACCTCGTACACACACGGCTCCGCTCCGTACACCTCGTACACACTTGGCTCCGCTCCGTACACCTCGTACACACACGGCTCCGCTCCGTACACCTCGTACACACACGGCTCCGCTCCGTACACCTCGTACACACTTGGCTCCGCTTCGTACACCTTGTACACACACGGCTCCGCTCCGTACACCTCGTACACACACGGCTCCGCTCCGTACACCTCGTACACACACGGCTCCGCTCCGTACATCTCGTACACACACGGCTCCGCTCCGTACACCTCGTACACACACGGCTCCGCTCCGTACACCTCGTACACACACGGCTCCGCTCCTTATACCTCGTACACACACGGCTCCGATCCTTATACCTCGTACACACATGGCTCCGCTCCTTATACCTCGTACACACTTGGCTCCGCTCCGTACACCTCGTACACACACGGCTCCGCTCCGTACACCTCGTACACACACGGCTCCGCTCCGTACACCTTGAACACACACGGCTCCGCTCCGTACACCTCGTACACACACGGCTCCGCTCCGTACACCTCGTACACACACGGCTCCGCTCCGTACACCTCGTACACACGCGGCTCCGCTCCGTACACCTTGTACACACACGGCTCCGCTCCGTACACCTCGTACACACTCGGCTCCGCTCCGTACACCTCGCACACACGGCTCCGCTCCGTACACCTCGTACACACACGGCTCCGCTCCGTACACCTCGCACACACGGCTCCGCTCCGTACACCTCGTACACACACGGCTCCGCTCCATACACCTCGTACACACGCGGCTCCGCTCCGTACACCTCGTACACACAGGGCTCCGCTCCGTACACCTTGTACACACACGGCTCCGCTCTGTACACCTCGTACACACGCGGCTCCGCTCCGTACACCTCGCACACACGGCTCCGCTCCGTACACCTCGTACACACACGGCTCCGCTCCGTACACCTCGTACACACGCGGCTCCGCTCCGTACACCTCGTACACACAGGGCTCCGCTCCGTACACCTTGTACACACACGGCTCCGCTCTGTACACCTCGTACACACTCGGCTCCGCTCCGTACACCTCGCACACACGGCTCCGCTCCGTACACCTCGTACACACACGGCTCCGCTCCGTACACCTCGTACACACACGGCTCCGCTCCGTACACCTCGTACACACACGGCTCCGCTCCATACACCTCGTACACACGCGGCTCCGCTCCGTACACCTCGTACACACAGGGCTCCGCTCCGTACACCTTGTACACACACGGCTCCGCTCCGTACACCTCGTACACACACGGCTCCGCTCCGTACACCTCGTACAGACGCGGCTCCGCTCCGTACACCTCGTACAGACGCGGCTCCGCTCCGTACACCTCGTACACACACGGCTCCGCTCCGTACACCTCGTACAGACGCGGCTCCGCTCCATACACCTCGTACACACGCGGCTCCGCTCCGTACACCTCGTACACACGCGGCTCCGCTCCGTACACCTCGTACACACAGGGCTCCGCTCCGTACACCTCGTACACACACTGTTCCGCTCCGTACACCTCGTACACACACGGCTCCGCTCCGTACACCTCGTACACACACGGCTCTGCTCCGTACACCTCGTACACACACGGCTCCGCTCCGTACACCTCGTACACACGCGGCTCCGCTCCGTACACCTCGTACACACGCGGCTCCGCTCCGTACACCTCGTACACACGCGGCTCCGCTCCGTACACCTCGTACACACACGGCTCCGCTCTGTACACCTCGTACACACACGGCTCCGCTCCGTACACCTCGTACACACGCGGCTCCGCTCCGTACACCTCGTACACACAGGGCTCCGCTCCGTACACCTCGTACACACACTGTTCCGCTCCGTACACCTCGTACACACACGGCTCCGCTCCGTACACCTCGTACACACACGGCTCTGCTCCGTACACCTCGTACACACACGGCTCCGCTCCGTACACCTCGTACACACGCGGCTCCGCTCCGTACACCTCGTACACACGCGGCTCCGCTCCGTACACCTCGTACACACACGACTCCGCTCCGTACACCTCGTACACACACGGCTCCGCTCTGTACACCTCGTACACACGCGGCTCCGCTCCGTACACCTCGTACACACACGGCTCCGCTCCGTACACCTCGTACAAACGGCTCCGCTCCGTACACCTCGTACACACGCGGCTCCGCTCCGTACACCTCGTACACACACGGCTCCGCTCCGTACACCTCGTACACACACGGCTCCGCTCCGTACACCTCGTACACACACGGCTCCGCTCCGTACACCTCGTACACACGCGGCTCCGCTCCGTACACCTCGTACACACACGGCTCCGCTCCGTACACCTCGTACACACGCGGCTCCGCTCCGTACACCTCGTACACACGCGGCTCCGCTCTGTACACCTCGTACACACACGGCTCCGCTCCGTACACCTCGTACACACGGCTCCGCTCCGTACACCTCGTACACACGCGGCTCTGCTCCGTACACCTCGTACACACACGGCTCCGCTCCGTACACCTCGTACAAACGGCTCCGCTCCGTACACCTCGTACACACGCGGCTCTGCTCCGTACACCTCGTACACACACGGCTCCGCTCCGTACACCTCGTACACACACGGCTCCGCTCCGTCCACCTCGTACACACGCGGCTCTGCTCCGTACACCTCGTACACACACGGCTCCGCTCCGTACACCTCGTACACACGGCTCCGCTCCGTACACCTCGTACACACGCGGCTCTGCTCCGTACACCTCGTACACACACGGCTCCGCTCCGTACACCTCGTACAAACGGCTCCGCTCCGTACACCTCGTACACACACATCTCCGCTCCGTACACCTCGTACACACACGGCTCCGCTCTGTACACCTCGTACACACGGCTCCGCTCCGTACACCTCGTACACACGGCTCCGCTCCGTACACCTCGTACACACGGCTCCGCTCCGTACACCTCGTACACACGGCTCCGCTCCGTACACCTCGTACACACACGGCTCCGCTCTGTACACCTCGTACACACGCGGCTCTGCTCCGTACACCTCGTACACACATCTCCGCTCCTACACCTTGTACACACACGGCTCCGCTCCGTACACCTCGTACACACACATCTCCGCTCCGTACACCTCGTACACACACGGCTCCGCTCTGTACACCTCGTACACACGCGGCTCCGCTCCGTACACCTCGTACACACGCGGCTCCGCTCCGTACACCTCGTACACACGGCTCCGCTCCGTACACCTCGTACACACACGGCTCCGCTCCGTACACCTCGTACACACGGCTCCGCTCCGTACACCTCGTACACACATCTCCGCTCCGTACACCTCGTACACACACGGCTCCGCTCCGTACACCTCGTACACACACGGCTCCGCTCCGTACACCTCGTACACACACGGCTCCGCTCCGTACACCTCGTACACACGCGGCTCCGCTCCGTACACTTCGTACACACGCGGCTCCGCTCCGTACACCTCGTACACACGCGGCTCCGCTCCGTACACCTCGTACACACGCGGCTCCGCTCCGTACACCTCGTACACACGCGGCTCCGCTCCGTACACCTTGTACACACACGGCTCCGCTCCGTACACCTCGTACACACACGGCTCCGCTCCGTACACCTTGTACACACACGGCTCCGCTCCGTACACCTCGTACACACACGGCTCCGCTCCGTACACCTCGTACACACGCGGCTCCGCTCCGTACACCTCGTACACACACGGCTCCGCTCCGTACACCTCGTACACACACGGCTCCGCTCCGTACACCTCGTACACACTTGGCTCCGCTCCGTACACCTCGTACACACGCGGCTCCGCTCCGTACACCTCGTACACACACGGCTCCGCTCCGTACACCTCGTACACACGGCTCCGCTCCGTACACCTCGTACACACTTGGCTCCGCTCCGTACACCTCGTACACACGGCTCCGCTCCGTACACCTCGTACACACACGGCTCCGCTCCGTACACCTCGTACACACTTGGCTCCGCTCCGTACACCTCGTACACACACGCCTCCGCTCCGTACACCTTGTACACACACGGCTCCGCTCCGTACACCTCGTACACACTTGGCTCCGCTCCGTACACCTCGTACACACGCGGCTCTGCTACATCCACCCTGTAAACCCCTCCTGACCCCACACAGAAACTTCCCCTCATCCAGCACCATGACAACCAGCACAGCAGAGTCCTGCAGACATTGAGGCCCCTGATCATGTGACCTCATCACAGGTCCTGTGCGCACAGAGCAGCCATCGTCGCTCCTGAATGATATTGTCCAGTGTAGGGACTCGCCCCTTGCTGGTAACGCCCAGTTGTCAGTTTATTGTTATTTTCTAGGAGTTCTAGAATGTTACAAATAAGATTTCCTGGGCAGAGCGGTGGAGCTGTGACGGCTCACTGTGAGGATGCCCTGAAGGTTGTGTGTGGCTCCAGAACGTGACTTCAGGACATATAGACGCTGGTGGCGTTCACCATCCACTTCTTCTCTAATCCACCACCGCGTCAGCCTTGATGTTTCCGGCAGCTGAGCCATTCCTGTAAGATCACAAGTCCGGGTTCTTACTTGTACTGAGAGTAAATCATCCTGCGCCGGTTTCACCCACCGAGCGCTTTTCTTTTTCTTCTGATTCTCGGCAGCTAAGCTGCACACGTCACGTCTCCTATGTGGATGCCTGTCACGGAGCTGAGGCATGACTTCACCTCCTCTGGGTAGAAGAATGTGTCTGCTATTCACAGGACTTGGTGGGTAAATAAGACTAGGCATGACTTCCTGGAGATATGTGTAAACTAGGCCTGACTTCCTGGAGATATGTATAGACTAGGCCTGACTTCCTGGAGATATGTGTAGACTAGGCATGACTTCCTGGAGATATGTATAGACTAGGCCTGACTTCCGGGAGATATGTGTAGACTAGGCATGACTTCCTGGAGATATGTGTAGACTAGGCCTGACTTCCGGGAGATATGTATAGACTAGGCCTGACTTCCTGGAGATATGTGTAGACTAGGCATGACTTGCTGGAGATATGTGTAGACTAGGCATGACTTCCTGGAGATATGTATAGACTAGGCCTGACTTCCTGGAGATATGTATAGACTAGGCCTGACTTCCTGGAGATATGTGTAGACTAGGCCTGACTTCCTGGAGATATGTGTAGACTAGGCCTGACTTCCTGGAGATATGTATGGAGTAGGCCTGACTTCCTGGAGATATGTATAGACTAGGCATGACTTGCTGGAGATATGTGTAGACCAGGCATGACTTGCTGGAGATATGTGTAGACTAGGCCTGACTTGCTGGAGATATGTGTAGACTAGGCCTGACTTGCTGGAGATATGTGTAGACCAGGCATGACTTGCTGGAGATATGTGTAGACTAGGCCTGACTTGCTGGAGATATGTGTAGACTAGGCATGACTTGCTGGAGATATGTATAGACTAGGCATGACTTGCTAGAGATATGTATAGACTAGGCCTGACTTGCTAGAGATATGTATAGACTAGGCATGACTTGCTGGAGATATGTGTAGACTAGGCCTGACTTGCTGGAGATATGTATAGACTAGGCATGACTTGCTGGAGATTTGTATAGACCAGGCATGACTTGCTGGAGATATGTGTAAACTAGGCATGACTTCCTGGAGATATGTGTAGACTAGGCATGACTTGCTGGAGATATGTGTAGACTAGGCCTGACTTGCTGGAGATATGTGTAGACTAGGCCTGACTTGCTGGAGATATGTGTAGACTAGGCCTGACTTGCTAGAGATATGTATAGACTAGGCCTGACTTGCTGGAGATTTGTATAGACCAGGCATGACTTGCTGGAGATATGTATAGACTAGGCATGACTTGCTGGAGATATGTGTAGACTAGGCCTGACTTGCTGGAGATATGTGTAGACTAGGCCTGACTTGCTGAAGATATGTGTAGACTAGGCCTGACTTGCTGGAGATTTGTGTAGACTAGGCCTGAGTTGCTGGAGATTTGTGTAGACTAGGCATGACTTGCTGGAGATATGTGTAGACTAGGCCTGAGTTGCTGGAGATTTGTGTAGACTAGGCCTGAGTTGCTGGAGATTTGTGTAGACTAGGCATGAGTTGCTGGAGATTTGTGTAGACTAGGCCTGAGTTGCTGGAGATTTGTATAGACTAGGCATGACTTGCTGGAGATATGTGTAGACTAGGCCTGACTTGCTGGAGATATGTGTAGACTTGCATGACTTGCTGGAGATTTGTATAGACGAGGCATGATTTGCTGGAGATATGTGTAGACTAGGCATGGCTTTATTTATAGACTAGCCATGACTTGATGGAGATATGTATAGACAAGTCCTGACTTTATGTATAGACTAGTCATGACTTGCTAGAGCTATGTGTGGACCAGGCATGACTTGCTGGAGATATGTGTAGACTATGTCTGAGTTGCTGCAGATATTTGTAGACTAGGCCTGACTTGCTGGAGATATGTGTAGACTAGGCCTGACTTGCTAGAGATATGTATAGACTAGGCCTGACTTGCTGGAGATTTGTATAGACTAGGCCTGACTTGCTGGAGATTTGTATAGACCAGGCATGACTTGCTGGAGATATGTGTAGACTATGTCTGAGTTGCTGCAGATATTTGTAGACTAGGCCTGACTTGCTGGAGATATGTGTAGACTAGGCCTGACTTGCTAGAGATATGTATAGACTAGGCCTGACTTGCTGGAGATTTGTATAGACCAGGCATGACTTGCTGGAGATATGTGTAGACTAGGCCTGACTTGCTGGAGATATGTGTAGACTAGGCCTGACTTGCTGAAGATATGTGTAGACTAGGCCTGACTTGCTGGAGATATGTATAAACTAGGCCTGACTTGCTGGAGATATGTGTAGACTAGGCCTGACTTGCTGGAGATATGTGTAGACTAGGCCTGACTTGCTGGAGATATGTGTAGACTAGGCCTGACTTGCTAGAGATATGTATAGACTAGGCCTGACTTGCTGGAGATTTGTATAGACCAGGCATGACTTGCTGGAGATATGTGGAGACTAGGCATGACTTGCTGGAGCTATGTGTAGACTAGGCCTGAGTTGCTGGAGATATGTGTAAACTAGGCATGACTCGCTAGAGCTATGTGAAGACGAGACCTGACTTTCTTTACAGACTAGGCATGACTTCCTGGAGATTTGTATAGACTAGTCATGACTTGCTAGAGATATGTGTAGACCAGGCCTGACTTGCTGGAGATATGTATAGACTTGGCATGACTTGCTGGAAATCTGTGTAGACTAGGCATGACTTGCTGGAAATATGTATGGACTAGGCATGAATTGCTGGAGATATGTGTAGACTAGGCCTGAGTTGCTGGAGATATGTGTAGACTAGGCCTGAGTTGCTGGAGATTTGTGTAGACTAGGCCTGACTTGCTGGAGATATGTGTAGACTAGGCATTGCTTTATTTATAGACTAGCCATGACTTGATGGAGATATGTATAGACAAGTCCTGACTTGCTAGAGCTATGTGTGGACCTGTAAAATAATGCATATCCTGTAAAATACTCAGGACTAGTTACCAGATAAAAATATAGTGGTTTATTTGGTTTCTTCCATCAAAGAAAGGTTATTACAGAAAAACAGGTGAATAAAAATAGGTGAAAGAGAAATTGTCCATTAGATCATGTTCTGAGATCCCAAATGGTAAAAGCAACATGTATTCTTCTTCTCTCCGAGATCCTGAATAGCAAATGGCTGCTGTGTCTCAGTTCGGCTTCTCACATCGCCGTCCAGCTGTTATGTCATGTCATCTTGCGTCTGTCTCTCATGATGGTGAGGGAAGAAGAGCGACCTCTACAGTTAGCCATGAATTATATACGTCTCCTAAAGCACGTGGTCTCTACATATATGGAGCTGTCTTTCTACCATGAGCCAAGCTTAAAAATAGCCTATGTCATGTAAGCTAAAGCATTCTACAGAACTGAGTCTTATAAGAAATTAACGGATTATTAATATTTAACAATTCCCCCTTTTGAGGGAGACAGACATTAATTGGAACCCTCAAATATAACGATCTTTTTTCTTCTTTTCTTCTTCTTTGACAAAATAATTTAATATCAATAATAATAATAATAATAATAATAATAATAATAATAATATTAGATTACCGTTATAAGTACTCAATGACATAATTGATGTGAATTCATGTTATGGTAAGCCGTGAACAATATTCATATAAAATATGTATAATTATACTTCCCTAAGTCTGAATTGAAGCATCTCAGGTCCAGTCATCATCATCTGGTGTCATCTGGTCTTCATTTTGATGTCTTCTGTCTTCTTCTTGGTTCTTTTAAAAATACAGTTTTCTTATAGCATATAGATGTGTTGTGTATCAAATCAAAGTCCATAATTTCAAATGTTAATACGAAAACAAAGTCTATAGATGAAATGCAGCTTTAATATCTGTGCAGTGTCATCTTTAAAAACCTGGGCTTACATTGGCTCGCCTTGGATATTCTGGAATCCTCCATCGGTACTGGTCTTTGAACAGGTGTGACGTCTTTGGTCAGCAAAGCAAGGGTTAAAATGACTCTTCCTTGCTAAACATAGCACCATAACCAGTCCTTGTCCTAATGCACAGGACATATGTCAGGGTTGTAGCTTCCTGACAATTACCTTCATTGTTCACCAGCTTTCATCGAAGCTTTTCAGGTGATTGAAAACCTCTGGAACTTGATAAGAACGTGATAACACCGTTCATCTCAGCATCATAGGATCATCGTCCTCTGGTTGTCAGGTTAGACACTTTAATTGTGACTGTCGGTGGTGGATACTGCACTTGTGACTGTCGGTGGTGGATACTGCACTTGTGACTGTCAGTGGTGGATACTGCACTTGTGACTGTCAGTGGTGGATACTGCACTTGTGACTGTCAGTGGTGGATACTGCACTTGTAATTAACACAGTCTATTACTCAGTAATCACAGCTTTGTTACCTTCTGGGACTTCTGGATCGCGGCATTCTTCTTCTTGCAACTGATAAAAATCAATGAAGTTTAGAAATGTGAAAAGTCTTTATTAACATAATTTCAGTATCTTGCTTGAAGTCTTCATTCCCTATTCTATACCAAATCTGGTAATTTCCCTATCCCATAATATCACAGCGTACCATAGCAATCAGTAATATCCATATAATTATTATCAGAATTTGTACTGTATATGGATTTCAATATTTGAAATAATAAACCAATAATAAGTGATAATACATTATTATCCATTTTTTTCATGTGATAGAACATTTTTATGTCATAGGTGTAATTACCTTTTTCAACCCATAGGTGTCACTGTGTTTTATGTAACCAGTGTTATCATCTTTATTAATAAGGAATATATTCATTATACTAATAATATGTAGGAATGTAAAGCCATGAACCAAAATAAGAATATATGAGTGAGCGAATGAATGAATAAAAGAATTGTTGCATATAACTCAGAAGTGAAACATTTTCCTTAGTAATAGAACCATATAATTGCTATATTTAATGAAGCAATATTCTCAGTAGATATTACTTTACTAAATATTGGTGAAAGAATTAAAAATAATGAAAAATAAGAATAAAAATAAAAATAAGAATAAGGCCTTTATGTTGATGCAGTGTAGTTATGTCTTCAGTAACATATACCCTTAATATTTCCATGATCTGGATTATTTCATAATTGTCATAAACTTGTGTTACCAAAATATTCAAATCATGCAACTTTGCATGTAATTCCTCTTAGTGTAAACAAATGACTCTTTATAATACTTGTTATTATACCCAATACTTATACCATTGTACCTTATTAATATTTTTTTTTCCTATTAAAATGTGTGAAGAAGAGGTATTAATCAAATGTGATTATGTAGTCAGGATAAAAAACATATTTCCCCCTTAATACCAAAAAATATTGTTTCATGAAATAATTCATTTATCAAAACCAAAATTAAAAATAATTAATGTATAAATTATGTGAATTTATACTTGCTTATACCATTATTTGACTGAAGATGTGTAACCATCAAAATTAATTTGAATATCATAAAATTATCCTTTGGAAAAATTAATTTAAATGTAGATTAAGATTAACACACTTGGACAGAGAAGGAAGGTCCACTATTCCCAGATGCAGCTGGTGAATACCAGGCTCTGTGCTGGTGCCTGTTTAAAAGAGCTAAAGCTGATAAGGAAAGAATAGATTTTCTTCCTAAACTATTTTCTATTTTGTTGTGCGATTGCACTTATCCACAATTAACTAAATCAAGAAATAATAATTACTATAGAAATATAGAAATATATGTTTGTATAGATAATATTTCATTATGTATCTTAATATTCTAATAATTTCCTAAAGATAAAAGCTTTGGGGTTTTTTTTTTTTTTTTCTTTCTCTCATGCATTCAGGATCCTGAGGTCTCACAAACGTATCACATTACTCGCTCAGCAGCTGCTCATACACTCAGTCACTGTCACTCAGACTGTGTCACATATTAACTTTATACCTCACATATGAAAGTGTGATGAATACACGTATTTTAACCCAAATTATCCTAATTATCAATGCATTGTAAACTACTTCAATTTAGTCTCTTAATATTTCTTTGAATATTCCCCAAATACACATGACATAAATATATGTATAGCTATACTTGACATTTAGGCCTGGAAAAAAAATTCCATTGCTTTGCAAAAGTTGAGACCCCCTTTAAAATTCTTTTCCTAAGGAACAGGGACATAGTATACTGGTATACTTGTATTATTAGAACAAGGTTCAAATTCCCCTGCTGTGGTTGTCATTCAAACCATGCAGTAAAAAAGCACACACCCAGAACATTTTAAAAAGCAATTGGTTATTTCCTTTTAAGGGTTAGATATATAAAATCATGCAATTATTGCAACATCCTGTGTAAATAAAGGCATAAATCCTTGGAAGAGAATTTTCCTCGATTAAGTCCTGCTTTGAAATGAAAATTCTAAGGAAACATAAAAAATAAGGTTAATATCATATAATTCTAAATATTATTACTGATGTAGATTTTAATTTTCATTAAAAAATACAGTTCTACTATTTCTACTTCTACAAACACTCTATATATATATACTGTATGACTATGTATATATCCACAAACCATAAAACTACAGGATTATACTCTATAAAATAATTACATATAACTCACTAATTCTATAACACTGTTACACAATATATATATTACTTTTTCTAACCAATTCCTACACCCATACTTATTTCTCTGCAAAAAATATCCTGAAAGGTTCTTGCCATTTTAAAGCTGATAGATTCTTGGAGCAGAGTATTCAGTTTACAGGCCATGATGTCACTCACCACCTGTTTCTGTCTGTTAAATTCGGCCATCTTTGTTACAGGAAGAAGATCAAAACTCATCATTTTTCTTAATTCAATTTGTGTCTTTTCGGTGTTCTTTTGCATCATTCCATATGGTTTATAACAAACATGTGATTTTCTTTGTACTTCATATATTTGGGGAAAACTCATTTTAGAAGGTTTTGCTAATACCGGCTTCTGATAAGATTTTACTCTGCCTGTCTTTACAAAATTAGCACAATTTACTTTCCTTTCACGATTCTCGTGTTTCCTGGCAAAATCAAGAAATTGCGCACATTCAAACAAAGAATCTTTTTGTGACGCAATAACACGAGATGCAGGATTTAGAAACCAAAATTTGCTTACAAAACTCCTTATGAGGGACGGTGTTTTGACATTCTCATTCAGGATTTTGTACAAACGTTCATATATGGACATAAACGTAAAAATACATTCCTTCCGACCAATCCTTAATTTTTGAAGAATATCAATATCTGGATGATTTTCATTTGATGAACAAAAAATGAGAATTTTTAATCTGTCTTTATCAGTTAAATTCTCATGTGTTTCACCAGATAACTTTAAAGACAATCTCCTAGCAAAATTTAAAGGGATCCACATTTTGAACAACTGATTCTTCTCCTCGTTAGATAAATCAAATTTATCAACACAACTTTCAAAAACCTCAGAGTTTCTATAAACATCTATTTTGTTGTCATAAGCAGGAATTATTTGGCATATCTTTATCAAATCCTTCCTCACGCTACTTCGGATTTGGGCCTGTGAGTCTTCTATTTTTAGTGGTACGTCTTTCCCTTGTACGTCCTCTACGTCAGTTCTGAAGTCTCCTCCTACTTCTCCATCTTGTTCCACGTCTGCAAGGTCACCTTCAATAGCTGCTACTACTTGTAACTGTTTCTCCACATTACAGTGAATCTCGGGAATATCACTATCCTCTACACAATCATTTTTAGATTTCTCTGACACAGATCTATGAAATATATCTACCATCTGTAGAATATTTTTTAATCTCTCTCTTTCTCTATTGAAAAACTTAGAATCTAACCTCTGATTCTCGAGTTCACACTCGGCATATAAACTTAACCATAAAACTTCTGAATTAGAATTGTCTACAGACTTAAATTTCAATTTACTCTGCTTAGCAAGACAATTAATGACATCCATTTTATCTTACCTTGAAATGTCTCAGCTCCTTTGATGGACAACGCTGGGTTCCTGTCTTTACACGTCTGGCTTACGTCTGGTACTTTTGGCACTTGTAGTACTTCTCAATCTATCTGGTACTTCTTACTTCTAGGTTCTATGTGATTCTTGTAAGTAGTGGAATTCCCGATAACTTGCACATATGATTTGACGTTAGCAAAGTCCAATCCCCCGTGTGGGCAAGTTGAGGGAAATCCGCAAAAAAGTACAAAAATTCAGATCTGGCTGGCTCTCCAATGTAAAATAATGCATATCCTGTAAAATACTCAGGACTAGTTACCAGATAAAAATATAGTGGTTTATTTGGTTTCTTCCATCAAAGAAAGGTTATTACAGAAAAACAGGTGAATAAAAATAGGTGAAAGAGAAATTGTCCATTAGATCATGCTCTGAGATCCCAAATGGCAAAAGCAACATGTATCCTTCTTCTCTCCGAGATCCTGAATAGCAAATGGCTGCTGTGTCTCAGTTCGGCTTCTCACATCGCCGTCAAGTAATATACCAGCTGTTATGTCATGTCATCTTGCGTCTGTCTCTCATGATGGTGAGGGAAGAAGAGAGCGACCTCTACAGTTAGCCATGAATTATATACGTCTCCTAAAGCACGTGGTCTCTACATATATGGAGCTGTCTTTCTACCATGAGCCAAGCTTAAAAATAGCCTATGTCATGTAAGCTAAAGCATTCTACAGAACTGGGTCTTATAAGAAATTAACGGATTATTAATATTTAACAGGACCAGGCATGACTTGCTGGAGATATGTGTAGACTATGTCTGAGTTGCTGCAGATATTTGTAGACTAGGCCCGAGTTGCTGGAGATATGTGTAGACTAGGCCTGAGTTGCTGGAGATATGTGTAGACTAGGCATGACTTGCTGGAGATATGTGGAGACCAGGCATGACTTGATGGAGATATGTATAGACTAGGCATGACTTCCTGAAGAATTGTATAGACTAGTCATGACTTGCTAGAGATATGTGTAGACCAGGCATGACTTGCTGGAGATATGTGTAGACTATGTCTGCGTTGCTGCAGATATGTGTAGACTTGGCCTGAGTTGCTGGAGATATGTGTAGACTAGGCATGACTTGCTGGAGATATTTACAGACTAAGCATGACTTGCTGGAGATATGTGTAGACCAGGCATAACTTGCTGGAGATCTGTGTAGACTAGGCATGACTTGCTGGAAATATGTATGGACTAGGCATAAATTGCTGGAGATATGTGTAGACTAGGCCTGAGTTGCTGGAGATTTGTGTAGACTAGGCCTGAGTTGCTGGAGATTTGTGTAGACGAGGCATGATTTGCTGGAGATATGTGTAGACTAGGCATGGCTTTATTTATAGACTAGCCATGACTTGATGGAGATATGTATAGACAAGTCCTGACTTTATGTATAGACTAGTCATGACTTGCTAGAGATATGTGTGGACCAGGCATGACTTGCTGGAGATATGTGTAGACTATGTCTGAGTTGCTGGAGATATGTGTAGACTAGGCCTGAGCTGCTGGAGATATGTGGAGACCAGGCATGACTTGATGGAGATATGTGTAGACTAGGCATGACTTTCTGGAGATCTGTGTAGACTAGGCCTGAGTTACTGGAAATATGTGGAGACCAGGCATGACTTGATGGAGATATGTGTAGACTAGGCCTGAGTTGCTGGAGATATGTGTAGACTAGGCATGACTTTATGTATAGACTAGGCATGACTTGCTGATGGTATGCATAGACTAGGCCTGAATTGCTGGAGATATGTATAGACTAGGCATGACTTACAGGAGATATGTGTAGACCAGGCATGACTTGCTGGAGATATGTGTACACTAGGCATGACTTGCTGGTGATATGTATAGACTAGGCATGACTTGCTGGAGATATGTATAGACTAGGCATGACTTACTGGAGATATGTTTAGACCAGGCATGACTTGCTGGAGATATGTGTAGACTAGGCATGACTTGCTGGTGATATGTATACACTAGGCATGACTTGCTGGAGATATGTATACACTAGGCATGACTTGCTGGAGATATGTATACACTAGGCATGACTTGCTGGAGATATGTATACACTAGGCATGACTTGCTGGAGAAATGTGTAGACCAGGCATGACTTGCTGGAGATATGTATAGACTAGGCATTACTTGCTGGAGATATGTGTAGACTAGGCCTGAATTGCTGGAGATATGTATAGACTAGGCATGACTTGCTGGAGATATGTGTAGACTAGGCCTGAATTGCTGTAGATATGTGTAGACTAGGCATGACTTGCTGGAGATATGTATAGACTAGGCATGACTTGCTGGAGATATGTATAGACTAGGCATGACTTGCTGGAGATATGTATAGACTAGGCATGACTTGCTGGAGATATGTATAGACTAGGCATGACTTGATGGAGATATGTATAGACTAGGCATGACTTGCTGGAGATATGTGTACACTAGGCATGACTTGCTGATGGTATGTATAGACTAGGCCTGAATTGCTGTAGATATGTGTAGACTAGGCATGACTTGCTGGAGATATGTATAGACTAGGCCTGACTTGCTGATGGTATGTATAGACTAGGCCTGAATTGCTGTAGATATGTGTAGACTAGGCATGACTTGCTGGAGATATGTATAGACTAGGCATGACTTGCTGGAAATATGTATAGACTAGGCCTGAATTGCTGGAAATATGTATAGACTAGGCATGACTTGCTGGAGATATGTGAAGACGAAGCCTGACTTTATGTATAGACTACGCTTGACTAGCTGGAGATATGTGTAGACCAGGCATTACTTGCTGGAGATATATATAGACTAGGCATTACTTGCTGGAGATATATATAGACTAGTCCTGACTTCCTGGAAATATGTGTATACTAGGCCTGAGAAGCTGGAGATATGTATAGGCTAGGCATGACTTCCTGGAGATATGTACAGACTAGGCATAACTTGTTGGAGATATGTACAGACTAGGCATGACTTGCTGGAGATATGTATAGACTAGTCCTGACTTGCTGGAAATATGTGTATACTAGGCCTGAGAAGCTAGAGATATGTGTAGACCAGGCATGACTTGCTGGAGATATGTACAGACTAGGCATGACTTGCTGGAGATATGTGTAGACTAGGCCTGAGTTTCTGGAGATATGTGTAGTCTAGGCATGACTTGCTGGAGATTTGTACAGACTAGGCATTACTTGTTGGAGATATGTGTAGACTAGGCATGACTCGCTGGAGATATGTGTAGACTAGGCATGACTCGCTGGAGATATGTGTAGACTAGGCATGACTCGCTGGAGATATGTGTAGACTAGGCATGACTCGCTGGAGATATGTGTAGACTAGGCATGACTCGCTGGAGATATGTGTAGACTAGCCATGACTAGCTGAAGATATGTGTAGACTTGGTTTGACTGTTGTGACTGGGTCACCGAGGAGGAAAGCAAGACCAAGCTGAGCCACAGAAAACCAGAGAGGTTGGTAACTAAGCAGATTGCAGACCTATCCACACAACTAGCAGTGCCGTGGAGCGTACCTACGATGATTCTAGACGCCTCGACACAGCCTGAGAACTAAATAAGCCTAAAGCAAGAAAGGGGAAATCTAAACTGCCCCAGACCAGACCCCAAAAGAATAGATAGCCCCTAAACATATATTGTCGGTGAGACAAGATGAAAACACAATCGCAGGTAGGAAAATAGGCTAAGCAAACGATGGGCCCAAACTAACTAGACAGGACAGGAAAGGAAAGACACTGTCTGCAATCACGCAAAAAACCCTGCAAAAAATGCCCAACACTTCTGATAGAAAAAAACCCTGAAGTCACTAGACTTCTCCCACTATATCAGCACTCTGGTATATTCTGAAAGCCGAGCAAAGAGAGGCCAATCTAATAAGGGACAAAAACAAACTGGCACAAACAGTAGCATAAGGATGGAAATCAAGCACAGCCCCAGTGGGGCTGGCTGACCACACAAAAATCCCGCCGAGCTCCTGGTTGTGACTGCTCTCCCTCTCTTCTCTCTGTGTTAGGGAAGAGTCAGACGCCATATAACTCCGACGAGCGCTAAGACTGGCCGTCTGCTCTCCTGGCTCTAGCGTCACAGCTGCATAGAAATACAGCGATTTGTATAAGTTTTCACCCCTCTTGGCTTGTTACCTATCTTGTTACCTGTGTGTAAATATTTTTGTAATCTGATTTGTGGGTGATAAATCAGCACTAAATAGTGTAAGTTGGTGAAGTGAGAAAAATATAGGCATACAATAATTTTTTGGTTGGGTTCTAAAAATCTACCTGTGCATATGTGTTCACGCCTTTTGTCATGAAGCCCCTAAAATTTTCTGGTGCAAGCGATTCCTTTCATAAGTGAAAGATTGCACCCAGGTGGTCTTCCTCAGTGTCACATGGTCTGTCAGTATACACACACCTTTTCGGAGAGTCCACAGAGGCTGCGACCCCAGTAAAGTGAAGCTGTCGGGTCCCCATTCCCTCTAACTCACTGATGAGTAAGTTCCCGGCCTATCCGGCCCTAGATAACATTTTTCGAGTCAAATGGCGCTTGTTGCCCCGGACTAGTCCGCCCTCTTTCCATGTTCTCGTGCCCCTGTGGGCGTGATAACATAATGTGCACACGTGGGGTCATCACCGCTTATGCGGATCTAGCGCATGCGCCGCTCATTCCGGCCACGTCACTGCGTCTCTGAAGCCGGGTGTACGCACTCCGCATGACCAAAAGTTATCTTCCAAACTTCTGCACATGCGCCGTGCGCCTCTGGAGCCGGCTGGATTTTACCATCGAGGTCAGAAAATCTTCTATATTTGATGACAGAAGATTTTAGGGTTTTTTATTTTAACTTTTTCACACTTTTTGCCTCCACTTTTCAGACTCTGGAGCTGCCTTCATTTTCCATGACCCCGTCCCATCGTCAGGTTGTGTCTGAGGGGACAGCCTCGCTTTCCAGTGCACGGCGTCCTACATAGCCAGGACATGCCGGTGTTGTGCTCTCCGGATGGGAGGACTGTGGGAACGGACGAGGCGCAGGGGATTTTTGTTGAGAAGGACATGATCCACAGCTGATCACTGATCGCCAGGTGCCCCGTGTTCTCTGATATATCATCGGTGTATATATACGTTGTGTCATGGACAAACCATAAAATCCCTATAGGAGTTTGTATAAGAAGCCAGCAGCCTAAAGATCACTGCGCATATTGGGGCATAAAGAGTCATTTATTCTGTTATTTCTCCTGATTTACCAAACCCCGGAGAATTGTCTGCATCGCCCTGCAAGACCCCACAGTTTCCCCAGACTTCTACCCCCGGAGCTGGATGGGGGGCGATGCCGCGTCCTATAGACATTTTCAGCATTCTCAGCGCATGCATGGCCAGAAATATTCAGACCTGCGGGTACAAGTTACAGGGGGGTTGTCAGGTTTACAAGAGAGTTTTTCCAGCAAAAACCTGATCTGGACTGTAATGTGTAATCCCCAGTACATAAGTGTAAGAGCGCGTTCACACTGCGGCAATGTCACAGACAAAACCCAGAGGAAAATAACACAAAAATATGTATTTGGTCCAAACAGCGCTCAGTCCCCTGTGTTATATATATAAGACGTGCTGTTAGTATCTGCTTATTTTCTGTAGGGTATGGGCTCATTTTCTTTTTTTCCTAGGTTCTGTCTGTGAAATGGCCGCAGTGTGAACTTGCTCTTACACTTTGCACACATGCCAGCTTATAGTCCAGCTCAGTTTTTTGTTTCTTTTTGGGAGCGGGGGGTTGTATGTAATTTTTTTGTAAATTTGCTATACTGTTCCAGAAATATGAGCCTTTTTATTTACTTGCTATAATTATGCTCTTCACTAAGGAGAGGTGACTTACAAGGAAATATAATGCAGCCCAAAGACCCGCCCCAGAGGATCCTGTGAGCCCCGCCCCATGGTAACGTCAGTACTAAATAAAAAGGCCCATATCCCCGATACGTGCAGAAAAGGTACGGAACACTCTGGGGAACAGCAGGGAGAAAATAAGAGCACAACCTGGCCATTGTTGTCCTGGTGGCAGGTCCTCTTTACAGTCTTTTATCTTCTGTGGTGAATGCTCCAGGAGGTGAGTTATGGCCGTGGAAGGTGTGAGGTTATTATAATAGTATTGCCTGAGTGTGTGGTTGTGACACCTTGATCCCCTTTTTAGTGCACTGACCATTTCCAACATACAAGCTGGATCACCCGGGAACTGGGGCTGCCGGGTGCAGAGCAGGCGAGGTAATGACAGCGGGACTGTGGACATCGTGGTGCTGGAGAGTTCCGCACAGTATTGCCCCATGGACAGAGTGATCAACAACAGAGGGGATTTCAGGTGGGTGAGCATTTCATTCCTTGGGGGTTTTGGCCTGTTTTACCATTATTCATCTGTCATCAGGCACTGAGTATTTCATAGACATATTTACCCATAACACAGGGGCTTCATCAGCGTAATGGCTGTTGTAACGTGTTCCCAAAGAGCATCTGGCACCAGACTGACCATTTCTGGTGCTACTGACCCTCTGGATATTCATCAGAGGGTCAGACTTATTTTGTCCTCTCTACTAATCAGAAACTGTGCACTTATGGGTTTTTACTGGATGGTTGGGAAGCCATCGCTGCTGGCTAGTGCGGATTGCCAAAGCTGACCCAGAGGTGGTAGCAGTAACCAACCTGACAGCACTAGCCTGAGCAAGACGCTGGAACGACGTCTTCACTGAGCAGGCTCCTCTGCGGCTGGGACTGAATGGGAGACCACAGAAGGCAAGGCTCGAGATTCCTCCTGTGCAGGGGCAGGAATCCGACACCTAACATACAGTGGGGAAAAAAAGTATTTAGTCAGTCAGCAATAGTGCAAGTTCCACCACTTAAAAAGATGAGAGGCGTCTGTAATTTACATCATAGGTAGACCTCAACTATGGGAGACAAACTGAGAAAAAAAAATCCAGAAAATCACATTGTCTGTTTTTTTTTCATTTTATTTGCATATTATGGTGGAAAATAAGTATTTGGTCAGAAACAAGCAATCAAGATTTCTGGCTCTCACAGACCTGTAACTTCTTCTTTAAGAGTCTCCTCTTTCCTCCACTCATTACCTGTAGTAATGGCACCTGTTTAAACTTGTTATCAGTATAAAAAGACACCTGTGCACACCCTCAAACAGTCTGACTCCAAACTCCACTATGGTGAAGACCAAAGAGCTGTCAAAGGACACCAGAAACAAAATTGTAGCCCTGCACCAGGCTGGGAAGACTGAATCTGCAATAGCCAACCGGTTTGGAGTGAAGAAATCAACTGTGGGAGCAATAATTAGAAAATGGAAGACATACAAGACCACTGATAATCTCCCTCGATCTGGTGCTCCACGCAAAATCCCACCCCGTGGGGTCAGAATGATCACAAAAACGGTGAGCAAAAATCCCAGAACTACGCGGGGGGACCTAGTGAATGAACTGCAGAGAGCTGGGACCAATGTAACAAGGCCTACCATAAGTAACACACTACGCCACCATGGACTCAGATCCTGCAGTGCCAGACGTGTCCCACTGCTTAAGCCTGTACATGTCCGGGCCCGTCTGAAGTTTGCTAGAGAGCATTTGGATGATCCAGAGGAGTTTTGGAAGAATGTCCTATGGTCTGATAAAACCAAACTGGAACTGTTTGGTAGAAACACAACTTGTCGTGTTTGGAGGAAAACGAATACTGAGTTGCATCCATCAAACACCATACCTACTGTAAAGCATGGTGGTGGAAACATCATGCTTTGGGGCTGTTTCTCTGCAAAGGGGCCAGGACGACTGATCCGGGTACATGAAAGAATGAATGGGGCCATGTATCGTGAGATTTTGAGTGCAAACCTCCTTCCATCAGCAAGGGCATTGAAGATGAAACGTGGCTGGGTCTTTCAACATGACAATGATCCAAAGCACACCGCCAGGGCAACGAAGTAGTGGCTTCGTAAGAAGCATTTCAAGGTCCTGGAGTGGCCTAGCCAGTCTCCAGATCTCAACCCTATAGAAAACCTTTGGACGGAGTTGAAAGTCCGTGTTGCCAAGCGAAAAGCCAAAAACATCACTGCTCTAGAGGAGATCTGCATGGAGGAATGGGCCAACATACCAACAACAGTGTGTGGCAACCTTGTGAAGACTTACAGAAAACGTTTGACCTCTGTCATTGCCAACAAAGGATATATCACAAAGTATTGAGATGAAATTTTGTTTCTGACCAAATACTTATTTTCCACCATAATATGCAAATAAAATGAAAAAAAAACAGACAATGTGATTTTCTGGATTTTTTTTTCTCAGTTTGTCTCCCATAGTTGAGGTCTACCTATGATGTAAATTACAGACGCCTCTCATCTTTTTAAGTGGTGGAACTTGCACTATTGCTGACTGACTAAATACTTTTTTTCCCCACTGTATGTGGCATGATGTATTACCTGAGAGGTGTTGCAGGTAATATGTTGTTGGATGGAGAATTTTTTTTTTTTTTGCCATCCACAGATGTGAATGAAGAAGATCTCACTATATTTTTGCCCGACACACAATTGCCGCACGACTTTCCTTTGTCTTGTACCCAGGTGTGCTTCCCAGCATGCGCTCTGCTCTGTCTTGTACTCAGGTGTGCTTCCCAGCATGCGCTCTGCTCTGTCTTGTACTCAGGCGTGATTCCCAGCACGTGCTTTCCTCAGTCTTGTACTCAGGCGTGCTTCCCTGCACGCGCTCTGCTCTGTATTGTACCCAGGCGTGCTTCCCAGCTTGCGCTCTGCTCTGTCTTGTACCCAGGCGTGCTTCCCAGCATGCGCTCAGCTATGTCTTGTACTCAGGCGTGTTTCCCTGCACGCACTCTGCTCTGTCTTGTACCCAGGCGTGCTTCCCAGCATGCGCTCTGCTCTGTCTTTTACCCAGGCGTGCTTCCCAGCATGCGCTCTGCTCTGTCTTATACTCAGGCGTGCTTCCCAGCGTGCACTCTGCTCTGTCTTGTACCCAGGCGTGCTTCCCAGCATTCGCTCTGCTCTGTCTTGTGCTCAGGCGTGCTTGCCAGCACGCGCTCTGCTCTGTCTTTTACCCAGGCGTGCTTTCCAGCATGCGCTCTGCTCTATCTTGTACTCAGGTGTGCTTCCCAGCACACGCTCTGCTCTGTCTTGTACTCAGGCGTGCTTCCCAGCATGCAGTCTCCTCTGTTTTGTACTGAGGCGTGCTTTCCAGCACGTGCTCTCCTCTGTCTTGTACGTAGGCATGCTTCCCAGCACGTGCTCTCCTCTGTCTTGTTCGCAGGCATGCTTCCCAGCACGTGCTCTCCTCTGTCTTGTTCCCAGGCGTGCTTCCCAGCATGCGCTCTCCTCTGTCTTGTTCCCAGGCGTGCTTCCCAGCATGCGCTCTCCTCTGTCTTGTTCCCAGGCATGCTTCCCCGCATGCTGTCTCCTCTGTCTTGTACTCAGGCGTGCTTCCCAGCACGTGCTCTCTTCTGTCTTGTACCCAGACGTGCTTCCCAGCATGCAGTCTCCTCTATTTTGAACTCAGGCATGCTTCCCAGCACGCGCTCTGCTCTGTCTTGTTCCCAGGCATGCTTCCCCGCATGCTGTCTCCTCTGTCTTGTACTCAGGCGTGCTTCCCAGCACGTGCTCTCTTCTGTCTTGTACCCAGACGTGCTTCCCAGCATGCAGTCTCCTCTGTTTTGTACTCAGGCTTGCTTCCCAGCACGCGCTCTGCTCTGTGTTGTCTTTGAACCGGCCACCTGGTTCCAGCAGTCATGGTACTTTGTTCCCCTGGGCCTGCTCCTGATGCTCCCTGTATAGGGGGTGGTCCTCACTAGGTCAGCTCGCCCGGGGTGGGTTGGTATCACGGCCCAGAGTGTCCACTCCAGGAGTCGTCACATGAACAAGGGTGGGTGGTTTTGCTGGGCGTAAAAGAGTTGTTATGGAAAAGGTTGAGGTGTACCCCACAGGGGAAAATGTTTGCCAGCCAACACACTTGGTGTATGGGCATTACAAGTCAAGGAGACCGCTCCTTTTTTAGTGGGACATTTTTTGCTAAGACGCCCTCCTCCATGTTTCTTCCAAGGGGATTGGAGTTATTGGGGTGCATATGACTTGGTAGCAGGTCAGACCTTGCTGTCAATGCAACATTTTTTAGGGACGCCCTCCTGGACATCTCGTGAAAGGGGTATTGGGGTGCGTCGTAATTCTTGGCAGCCCATCCACTCAATGCAAGAGTCCCTCCTTCATAAAGGAAACAAGATGTGTCTGCTTATGTGTCACACACCACATGGCAGCTAGGGTTGGGAAATGTTACAATGACATTTCCCAGTGAATGCATTTGTTTTGGTTGAAAGCAATGATAAAGTTGAAATACGCTTCAAAAACGTTGCGTCTGAACATATCCCATGTAGTGGAGGAACATTATGGTCTGGGGTTAATTATTTTGCCTTATATACAAGTCATTAACCTGGAAAGGATGTACCGTAACATATTTCCCAGCAAAGTCCATTTTGGTTTCGTTTTGGTATGTTTTTTGGTGCATCAGTAAAAATGGCATGAAACTGACAACATTATATAAAGCTGTGACCTAGGAGTCAGGAATGCTTCCAGGGGCGATCCCCATGATGTCCCCGTGTCATTTGAGCAATGTTTCCATCATTTTCAGACGTTTTTAGACCTTAAAAGGATCCCCGGTGGGGATCGCGGTAAAAATGCTCGGGTCTCCCATAGACTTACATTGGGCTCGTTGTTCTGTCCGAGTACCTGAGTATTCCAATTTGCTCGACCCGAACAACGAGCACCCGAGCATTTTAGTGCTCGCCCATCACTAATGATTACCAGTTACTTTACTGTTTAACTTTATTCAAAACCCTTATTTCTTACTATTGTTGAAAGCTGTTTTCAATTGGACCACTGATGCAATATGTACTATTAGCTAATTTACCTTTAAGACACTTGTTACTCTGCTTTAAAAATAGATTTAATAATGTAATTGGTCCAATTGGATTTGGACTTCATATCATCAGAGAATCTAAAAACTTTTTTTTTCATACGTTGAAGCTTATAAGCACTAATTGTATGTACAAGGGTACTGATCTAATATGTACTAATATTGCTACTTGGCATCAGGAATAATTTCATCGATCTAAATGTACCTGACTACCTATTATTTGAGAATTCATCAATTATTATTTTTTTATACATTGAAGCTTATAAGCGCTAACAGTATTTTATTGTTTTGCAGAAGAATTGGATGCTTTTTCTTTTATTTTCTCTGGACCAAATCATAATAGTAACACTAGTTTATTGGTATTCAATCTATTGCTCCTAATATTGGGTATAACGATCCCTCTGTTTGCAAGTCCATTTTTCTTGTGTTTACCCATTGGAAATTTTTTTAAAATTTGTGTATTATACAGTATTCAATAAAGTGTATTATCTTTTAAAATTTACTGAGCATCTGCTTCCGTATATTCACATCCAGTACGTTTTCTAAATGGCGCAGACTTCAGATCTTAATGACACAGCTCGGTTATCAAGTAAATGATGATGAGAAGTAGCTGAGTGCTCCACCATCAATTCACTTATCATCCTGCAGCACAAGAGGAGCTCTGATTAAACCCCTCAGTTATTAGGCATCAGGCGCAGGTCTACACATCTGTATAGTGCTGTCACATGATAATATTCCTAGCAATACATGTGATATCATGGATCACTATGTTAGTAGAAGTCTGTTATGATGAGTCACCGAAGGAGGAAAAAACAAAATACCAGCTAAGTCCAGAAAAACCAGAGAGGTTGGCAGCTATCAGATTGCAGACCCCTGAACCTATCCACATCAACTAGCAGTAGCCGTGGGGGGTTCCTACGGTGCCCTAGACCCCTCGATCACAGCCAGAGAACTATATAGCCTAAAGACAGAAAGGGGAAAAACTAAACTGCCCCAGAGCAGACCCCAAAGCAATAGGCAGCCCCCAACATATAATGACGGTGAAGCAAGATGAAAACACTAACACAGATAGATAGGTTGTGCAAATGATGGGGCCCAAGCTAACTACATAGGACAGGATAGGAAAGCTGCTGTCTGCCATCCGCAAAAACCCTATCAAAATGAGCCAACCGACTGATAGGAAGAACAGGCCCTGAAGTCGCTAGGCTTCAAAAGACTATATCAGCACTCAGGTATATTCTGAAGACAGAGCAAAATATCAACAGATCAGAGACAAAAAATGGAATACAGCTCACCCCCGGCCGGGGATGGCAGAACTCCCAAAAAACAAGGCAAAACAAAAACAAAACTGAAGAGTACAAAGCAGAGCAGAAAAACTTAGCTTTGAGATGCAGGAATCAGACTGGTCTCCAAGAATCCAGCAGGAAAATCACCAGCCAGGAAGAAGGGCGTCGGCAGCCTTATATCCAGTCCTCAATTCCAGCCACCCAGTCATCATCTAGCTGCCCATGTGTTTGGTAATCAGCCTCACTAGGAAAAAGCAATTAGTTCCAGCTGCGTGTAAAAAATTTCTTCTTTATTTCAACATTAAAATTATGTCATCTTCATAGTAAATGCCATACACACGGACACGGCAACGCGTTTCGATCTGTAAGATCTTTGTCAGAGCCATAGAGATACACTGATCTCAGCTGCATATATACTGCATTTGATCCAATGACATGCACAAATACAATCACATGACAATTAACTCATTAAAATTACATAGCAATGTACAAAATAAATTAAAACACATGTTGCAAAAGAGAAATATTTATCTTTTCAACAATAATGAAGCATTAGGTCATTTCGTTTATTTAAACCATTCGGGGATCGGACATCTAGGTGATAAATCCAAAAAGCCTCTCTTGTTAACAGGCGTCGCTTTGAATCTCCGCCGCGGAAAGGAATTTTAACCTGTTCTATTCCTTGCACTTTAAAACCCGGACTCCTCTGATAATTACTTGAGTGCTTCAGACGATAATGCACCAACCAGTGTGAATATAGGCCAACATTTTTCAAAAAACGCAAGAGGCGCGGGGGTCGCAAGCACCACAGGCGCAGTAGGAATTACTACCCGCAAGAAGCATTACATGACCAAGTAATTAAGAATGTACAAAATTATTCATCTAGAGAGTTAACTCCAGATCAAATTGAGGTCTTATCTTTGGGGTTAAACTTTGCTCCGGATCAGGACTTTGATTTGTTCACAACTATACTAGATGTGAATAAGTTCATGCGGAACTTGACTGTCAAAAAACACTTTATGAATGATTCACAAACAACAATGAATGAAGAAGGAGAATGTGATGACAACACTCAGACAATAACTAACGAATTTTTACATATGAGCTTTCAGGAGCAGGTGTCATTGGTAACTTTACAAGATTTGGATACAGAAGAAAATAGAGAGATGGAATATGTTAATCAGTCATTAAATTTTTCCACAAAAAATCCCTATTTCTATCCGGTCCACGCGAGATCTGAGTGTATGGACCGATTCCAAGATATAGTGGAAAAGGAATTGCAAATTTTGTTTAATCAAAAAAATAGTAAATTTAAAAATCTATCTGGCAAGCAATTTATAGCCCTAAGAGAATTAAAATCAATGACAGATATTGTTATAAAAATGTCAGATAAAGGTGGGGTAGTTGTGGTTCTAGATTCTAAAGATTATTATGATAAAATGATTGAGTTATTGTCAGATGAATTGACATACAGGAAACTGGATTATAACCCTTTAGAACAATTTAGGGATAAAACTAATCAAATTATCATGGAAGGTTTGGAGTTAGGAGTCATTACTAAAAAACAGGCAGAATATCTGCAAGTGAAAAAACCGGTGCTTCCAATCATATATGGAGTACCCAAAATACACAAAGGCTGCGGCATTCCTCCTATGCGACCGATTGTCTCAGGCATCGGTTCAGCACATGAGCATTTGTCACAATGGGTCGACACATTGTTGCAACCCCTTGTACAGAGGATGCCTGGCTATATTAGAGATTCCAAACAGGTGTTACAAATGTTTTCTAACAAGATGTGGTTGTCATCATATTCACGGCTTAGTTGTGATGTAGTATCATTATATACATGTATCCCTCATGATTTAGCAATAAGAGCTTTGCAATTTCATTTAAAAAGGTTTAGTAACTACTCTATGGATCTAATTAATTATATTTTGCAAGTAGTAATATTTTTGATGTCACATAATTTTTTCTCCTTCAACCAGTGTTATTATTTACAGTTGAAGGGAGTAGCCATGGGAGCCAAATTTTCACCGTCCCTTGCAAATCTGGTTATGTCGTATTGGGAATATGAATTTATTTTCTCAGATTCCAATCCTTTTTATGGACAGGTGGCATGGTATGGCAGATATATCGATGATACCCTATTAATTTGGGATGGAGATGTATCTGCCATACCTGCCTTTATGCTATATCTAAACTCTAACCAATACAATATTAAATTTACGCATGAACATAATATGGAACATATATCTTTTTTGGATTTGGATTTATTTGGTGTTGAGGGGGAAATAATCTCTACGAAAACACATCATAAACCCTATAGTGGGAATACCATCTTACATGCGACTAGCAGTCACAATAAACATACCCTCAAAGCAATACCAGTAGGAGAACTCACAAGGGTTAAACGTAATTGTAGTGAAGAGAGTAATCTAGATAGTGAACTGGAACATGTAAAGAAAAAATTAAAAAATCGCATGTATCCGGATTGGTCTTTGAATCGAGCACAACAAATAGTAAAAAATAAAAAACGTAATAAAATGATTTTTTCTGGTGGCAACGCAAATGAGACAGTTATTGGAAAGAAACCGTATATTTGTTTTCAGTTCAGTCTCCAATTTCCACAAATCAAGGGAATCATTAATAGATATTTGCCCATTTTATATGAAGATAGTAAATTGGCCGATATATTAAAGCCAGGTATTAATATAGTATCGAGAAGAGCTCCTACATTGGGAGACAAATTATCACCTAATTTATTTTCTCTCAATAATAAAACCTGGTTAACCTGTAATGGTTTTTTCAGATGTGGAGCTACAAAATGCAAAACATGTAGATATGCAAATGTCACAAAAAAATTTTCTGATGCGGCAAATAAAGTGCAATATACCATAAAACAATATATCAATTGTAATTCAACTAATGTAATATACAAGATAGATTGCACCATTTGCAAATTATCATATATAGGGTGCACATCTAGAAAAATGAAGATGCGCATTAGGGAACATCTACATGATATTGAGAATACGAATAACATGAATCGTAATATATCAGCTGTGTCGCAGCATTTCATTAGGCACCATGCTAGAAATACCTCGAGTTTTAAAGTGCAAGGAATAGAACAGGTTAAAATTCCTTTCCGCGGCGGAGATTCAAAGCGACGCCTGTTAACAAGAGAGGCTTTTTGGATTTATCACCTAGATGTCCGATCCCCGAATGGTTTAAATAAACGAAATGACCTAATGCTTCATTATTGTTGAAAAGATAAATATTTCTCTTTTGCAACATGTGTTTTAATTTATTTTGTACATTGCTATGTAATTTTAATGAGTTAATTGTCATGTGATTGTATTTGTGCATGTCATTGGATCAAATGTAGTATATATGCAGCTGAGATCAGTGTATCTCTATGGCTCTGACAAAGATCTTACAGATCGAAATGCGTTGCCGTGTCCGTGTGTATGGCATTTACTATGAAGATGACATATTTTTAATGTTGAAATAAAGAAGAAATTTTTTACACGCAGCTGGAACTAATTGCTTTTTCCTATTGATTACACGTCAGTCCAGACGGAGCTCCGAGGTCTGCGGTGAACACTTGGTGAGCTGGCTTTTGTTTGTTTTCAAATCAGCCTCACTACCTTCCTTCACCAGAGGAGGGAGTTCATCAGACCTCAATGGTGAAGGGAAAAATGAACTCACAACAGAAGCCATTATAATGATATGACAAGGGAGAAAATATCATATATGTCCTACTGCTCTGCTTATTAATGCTCAGCTCCGAAACTACTCCTTAATAATACTACAATACTGTGCCCAAAGCCTTCTGCTGTACTACTGCCAAATTTACCCACCATACATTGCGTAAGACACATGGACTATAGTCGTATGGGTCTGAATGTTGACACTAGAATTGATGTTTGGGAAATTGCTGAATGGCAGCTGTTTACCTCTTATATCAGCTCCTAGGGATTATTATCTGCTATCTTTGAAAAACAGGGACGCAGGGTCATTGAACAATCATGTTTGCTAATATGTTGATTTCACATTGTACCAAGCCATGGAGCTTGTTTACTTGGAAAACAGAGGAAGACAAACTATGCAAATTAATTAAATACTCAAACAATGAGGTATGAGACACTGCAAACATCCCCCAATCCTGTGGAAAAAATACCTGAATAAGAGCTGTGATGTATAAAAGAGGATCTGCTTCTGTATCAGGTAAACTTTACAAATCACAGCCAGAAACACTCTACAAGACAGCTGCCGGTACACCATGGCTCCATCAAGAGGGACACAGATTTAACATTCTACAGGATGCCAGCTTAACGACCTCAGCCCCAGCTGGAAGAATACTGATCTGCTACATTGACCATCACTGAACCCATGGTCCGCTCTGAAAACCACCTGAAAAATCACTCAGAAACTGCAACAAAATTTCTATGTATCTCTTCAGTGTCTTTGAAATTCTTCAGGTTTCCAAAAACACCAAGAGGTTGAAAGAAGTGAGCCGACCATTCTTCAGGCATATTCTGTTTCGCAGAGGCTCAACCCCAGAAGATGCCTGGGTGTCAGTTGGAGCATTTAGTGACTTTTTGTCTTAAAAACGCTCTCATTTTATGCATTGCTTAATGGACTTATCAAAACTTCTGACAATAGGTCCAAGAAGCACTAAAAAAAGCTTAAGAAAATGAGACTGCATACGTTTGGGCAGCAAGGTGGCTCAGTGGTTAGCACTGCTGCCTTACAGCACTGAGGACCTATGTTCACATCCCACCATGGACAACATCTGCAATGAGTTTGAATGCTCTCCCATGTTTGTGTGGGTTTCCTCCAGATTCTCTGGTTTTCTCCCACAGTTCAAAAACATTCTGATATGGAATTTAGATTGTGAGCCCCAATGGGGACAATTTCAATAATGTTTGTAAAGTGCTGTGGAATAAATGGCTCTATATAATGGGTAAAATCAGTAATGTATATGCTGCTTACATAGACATTCATATATTTAGAAACAGGAATGTTACATTATTATTTTCATCAACTAACAAAATGCAGAGTTAAGTTTGATCATTATTAGATGAAAAAATCTCACTAAAAATATTTATAATTTTTTTTATTGATAATAGGATAGAAGGAAAAGGGAGGAAGAAGATCGGGAACAGAATCAGTAGTCGAAATCATAGTCAGGAGGGAATCCGGGGTCAGATAACAGTAAGAGCCCAGTCAGACAAGCAGTATGAATACAGCGGAGCCTGGTGACAGAGGCGATACATGTCCGGCAAGAGATGTAACAGAAGGCCACAGGTAGATGGTGAAGGTTCTTCTATACAGGTCCAGCAGTGATAGTGGATCTGCTGGACTTCAAGGAGGGAGAAGATCGGGAACAGAATCAGTAGTCGAAATCATAGTCAGGAGGGAATCCGGGGTCAGATACCAGTAAGAGCCCAGTCAGACAAGCAGTATGAATACAGCGGAGCCTGGTGACAGAGGTGATACATGTCCGGCAAGAGATGTAACAGAAGGCCACAGGTAGATGGTGAAGGATCAGGGGCTGGCTGGCACATTTTAGCCTGGGAGCCAAGCACACAGCAGTGGCCCATGAGTAGCGGCCCGTCGTTAAAAAGGTTGTCCGATCTTTAGCTACAAGTCTAAAGTCACTATATGTGAATCCTCACATTATGTGCACTGTGAGGATTCTCTGGTGCTGGCGGTGGGAGCGGGCACTTATATGATCAAGTATGTGATGTGTTTATTCCCGGCCATATTACAACTAGACTGTTTCTGGCCTTGCTCCATACAGGTGTAATAAGTGGGGCTGAGCAAGGCTAGTTGTCATGTATGCAAATCACATACCTGCAGTCACGCGCCCGCCGAATCACAACAGCACTGCGAGCAATGTGAGGATTCACGAGTCTGCAGTCACAGAGTGACTTGTAACTTAAATCTGGACAACCCCTTTAACATGTTTACCTCCGGCTGCTTCACAGGCTATATGCCTACTACTGTATTGCCTGTCTGAGAGCTGTTCAATGAAAAACCAGAAAGTACTGGGATCAGCTCAGATGAGCGTTTCTATTGATCGGACAAATCACATATTATGCTCATTATTAATTTTAAACTGGATATACATTTTCAGATATGTAGTAAAGCAAAGTATGCAATGCTTCTCATCATTACCTAGGATTTTTTTTTCCAATGCTCTATACTGGTCACACCTGGACCTGCCTACAGAACCTCAGATATCACATATGGAGCCATATAAGTTTCAGTTTTAACATAGCCATGCAGCACATTATGGTTTGCTACATGTGTACATGATCAGAACCAGTAGTAGAATGAAGTGACAGAACCGTCAGAAGATACATGCAGCACCAGAACCACCGACAAGTAGATGAATGCAGCAACAGAACCACCATCAGTAGATGAAAGCAGCAACAGAACCACCATCAGTAGATGAATGCAGAAACAGAACCACCATCAGTAGATGAATGCAGAAACAGAACCACCATCAGTAGATGAATGCAGGGCCAGGACCACCATCAGTAGATGAATGCAGGGCCAGAACCACCATCAGTAGATGAATGCAGGGCCAGAACCACCATCAGTAGATGAATGCAGGGCCAGAACCACCATCAGTAGATGAATGCAGCAACAGAACCACCATCAGTAGATGAATGCAGAAACAGAACCACCATCAGTAGATGAATGCAGGGTCAGAACCACCATCAGTAGATGAATGCAGGGCCAGAACCACCATCAGTAGATGAATGCAGGGTCAGAACCACCATCAGTAGATGAATGCAGCAACAGAACCACCATCAGTAGATGAATGCAGCAACAGAACCACCATCAGTAGATGAATGCAGGGTCAAAACCACCATCAGTAGATGAATGCAGCAACAGAACCACCATCAGTAGATGAATGCAGCAACAGAACCACCATCAGTAGATGAATGCAGGGTCAAAACCACCATCAGTAGATAAAAGCAGCAACAGAACCACCATCAGTAGATGAATGCAGCAACAGAACCACCATCAGTAGATGAATGCAGCAACAGAACCACCATCAGTAGATGAATGCAGCAACAGAACCACCATCAGTAGATGAATGCAGGGTCAGAACCACCATCAGTAGATGAATGCAGCAACAGAACCACCATCAGTAGATGAATGCAGCAACAGAACCACCATCAGTAGATGAATGCAGGGTCAAAACCACCATCAGTAGATAAAAGCAGCAACAGAACCATCATCAGTAGATGAATGCAGCAACAGAACCACCATCAGTAGATGAATGCAGGGTCAGAACCACCATCAGTAGATGAATGCAGCAACAGAACCACCATCAGTAGATGAATGCAGCAACAGAACCACCATCAGTAGATGAATGCAGGGTCAGAACCACCATCAGTAGATGAATGCAGCAACAGAACCACCATCAGTAGATGAATGCAGCAACAGAACCACCATCAGTAGATGAATGCAGGGTCAGAACCACCATCAGTAGATGAATGCAGGGCCAGAACCACCATCAGTAGATGAATGCAGGGTCAGAACCCCCATCAGTAGATGAATGCAGCAACAGAACCACCATCAGTAGATGAATGCAGCAACAGAACCAACATCAGTAGATGAATGCAGCAACAGAACCACCATCAGTAGATGAATGCAGCAACAGAACCACCATCAGTAGATGAATGCAGCAACAGAACCACCATCAGTAGATGAATGCAGGGTCAAAACCACCATCAGTAGATAAAAGCAGCAACAGAACCACCATCAGTAGATGAATGCAGCAACAGAACCACCATCAGTAGATGAATGCAGGGTCAGAACCACCATCAGTAGATGAATGCAGCAACAGAACCACCATCAGTAGATGAATGCAGCAACAGAACCACCATCAGTAGATGAATGCAGGGACACAGCCACCATCAGTAGATGAATGCAGCAACAGAACCACCATCAGTAGATGAATGCAGGGACACAGCCACCATCAGTAGATGAATGCAGCAACAGAACCACCATCAGTAGATGAATGCAGGGACAGAACCACCATCAGTAGATGAATGCAGCAACAGAACCACCATCAGTAGATGAATGCAGCAACAGAACCACCATCAGTAGATGAATGCAGCAACAGAACCACCATCAGTAGATGAATGCAGCAACAAAACCACCATCAGTAGATGAATGCAGCAACAGAACCACCATCAGTAGATGAATGCAGCAACAGAACCACCATCAGTAGATGAATGCAGCAACAGAACCACCATCAGTAGATGAATGCAGCAACAAAACCACCATCAGTAGATGAATGCACGGCCAGAACCACCATCAGTAGATGAATGCAGGGCCAGAACCACCATTAGCAGATGAATTCAGGGTCAGAACCACCATCAGTAGATGAATGCAGGGTCAGAATCACCATCAGTAGATGAATGCAGCAACAGAACCACCATCAGTAGATGAATGCAGCAACAGAACCACCATCAGTAGATGAATCCAGAAACAGAACCACCATCAGTAGATGAATGCAGGGCCAGAACCACCATCAGTAGATGAATGCAGGGCCAGAATCACCGTCAGTAGATGAATGCAGGGACAGAACCACCATCAGTAGATGAATGCAGCAACAGAACCACCATCAGTAGATGAATGCAGCAACAGAACCACCATCAGTAGATGAATGCAGGGCCAGAATCACCGTCAGTAGATGAATGCAGGGACACAGCCACCATCAGTAGATGAATGCAGGGCCAGAACCACCATTAGCAGATGAATGCAGGGTCAGAACCACCATCAGTAGATGAATGCAGCAACAGAACCACCATCAGTAGATGAATGCAGGGTCAGAACCACCATCAGTAGATGAATGCAGCAACAGAACCACCATCAGTAGATGAATGCAGCAACAGAACCACCATCAGTAGATGAATGCAGGGCCAGAATCACCGTCAGTAGATGAATGCAGGGACACAGCCACCATCAGTAGATGAATGCAGGGCCAGAACCACCATTAGCAGATGAATGCAGGAACAGAACCACCATTAGCAGATGAATGCAGGGTCAGAACCACCATCAGTAGATGAATGCAGCAACAGAACCACCATCAGTAGATGAATGCAGCAACAGAACCACTATCAGTAGATGAATGCACGGCCAGGACCACCATCAGTAGATGAATGCAGCAACAGAACCACCATCAGTAGATGAATGCACGGCCAGGACCACCATCAGTAGATGAATGCAGCAACAGAACCAACATCAGTAGATGAATGCAGCAACAGAACCACCATCAGTAGATGAATCCAGAAACAGAACCACCATCAGTAGATGAATGCAGAAACAGAACCACCATCAGTAGATGAATGCAGGGACACAGCCACCATCAGTAGATGAATGCAGGGCCAGAACCACCATCAGTAGATGAATCCAGAAACAGAACCACCATCAGTAGATGAATGCAGCAACAGAACCACCATCAGTAGATGAATGCAGGGACACAGCCACCATCAGTAGATGAATGCAGCAACAGAACCACCATCAGTAGATGAATCCAGAAACAGAACCACCATCAGTAGATGAATGCAGCAACAGAACCACCATCAGTAGATGAATGCAGGGCCAGAACCACCATCAGTAGATGAATGCAGCAACAGAATCACCATCAGTAGATGAATGCAGCAACAGAACCACCATCAGTAGATGAATGCAGCAACAGAACCACCATCACTAGATGAATGCAGGAACAGAACCACCATCAGTAGATGAATGCAGCAACAGAACCACCATCACTAGATGAATGCAGGAACACAGCCACCATCAGTAGATGAATGCAGGGACAGAACCACCATCAGTAGATGAATGTAACATTAGAATCACCGTCAGTAGGTGAATGCAGCGACAGAACCACCGTCAGTAGATGAATGCAGCAACAGAACCAACATCACTAGATGAATGCAGCAACAGAACCACCATCAGTAGATGAATGCAGCAACAGAACCAACATCAATAGATGAATGCAGGGACAGAACCACCATCAGTAGATGAATGTAACATTAGAACCACCGTCAGTAGATGAATGTAGGGACAGAACCACCGTCAGTAGATGAATGCAGCAACAGAACCACCATCAGTAGATGAATGTAACATTAGAACCACCGTCAGTAGATGAATGCAGCAACAGAACCACCATCAGTAGATGAATGTAACATTAGAACCACCGTCAGTAGATGAATGTAACATTAGAACCACCGTCAGTAGATGAATGCAGCGACAGAACCACCGTCAGTAGATGAATGCAGCGACAGAACCACCGTCAGTAGATGAATGTAACATTAGAACCACCGTCAGTAGGTGAATGCAGCGACAGAACCACCGTCAGTAGGTGAATGCAGCGACAGAACCACCGTCAGTAGATGAATGCAGCAACAGAACCACCATCAGTAGATGAATGTAACATTAGAACCACCGTCAGTAGATGAATCCAGAAACAGAACCACCATCAGTAGATGAATGTAACATTAGAACCACCGTCAGTAGGTGAATGCAGCGACAGAACCACCGTCAGTAGGTGAATGCAGCGACAGAACCACCATCAGTAGATGAATGCAGCGACAGAACCACCGTCAGTAGATGAATGCAGCAACAGAACCACCATCAGTAGATGAATGCAGCAACAGAACCACCGTCAGTAGATGAATCCAGAAACAGAACCACCATCAGTAGATGAATGCAGCAACAGAACCACCATCAGTAGATGAATGTAACATTAGAACCACCGTCAGTAGATGAATGCAGCAACAGAACCACCATCAGTAGATGAATGCACGGCCAGGACCACCATCAGTAGATGAATGCAGCAACAGAACCAACATCAGTAGATGAATGCAGCAACAGAACCACCATCAGTAGATGAATGTAACATTAGAACCACCGTCAGTAGGTGAATGCAGCGACAGAACCACCATCAGTAGATGAATGCACGGCCAGGACCACCATCAGTAGACGAATGCAGCAACAGAACCAACATCAGTAGATGAATGCAGCAACAGAACCACCATCAGTAGATGAATCCAGAAACAGAACCACCATCAGTAGATGAATGCAGCAACAGAACCACCATCAGTAGATGAATGTAACATTAGAACCACCGTCAGTAGATGAATGCAGCGACAGAACCACCGTCAGTAGATGAATGCAGCGACAGAACCACCGTCAGTAGATGAATGTAACATTAGAACCACCGTCAGTAGGTGAATGCAGCGACAGAACCACCGTCAGTAGGTGAATGCAGCGACAGAACCACCGTCAGTAGATGAATGCAGCAACAGAACCACCATCAGTAGATGAATGTAACATTAGAACCACCGTCAGTAGATGAATGTAACATTAGAACCACCATCAGTAGGCGAATGCAGCGACAGAACCACCGTCAGTAGGTGAATGCAGCGACAGAACCACCATCAGTAGATGAATGCAGCGACAGAACCACCGTCAGTAGATGAATGCAGCGACAGAACCACCGTCAGTAGATGAATGCAGCAACAGAACCACCATCAGTAGATGAATGTAACATTAGAACCACCGTCAGTAGGTGAATGCAGCGACAGAACCACCGTCAGTAGATGAATGCAGCAACAGAACCACCATCAGTAGATGAATGTAACATTAGAACCACCGTCAGTAGATGAATGTAACATTAGAACCACCATCAGTAGGTGAATGCAGCGACAGAACCACCGTCAGTAGATGAATGCAGCAACAGAACCACCATCACTAGATGAATGTAACATTAGAACCACCGTCAGTAGATGAATGTAACATTAGAACCACCGTCAGTAGATGAATGCAGCGACAGAACCACCGTCAGTAGATGAATGCAGCGACAGAACCACCGTCAGTAGATGAATGTAACATTAGAACCACCGTCAGTAGGTGAATGCAGCGACAGAACCACCGTCAGTAGGTGAATGCAGCGACAGAACCACCGTCGGTAGATGAATGCAGCAACAGAACCACCATCAGTAGATGAATGTATCATTAGAACCACCGTCAGTAGATGAATGTAACATTAGAACCACCATCAGTAGGTGAATGCAGCGACAGAACCACCGTCAGTAGGTGAATGCAGCGACAGAACCACCATCAGTAGATGAATGCAGCGACAGAACCACCGTCAGTAGATGAATGCATCAACAGAACCACCGTCAGTAGATGAATGCAGCAACAGAACCACCATCAGTAGATGAATGCAGCAACAGAACCACCATCAGTAGATGAATGCAGCAACAGAACCACCGTCAGTAGATGAATCCAGAAACAGAACTACCATCAGTAGATGAATGCAGCAACAGAACCACCATCAGTAGATGAATGTAACATTAGAACCACCGTCAGTAGATGAATGCAGCGACAGAACCACCATCAGTAGATGAATGCACGGCCAGGACCACCATCAGTAGATGAATGCAGCAACAGAACCAACATCAGTAGATGAATGCAGCAACAGAACCACCATCAGTAGATGAATCCAGAAACAGAACCACCATCAGTAGATGAATGCAGCAACAGAACCACCATCAGTAGATGAATGTAACATTAGAACCACCGTCAGTAGGTGAATGCAGCGACAGAACCACCATCAGTAGATGAATGCATGGCCAGGACCACCATCAGTAGATGAATGCAGCAACAGAACCAACATCAGTAGATGAATGCAGCAACAGAACCACCATCAGTAGATGAATCCAGAAACAGAACCACCATCAGTAGATGAATGCAGCAACAGAACCACCATCAGTAGATGAATGTAACATTAGAACCACCGTCAGTAGATGAATGCAGCGACAGAACCACCGTCAGTAGATGAATGCAGCGACAGAACCACCGTCAGTAGATGAATGCAGCAACAGAACCACCATCAGTAGATGAATGTAACATTAGAACCACCGTCAGTAGATGAATGTAACATTAGAACCACCATCAGTAGGTGAATGCAGCGACAGAACCACCGTCAGTAGATGAATGCAGCAACAGAACCACCATCAGTAGATGAATGTAACATTAGAACCACCATCAGTAGGTGAATGCAGCGACAGAACCACCGTCAGTAGATGAATGCAGCAACAGAACCACCGTCAGTAGATGAATGTAACATTAGAACCACCATCAGTAGGTGAATGCAGCGACAGAACCACCGTCAGTAGATGAATGCAGCAACAGAACCACCGTCAGTAGATGAATGTAACATTAGAACCACCGTCAGTAGATGAATGCAGCGACAGAACCACCGTCAGTAGATGAATGCAGCGACAGAACCACCGTCAGTAGATGAATGCAGCAACAGAACCACCATCAGTAGATGAATGTAACATTAGAACCACCGTCAGTAGATGAATGTAACATTAGAACCACCATCAGTAGGTGAATGCAGCGACAGAACCACCGTCAGTAGATGAATGCAGCAACAGAACCACCATCAGTAGATGAATGTAACATTAGAACCACCATCAGTAGGTGAATGCAGCGACAGAACCACCGTCAGTAGATGAATGCAGCAACAGAACCACCGTCAGTAGATGAATGTAACATTAGAACCACCATCAGTAGGTGAATGCAGCGACAGAACCACCGTCAGTAGATGAATGCAGCAACAGAACCACCATCAGTAGATGAATGTAACATTAGAACCACCGTCAGTAGATGAATGTAACATTAGAACCACCATCAGTAGATGAATGCAGCGACAGAACCACCGTCAGTTGATGAATGCAGCAACAGAACCACCATCACTAGATGAATGTAACATTAGAACCACCGTCAGTAGATGAATGTAACATTAGAACCACCGTCAGTAGATTAATGCAGCGACAGAACCACCGTCAGTAGATGAATGCAGCGACAGAACCACCGTCAGTAGATGAATGTAACATTAGAACCACCGTCAGTAGGTGAATGCAGCGACAGAACCACCGTCAGTAGGTGAATGCAGCGACAGAACCACCGTCAGTAGATGAATGCAGCAACAGAACCACCATCAGTAGATGAATGTAACATTAGAACCACCGTCAGTAGATGAATGTAACATTAGAACCACCATCAGTAGGTGAATGCAGCGACAGAACCACCGTCAGTAGGTGAATGCAGCGACAGAACCACCATCAGTAGATGAATGCAGCGACAGAACCACCGTCAGTAGATGAATGCAGCAACAGAACCACCGTCAGTAGATGAATGCAGCAACAGAACCACCATCAGTAGATGAATGCAGCAACAGAACCACCATCAGTAGATGAATGCAGCAACAGAACCACCGTCAGTAGATGAATCCAGAAACAGAACTACCATCAGTAGATGAATGCAGCAACAGAACCACCATCAGTAGATGAATGTAACATTAGAACCACCGTCAGTAGATGAATGCAGCGACAGAACCACCATCAGTAGATGAATGCACGGCCAGGACCACCATCAGTAGATGAATGCAGCAACAGAACCAACATCAGTAGATGAATGCAGCAACAGAACCACCATCAGTAGATGAATCCAGAAACAGAACCACCATCAGTAGATGAATGCAGCAACAGAACCACCATCAGTAGATGAATGTAACATTAGAACCACCGTCAGTAGGTGAATGCAGCGACAGAACCACCATCAGTAGATGAATGCACGGCCAGGACCACCATCAGTAGATGAATGCAGCAACAGAACCAACATCAGTAGATGAATGCAGCAACAGAACCACCATCAGTAGATGAATGTAACATTAGAACCACCGTCAGTAGATGAATGCAGCGACAGAACCACCGTCAGTAGATGAATGCAGCGACAGAACCACCGTCAGTAGATGAATGCAGCAACAGAACCACCATCAGTAGATGAATGTAACATTAGAACCACCGTCAGTAGATGAATGTAACATTAGAACCACCATCAGTAGGTGAATGCAGCGACAGAACCACCGTCAGTAGATGAATGCAGCAACAGAACCACCATCAGTAGATGAATGTAACATTAGAACCACCGTCAGTAGATGAATGTAACATTAGAACCACCATCAGTAGGTGAATGCAGCGACAGAACCACCGTCAGTAGATGAATGCAGCGACAGAACCACCATCAGTAGATGAATGCAGCGACAGAACCACCGTCAGTAGGTGAATGCAGCAACAGAACCACTGTCAGTAGATGAATGTAACATTAGAACCACCATCAGTAGGTGAATGCAGCGACAGAACCACCGTCAGTAGATGAATGCAGCGACAGAACCACCATCAGTAGATGAATGCAGGGACACAGCCACCATCAGTAGATTATTATTATTATTATTATTATTTATTGTTATAGCGCCATTTATTCCATGGCGCTTTACATGTGAGGGGGGTATACATAAAAACAAGTACAATAATCTTAAACAATACAAGTCATAACTGGTACAGGAGGAGAGAGGACCCTGCCCGCGAGGGCTCACAATCTTCAAGGGATGGGTGATAATACAGTAGGCGAGGGTAGAGCTGGTCGTGCAGCGGTTTGGTCGATCGGTGGTTACTGCAGGTTATAGGCTTGTCGGAAGAGGTGGGTCTTCAGGCTCTTTTTGAAGGTTTCGATGGTAGGTGAGAGTCTGATATGTTGTGGTAGAGAGTTCCAGAGTAGGGGTGATGCGCGAGAGAAATCTTGTATGCGATTGTGGGAAGAGGAGATAAGAGGGGAGTAGAGAAGGAGATCTTGTGAGGATCGGAGGTTGCGTGCAGGAAAGTACCGGGAGACGAGGTCACAGATGTATGGAGGAGACAAGTTGTGGATGGCTTTGTATGTCATGGTTAGGGTTTTGTAATGGAGTCTCTGGGCAATTGGGAGCCAGTGAAGGGATTGACAGAGGGGAGAAGCTGGGGAATAGCGGGGGGACAGGTGGATTAGCCGGGCAGCAGAGTTTAGAATAGATTGGAGGGGTGCGAGAGTGTTTGAGGGGAGGCCGCAGAGCATGAGGTTGCAGTAGTCAAGGCGAGAGATGATGAGGGCATGGACTAGGGTTTTTGCAGATTCTTGGGTGAGGAATGAACGGATGCGTGAAATATTTTTGAGTTGAAGTCGGCAGGAAGTGGAAAGGGTTTGGATATGTGGTTTGAAGGAGAGATCAGCATCAAGGATTACTCCGAGGCAGCGAGCTTGTGGGACTGGGGAGAGTGGGCAGTCATTTACTGTAATTGATAGGTTCGTAGGGGGGGTCACGTGAGATGGGGGAAAGATGATGAATTCTGTTTTGTCCATGTTGAGTTTCAGATATCTAGTGGAGAAGAAGGATGAAATAGTGGACAGACATTGAGGGATTCTGGTTAGTAGGGAGGTGATATCTGGTCCAGAGATGTAGATCTGTGTGTCATCAGCATAAAGATGATACTGAAAGCCATGAGATTCTATGAGCTGTCCCAGGCCAAAGGTGTAAATAGAGAACAGCAGGGGCCCTAGGACTGAACCTTGTGGGACTCCGACAGATAGGGGGCGAGGTGAGGAGGTGGTGTGTGAGTGGGAGACGCTGAATGTCCGGTCTGTTAGGTATGATGAGATCCAGGAGAGGGCCAAGTCTGTGATGCCGAGGGATGAGAGGGTCTGTAATAATAGGGAATGGTCCACTGTGTCAAAGGCAGCCGACAGGTCCAGGAGGAGGAGGACAGAGTAGTGTCGCTTGCTCTTGGCAGTTAAGAGGTCATTGGTGACCTTAGTAAGGGCAGTTTCAGTGGAGTGGTGTGACCGGAAGCCAGATTGTAAGCGGTCGAAGAGGGAGCAAGAAGAGAGATGGGAGGACAGTTCAAGGTAGACGTGTTGTTCCAGTAGCTTGGAGGCGTATGGGAGAAGTGATATAGGGCGATAGCTAGATGCAGAGGATGGGTCAAGAGAGGGCTTTTTGAGGATAGGTGTGATGGAGGCATGTTTAAAGCTTGAGGGGAAAACACCAGTTGTTAGTGATAGGTTGAAGAGATGGGTTAGGGTTGGGATGAAGAGATGAATGTAACATTAGAACCACCGTCAGTAGATGAATGTAACATTAGAACCACCATCAGTAGGTGAATGCAGCGACAGAACCACCGTCAGTAGATGAATGCAGCAACAGAACCACCATCAGTAGATGAATGTAACATTAGAACCACCGTCAGTAGATGAATGTAACATTAGAACCACCATCAGTAGGTGAATGCAGCGACAGAACCACCGTCAGTAGATGAATGCAGCGACAGAACCACCATCAGTAGATGAATGCAGCAACAGAACCACCATCAGTAGGTGAATGCAGCGACAGAACCACCATCAGTAGGTGAATGCAGCAACAGAACCACCATCAGTAGATGAATGCAGCGACAGAACCACCATCAGTAGGTGAATGCAGCGACAGAACCACCGTCAGTAGATGAATGCAGCGACAGAACCACCATCAGTAGATGAATGCAGCGACAGAACCACCGTCAGTAGGTGAATGCAGCAACAGAACCACCGTCAGTAGATGAATGCAGCGACAGAACCACTGTCAGTAGATGAATGTAACATTAGAACCACCGTCAGTAGATGAATGCAGCAACAGAACCACCGTCAGTAGATGAATGTAACATTAGAACCACCATCAGTAGGTGAATGCAGCAACAGAACCACCGTCAGTAGATGAATGCAGCGACAGAACCACCGTCAGTAGATGAATGTAACATTAGAACCACCGTCAGTAGATGAATGCAGCAACAGAACCACCGTCAGTAGATGAATGTAACATTAGAACCACCATCAGTAGGTGAATGCAGCGACAGAACCACCGTCAGTAGATGAATGCAGCAACAGAACCACCATCAGTAGGTGAATGCAGCAACAGAACCACCGTCAGTAGATGAATGCAGCAACAGAACCACCATCAGTAGATGAATGCAGCGACAGAACCACCATCAGTAGGTGAATGCAGCGACAGAACCACCATCAGTAGATGAATGCAGCGACAGAACCACCATCAGTAGGTGAATGCAGCGACAGAACCACCGTCAGTAGATGAATGCAGCAACAGAACCACCGTCAGTAGATGAATGTAACATTAGAACCACCGTCAGTAGATGAATGCAGGGCCAGAACCACCGTCAGTAGATGAATGCAGCGACAGAACCACCGTCAGTAGATGAATGTAACATTAGAACCACCGTCAGTAGATGAATGCAGCGACAGATCCACCGTCAGTAGATGAATGTAACATTAGAACCACCGTCAGTAGATGAATGCAGCACCACGCTTATTACAGTGGTCAATTTCAGTGTTAGATCAGCCCCATGATACACTTGTATGACATGAACATGTAGCTCCCAGTATGTCCTTATCTATGGTAAGAAGATTCTGGGAGTTGTTGCTACCTTTATCATCAGACAGCGGACCATACAGGAACCTCACTACTTATGAGATGTAGTCAGTATTAGAGATATCACTGAATTGGCACCCTAACACCAGATACAAATCCAACCAATTACCGAAATTGCAAAAATCACTGACTGTGGTGGAAAAATAATAAAACTTAACTTTTAATAAAGTGTGAATAAATAATATATCAAATCATCCACCGTGCTTGTGTGCAGTCTGTCCAATCAACCCCTACCACAAGAGGGGGTCATAAAGGACACTAATATAATTATACAACATTGTATTCATGGACTCCAAGACACCCTTTAACGAGGGAAAATCTCACTAGGCGTCCTTTTTTAAGGGAAGAGTTTAACAATTATTGCATATATGGATATACTACAATATATATGGATATACCATTGCATCATTCCCCATCATTAATAGCCAATTTTACACTCCAATATCCGTAGACTAAAGTGCTAATGCTATTGCACATTGTCCCCAATAGAATAACGGAATCTCCCTAATACAGTGTCATCTGTTGACTACACAAAGGCTCCTTTGCCCAATTGAAACAGATGCCAGCCAGTGACCGAATGATTTATCTCACTCACTCAGTCCGTAGATGTCACCTCTCACATGCACATGCTATCCCCTTACCCACATGGGAGTAACATTAATATAGTCTGCCAGTATACTGAGCCATAAACGTAAGGCTCCACCACATCCCCGTACTCATAATGGGATTAGTATGTCCACAATGTGCCTGAGATGTTAAGCCGTGATATTAAGCTTTGTCACACCTCAGCAATGTTGCCTCAACTCGGATCATATTAGGGTACATCAGGAGGCTTAGCCCTTTTGCTGTGCGCTTATGATTTTACAACGGTGCAAAATACTCCTGGCCACGATGAGAGCCGCGTGTGGCGGCATGGACGCCGAGCTTTTATAAACAACGTGCGTGGCTCTCATCATGGCCAGGAGTATTTTGTGCCGTTGTAAAACCATTATACTGCCAACAAAGTATAAATATCTACCATGTTGTGCCCCTGACTAAATAATTGCCCTTCAATGTGCTTCCTGCACAAAAAATCCCCCTAGACTGTCTCTCTCCATAATATCCCTCCCACACCACCCTTCTCCATAATATACCCCCTACACCGCACCTCCCCATAATATACCCCCTACACCACACCTCCCCATAATATACCCCCTACACCGCACCTCCCCATAATATACCCCCTACACAGCACCTCCCTATAAGATACTTCCCACACACTGCACCCCTCCCCATAATATACCCCCCACACCACCCCTCTCCATATTATACCCCCTACACCGCCCCTCACCATTATACCCCTCACACCACCCCTCTCCATAATATACCCCCTACACCGCACCTCCCCATAATATACCCCCAACACCACCCCTCACCATAATATACCCCCTACACCACACTTCCCCATAATATACCCCCTACACAGCACCTCCCCATAAGATACCCCCTACACCACCCCTCACCATAATATACCCCCTACACCACACTTCCCCATAATATACCCCTACACAGCACCTCCCCATAAGATACCCCCTACACCACCCCTCACCATAATATACCCCCTACACCACACCTCCCCATAATATACCCCCTACACCACCCTTCTCCATAATATACCCCCTACACCGCACCTCCCCATAATATACCCCCTACACCACCCCTCACCATAATATACCCCCTACACCACACTTCCCCATAATATACCCCCTACACAGCACCTCCCCATAAGATACTTCCCACACACTGCATCCCTCCCCATAATATACCCCCCACACCACCCCTCTCCATAATATACCCCCACACAATCCCTCTCCATAATATACCCCCTACACCGCCCCTCTCCATAATATACCCCCTACACCGCCCCTCACCATTATACCCCTCACACCACCCCTCTCCATAATATACCCCCTACACCGCACCTCCCCATAATATACCCCCTACACCACACCTCCCCATAATATACCCCCAACACCACCCCTCACCATAATATACCCCCTACACCGCACCTCCCCATAATATACCCCCTACACCACACCTCCCCATAATATACCCCCTACACCGCACCTCCCCATAATATACCCCCTACACCACCCCTCACCATAATATACCCCCTACACCACACCTCCCCATAATATACCCCCTACACCACACCTCCCCATAATATACCCCCTACACCACACCTCCCCATAATATACCCCCTACACCACCCCTCACCATAATATACCCCCTACACCACCCCTCACCATAATATACCCCCTACACCACCCTTCTCCATAATATACCCCCTACACCACACCTCCCCATAATATACCCCCTACACCACCCTTCTCCATAATATACCCCCTACACCACCCCTCACCATAATATACCCCCTACACCACCCTTCTCCATAATATACCCCCTACACCACACCTCCCCATAATATACCCCCTACACCACCCTTCTCCATAATATACCCCCTACACCACCCCTCACCATAATATACCCCCTACACCACCCCTCACCATAATATACCCCCTACACCGCACCTCCCCATAATATACCCCCTACACCACACCTCCCCATAATATACCCCCTACACCGCACCTCCCCATAATATACCCCCTACACCACCCCTCACCATAATATACCCCCTACACCACACTTCCCCATAATATACCCCCTACACAGCACCTCCCCATAAGATACCCCCTACACCACCCCTCACCATAATATACCCCCTACACCACACCTCCCCATAATATACCCCCTACACCACCCTTCTCCATAATATACCCCCTACACCGCACCTCCCCATAATATACCCCCTACACCACACCTCCCCATAATATACCCCCTACACCACCCCTCACCATAATATACCCCCTACACCACACCTCCCCATAATATACCCCCTACACCACACCTCCCCATAATATACCCCCTACACCACACCTCCCCATAATATACCCCCTACACCACCCCTCACCATAATATACCCCCTACACCACCCCTCACCATAATATACCCCCTACACCACCCTTCTCCATAATATACCCCCTACACCACACCTCCCCATAATATACCCCCTACACCACCCTTCTCCATAATATACCCCCTACACCACCCCTCACCATAATATACCCCCTACACCACCCTTCTCCATAATATACCCCCTACACCACACCTCCCCATAATATACCCCCTACACCACCCTTCTCCATAATATACCCCCTACACCACCCCTCACCATAATATACCCCCTACACCACCCCTCACCATAATATACCCCCTACACCACACCTCCCCATAATATACACCCTACACCACCCTTCTCCATAATATACCCCCTACACCGCACCTCCCCATAATATACCCCCTACACCACACCTCCCCATAATATACCCCCTACACCACCCCTCACCATAATATACCCCCTACACCACACCTCCCCATAATATACCCCGTACACCACACCTCCCCATAATATACCCCCTACACCACACCTCCCCATAATATACCCCCTACACCACCCCTCACCATAATATACCCCCTACACCACCCCTCACCATAATATACCCCCTACACCACACCTCCCCATAATATACCCCCTACACCACACCTCCCCATAATATACCCCCTACACCGCACCTCCCCATAATATACCCCCTACACCGCACCTCCCCATAATATACCCCCTACACCGCACTTCCCCATAATATACCCCCTACACCGCACCTCCCCATAATATACCCCCTACACCGCACCTCCCCATAATATACCCCCTATACCACACCTCCCCATAATATACCCCCTACACCGCACCTCCCCATAATATACCCCCTACACCGCACCTCCCCATAATATACCCCCTACACCACACCTCCCCATAATATACTCCCTACACCACACCTCCCCATAATATACCGCCTACACCACACCTCCCCATAATATACCCCCTACACCACACCTCCCCATAATATAACCCCTACACCACACCTCCCCATAATATACCCCCTACACCACACCTCCCCATAATATACCCCCTACACCGCACCTCCCCATTATATACCCCCTATACCACACCTCCCCATAATATACCCCCTATACCGCACCTCCCCATAATATACCCCCTACACCGCACCTCCCCATAATATACCCCCTACACCGCACCTCCCAATAATATACCCCCTACACCACCCCTCACCATAATATACCCCCTACACCATACTTCCCCATAATATACCCCCTACACCGCACTTCCCCATAATATACCCCCTACACCGCACTTCCCCATAATTTACCCCCTACACCGCACCTCCCCATAATATACCCCCTACACCGCACCTCCCCATAATTTACCCCCTACACCGCACCGCCCCATAAGATACTTCCCACACACTGCACCCCTCCCCATAATATACCCCCCACACCACCCCTCTCCACAATATACCCCCCACACAACCCCTCTCCATAATATACCCCCTACACTGCCACTCACCATTATACCCCCCACACCACCCCTCTCCATAATACACCCCCCACACCACCCCTCACCAAAATATACTCCCACACGTGCCGCCCCTCCCCATGATAAATGTCCCTCTCCATATTATCCTGCCTACACCACCCCTCTCCATAATATCCCCTTCGCTGACTCTCCCTATAATATACCCCACACACCACCCCTCTCCAAAACATACCTCTCCATCCCATAATATCTCACATACACCGTCCCTCTCCATAATGTTCGTCTCCATAATGTCCCCCACATACTGCCCCTAGTCTCTAAAATGTCCTCCCTCCACACTCCCGTCTGAACACACATACACACACACACACTCATACACACACTCACTTACACATACTCATACACACACACACTCATACACACACTCACTTACACATACTCATACACACACACACACTCATACACACACTCACTTACACATACTCATACACACACACTCATACACACACTCACTTACACATACTCATACACACACACTCACTTATACATACTCATATACTTATACACACACACACAGTCATACACACACACTCACTTACACATACTCTTACACACACACACACACACTCATTTACACACACACCACACTTACACACACTCATACACACACACTCTCTTACACACAATGCTGTGTGGCTGCCCTTGTTGACTAACACCATGGATTCATGCCCCATACCTTATGCATGCACAGCAAATGACCGCTCTCCAATCTTCAGCAGCTCAGCTCCTGCACCTCATTGGAGCGCTGCTGCTCACCATTCTTCCCGCCGGCCGCCTTGTCCCCGCCTCTTCTGCCCTGCTCTGCGTCGCCAGCAGCAGTGTAAGGAGGTCACAGCATGATGACCTCATCACTCTGCTGCATGCTAGGCCGCGGAGCAGCAACAACGGCGATGCTCAGCTCTGTGCCAGATATAATGCATTCAAATGTATTCGCGTCTCAAAGATGCAAATACATGTGGATGCATCATTCATGCACGATCAGGAAGGAGTCTGCCAGCCCGGCCGCAAATGAAGTTTTGGCGGCCGCAATAAAAAGTACAGTGCCAGGCCTCCGGGGGCCCTGAACAGCCGTCTGGGGACCGGCCCGGGGGGCAAATGCCGCCCTGCCACCCGGCCAAGCCCGCCACTGTGAAGGTTCTTCTATACAGGTCCCGCAGTGATGGTGGATCTGCTGGACTTCAAGGAGGGAGAAGATCGGGAATAGAATCAGTAGTCGAAATCATAGTCAGGAGGGCAGCCGGGGTTAGATACCACCTTTTGGATAAAATATTTAGGCTTACTGTGCGCTGCTGAGACCAGTATATATAGACTATATGTCATCCCCTGAAGAAGAAGAAGTGGCTTTTCACTTTGAAACGCGTTGGGAATAAAGATTTAAAAAGTTCCTTATGTGGTGAATTTTATCCTGGTCTCAGCAGCGCACAGTAAGCCTAAATATTTTATCCAAAAGGAGTAACATTGGCGGTCACGGTTGTGAACCTCGGGCGTGCAGCAGGCTGACATTGATTTACATGCTTTAATCTGCTTCGGTAAAGGTGAGTAGATTCCATTTGAATTTATTCCAACTTTTACCCAGATAAGACCCTATTGCGCTCTTTCTTTCCTCAGTTTTTATCCGGGGTTAGATACCAGTAAGAGCCCAGTCAGTCAAGCAGTATGAATACAGCGGAGCCTGGTGACAGAGGCGATACATGTCCGGCAAGAGATGTAACAGAAGGCCACAGGTAGATGGTGAAGGTTCTTCTATACAGGTCCAGCAGTGATGGTGGATCTGCTGGACTTCAAGGAGGGAGAAGATCGGGAACAGAATCAGTAGTCGAAATCATAGACAGGAGGGCAGCTGGGGTGAGATACCAGTAAGAGCCCAGTCAGTCAAGCAGTATGAATACAGCGGAGCCTGGTGACAGAGGCGATACATGTCCGGCAAGAGATGTAACAGAAGGCCACAGGTAGATGGTGAAGGTTCTTCTATACAGGTCCAGCAGTGATGGTGGATCTGCTGGACTTCATGGAGGGAGAAGATTGGGAACAGAATCAGTAGTCGAAATCATAGACAGGAGGGCAGCCGGGGTCAGATACCAGTAAGAGCCCAGTCAGGCGAGCAGTATGAATACCACAGAGTCTGATGACAGAGGTGATACATGTCCGGCAAGAGATGTAACAGAAGGCCACAGGTAGATGGTGAAGGTTCTTCTATACAGGTCCAGCAGTGATGGTGGATCTGCTGGACTTCAAGGAGGGAGAAGATCGGGAACAGAATCAGATCAGTAGTCGAAATCATAGTCAGGAGGGCAGCCGGGGTTAGATACCAGTAAGAGCCCAGTCAGACAAGCAGTATGAATACCACAGAGTCTGATGACAGAGGTGATACATGTCCGGCAAGAGATGTAACAGAAGGCCACAGGTAGATGGTGAAGATCCTTCTATACAGGTCCAGCAGTGATAGTGGATCTGCTGGACTTCAGGGAGGGAGAAGATCGGGAACAGAATCAGTAGTCGAAATCATAGTCAGGAGGGCAGCCGGGGTCAGATACCAGTAAGAGCCCAGTCAGGCGAGCAGTAGGATTACCGCAGACCCTGGTGACAGAGGTGATACATGTCCAGGTAGCGATATAACAGAAGGCCGCAGGTAGATGGTGAAGGTCCTTCTTTACGGGTCCAGCAGTGATGGTGGATCTGCTGGACTTGTGGGAGTGAGATGTGGAGGTTTCCTGGACTTTAGATGTCTTTAGGGGCACAACTCATAAGTAAAATGTTGGACACAAATGGTAATAAGTGTTTGTAGTATACGGTTCGGCCACCGGCCAGTATCTGTATATGTACTGAATCTTATCAGATAACAAAATACATAGATAAGTTTAATAAATGTGAAAAAAATTAAGCAAACTTAGAATTTTTTTATCTTTATAATTTTAATTAATAATAGGATAGAAGGATAAGGGAGGGGTAAAACTAGGAACAGACTCAATACGTGTATGAAAAAGCTCTGTCGTTAATACTGTTTGGGTAGAGCTATCCGATAGCGCTATCCATGAGGAAAGTGCACGGGTAGAGCTATCCCATAGCGCTATTCCTAAAGGAAATGAACGGGTAGAGCTATCCGATAGCGCTATCCCTCAATGTTCCTGAGCGTAAGCTATTTCACATGGTTGAGCGCACTTGGGATCTGCCCCCAAGGCCCTGCCCATGCCCAATGTTTGGTCCGTAGACCGCGGCTAGGAGTTAGTCCCGCTTCAAAACAGGTCCAGCAGTGATGGTGGATCTGCTTGACTTCAGGGCGCTCGATGCTTAGGTTTCCTGTCTTTCAGATGGTTCTAGGGCAACAGTGACAACCTGCAAATACTCGAGCAGCCCTGGATAATCCACGCCGGCAGGATGATAAGATCCGGCGGAAGATGGAGCCTATGAGAAGAGAAGTAAATATAATGTAAGTGATGGGACTCCATATGACATGATGCTACTGTGCGGACACTGTGGCCGGACGGCAGAGGAATCTCATCACACAGAGGTCAGGGGTCATTGTCAGCCATCATTCATGTGATAATCCCATCACTGACAGATGACATCTGCTCCACATGAGTGATTCTCACTGACATCACACAACATGGGGCTGATTCTCACACTTACCTCGTCTCTTTTTCCCCTTTTTTCCTTTTTCTGATTTCTCTTCTTCTTTACTCAGATTTATTGTAGATTTTCTTTCATCCTGAGCAGGAAGTTCTGATCATAAAGTAAAAAAAACCTCAGTAACGCCATATCCTAATGGGATCTGCTTTGTGTCCTGTATATAGTAGGATTGTTCTAGTCCTGTCTCCTATAGTCCTGATAATCTGGTATTGTATCATAATAGGGCAGAATAAGTCCTATATAATGTACATAATCCCATCTGAGGGGCATTAGATGTGTCGCTGATATAGAGCAGTAAGCGTCCTGTGTGCCGCCATGTGGTGCATCACTGATGAGCGATATTCTATTGTAGGACACGATGTCTCCTTATGATGATGGAGGTTATTGGACGCTGCAACGCATCTCACAGAAATCATGAAAAAGCTCCTGTGCAAAATTAGTGAAATAGAGATAGAATATGGGCCCACGGACAACATAATTGTGATCCATGAATCATGAATAACATAGGAGACCTACTACAGGAAAACCATGTGGAAATGTTTGAGACTTGAAGTCAACATTCAGATTGTTGGTGCTGCAGACATGGACATACCTGATAGTGGGGACGAGGATGGTAAGATGGTAATGGCGTCGTCTCTATCAGCTATTGGGGAAGATTCTTTCTGCCTGTTTGGAAGAAGAAAAACACATGAATCACAAGGAAGCACAGTATAGAAGGGGTTGTCTCACTATAAGAACACTGACTATAAGGCCTAATAGGACATATGACTGCCATAGTGGGGAAGGTCTAATGCTCAAAACTAACTTTTATAGAGTGGAGTGGGAAACAACTACCAAGAATGTCTGTCAGGTAATACTACATCTCTCCTACAGTGTGTGTATTACTAAAAATGCATGACTGGCCACAATCATGGGCTGTTATCACCAGCGGGTTCTGAAGCCAAAAGCACAATGACTGCTAACCAGGTGGCGGAGGATGCTGCATGTGATATTATGGTATTTCTGTCCTATATTTGGTGTTGTGTACATATTTCAGCCTGAAGTTCCCAGTAATGACCCCATAATCTACTCACATTCCGGCGCTGTCAGTGTTGGGTGTTGGGGTACACTCTGGAGGGGACTTGGGATCCTCATCGTTCATCATTCCGTTAGTGGTGGTATAGAGCTACGTGTGGAAGCAACAAGATATGAAATCAGTTTATGTTTACTTTTAAGGGTCTTTTTATGCATATTTTGGATTTATTAATCACATACTTACTTTAGAAAGCCTTTCAGATGATGATGTAAAATTTTGAAAGTCATACCACTTATTGTCTTCACTTGTACCCTTCTCATCCTCTGAGACCAGATGTTTAATCATATTATAATGGTCTATAAGACATAGACAATGAAGTGTTATTACTATTAGAGGTTGTCAGTCTAACACAGTCACCATTTATCACTAATATTAATGGGATCCGATATCACATAATATGGAAGACAAGACAAGCAGACACTATGTCTAGATGATGTCTTTTCTACTTACTGACAAAAAATAAACTGGTGTCCAAATCTGATGCAAGCTGAGGAACGTACACCGGATTTTGACTTAGAAGGTTGTCAAAGTCTAAATCTCTAAAGAATGCATGACCCTTGATCTCAAATGCACCTCCTGGATAAAGAAAAACAAAATGGGGACATTGTCAGAGACAGCTCTATACCAACAAATTAAGGGAAGCGCTTACTTAATCAAGTGGGCTGGGACCATCTCATGGTAACTGGGGATTCCGACCATAAATAGAACATGTTTAATCCTACTAGAATCCTGTAGAAAACGTATACCCTCTGGTAATAAAATGCCCAGGAATAAAAAGAAACCAATATGGATAAATAAGACACGACAAAGTTTAATCAGACTAAAACAAAGTGCATTCAAAATCTTGAAAGCCGAGAATACTGAAACACCATTTCAGGAGTATAAAGATCTAAGTAAGAAACGTTAAAAAGAAATCAAGCTGGCAAAGTTATCCACAGAGAAACAAACTGCCAGTGACATTAGAATAAATCCCCTAAAATGTTATAAATATATCAATGCCAAACAGGAAAAACAGATGGTGTAGGTCCATTAAAAGACAATAATAACAAGATAATAATAGAGGACAAAAAAAGGCTGAGCTATTAAACAGGCACTTTTCATCCATGATCACTAATGAACTACCTGTTCCAGGGATCATTCAACATGGCAAAAATCAAAGGTCACCACCGGAAATAACACAACAAGAAGTATGCCTGCGTCTGAGCAAATTAAACATTGACAAATCCCCTGGCATTCATCCACGCATCCTGAGGGAATTGAGCTCAGTAATTGACAGACCACTATATCTTATATTCTTAGCCTCTCTTGTAACGGGGGTGGTGCCACAGGATTGGAAGATGGCTGAGGTGGTACCGATATTTAAGAAATGTAAGACTGACATCGGTAGTGTGCAAAATTTACGAGGGCATTATAAGAGATGACCTGCAGAAACATATTGTAGATGATAATGTAATAACTGACAAACAGCATGGATTCATTAAAGATAGGATGTGTCTAACATGTTGGGTGTCTATGAGGAGGTAAGTGCGAATCTGGATGCTGGTAATGCAGCTGATGCGATTTATCTGGACTTTACAAAGGCGTTTGATACTGTTCCACATAACAGCCTTATACTGAAGCTCCATAAGCAGGGACTGGGGGAAACTATGTGCAGATGGGTAAGGAATTGGCTTAATGACAGGAAACAAAGAGTCGTCCTAAATGGTACATTCTGTAAATAGGATATAGTCAGCAGTGGGGACCACAGGGATCTGTACTGGGAGCAGTGGGGACTGCAGGGATCTGTACTGGGAGCAGTGGGGCACCGCAGGGATCTGTACTGGGAGCAGTGGGGACCACAGGGATCTGTACTGGGAGCAGTGTGGCACCGCAGGGATCTGTACTGGGAGCAGTGGGGACCACAGGGATCTGTACTGGGAGCAGTGGGGCACCGCAGGGATCTGTACTGGGAGCAGTGGGGACCACAGGGATCTGTACTGGGAGCAGTGGGGCACCGCAGGGATCTGTACTGGGAGCAGTGGGGACCACAGGGATCTGTACTGGGAGCAGTGGGGCACCGCAGGGATCTGTACTGGGAGCAGTGTGGTACCGCAGGGATTTGTACTGGGAGCAGTGGGGACCTGCAGGGATCTGTACTGGGAGCAGTGGAGTACTGCAGAGATCTGTACTGGGAGCAGTGTGGTACCGCAGGGATTTGTACTGGGAGCAGTGGGGACCTGCAGGGATCTGTACTGGGAGCAGTGGAGTACTGCAGAGATCTGTACTGGGAGCAGTGTGGCACCGCAGGGATCTGTACTGGGAGCAGTGGAGTACTGCAGGGATCTGTACTGGGAGCAGTGTGGCACCGCAGGGATCTGTACTGGGAGCAGTGTGGCACCGCAGGGATCTGTACTGGGAGCAGTGTGGCACCGCAGGGATCTGTACTGGGACCTATTCTTTTTAACCTCTTTATTAATGACCTTTCTGATGGGATTGAGAGTGAAGTGTCAGTCTCATTCTTTACTGACAACACCAAACTATGTAGGATACTAAAATCTGACCTTGACATTAGAATTTTGCAAAACGATCTGGATAAGACGTCTGAATGAGCAAAAACTTGGCAAATGAGGTTTAATGTAGATAAATGTGGAGCAATGCAGCTAGGACGGAGGAATACTATTGCTGCATATACATTAAATGGGAGAATACTTGGGAATACAGAACAGGAGAAGGACTTGGATATTCTGATTACAAGTAAGCTGAGCAGCAGTACTCAATGTCAAGCAGCAGCCGCGAAAGCAAAGATTTTAGGATGTATAAAAAGATAAAATCCAGCGATCCCAATGTATTGTTACTCCGCTATAAATCACTTGTGAGGCCACATGTAGAATATGGGATCCAGCTTTGGGCTCCACATTTAAAAATGGATATTCAGAAATTAGAGTCAGTTCAAAGGCGGGCAACTAGATTATTACAAGGGTTGGAAGGCCTCTCATATGAGAGGTTGGAAAAGTTGGGCTTGTTTTCCTTAGGAAAAAAAGACATAGGACTGGCGCATGTCTTATTCCTTCCAAGGGCCATACTATGGACCAGGGGCACTCATTACCGGTGGAAGAATGGCAATTCCAGCAGCTAAATAGGAAAGGGTTCTTTACAGTAAGAGCAGTCAGACTGTGGAATGCCGACCACAAGAAGTAGTAATGGCAGACACTATAACAGCTTCTAAAAAAGAGCTGGAAGATTTCCTCAGTGCACATAAGATTGTAGGTTATAGGTAATTTGGTGACAAAATGAATAATTGGTGGAGAAAGGGAGAACTTGATGGACCGAGGTCTTTTTTCAACCTTTGTAACTATGTAACTATATCTGAACAGTTTCTCTTAATCTGAATTAATGACGTAACCGAGCAGACATGTAGGAAATAGAGTGAAAATCTCAGCAATGAGAACTATAAATGGAGGAGCTGATGGAGAAGTAATGATCCTCATGGACATGAGTGATATGTCCTCGGTGTAACAAGGGAATAGTGATAGTATCGGATATGTTACCTGTCCCAAGTCTATCCACAGGATCTTTTCTGAGCAGCTGAGTGATGAGGTCCTGAGCATCGGGTGGAATAGTTTCATTACTGTCCCAAATTATATCTCCTGTTATATAGAAAATTACAGAACATAAAACCTCTTTACTGGACTGTAAGATAAAGCAAAGGAAGTAACTAAACCAAGATGACCAGTGAAAGCCATGATCAGATTATTCTACTTACCATTGAGCACATTTTCATTAATCTCAGTCCAGGAATTTCCACCAAATGGTCTATATCCCATGAGAAGCTCATATAATATGATGCCCATTGCCCACCAGTCCACAGGTCTTCCATAGCCTTTCATCAGGATGACCTCAGGGGCCATGTACCCCGGGGTGCCACAGAACTAGAAACCAACAGAAGAGCGAGATGAGAATCGATGAGACAATTATTATGATAAGTTCTTGACATAAAAGCAGAAATACAGAAGATAAAATATCAGTGAAAAAGTTCTGTAGAAATGAAGAACGTAGGGAAGAGACAATAGGGTGATGAGATTGATGCAGAACAAGCGAAGTTCCTGTAGGTAATGCCAACCTCATGGTCCTGGAACTCTCTGGAGATGTCCTCTGCTGATGGCTTGTAGATGTTGGTGTTTGGCATCATGACACCAAGTTTTGAAATTCCAAAGTCGGTAACTTTAATATGTCCAGCAGATGTTATCAGGAGGCTGTGAAAGAGAAGATGGTTGTAGCTTCATAGACCGTGAGATAATAAAGGATAACTTTCCTCTTTTTCTCATACTACAGGTATGCACTTACTTCTCCGGCTTCAGGTCTCTGTGCACCACACCGTAACTATGCAGGTATTCCACACCAAGGACCGCCTCTGCAAAGTACAAGCGGGCCAACGGGACAGATAAAGCACCCCTGGTGCTTAGAAGGGTCCTACAGTCTCCACCTATAGAAGAAAGGAAATATGGCCGGTGAGGGGTTTATACAGCCGATCACCATGATGTGTGATGAGAAGTGAGCGGAGACATTGGGGCAGGAGACAATATATAAAGATATAATATACTGTATACTGCACAATGAATTAGTCTGACGTCATGATGAAATGTCATCTATGTAACTAATAACATAAAGTGATGTCACATCTGGCCTACAGCTGGAGATACTGACGCTCTCAGTGCGGACGTACCGGGAGATCACACAGATCAATGACTTTCTGGCCATCTTGGGAATAGATAACCTATAGTAAATGCTCTGTGGGATGTAACCGTCCACGGGGACAATCCTAATGATATGGGAGGTGATAAGATGTCAGCAGACATGGGAAGAATATACAATGTACGTGTCCTACCTCCTACATACTCCATGACCATACACAGGTAAGATGTAGTAGGGAAGGAGCAGAGCATGGAGACCACAAAGGGACAATCTGCGAAGGTGAGGATGTCTCTCTCGATAAAGGCGCTTTCCACTTTCTGAGGAGTATCCAGGTTCCGCTTGGCCATTTCCTTCATAGCGAAGATCTGTTGTGATTCTTTATGGCGCACTAAGAAGACGGACCTGGAGAGAAGGAGAAGCCATGGTTTATAATGATGCCTTATTAACAGTCTGTATATACAAGTCATTATATGATCTGTTAGTAATGTTTGATGCCAGCAGTCCGGCCATCACTAGAAATCCACATCTAGAAATACATAAAAGAGCTCTACATAGATCACCTACGGGAGGTCTGCACCACGCCACGTCTGCCCTCACCCAGGTCACATTACAGATGAGAGAATCTACTGAAATCCATCTTGGGCAGATTCGCTATAACCGATCAGTACATACGATTCCGGCCAAATATAAATTGGTCTAAATTCCAATTGCCGTAGCCCAAGGCAGAATAAATGGAGGGCAGGGAAGAGGTTAACATATAATTAAACACATTACACCCCCTTGTCCTCGTCCCTCCCCGTCCATCACTGCAGTCCTCCGTCCTCTGTGCCAGTCTCTGGTTGTCCTCCCTTCTGCTGCTGAGGCCGGTGATCGGACTCACATGGTCATGGTGGAGGGTGGGGGTGCAGATGTCATTGGCGTCAGTATCGTGTCACCCCTCACCTGACCGTGTGCAGCCAATCACTATTATCAGCTCCATAATGGGGCCCCGAAAAATCCGAAGATGGGTGCGGAGGACGGGGAAGCGGTGGTGGAGGCGGCAGCATAAGAGCAGATGAGGTCTCGGACCGGTGGGTGTAATGTATTCTATCCGCCCTTTCCTTACAGACTGATTGGTTACAGATCTGGCCGCTCAGCGGTATATAACTGAGCTGAAGAGTGACATTGAGATGTGGACAGTGATGTGGACTCTGATCATTTCCCTATGACAACACTGACTGGCAGAGCACAGGGGCAGAAGCATTGTCATGGGGAACCCTGAGAAATGGGGATTATGGGAACAGAAATCTCACCCAAAAGCTCCACTGCCGATCCGTTTAGATGTCTCATAGTCGCTGATCCGCGGCTCTCCTGCCGGGATCAATGATCTGATCAAGTCCTAAAAAAGAATAAGAAATAACACTAAGATATAGAAGCTGCAGGAAAACATCTCAGGATGTAAAAAATACAAATGCACCAATCAGGAAGGACTAAACCAACATTTACAGATGCACCAATTGTAACTCTACAAATCACGCGCCATCATGAGAACGTTTCTCAGAAACTTCTCTCCCTTATGTGGATTACGATGAGTTAACATTGAAAAATCTCCCGTTCGGTGTCAGATTTTATGTTATGCACCGTGATATCCCAGAGCTGCATTATCCCCGCTCTTTCCACCGTGGATACGTCTTGCACTTTATTCATTATATCATTGGGTAGAATTGCTTTACACTGCAGCTCCTCTCCACAAGCCCACATTAATATACTGTATAAGGGACTTGTATGCACAACATTTCTGTAATGACGCCTGTTATCTCAGCGGCAGCATTTACAAGTAGGAAGACTGATAGAGCGAGAAAGAAGGGAAAATACAGACTTCCCCCCACTGAGCTGTGACTACATCAGCAGAATACAGACTGTACTCACAGAGGAGGGAGCAGCACAGACAGGCGGCCATAAAACCTCCTGTGCCTGCCGGGGACTGACAGGAGGCCTGGAAGATCTAACACCAGATCTTCTGATCTCTGACTGCTGATCTGGAGAAGATCAGACAACAAGGACGTGTGATAGAGAAGATGATGGCTCCTTACCGGGCGTTCCGACGAGCAGGCCGGACCTTCTAGGACACACAGGACTTTTTCGGCCAGATCTTTAATAAAAGCCAAATCTTCAATTTGAGATCTTTTTTCAGCCTATAAAGAAGAAAAGAAACAAAAAGGAAAAATGTGAGATGAGAAAAGACACAATGGAGGCGGCCATTGTCAGTGACATCGTCTCCTCTCTGCAGATACAGCGGCTCCATATCTGGGGACTCGTCGTGCTTTATATTGGAGGAAAGAAGAAGCTTCTCTCCCACCATTATTATCTAGGATTACGGAGAAGTTCTGTGCGGAGCGTCCGCCACTTACCTGGTGTAGTAATGTCCTGATGTTGTGACGTAAATCCGTCAGATAGTCTGACGTTAGTTGGTCTAGTTGGTGTTTGGTCAGGCAATCCATTACTAGCTGCACCACCAGCCGGTGAGTGAAGCTGAGGACGCCATCGGGTGGTGGAAGCACAATGTCAGGGTGATTGGTGGTAAGAATCTCCCACAGTGCTTGTACCTGAAAATTCTGTAATCCAGCCATAGTGAGAAATTGCAAATGCTCTCAGTCACTATAGAACCATAAATGGCAGCGGTGACCCTGCGTACATTCTAGAAGTAGGGACCGAGCTGTGAGGTCATAATGGCCGAGAATCACCAGTGATCTCACAATAGCCGAGCATCAGCAGTGATGTCATCACGGAATCCTGTGATAGAATCTTCAAGGGTCGGCACAAATACATGGGGAAAATAAGTGTTTGATACACTGACAACTTTGCAAGTTTTCCCACCCACAAAGAATGGAGCGATCTGTACTTTTTATCATAGGTACAGTTCTACTGTGATAGAATCTAAAAATAAAAAAAAAATCACATTATATGATTTTCAAATTATTAAATTGCATTTTATTGCATAAGTATTTGATCACCTACCGACCAGCAGGAATTCTGGCTCTCCCAGACCTGTGTTTTTAACCCTTTAGTGACAGAGCCGATTTGGTACTTAATAATCAAGCCAATTTTTACACTTCTGACCACTGTCACTTTATGAGGTTACAGCTTTGGAGCGCTTTACCGTATCCCACTTATTCTGATATTGTGTTTTCGTGACACATTGTACTTCATGTCAGGGGTAAAATTTGTTTGATATACTGTAACTTTGCAATTTTCAAACTTTTAACTTTTGTACACTTAAATCAGAGAGGTGTATCACACAAAATAGTTACTATATAGCATTTCCCACATTTCTACTTTACATCAGCACAATTTTTGAAGCAATTTTTTTGTTAGGACATTATAAGGGTTAAAATTGACCAGCGATTTCTTATTTTTCAAACAAAACGTACAAAAACATTTTTTTAGGGACCACCTCACATTTGAAATGAGTTTGGGGATCAAAATAACAGAAAATACCCAAAAGTGACACCAATCTAAAAACTGCACCCCTCAAGATGTGCAAAACCACATTCAAGAAGTTTATTAACCCTTCAAGTGCTTCACAAGAACTTAGGCTGAGTTCACACGTGGCGTTTTTTTCGCGTTTCCGCGGCGGTTTTAACCGCGCGATTTTGCCGCGAAAACGCGAAAATTAAGCATCCCATGCATTCCTATGGGATTCCGCAATGCTGTGCTAATGCTGCGGTTTTTACTGCGGCGGAATCGCTTCGCGGTAAAAACCGCAGCATGCTCATTAATTTGCGAAATCGCGGCGATCCCGCACCCATAGGAATGCATTGTTCCGCTTACTTCCCGCATATGGCTGTGCACACCATGCGGAAAGTAAGCAGAACAATTGTGGATGGTACCCACGGTCCGGAGGAGAGGAGACTGTCCTCCGGGCTCTGGGTACCATATCCCTGTAAAAAATAGAATTTAAAAATAAAAAATATTGTTATTCTCACCCTCCGATGTCCCGCGCAGCCTTCCCGCCTCTCTCCACGCATCCGTTCCCAGTAGTCCTTTGCGAAAATGCCCGCGATGGCGTCCGTTCTCGCAGGATCGCGAAGTCTCATGGTCATTCGCGCGACGTCATCGCGAATTACCGCGAGACATCGCGATCCCGCGAGAACATACGTCATCGCGGGCATTTTCACAAAGGATTACTGGGAACGGATGCGCGGGACGTCGGAAGGTGAGAATAACACCATTTTTTTTTTTTTTTTTTACATTCTATCTTTTACTACTGATGCTGCATAGGCGGCCTCAATAGTAAAAACCTGGTCACACTTGTCAAACACTATGTTTGACGAGTGTGACCAACCTGTCAATCAGTTCTCCAAGCGATGCTACAGATCGCTTGGAAAACACTAGCATTCTGCAAGCTAATTAGGCTTGCAAAACGCTAGTTTTTCCACAGGAAAATCGCAGGAATTTAAAATGCGATTTTCCCGCGGACTGGAATTCCAGAATTCTCGCGGTAATTTCCGCGAGAGTTCCGGTACGTGTGCACTTAGCCTAAAGCAACGTGGAAGGAAAAAATGAACATTTTACCTTTATCACAAAAAATTACTTTGGAACCAATTTTTTTTATTTTTCCAAGGGTAACAGGAGAAAATGGATCACAAAATTTGTTGTGCAATTTCTCCTGAGTACACCAATACCCCATATGTGGGGAAAAGCCACTGTTTGGATGCATGGCAGGGCTCAGAAGGGAGGGAGCACCGTTTGACTTTTTGAACACAAAATTGGTGGCGCCATGTCGCGTTTGGAGACCCCCCTGATGTACCTAAACAGTGGAAACCCCACAAATCTAATCCCAACCCTAAACCCAACACACCCCTATCCGTAATCCTAACCAAACACAACCCTAACCCTAATCACAACCCTAACCGTCCCCCCAACTCTAGCCCCAACCCTAATCCTAGCCCCAACCTTAACTTTAGCCCCAACCGTAACCCCCTAACTTTAGCCTCAACCCTAACCCTAACTTTAGCCCCATCCCTAACCCTAACTTTAGTCCCAAACATAACCCTAACTTTAGCCCCAATCCTAAGCTTAACTTCAGCACCAACCCTAACTTTCGCCCAACTCACTAGCCCAACTCTAACTCAAATGGGAAATTGGGGGGATGCAGGAGGGTCCAGGGACACCGGGAAGGTCCAGGTGGGGGAATCAAGGACCCTATTTCTCTCTCCTCTGATGTGCGATTACATCAGATGAGAGAGAAATTAAATGGAAAATCTGACTTTTTTTCTGCAGTCGCCATTATACCGTTAATAACAGCAATCGCAACACCGGAGTCGGTAAAAACCGACCCAAATCATGTTCTCTGGGGTCTTGGCTACCCCAGGTAGCTGAAACCATGGATAAATTCTGACTTTGGGGGGGCGCAATACCCTTACTCCTCAGCAACGGCGCTGTGGTTTAAGTACCCTTAACTGCCGCAGTTAAAAGGCGTATCAGCGGTCATTAAGGGGTTAAGAAGCCCTCTTACTCTGCACTCATTACCTGTATTAATTGCTCTTGTTTGAATTTAACTGTATAAAAGACACCTGTCTACACAATCAATCACATTCCAACCTCTCCACCATGGCAAAGACCAAAGAGCTGTCTAGGGACACCAGGGACAAAATTGTAGACCTGCACAAGGCTGGGATGGGCTACAGGTAGTGTTGAGCTATTACAATGCAGGCAGGTAACCTACAATGCAAAAGATGAGGCTCCAAAAAAATTGGGTAATACTACCCAGGCTACATAAACCACCACTGTAGCTTTCTTTTCCCTAGCAGCAGTGTTCACAGCTGTCTGCAAGAGCTGTGTGAGTGCAGCTCACGCTGTGGAGTGGGTCCTGCAGCCACGTCTGGTTGTAGGCCGCCCAGCGTGCCTCACTGCTGCCTCATACATATTTTTCTTTTGAGCTGCTTATTTTTAAAAAATTCTATCTAGTGTGCTTCCATCTGTATCCATATACGTTGGTTGCAAACACTAGTAGTAGACAGCGGAGCCTTTCTGCAGCCTTTCAGTGCTAGTGCCCACTTAGCTGCACTGTTCACGGCTGTCTGAGAGGTCTCTGACTGTGTGTGAGTGCAGCTCACGCTGAGTAGTGTGTCCTGCAGCTATGTCTGGTTGTAGGCCGCTCAGCGTGTGTCACTGCCTCACACATATTTTTCTTTAATTGCAGCTCATTTTTTCTTCTATTAGTGTGCATCCATCCATATCCATCTACATTGGTTGGTTGCAAACACTATATAGGAGTAGATAGAGGAGCCTTTTTTCTGGCTTGTGCCCTTCAGCTGCAGCCAGATTAGTATTACCCAATTTTTTTGGAGCCTGCATTGTAGGTTACCTTCCTGCATTGTTATAGCTCCAGAAAGTTGGTGATACTCTGACTTTCAAATCTTTGGTCACATCCTTTTAGTTTTTTTCCCCCCAAAAAAACAACAAAGTTAACCAAACACTACATTTGAAAGTTGTGTAGGCCACATTAGCTCCCATTAAAGTGTAGTCGACACACACACTTCATAAAATTAGTGTTTCTTATACCTGTAACCAGCTGTTCAGGAATAAGCACACTAAGGCCCCCCTTTGTACTTTTCTACCTATCTTTCTCAGTCTAGCAAGATGAAGAAGGCAGGGAGTAAGGCACGTGGCCGTGGGCGTGGAGCTTCAGCAGGGAGAGGACGTGGGGATTCTGCAGGGAGAGGACGTGGGGATTCTGCAGGGAGAGGACGTGGGGATTCTGTGCCTGCTGTTGGCACCAGTGAGTCAGCATCCCCCAGTTTTAGCAGGCAACTGTCCTTAATTCGCAGCTTTGTAGGACCTCACCTTACCCCACTGCTGTGGGAGGAACAAATTGAAGCCGTTGTCGGATGGATGGCAGCTAACGCATCGACTTCAGTTACTTCCACATCCTCTCAGGGCCAGAGCACCGAAGAGCAACCATCTGTCTCTTCACCACCTGCCAAAGTGCCCAGGCAGTCAGAGAGCCCTGGACAGGAGCCATCACAGTCTCTACTTCTGTTCTCGGAATCTGTTGGTTTGGAAAGAGGGGGCCAGCCAAGCAGCATTCCAGAATGTGAAGAAGAGGGAGTATGCAGTGATGCGCAACTTCTTTGTCCCTCTGAATCTGAAGAGGCGGGTGGGCCAGTGCCTATGGTCAGCACACCTCAGTACGCATCAGATGATGACGAGACTCAGTTACCACTTTCTGGTGCGTACGGTGCTGGCGAGACAACCCAGAAGAAGCAGGTGTTTGAAGAGGGGAGTGTAGATGATGAGGTCCTTGACCCATCATGGTGTAAGGAACAGGAAGGTGGTGGGAGCAGCTCTGAGGAAGAGATTCCCCGAACGGCCAAAACCGGAGGGAGAGGGAGGAGGCAGACTTGCTTGCCTGTAGCCTCCACTTCGGCACCCGTTAGGAGCATTCCACTTTCAAAAGGCAAAACGGGCGCTCCCAAGACTTGCAGTGCGTGGTCCTTTTTTGACACAGTTGCAGATGACATTTGCTTTGTCAAATGCAAGCTGTGTCATCAGAGAGTCAAAAGAGGGAAAAATGTCAGCAACCTCAATACCACTAATATGTGGAAACATGTGCGGACCAAGCACGAGGTGGAGTTACACAGACACACTGAAGACGTAGGCCAACGTACAGCACCACCTGCCACCTCTTCAGCTCGTGTTGGGGCCTCTTCCTCCAGCTCACACACAGCTGGTTCGGCTTCATCACAGGATCGCCAAGGAAGAACCTCTGGCACTGTTGTCCGGAGACCCTGTGGCATTCCACCCACCGCCCCACGTTCCAAGTCATCCTCACACTCCCAGGCCACTCGACAGCCATCGGTAGCACAGGCACGGGAGAAAAGGCGGCCATACTTGGCAAACCATCCCCGAGCACAGGCTCTCAATGCTGGCATTGCCAAACTACTGGCACTTGAAATGCTGTCATTCAGGCTGGTGGAGACTGACACCTTCCGGGACTTCATGGCATTGGCAGTCCCACAATACACCGTGCCCAGCCGCTTTTATTTCAGCAGGCGAGCCGTCCCTGCCCTGCAGAAACATGTGGAGGCAAACATAAAACATGCGCTACTAAACGCCGTCAGTAGCAAGGTCCACCTGACCACCGATGCGTGGACCAGTAACCATGGACAGGGCCGATACCTTTCCCTCACTGCCCATTGGGTCAATGTTGTGGAGCCGGGTACAGATCTGGAGAGTGGCCCTCTACGTGTTCTGCCAACTCCACGGATTGCAGGAATCCAGTCTGTACACATTGACTCCTCCTCCTACTCAAGTTCCTCTGAAACAGCGCAGCAGGAGCCTGTTATGACCTATATGAGCACAGCCGTGGCCAAACGTCAACAGGCCGTACTGAAATTAATTTCTTTGGGGAATCGAAGCCACACAGCGCAGGAGCTCTGGAATTCCATCAAGCAGGAGAACGACGTGTGGTTTCTGCCAGCGAATCACCAGCCGGGCATGGTAGTGTGTGACAATGGCCGAAATCTGGTGGCAGCTCTTGGCCTTGGTAACCGCACTCACATCCCATGTCTGGCACATGTGCTCAACTTGGTCGTGCAGAGCTTTCTGAGGGACTATCCGGATCTTGATGCACTGCTGCACAAGGCCCGCATAGTGTGCGCTCACTTGCGTCGTTCCAGCACGGCAAGATCGCGCCTTGCTGCTCTGCAGCGCCAATTACGCCTTCCGGAACATCGCATCATATGTGACCTACCCACCAGGTGGAATTCAACGTTACATATGTTGGAGCGGTTGTGTGAGCAGCAGGCAGCAGTCATGGAGTACCAGCTGCATCAGGCGCAAACAAGTCGCAATGTGCGCCGGTCACACCTCAGCACCACTGAGTGGGCCTCTATGAAGGATATCTGCCTCGTTTTGCGTGCCTTCGATGATTCCATGCGGATGGCGAGTGCAGATGATGCAGTAGTCAGCATGACTGTCCCCCTTATCTGCCTGCTTCAAAAAACACTGCAAGCACTAAGGGATGAGGTTTTGGAAGAGGTGGAGGATGAGGAGTCCCAAATGCCATCTGCCTCTGGACAGTCTGCGCTACGTGCTTCCTCACAAAGGCCTAGGCAGGGAACACTTTGTGAGGAGGATGAGGAGGAGTCGATGGAGGAGGAAGACATCTCTCCACAGGAGGGAGGTACACAAAGCTCTAGACAGTATGTACAGCGAGGGTGGGGTGATGCAGAGCAGGCAGAGATCACGCCTCAAGCAGGGGACAGCGGTTCTTTGGCAGTTGGGAGTCTGCAGCACATGGTTGACTTCATGCTGCAGTGCCTGAGAAACGACCGCCGCATCGCCCACATTCTCTACATGGCTGATTATTGGGTGTACACCCTCGCTATCGGGACAACTTGCAAACCCTCATACCAACGTTGAACCGGAAGCGTAAACTGCGGGAGTACCAAGACACACTGGTGCAGTCCATCATGTTTTCCATTCCACCCGACAGCAGTGGTGCTAGTGCTTTACAAAGCACCTCTGTGCGTCGAGCCAGTGGAGGAAACTCGGCACAAAGAGGGAGCAGAAGCAGTGCCTTAGCACAAGGCAAGACCACTATGGCCCAAATGTGGCAAAGTTTTGTGTGTCCGCCACAATTGTCTACACCATCACTGACGGCTCCAGTCAGCAGGAGGCAACGTTTCCGTCAGATGGTGACAGACTACATGTCTTGCCCTGTGAGTGTACTCCCAGATGGCTCTTCCCCCTTCAAGTTTTGGGTCTCTAAGCTGGATACATGGCCAGAGCTTAGCCAGTATGCATTGGAGGTGCTGGCTTGCCCTGCTGCCAGTGTATTATCGGAACGCGCTTTAGTGCCGCAGGTGGTGTACTAATAGACCGTCGCACTCGACTTTCTAACGTCGACCGCCTTACTTTTCTGAAAATGAACAAGGCCTGGATCTCCCCAGAATTTGCCAGTCCTCTTCGCGACTAAATAATTGGTTGCCAACTGTATCCAGGTCTCCTGTTGTGTTCATGTTTCTACCACCTGAACTATAATCCCTGGGCTTCAACACAGCCAGTTGTCGCTCAGATGTGCCGTCTTCACAGAGAAAAACACACTAGCTCCTGTGTTAGTGGGGTTCAGTAATGCCAGCTGTTCCCCTGGTCTCCCCAAAGTCTCCTGCTGCCTCCACATGCCAACACCATCAGGCCTCAGTCTGCTCCATGCCTCATCCTGGGCTCCAACAACGCCAGTTGGTGTTCAGAAGTGCCATCTTCACAGAGAAACACACACTAGCTCCTGTGTTTGTGGGGTTCAGTAATGCCAGATGTTCCCCTGCTGTGTAGACGGCAATGTCTCCTGCTCCATCAACATGCAAACTACTACAGATTTGTAACTGTGCTCAACTTAGGCCTCTGGCTCCACTGTCTCTAGTATTTCCCCTGGCCAACAACCCCGCCAGTTACAGCTCTGAAGTGGTGTCTGCACAATCCACACTTGTTCCTGAGTTACTGTGGCTCAGTCCCATCAGTTGATCCCCCGATGTGTGTCCGGCAAGGTCTCCTTCTCTGTCCACATTCACATTACTAGTAGTGTGAATGAGGACTGAGCAGGAGAGCTTGCCAGACACACATCAGGGGATCAACAGATGGGACTGAGCCACAGTTACACAGGAACAAGTGTGGATTGTGCAGACACCACTTCAGAGCTGTAACTGGCGGGGTTGTTGGCCAGGGGAAATACTAGAGACAGTGTAGCTGGAGGCCATAGTGGAGCACAGTGACAATCAGTAGTAGTCTACAACCTCTATAAAACCAGCTGCAAGTTGTCCTCCGCCTGCTGCATGCTTCATCCTGGGCTACAACACAGCCAGTTGTAGCCTGGAAGTGCCGTCCGCACAGATATAAACACTCGCTCCTGTGTCTGTGGGGTTCAGTAACGCCAGCTGTTCCCCTGCTGTGTGGATGGCAAAGGTCTCCTGCTCTGTCCACATTCCCATTACTAGTAGTGTGAATGAGGACAGAGCAGGGGACCTTGCCGGACACACATCAGGGGATCAACTGACGGGACTGAGGCCAAGTAACACAGGAACAAGTGTGGATTGTGCTATCGCCACTTCAGAGCTGTCACTGGCGGGGTTGGAGGCCAGGGGAAATACTAGTGACAGTGGAGCCAGAGGCCCAAGTGGAGCACGGTTACAATCAGTAGTAGTCTACAACCTCTATAAAACGTGCTGCACGTTGGCCTCAGCCAACTCCATGCCTCGTCCTGGGCTCCAACAATGCCAGTTGGTGTTCAGAAGTGCCGTCTTAACAGAGAAACACACACTAGTTCCTGTGTTAGTGGGGGTTCAGTAATGCCAGCTGTTCCCCTGCTGTGTAGATGGCAAAGTCTCCTGCTGCCTCCAACATCACACTACATGTTATTTTCCACTTGCTCCAATTAGGCCTCAGCCTGCTCTGAGCATTGATCCTGGGCTTCAACACAGCCAGTTGTAGCTTGGAAGTGCTGTCCGCACAGATAGAAACACTCGCTCCTGTGTCTCTGGGGTTCAGTAACGCCAGCTGTTCCCCTGCTGTGCGAAGTCTACTGCTGCCTCCAACATCACACTACTACTGACTTTTAACCGTGGTCCACTTAGGCCTCTGGCTGTACTGTCTCTAGTATTTCCCCTGGCCTCCAACCCCGCCAGTCGCTGTTCTGATGTGCCATCTGCACAATCCACACTTGTTCCTGTGTTACTGGGGCTCAGTCACGTCTATTGATCCCCTGATGTGTGTCCGGCAATGTCTCCTTCTCTGTCCCCATTCCCATTAATAGTTGTGGGAATGTGGACAGAGCAGGACACCTTGCCGGACACACATCAGGGGATCAACTGACGTGACTGAGCCCCAGTAACTCAGGAACAAGTGTGGATTGTGAAGACAACACTGCAGAGCAGCAACTGGCGTGGTTGGAGGCCAGGGGAAATACTAGAGACAGTAGAGCCAGAGGCCAAAGTGGAGCACGGTTACAATCAGTAGTTGTGTACAACCAATATAAAACTCTCTCCAAGTTGGCCTCAGCCTGCTGCATGATTGACCCCTGGGCTTCAACATCGCATGTTGCTGCTCAGAAGTGTGTTTGCCAAGGGTACTCCCTCCTACCCAGTCGGGTTCCAGCACCGTCAGCTGTTTCTCGGCAGAGCCTTTGGCCTAGGTGCCTCCTTCATCGTCTGCTGGTCCTTGGTAGTGCTTTTTAGCACAGGTAACTCCTGCTTAGAAACCGTGTTCCAGCACCGTCAGCTGGTCCACGGTTGTGCCATTGGCTCTTGTTCCTTTTGCTGCCCCTCCGGGTTCCAGCACCGTCAACTGGTTCTCGGCAGTGTCTTTGGCACGGGTACTCCCTCCTGCCCAGCCTGGTTCCAACACGCCTGCTGTTTCCGGGTAGTGTCAACATCACTTTGCCACTGATACGTTGTCCTGTCGTGTTGCGGTCGGGTTAGCCGAGTCTATGGTGCCTGCAGTTTCAGTGCTTCCTATGTGGACTGCGGGTTCTGGTAACAAAGGCTGCATCCATAGTGCCAATAGGAAAAGCACCCCCTGTAGGACTGTGGGTTTCGGTAACTGCGGCCTGCTCACGGACGCGACACTTTGTTAATCATGGGTACCTTCTGCTACCCATCCGGGTTCCAGCAATGTCAGCTGGTTCCCGGCAGTGCCTTTGGCCTAGATGCCTCCTTGTCGGTATCCGAGTTCAACCAACGTCTGCTGGTCCTTGGTAGTGCTTTGGAGCACAGGTACCTCCTGCTTAGTGTCACGCCGTGCTCACCTGGGGGCGGGACCTCGGTCCCGACGTCATTTCTTCCGGAGCCGCGGTCACTCCGGGGCTCCTGTCGGGTGCGCACGCGCAGCTCTCATCCCCGGGTCTCCTCCTACATGTCACGTTTGCGCTTGCGCACTCCTGTCAGTGCTGTATAGGGCTCGGTCCTCTCTATGGTAATGGAGGACCTGACCCGGAACCTGTAGTGGTCATGTGCTTTCTGGCTAGGTCCTGACCCGGAACCAGTAGTAGTCATGTGCTATATCAGACGACCTCCCCCTAGGGGAGGTGCCTGATTATTGTTGTGCTTCCTGGCTTGGTCTGCCGTGTCCCTGCCTGGCTGTGCGCTGTATTCAGGTCCTCTGCTTTGTACTTGGTTGTGCCTCCTGGCACACGCTCTGACCCTGTGCTCTGTCTCGTACTCGGTTGTGCCTCCTGGCACATGCTCTGACCCTGTACTCTGTCTCATACTCGGTTGTGCCTCCTGGCACACACTCTGATTCCGTGCTCTGTCTTATACTCAGTTGTGCCTCCTGGCACATGCTCTGATCCTGTACTCAGTCTCTTACTCTGTTGTGCCTCCTGGCACATGCACCAATCCTGTGCTCTGTCTTATGCTCAGTTGTGCCCTCTGGCACACACCCTGCTCCTGTACTCTGTTACACCTCCTGGCACACCTGCTGCCTGACTCAGTGCTCTGACGTGCGCCTTGCACGCATCCTGCTTCACTCACACCCGGACGAACGAAGTCTCTGTATACCACGTGTTCCCGTGTCCACGCTTTACACGTTCCTGCAGACACATTCACCCACTCGTGTCTCCTGTGAGCCGGCCGCCTGGTGCCAGCAGTCGTGGCGCCTCACCCCCTGGGGCTTGCCCCTGACACTCCCTGTATAGGGGGTGGTCTTCACTAGGTCAGCTCGCCCTGGGAGGGTTGGTGTCACGACGCAGAGGGTCCACTCCAGGAGTCGTCACAGTATAATCAGGCCATGGACCCTGCTGGTACCACCACCTCCATCCAAAAGGAACTGGTGTTCCTACGGGAGAGTCAGACCAGGATTATGGCCCTTTTGAAATCCATGGAGTCCCGTTTGTCGGCCATACAATCCGTTTCTGCCCAGTCCTCGGCCCCGCACCCGATGCCGCGCCTCGGCAAGCTACCCCGATATAGCGGGGACCCCAAGTTTTGTCGAGGATTTCTGAACCACTGCCGGTTACATTTGGAGCTTTTGCCGCAGCACTATCCCACTGAGCGCGCCCAAATTGCCTTTATTGTTTCACACCTAGAGGGGGAGGCGTTAGCATGGGTGAACCCCCTCTGGGAGCGCAATGACCCACTCGTCTCTCAGCTTTCCACCTTTTTGGACACCTTCCGCAAGGTGTTCGACGAGCCGGGTCGGCTGGCCTCTATCACCGAGTCCCTCTTTAACCTCCATCAGGGTACGTTACCGGTGGGACAGTATGCCATCCGTTTTCGTACCTTGGCCTCCGAACTCGGTTGGAACAACGAGGCTCTCGTAGGGATCTTTTGGCGTGGCCTGTCGGGTCGGATCAAAGACGTACTGGCAGGTCGGGATACTCCCACCTCTTTAGAGGATCTGATCTCTCTGGCGACACGCATTGAAATGCGGTTTCAGGAACGCGCCCGTGAATTAGCCAGAGAGAGGAGCTCCTCTCACGTCCTCCGTTCCTGCTCCAAGAAGCCGGGAAACTTCTCCGCCTAGGGTTGATAGGAGAGGCCTCCCTAGGTGTACGTGATTCCTCTCCTCCCCTGCTCGTGTCCGTATTATTGAATCTTGGTGCCAAGCGTTATTCTGAGGAGGCTTGTCTGGATTCTGGCGCGGAGGGGAATTTTATCACACTCGAGGCGGTTAAAAAATACCGGATTCCAGTCAGATCCCTGGAGACTCCGCGGTCGATTGTTTCGGTCAATGGTACGTCCGTGCAGGAGACCGTTACCCTGGCCACCGAAGAGATCGAGCTGCAGATTGGAGCCCTGCACCGGGAGAAGATCTCCTTCCTCGTCTTGTCTACCATGTCTTACACACTTCTTCTAGGCCTCCCTTGGCTACGGACTCATGAGCCAACCCTGGACTGGCGGTCGGGCGAGATACTCCGGTGGGGACCGTTCTGTCAGGAGAAGTGCCTGTTGCCCGTCCGTCCGATGAACTCTGCCGGTCCATCCCCGGCACATACAGGTCTGCCGTCGGCTTACTGGTCCTTTGCAGATGTCTTTGAGAAGAAGGAGGCCGAGACTCTGCCCCTCCATCGGCCATATGACTGTCCGATTGACCTCATTCCTGGTTCTACACCACCCAGGGGTAGGATATACCCGCTATCCCCTGCTGAGACCCAAGCTATGTCTGACTATATCCAGGAGAACCTTGCGAGAGGTTATATCCATAAGTCCAACTCGCCCGCGGAAGCGGGATTTTTCTTTGTAAAAAAGAAGGACGGCTCCCTCCGTCCTTGCATAGACTACCGAGGCCTGAACGATATCACGGTCAAGAACAAGTACCCATTGCCATTGATCCCGGAGCTCTTTGACCGACTTAGAGGAGCTCGAATTTTCACCAAACTGGATCTTCGTGGGGCCTACAACTTGATCCGCATTCGTTCCGGGGATGAGTGGAAGACCGCCTTTAACACCAGAGACGGCCACTATGAGTACTTGGTCATGCCCTTCGGCCTCTGCAATGCCCCAGCGGTGTTCCAGGAGTTCGTGAATGATGTCTTCCGAGATATGCTGTACTCTTGCGTGGTAGTCTATCTGGATGACATCCTCGTTTTTTCTCCAGACCTCTCCGTCCACAGAAAGAACGTGCGTCAAGTCCTCCAGCGCCTGAGGGAGAACCGCCTTTATGCCAAGCTCGAGAAATGTGCCTTCGAGCAAACGTCCCTGCCATTCTTGGGGTACATTATCTCAGAATCAGGTCTACGCATGGATCCGGCAAAGGTGTCCGCCGTCCTCGATTGGCCACAGCCCCATGGGGTGAAGGCAATCCAACGCTTCCTTGGTTTTGCGAACTACTACCGACAGTTTGTTCCTCATTTCTCCTCGTTGGTTCGCCCCATCTCGTCCCTTATCTGCAAGGGAGCTAACCCAAAGGCTTGGCCCTCTGAGGCTGAAGAGGCATTCCAGCCGTTGAAACAAGCCTTCGCCGCTGCTCCGGCGCTTCACCGACCTGAGGTTAGTAGACCTTTCACTCTCGAGGTGGACGCATCCTATACTGGGGCTGGCGCAGTCCTGCAGAAATCCTCTTCTGGACGTTTTGTCACCTGTGGCTTCTTTTCTAAAGTATTTTCCTCCACTGAGCAGAACTACTCCATTGGCAACAAAGAGCTATTGGCCATTAAGTTGGCCTTGGAGGAGTGGAGGTACTTACTGGAAGGTGCCATACATCCATTCAAGATCTTCACAGACCATAAGAACCTGGCGTACATCCAGTCCGCACAGAGGCTCAATCCTCGGCAAGCCAGGTGGTCCCTATTCTTCGCCCGCTTTGACTTTGAGCTACATTTTCGGCCCGGTGATAAGAACGTTAGAGCGGATGCGTTGTCAAGATCATTCCTGTCGTCTGATGCAGAGGAAGAACCCTCTCATATCATTGATATATCCAAAGTGATTACTGTGGCCCCTGTCAAGTTAACCACGTTACCTCCGGGAAGAACCTTTGTGGCTGAGAATAACCCGAAAACGAGTGCTAAATTGGGGACATTCGTCCAAGATTGCCGGCCACGTTGGTGTCAAAAAGACTTTGGACTTAATCTCTCGCCATTATTGGTGGCCTTCACTCTCCCAGGATGTTAAAGACTTTGTAACATCTTGCCCGTCCTGTGCCCAGAACAAGATACCCAGACAACCACCCTCCGGTCTTCTGTTCCCGCTTCCCGTTCCGTCGGCTCTATGGCAGCACATAGCCATGGATTTCATTACTGATCTGCCTTGTTCTTCCGGTTGTACTGTGGTCTTGGTGGTTGTAGACCGATTTTCAAAGATGGCCCACTTCATTCCTCTTCCCAGACTACCCTCTGTTCCTGACTTGGCGAAGATCTTCATTTCCCATATCTTCAGGATTCACGGCTTCCCCCAGCACATCGTGTCAGACAGAGGGGTCCAATTCACCTCCCGATTCTGGAGAGCTCTATGCGCACTCATGAAAGTGTCATTGGATTTCTCTTCCGCCTATCACCCCCAAACCAATGGACAGGTGGAACGTACCAACCAGATCCTTACATCCTACCTCGAGCATTTTTCTAATGCTCATCAGAATGACTGGGTCGGTCTACTTCCTTGGGCTGAGTTCGCCTACAATAATCACTCCAGTGAATCGTCTACCAAGTCTCCTTTCTTCATCGTCTTTGGACAGCATCCCAATGTGCCTCTACCGGTACTTCCTGTCTCGGGGGTACCTGCTGCCGATTCTCTGTCTGTGGAGTTCTCCAGGGTATGGCAGGAGACCAAAACCGCTCTCGAGAAAGCACGGGACAGAATGAAATTACACGCTGACAAGAGGCGCCTGGACGTTCCTCCATTTCTCCCTGGTGACAAGGTGTGGCTCTCCACCAAATACGTCCGCCTTAAGGTACCATCTTACAAACTGGGTCCCCGTTACATTGGTCCTTTTGAGGTCCTCAGGCGGATTAATGATGTTGCTTACAAATTGAAGCTGCCTCCTTCACTCCGTATTCCCAATTCCTTCCAAGTATCTCTCCTAAAACGTGTGGTTCTTAACCGATTTCATCCTTCTCTAGGCCACACACCCCAGCCTGTTGGCTTGGGGGATGAGTTTGAGGTGAATGACATTTTGGCCATGAAGAAGGTAAGAGGGAGAACCATGTTCTTGGTCGATTGGAAGGGTTTTGGCCCTGAGGAAAGGTCATGGGAACCCAGGGAGAATATCCACGCACCCCAGATTTGTCTAAGTTCCTCACCAGTTTAAGAAAGAGGGGGCGTAAAGGGGGGGTACTGTCACTCCGTGCTCACCTGGGGGTGGGACCTCGATCCCGACGTCATCTCTTCCGGAGCCGCGGTCACTCCGGGGGTCCCGTCGGGTGCACCCGCGCAGCTCTCATCCCCGGGTCTCCTCCTACATGTCACGTTTGCGCTTGCGCACTCCTGTCAGTGCTGTATAGGGCTCGGTCCTCTCTATGGTAATGGAGGACCTGACCCGGAACCTGTAGTGGTCATGTGCTTTCTGGCTAGGTCCTGACCCGGAACCAGTAGTAGTCATGTGCTATATCAGACGACCTCCCCCTAGGGGAGGTGCCTGATTATTGTTGTGCTTCCTGGCTTGGTCTGCCGTGTCCCTGCCTGGCTGTGCGCTGTATTCAGGTCCTCTGCTTTGTACTTGGTTGTGCCTCCTGGCACACGCTCTGACCCTGTGCTCTGTCTCGTACTCGGTTGTGCCTCCTGGCACATGCTCTGACCCTGTACTCTGTCTCATACTCGGTTGTGCCTCTTGGCACACGCTCTTACCCTGTACTCTGTCTCATCCTCAGTTGTGCCTCCTGGCACACACTCTGATTCCGTGCTCTGTCTTATACTCAGTTGTGCCTCCTGGCACATGCTCTGATCCTGTACTCAGTCTCTTACTCTGTTGTGCCTCCTGGCACATGCACCAATCCTGTGCTCTGTCTTATGCTCAGTTGTACCCTCTGGCACACACCCTGCTCCTGTACTCTGTTACACCACCTGGCACACCTGCTGCCTGACTCAGTGCTCTTACGTGCGCCTTGCACGCATCCTGCTTCACTCACACCCGGACGAACAAAGTCTCTGTATACCACGTGTTCCCGTGTCCACACTTTACACGTTCCTGCAGACACACTCACCCACTCGTGTCTCCTGTGAGCCGGCTGCCTGGTGCCAGCAGTCGTGGTGTCTCACCCCCTGGGGCTTGCCCCTGACACTCCCTGTATAGGGGGTGGTCTTCACTAGGTCAGCTCGCCCTGGGAGGGTTGGTGTCACGACCCAAAGGGTCCACTCCAGGAGTCGTCACACTTAGTAACCGTGTTCCAGCACCGTCAGCTGTTCCACGGTTGTCCCATTGGCTCTTGTTCCTTCTGCTGCCCCTCCGGGTTCCAGCACCGTCAGCTGGTCCTCGCTAGTTTCATTTGCTCTTGCAGCTTCTGCTACCCATCCAGGTTCCTGCACCGTCAGCTGGTTCTCGGCAGTGCCTTTGGCCTAGGTGCCTCCTTGTCGGTATCCAAGTTCCACCAATGTCTGCTGGTCCTTGGTAGTGCTTTGGAGCACAGGTATCTCCTGCTTAGTAACAGTGTTCCAGCACCGTCAGCTGGTCCACGGTTGTGCCATTGGCTCTTGTTCATTCTGCTGCCCCTCCGGGTTCCAGCACCGTCAGCTGGTTCTCGGCAGTGTCTTTGGCACGGGTACTCCCTCCTGTCCAGCCTGGTTACAGCACGCCTGTTGTTTCCGGGTAGTGTCAACGTCACTTTGCCACTGATAAGTTGCCCTGTCGTGTTGTGGTCGGGTTAGCCGAGTCTATGGTGCCTGCAGTTTCAGTGCTTCCTATGTGGACTGCGGGTTCTGGTAACAAAGGCTGGTTCCATAGTGCCAATAGGAAAAGCACCCCCTGTAGGACTGTGGGTTTCGGTAACTGCGGCCTGCTCGCGGACGCGACACTTTGTTAATCATGGGTACCTTCTGCTACCCATCCGGGTTCCAGCACCGTCAGCTGGTCCTCACTAGTTTCATTTGCTCTTGCAGCTTCTGCTACCCATCCGGGTTCCTGCACCGTCAGCTGGTTCTCGGCAGTGCCTTTGGCCTAGGTGCCTCCTTGTTGGTATCCGAGTTCCACCAACGTCTGCTGGTCCTTGGTAGTGCTTTGGAGCACAGGTACCTCCTGCTTAGTAACCGTGCTCCAGCACCGTCAGCTGGTTCACGGTTGTGCCATTGGCTCTTGTACATTCTGCTGCCACTCCGGGTTCCAGTACCATCAGCTGGTTCTCGCCAGTTCCTCAGCCTTCTTGTAACTTCTGCTACTTTTCAAAGTTCAAGCTTGTGGAAATGGTTTTTGATTCTCACTCTGGATCTCCCTGACAATGACCCTGAAGACGACGACCCTGAAGACCACACAGAAGAATGCCTAAAAGATGACCCTGAAGGAGATGACCAAGAGGACAAAGAACAGGAAGACAACCACCAAGATGCAGAACAACAAGAGACAGAAGACCAAGAAGCATAAAAACCAAAAGCAGAAGAACATTAAGCATAAGACTAAAAATCTGAGCAAATGAGAATATCAAATTTATCAGCAGAAGAAGACTAAGCAGTGTATGGGGGTGAGTCCATTCCTCCTTGTGGTGCCCCTGGAAAAGGCCTGCTACTGCAGGCCAAACTGAACGCGGACAAATCCTGTTGTAAATCTTTTGTGACAGGCAGAACGGAAGGTGTAATCTTCAAACTTTTGTAGATAACAACTACAGGGAAGAAGAAGAAGAAGATGATACTGCTGCTGCTGAAGATGATGAAGGAGAAAGTGTGGGAGAAGTAAAAAAGAAGGTGAAGAGCATGGAAGTAGTGAAACATACATATCTGACAAAAAATTAAAGACTTTAACATAGTCAATATCTTTGTAACTACGAACGTCTTTAAAAAAAAAAAAATTCCTGCTATTCCATTTGATTGGGCTAAACCTCTATGGCTTTAATGTCTCCTCCACCTCCCACAATACATTCTACATTATTATTAGTTGTTTTTTTTCATGGAGAATTAACAGACAGGGAAAGAAAGGGTTTTTTTAATTCCGATATTTCTGTTCCATTGACTTGAATGGGACTTCCGGGATCGGAATCGGCGATACCCGATACTTTTTTTAGATCGGCCGATCCATTCCGATACGATATTTTTCAGTATCGGGTGGTATCGCTCAACACTAGCTACAGGACAATAGGAAGCCATAATGATCATGCCACATGTATGCAACATACAAATCAAGAAGTGCTTATATTCAGCGCAAAATAAAATGGAGCACTTTATTTTTGAATATTTAAAGCAATACATAAAAGAGAAAACATTAATGACAAAAAGGTGCCTCAAACCAACAAACACACGGAGGGCAGTTGCAGCAAATTACTAGTAGTTGTAAAACAAATGACTAGATATAAATCCTAATTGTTCCCGTGTTCAGCCGTCGTGCATAAAGAGAGATCTTAAATATATATAAGCGGGTAAACATGCCGTACTATAATATCCTGATATCTGCATGGAAGCCAACTATTGCCAGACACCAATGGAATCAGGTGAGGGTGAACAATCGCACCCCTCACGTGAGTAAATAATGTGGCCAGAGTGCCTGGACAGCAGTGTGTCCCCAATCACCAATCCTTGAGGCCTGGGAATGATAAACTCTGCAGACACAGTGTTTCCTGGTGTGGTATGAGATATAACTAATGTATAAGGTACGCCGCCTATGCAGGGAGACACTGCTGTGGGAAAGATCCCATCAGAGGATAACTACTCATAGAGGTGACATCTCAAAATGACAGCAAGGCAATGTAGAAATAATCGGGAGTGCACTGGTATATATATATATATATATATATAAAGACTGGTAAAGCTGTATGGGTCAAAGCTGACACATGGGTAATGGCTGCATGCTGCCTCCCGTAACCCCGATGCACGTTTCGCTAGTGCTTCTTCCTGGGGGCATGCCTGAGTGGGAAGCAATATCGCTATAAAAGCAACCTCCAGCCAATGGAGACAGTTGAGGTGGTCTATCGGGGACCCGCCCACTGACATACAACACATGTCCATTTCATTGTGTGCACATTCTAAACTGTCAGGGTCGCTGTTTAGACAAACCGCCCACATGATTTCACCACTGGAATATAGGAGTGAACACAGGGTAACCGCACATTCTACCTATAAGGGTAACCCGCTGTCAGTGTGCCGTATGTGGTGATCACATGATCCCACGACGAGGGACGTTATCCGATTAAGGATAATTTGAACGTTTTGGGCTAGTTTGCGCTTCTACTGGTCAATGTTACTATGTGAAAACACCTCATTCCCTTTACACCAGCGTGAGGCAAATACAATAACACTGATTAAACATCACATGTGTGCACAAAGAAAAACATGTCACACAAAACAGATCTAACTTGTCATGTAAGCCTAGAGGACCCTGTGCTTCAGTGTCTAAAATCCATTTGGCTTCTCTTCGCAGAAGCAATTTATTGCTATAGCCTCCTCTTAGTGGATTTTCTACATGCTCAATATTTGCAAATTTTAGCCCATTAGGATCTGCATTGTGGCAATCATGTATGTGTTTGATGAATCTCACTGACCCTTTCATTGTAGTGATAGAATGGAAATGTTCCCTGAAGCGTGTGCATAGTGGCCTAATTCCGATATAGTAGAAGTGACAAGGGCATAAAATTGCATATACCACGTGATTCGTACGAGACGTGATGAAATCTTTTATTATATGCGTAATTTTACCTAATTTTAAAACCTTCCCTGTAATCTGCAGCCGACAGTATGAACAATGTCCACAGCAAAAATTACTGTGAGAATCATGTGGGAATAGTGGATGAGGGCAGGTATATCTCGCCCAGATGCCTTTCCTATGTGGCCTAGTCTGGTCAGTATCGCACCTGCTTGCTAATGAATAATGGGAGGTGGATATAAAAGGATGCCAGGTGGTTGTGTGAGGGTCTCAGCCTGGGAACACAGAGAGCCTGTCTGTGTGAGAGACACACGTGAGTGGAAGCAGTGCCCACTGCAACTGTGGTTTGGCTGGACGGGAGAAGCCCGCCAGTTGGTAGTTAGGTTGTCCATTGTTTAGTTAGTGCCGGACAGGCAAGGATTTGTTTTATGTTTTATTTCCTTTTGCATTGCTTTCACCGTTAATAAACCTGACCCAGGGTCAGTTATACACGAATCCCAGCTCTGCGCCTGAGTTTAATGCTGAACGCACGTGACCTTTGACCCCAGCAAAGGCGATCCCGGAGTGTTTTATCACATTGTGGTGGTGAACGCGGGCATCACGTTGCAAGCATGAGCATGGAGGACGTGGTGAAAGCGCTGGTACAGTCCACCGCCGTCCAGCAAGAAGCTAATCGGGTGATGATGGCCCAGCTGAAGGAGTTGGTGGACATGACAGTTACCGATCGTTCGCTTCTCCAGCAGGTGGCACAGCGCTTGGCAAGCTTACCTGAGCTTAACCTGGAAGCCGAGTCGAGAGTGATTCACGTGAGTCGGTACTGGCAGAAAATGACGACCGAAGATGACGTCGAGGCATACCTGACCACGTTTGAACGGACGGCGGTGCGAGAAAAATGGCCGAAGGCAAGATGGGCCGGCCTGATTGCCCCGTTTCTTTCCGGTGAGGCCCAAAAGGCTTATTATGACTTAGAGCCTGAAGCTGCGCAGGACTTTGACAAACTGAAAGCCGAGATCTTGGCCCGGCTGGGAGTGACGACCGCTGTCCGTGCACAGAGAGTGCATCAATGGACTTATCAGCCGGATAAACCACCGCGGTCACAGATGTTCGACCTGATCCACGTGACGAAGAAGTGGCTACAACCCGAGGTGTTGACAGCGCCAGAGATAATCCAGAGAGTCGTCATGGATAAGTACCTGAGAGCTCTAACGCCAGCCCTGAGGAAGTGGATAAGCCATGGAAATCCTACGACGGCAGATCAACTGGTGGATCTGGTTGAACGTTACTCCGTGGCGGAAGGACTCCGAGACGACGCTACCCCACCTCGTTCTTCATCATCTCCACGTGGAACCGGTAAGACTGTTCCAGGGAGTAGGGGAGATGGAAAAATCCCTAAGACAGTGGGGGAGGAAAACGGGACTGCCCGCACTGCGAGGCCGAGAGTAACGAACTATGGTCTAAGCAAGGGGCCCGTTAGCTCTTTCCGCTGCCAAGAGATGGGACATATTGCTGCAAACTGTCCGGTCACTACTGAACCCATGCAGTGCGACGTCACAGACTCTAAAAACCGCATGTCTATGGTTGCACGGGTGGTGAGTGTGAATGCCGGTCAAAAGGATGTGGAAAAACACTTGTGTGATTTAACTGTTGATGGCAAAAATGTGGTGGCATTGTTAGACTCGGGAAGTGTGGTGACTCTGGTGAAGGCCAGTCTGGTGTCAACCCCGACTGGACCATCAGACAAATTTTCTGTAACATGTGTGCATGGAGACACCTGTTCGTACCTCACCACGGTCATATGCATTACTACTTCCTATGGGTCTGTGCAACATAAAGTGGGACTCGTCCCGGCGTTATTGCATGATGTTATCCTGGGCCGGGATTTTCCCCACTTCTGGCAATTGTGGGAGAATCAGTTGATACCCCAGGGTAATAGTGTACATGATTCTTCTCCCAGGGCGCATGTGGGTCCCGAACCCCTGGAAGAGGTCTCCCCGGAAGACTCTGGGGAAGAGTCTACGGGAAATGACCTGCCGTTCCCGTTTTCAGTCATGGCGGGTGATACGGAGGAGACCGGGGAAGAGGAGGAGGCCGACAGCCGTCCACCTCCCCGTTTGCCGGATTTAGAAGTTCAGAAAGATGACTTCCAAAGCGAGCAAATAAAGGATCCTACCCTTTCTCAGGCTAGGACAAATGTAAAAGTGATAAATGGGGTACCCGTAGAACCTGGCTCTAGGCTGGCATATCCTTACATGGTTCTGGAGAATGATTTACTCTATCAGATAGAGAAAAAGGGGGAAGATACGGTGCAACTATTAGTCGTGCCAAAACCCTACCGGCGGCAGATGCTGGACCTGGCCCACGGACATGTGATGGGAGGTCACCTGGGAGTCCAGAAAACCACCGAAAGGATATTACACTGTTTTGTTTGGCCAGGCATGCATCACGATATTCGTGTATATTGTGAGTCTTGTCCTGACTGCCAAGCCTCTGCACCTAAGCCCCGGTTCTGTAGCCCTTTGGTACCCCTACCTATTATTGAGGTCCCGTTTGAGAGGATTGGGATGGATTTAGTTGGGTCCCTTCCACGGTCTGCACGTGGACACCAACATATCACACGTAACATGGCCACCAAGACGATTGCCAAGGAACTGGTGCATGTGTTTAGTTGGGTCGGTATACCAAAACAGATACTCACCGACCAGGGGACCCCCTTTATGTCCAGGATAATGAAGGAGCTCTGCCGATTGTTACAAATCGAACCGTTACGCACATCCGTGTATCACCCTCAAACAGACGGGTTGGTTGAACGGTTCAATAAAACTCTGAAGCAGATGCTGAGAAAGGTGATAGACAAGGATGGGAAGAACTGGGACTATTTACTTCCGTATTTGCTTTTTGCCATCAGGGAAGTGCCCCAGTCTTCCACGGGATTCTCGCCTTTCGAGTTATTGTACGCCCGACGTCCTCGTGGACTGTTAGACGTTGCAAAAGAAACCTGGGAGGGTCAGGTCACTCCATTTAAAACAGTGATAGATCACGTCACACAAATGCAGGACCGTATTGCGGCTGTGATGCCTATCGTCAAAGAACACATGATACAGGCTCAAGGAGCCCAAAAAAGAATCTATGATAGGGGCGCCAAGATCCGTACGTTTGCACCCGGAGATAGGGAGTTGATCCTGGTCCCCACGGTGGACAGTAAGTTCCTGGCAAAGTGGCAGGGCCCCTTTGAGATCAAGGAAAGAGTTGGTGAAGTAAACTACAAAGTATACCAGGCAGGTAAACGGAAACCTGAACAGATTTATCATGTAAATCTGATAAAGCCCTGAAAGGATCGGTCTGCCTTGTCAGCGGAGCTGGCCCGTCCTGTCTTCCCGCATACCGTGCCGGAGGTACGGGTTGCAGAGACTCTCTCGGAGCGGCAAAAGACTGAGGTCAGGCAGTTTCTACTTCACAACCAAAAGTTTTTCTCAGAAAAACCCGGGCAGACTATGCTAATGAAACATGACATCGTAACGGAACCTGGTGTCACAGTTCACGTAAAGCCCTACCGAATCCCGGAAGCGCGCGGTGAAGCCGTTTCCCGAGAAGTGAAGGCAATGTTAGAGTTAGGAGTCATGGAGGAATCGCACAGTGCTTGGTCCAGCCCGATTGTGCCAATTCCTAAACCGGACGGCACCATCCGGTTCTGCAATGACTTCAGGAAAATGAATGCGGTCTCAAAATTTGATGCCTAAAATTATTCTGAATCTGCACCCTACTATTCATCTGTCTCCACACCCTTCATGCACATGATAACTGCACTTGATACTTGTCTATTGCACTTAAACACACGGGCTGATGACCGGATCATGCAGCTTTATATGAAAATCCCTATTATAATTGCCAGACCTGAATTAACAAGCATTTCTCACCTACTGTGTCCCCCATTTCCTTGTAGATTGTAAGCTTGCGAGCAGGGACCTCACTCCTAATGTCACTGTTTGAATTGTCTTAACTTGTATTGAATTTATTGTCTGTACATGTCCCCGCTTAATTGTAAAGTGCTGCGGAATATGTTGGCGCTATATAAATAAAAATTATTATTATTATTATTATGCCTATCCTATGCCCCGGGTCGACGAGTTGATAGATCGGTTAGGAAAAGCACGGTATATTACGACCCTAGATCTTACAAAGGGGTATTGGCAGATCCCTCTGGCTGAGGCTGCCAGAGAAAAGACGGCATTTGCCACGCCGGAAGGTTTATTTCAGTATGTGTATATGCCGTTTGGACTGCACGGAGCACCGGCGACCTTCCAGAGACTGATGGATCGAGTCCTGAGGCCACATAGGCGGTACGCTTCGGCCTATTTCTATGACATTGTCATTTACAGCTTGGACTGGGAGACTCATCTCCAGAAAGTACAAGCTGTGATTGACGACCTGTGGGAGGCAGGTCTAACCGCGAACCCCAAGAAATGTCACATCGGGCTAGAAGAAGCCCGGTATTTGGGGTATGTAATTGGGAGGGGTATTGTTAAACCCCAGGTTGATAAGATTCAGGCGGTTCAGGACTGGCCACAACCTGTCAACAAGAAGCAGGTGCAAGCCTTCCTGGGGATCGCCGGCTATTATCGCCGGTTCATACCCAATTTTGCAGCCATCGCTACCCCCCTGACGGATCTTACAAAAGGGAAAGACTCCGTCATGATTAAATGGAGTTTAGCGGCTGAAGAAGCCTTCCATAGCCTAAAACGGGCACTTTGCTCTCAGCCCGTACTGGTGACTCCGGACTTCCGCAGCGAGTTTGTGGTACAAACGGATGCCTCTGATACCGGTATCGGGGCCGTACTCTCACAAGTGAGGGACGGAGTGGAACACCCAGTCCTCTATCTCAGCAGGAAGCTGAATAAACACGAGCAAAGGTATGCAGTCGTAGAAAAAGAGTGCCTAGCCATTAAGTGGGCTCTAGAGGCCCTCAAATATTACCTGGTGGGCCGAAAGTTCAGGCTGATCACGGACCATGCCCATCTCAAGTGGATGCACTTGAACAAGGAACGGAATAGCCGGGTGACCCGGTGGTTCCTTGCCCTGCAGACCTACACTTTTACGGTGGAGCACCGCCCGGGGGTACAGGTGGGGAATGCAGATGCCCTGTCCCGAGTGCACTGTTTGGCGGGTGTCATTGCTCGACCGGAGTGGTCTGAGCAGAGGGGGGGGGATATGTGAGAATCATGTGGGAATAGTGGATGAGGGCAGGTATATCTCGCCCAGATTCCTTTCCTATGTGGCCTAGTCTGGTCAGTATCGCACCTGCTTACTATTGAATAATGGGAGGTGGATATAAAAGGATGCCAGGTGGTTGTGTGAGTGTCTCAGCCTGGGAACACAGAGAGCCTGTCTGTGTGAGAGACACACACGTGAGTGAGAGCAGTGCCCACTGCAACTGTGGTTTGGCTGGACGGGAGAAGCCCGCCAGTTGGTAGTTAGGTTGTCCATTGTTTAGTTAGTGCCGGACAGGCAAGGATTTGTTTTATGTTTTATTTCCTTTTGCATTGCTTTCACCGTTAATAAACCTGACCCAGGGTCAGTTATACACGAATCCCAGCTCTGTGCCTGAGTTTCATGCGGAAGGAACGTGACCTTTGACCCCAGCAAAGGCGATCCCGGAGTGTTTTATCACATTACCTATTGGTTTACTATCTGTTCGCCATGTCGATGTTTCTATATCAGCTGTAAATCTTTTTCTCACTAGTAGGTCGCCAATATTTTGGTTTCTTCTATAAGTAACTCGCGGTTTATTCTGAGCTACAGTACTAAGGTCTCGGTCACTTTCCAATAAATGACAGTTTTTTCTGATTCTTTATCAAACTCATATTTGGGTTATTTCTAAAAATAAATCTCTGTTTTCTTTTAATCCTATCAGTTCTTGGCTTTTTTATTAATTCTGCGTGCGTTTTTTCTTTAGCTCTATTATGTGCCTCTTTCAGTAATGTTGAAGGGTAACCCCGAGCTCTAAAGTTTTTTGTGAGCTCTATTGCTTGAGTTTCACAACCTGCATCACTGCTGTTGATTCGTCTTAGGCCGGGGTCACACTTGTGAGTGTGACGCATGAAACTCGCCCGAGTCTGTGGCATCAATACCCGGCACTGCCGCCGGCACTCAGGACCGGAGTGTGGGCGGCATAGAAATACCTGCCGGGGTGTGCACTATTATAATGTAGGAGCATGTTAGAAGCTGTTGGGTTTTTACACTTTAGTAATGATATTATCATTGCTGTGTCACTGGCGCACCCATTGCTGTCCCCGTTACCTGCACATACCAATTATTGTCAGAGGTGAAGGCGTTATGAGATAATACAACATCTCGTCCTTCTGTCATGAATGTTATATTTAGTTCTGCATCCTGTGGTTATTCCGAAATATTCTCAATAGAATCTATCCCCAATGATTGTGGGATCCTCGGATATAAACTTTCAGCATCTATCCATTCAGTTTACAAGCTTTTTTCCGCTGCAAATCTGAAAGAATTTTTATAAAATCATTAGTGTCTTTTATATGTGCTGGTATTAATATTAATAAAGGTTTTAGTCTCCAATCTAGGAACTTGGAAAGCGGCTCAGTAATAGATCCCACCCCTGAGACGATGGGTGATATATTTGTTGTATGGGCAGGAACAGAAACAGAGTTTAATGACTTTGTTATTTAAATAATTACAACAAAATTAGCATGAAATTTACAGCAAAATTTGGGCCTAATACAGTGCCTTGCGAAAGTATTCGGCCCCCTGGAACTTTTCAACCTTTCCTACATATCATGCTTCAAACATAAAGATACCAAATGTAAATTTTGGTGAAGAATCAACAACAAGTGGGACACAATTGTGAAGCTGAATGAAATTTATTGCTTACTTTAAATTCTTGGGTAAATTCAAAAACTGAAAAGTGGGACGTGCAATATTATTCAGCCCTTTGAACTTAATACTTTGTTGCGCCTCCTTTTGCTGCGATTACAGCTGCAGTCTCTTGGGGTATGTCTCTATCAGTTTTGTACATCGAGAGACTGAAATTCTCGCCCATTCTTCCTTGACAAACAGCTCGAGCTCAGTGAGGTTGGATGGAGATCGTTTGTGAACAGCAGTTTTCAGCTCTTTCCACAGATTCTCGATTGGATTCAGGTCTGGACTGTGACTCGGCCATTCTAACACCTGGAGACGTTTATTTTGAACCATTCCATTCTAGATTTTGCTTTATGTTTGGGATCATTATCTTGTTGTAAGACAAATCTTTGTCCCAGTCTCAGGTCTTTTGCAGACTCCAACAGGTTTTCTTCAAGAATGGTCTTGTATTTGGCTCCATCCATCTTCCCATCAATTTTAACCATCTTCCCTGTCCCTGCTGAAGAAAAGCAGGCCCAAACCATGATGCTGCTGCCACCACCATGTTTGACAGTGGAGATGGTGTATTCAGGGTGATGAGCTGTGTTGCCTTTACGCCAAACCTATCGTTTGGCATTGTTGACAAAAAGTTCGATTTTAGTTTCATCTGACCAGAGCACCTTCTTCCACATGTTTGGTGTGTCTCCCAGGTAGCTTGTTGCAAACTTTAAGCGATACTTTTTAAGGACATCTTTGAGAAATGGCTTTCTTCTTGCCACTCTTCCATAAAGACCAGATTTGTGCAGTGTACGACTGATTGTTGTCCTATGGACAGACTGACCCACCTCAGCTGTAGTTCTCTGCAGTTCAGCCAGAGTGATCATGGGCCTCTTGGCTGCATCTCTGATCAGTCTTCTCCTTGTTTGAGATGAAAGTTTAGAGGGACGGCCGGGTCTTGGTAAATTTGCAGTGGTATGATACTCCTTTCATTTCAATACGATCACCTGCACAGTGCTCCTTGGGATGTTTAAATTTTGGAAATCATTTTGTATCCAAATCCGGCTTTAAACTTCTCCACAACAGTATCACGGACCTGCCTGCTTTGTTCCTTGGTCTTCATGATGCTCTCTGTGCTTCAAACAGAACCTTGAGACTATCACAGAGCAGGTGCATTTATACGGAGACTTGATTACACACAGGTGGATTATATTTATCATCATTAGTCATTTAGGACAACATTGGATCATTCAGAGATCCACAATGAACTTCTGGAGTGAGTTTGCTGCACTGAATGTAAAGGGGCCATATAATAATATTGCACGCCCCACTTTTCAGTTTTTGAATTTCCATCAAAATTTAAAATAACCACTAAATTTCGTTCAACTTCAAAATTGTGTTCCACTTGTTGTTGATTCTTCACCAAAAATTTACATTTGGTATCTTTATGTTTGAAGCATGATATGTGGGAAAAGGTTGAAAAGTTCCAGGGAGCCAAATAATTTCGAAAGGCACTGTAGTCTAGAGTTTTTAGATGTGCAAATAAGTATAATAAATGATGATATTACTGCTAAAGTTTTTAAAAAATCAATAGCTTCTCACATGCTCCTACATTATAATTGTCATGCTCCAGACCAGGGTTGGAGCCCTGTTTTCCCCTTCTCGCGGTCTGACCATAAAGGGGTTACCTTTCCTAGCCTTAGTCTGAATTCAGATTTGCTATTTATAGCTGCTTCCTGCAATGTCGGTTAGGGTGTGTACACACGCTGCGGATTCTGCTGCGGATCCGCAGCGGTTTTGGCCCTGCAGGTCCGCAGCAGTTTCTGCTGTGTTGTACAGTACCCTTTTAGCCTATGGTAAATGAAATCCGCAGTGCACACAAGCGGAATTTTCCGCGCAGATTTGCTGCGGTTTCAAAACCTCAGCATGTCAATTCTTTGTGTGGATTCCGCAGCGGTTTACCACCTGCTCTATGACAGGTGGCAAGCCGCAAGGGAAATCCGCAGAAAAACTGCAGATAAACTGGTCTTTTGACCTGCGGATTTACCTGCAGTTTTTCTCTAATCTGCATGGAAAATTCTGCAGAGCAATCCACAAAGTGTGCACACAGCCTTATAGTTCCTGCCTAGGGCTGCTGTAGCTCACTGTGATTGCTCTGATTGGTCCTGCTACGTTTGCTATCTGATCCTGTGTCTCTGTTTTCCCGTATTCCCGTTCTGATCCAGTGTTTCCCTTTAGTGTGCTGACTCCCTGGGTTTGTCTTGGCTTGCATCCTGACCTGCTTCTGTCTTTTGTCGTTGTCTTATCCACTTCCGACCATTGCTGATTCGCTGGCTTGTCTGTTGTGAGTTCATTTTCCCCTTCACCATTGAGGTCTGATGAACTCCATCTTCTGGTGATGGAAGGTAGTGAGGCTGGTTACCAAGCACCTGGGCAGGATGATGATGACTGGGTGACGGAAATTACTGACTGGATATAAGGCAGCCGACGCCCTTCTGCCTTGCTGGTGATCTCTCTGAGGGATTCTAGGAGACCAGTCTGATTCCTGCTCCGCAAAAGCTAAGTTTTCTGTTCTACTTTTTGAATTTGTGTTTTGGTTTTGTTTTGCATTGTTTTCCTTGATTTCTGCCATTCCCTGCTGGGGTGAGCTGAATTCCTTTTTGCTCTGTCTTCAGAAAATACCTGAGTACTGATATAGTCTTTTTGAAGCCTAGCGTCTTCAGGGCTTTTTTCCCTATCAGCTGTTGGCTCTTGTTTTGATAGGGTTTTGGCGGATTACAGACAGCAGCTTTTCTATCCTGTCCTATCTAGTTAGCTTGGGCCCCATCATTTGCTCAGCCTATCTTTCTATCTGTGTGAGTGTTTTTTCATCTTGCTTCACCGTCATTATATGTTGGGGGCTGCCTATTGCTTTGGGGTCTGCTCTGGGGCAGTTTAGATTTCCCTTTCTGTCTTTAGGCTATATAGTTCTCCGGCTGTGATCGAGGGGTCTAGGGCACTGTAGGAACCCCCCACGGCTACTGCTAGGTGTTGTTCATAGGTTCAGGGGTCTGTAATCCGATAGCTGCCAACTTCTCTGGTTTTCTGGACTTACAGTAGCTAGCATTTCTGTTTTTACCTCCTACGGTGACTCGTTCATAACAGAATCACCAGCCATACCGCAGATCCTATGGTACTCAATAGCAGGAAAGAATTGTAAAAAAAAAAAAAAAAAAAAGTGTGTATATTTGTTCCTCTATATCTCTGAGGCCGTAGGGGGAATTTTTTTTCTCTCAATGGAGATAAAACAATTGTCTGATCGTGTGGAGCAGCTCGCTGCGGAAGTGCGGGGAATTTCCGCCTACCTTGCTCATTCACATGCTGCTGAACCAAAGATCCCTACTCCGATGTGTTTTTTGGGGATCGGTCTAAATTTTTGAATTTCAAAAATAATTGTAAATTATTTTTTGCCTTGAAGCCTAACTCGTCAGGGAGCTCCGCGAAGGAGGTTAAAATTGTCATCTCTTTGCTGCGTGGCGATCCCCAGGATTGGGCGTTTTCTTTGAAACCAGATGATCCTATTCTGACTAATGTGAACGCATTTTTTCAAGCCTTGGGGTTGTTGTATGATGAACCTAATGCTATTGATCAGGCTGAAAAGACCCTGTTGGCATTGAGCCAGGGTCGAGATTCTGCAGAATTGTACTGTCAAAATTTCCGAAAGTGGGCGGTCCTTACTACCTGGAATGATAATGCCTTGGCAGCTCTCTTTCGGAAGGGTTTGTCAGAAGTCGTAAAAGATACTATGGTGGGATTTCCTGTTCCCTCTGGTCTTGACGATTCTATGTCATTAGCCATTCAGGTTGATCGGCGTTTACGTGAACGCAGGACTGCACGAGAGGTGTTGCCACCTGTTGAACAAATGTCTGAACCTATGCAATGTGATAGAGTTTTGTCCAGGGAGCAACGTCAGGAGTTCAGAAGGCGTAATAAGCTGTGTTTTTTTTTGTGGCGATGCCTCGCATATTATTTCTGTCTGTCCTAAACGAGAGAAACGTTTTGCACACACGTTTTCTGTGGGTGGTGTTCAACCTAAGTTTCTTCTGGCAATTACTCTGATCTGCTCCCTGTCCACATTTTCCACCAAGGCTTTTGTGGATTCGGGAGCAGCCCTGAACCTAATGGACATGGAGTTTGCTTAACGTTGTGGATTTCCTATGACACCTCTGCGGACGCCTATCCCTTTGAGGGGGATTGATGCTACCCTTTTGGCGAAAAATAAACCTCAGTTTTGGACCCAGGTGGTAATGCGGGTCGCCCCAGACCATCAAGAAAATTGCACGTTTTTGGTGTTGCATAATTTGCATGATACCATTGTTCTGGGGTTTCCCTGGTTGCAAATTCATAATCCAGTTTTGGATTGGAAATCTGTGTCTGTGGTGAGTTGGGGTTGTCGGTGTGCCCTTAATGAGGCTCCGGTTTTTTCCACCTCTCCTCAGTCGCATGATGTTCCTGACTAGAGTTGAGTGAAACGGGTCGAAAAATTTCAAAAGTCGCCGACTTTTGGCAAAGTCGGGTTTCATGAAACGAAACCCGACCCTAGGATGAGGTCGGCCACGAGGTCGGCGACTTACGCGCCAAAGTCGTGTTTCAAAAGTTTGTTTTGCGCTCTTTTTCAGCCAATCAGGATCCACGGACACTGTGGGCAACGTGATGACATAGACAGGGGTCACCACCATCTTTCAGAAGGGCATGCAAGTGATTGGCTTGCTTTGGTGGGCGTCACAGGGGTTATAAAAGGGCGTGCACGCCGACCGCCATCTTACTTCTGCCGATCTTAGCATAGGGAGAGGTTGCTGATTCTGTAGGGAGAGCGTTAGGCAGGGAAGAAGAAAAAAAAACTGCTTCTGCTGCTAGCGATTTTGCCTGTACAACACACCAGTCACTGTGTGTGCAGTGCAAGGGGAGGCTATATTGTGGTGGATCAGCGGTGTTGGTTGTTAGGCTGCCTTCTAAGGCTTCCTGACAGCTGCATTGCTGTTTACCCACTGCTCTGCAAACTGCTTTTTTAAAAGCAATCCCAATTTTTTTTTTTGTCCTGCTGAGGTACTGAGCGTGCATTTTTTCACACCATACAGCGTCAGTGGGCCTCACACAATCCAAAAGTGTCCAGTGTCCACTAGTGTCTGCAGAAATTCAAAATCTCCCTTATCCTGTAGTCACTTTTTTCACACCTGTGCCATCGAGCCTGTGACATAGCGCTCTGATATTCAGTGGGCCTCACACAATCCAAAAGTCTCCAGTGTCCACTAGTGTCTGCAGAAATTCAAAATCTCCCTTATCCTGTAGTCACTTTTTTCACACCTGTGCCATCAAGCCTGTGACATAGCGCTCTGATATTTAGTGGGCCTCACACAATCCAAAAGTGTCCAGTGTCCACTAGTGTCTGCAGAAATTCAAAATCTCCCTTATCCTGTAGTCACTTTTTTCACACCTGTGCCATCGAGCCTGTGACATAGCGCTCTGATATTCAGTGGGCCTCACACAATCCAAAAGTGTCCAGTGTCCACTAGTGTCTGCAGAAATTCAAAACCTCCCTTATCCTGTAGTCACTTTTTCACACCTGTGCCATCGAGCCTGTGACATAGCGCTCTGATATTCAGTGGGCCTCACACAATCCAAAAGTGTCCAGTGTCCACAAGTGTCTGCAGAAATTCAAAATCTCCCCTGTCCTATAGACACCTTGTACCTTGTTTTACATTACTATATAGTTTGTTGGATTTTGTCTACATTTCTACCAAAAATGAGGAAGGCTGGTGGAAGAGGCCGTGGAATTGGGCGGGGGTTGGCAGCTGGTAATGATGGTGTTGGTGGTGGATCTGATGGTAGTGGCAAAAGCAAAATAGGACCGAATGCAGGAGGTGTTGAGCCTGCGTCATCGTCTGGCTCCACAAGGCCTCGAAGGCTTAGTTTTCTAGGAGTTGGCAAACCGCTTTTAAAGCCAGAGCTTCAGGAAAAAGTTTTGTCTTACATTGCTGACTCAGCCTCCAGCTCTATCGCCTCCTCTTCTGAAGTTGTAAAAAATAAAAGCACTGAGTCGTCATTGGAGGCTCATGTTCATGAACCACACCTTTCCTTGTGTCCTTCACCCCAACCAAGATTGAAGGATGACGCAGGCCATACTACTGATTACTCCATGGAGCTGTTTTCACATACCATGCCTGGATTATCAAGTGAAATGGTGAATTACCCAGGCCAAGATGGATCTGACATGGAGTGCACTGATGCACAGCCGCTGATAGATGATTCTGCTGGTACATTCACTCAGAGCACTACATTGTCCTCGCAGTGTACAGAGCCAGATTCTGACCCTGATGAGACTCAGGTGCCCCTTCCTGCACACTATACCACCATACACGGTGACACAGAGGAAGGTGCACATGACATTGAAGAGGAGGTGATGGATGACCCAGTTGTTGACCCAGATTGGCATCCATTGGGGGAAGAGGGTGCTGCTTCCAATAGCTCAGATGAGGAGGAGCATCCACAGCAGACATCGACATCGCAACAGCTGTTATCTGGCAGGCCCGGAGCACTCCAAAGACAGGTTCCAAAAATCAAAAGAGTTGCTGGACAGCTTGTCCAGACGGTCAAAAGATCACAGCGTGCTAGGCCGCAAGATGTCTGCCAAAATAGGAAGAGTGCAGTGTGGCACTTTTTTGAACAAAATCCTCATGATCAGGCCAAGGTTATCTGTAAGAAGTGCGCAAAGACCTTTAGCCGAGGGAAAAATCTGAAAAATTTGAATACCAGTTGCATGCTTAGACATTTAACCAGCATGCACTTGCAAGCGTGGACACAACACCAAACCTCAAGTGCCACATGTGCAACTGATCACAAAGAAGGTAGTCAACAACGCTACATTGTTTCCCCCACTGTAAGCCCACCGGTTGGCACAGCAGCAAATGTTGAGGTGTCGTTGCAAGACCACAGCAGTCAGGGAATCCCACTGTTATATCAACGAATTACTGAATCTAGGCCATCAGAAAGAACACCAACTCCATCACCATCATCAACCCTCTCTCAGTCCGCCCTGTCCACCGCTACTTCCACCATATGCAGCTCTCAAGTCCAGCTCACCCTCCCAGACACTATGAGTAGGTCAAGAAAGTACTCAGTCTCTCATCCGCGTACACTGGGTTTGAACGCCCACATTGCCAAACTAATCTCGTTTGAGATGATGCCCTATCGGTTGGTGGAAAGTGCAGCTTTCCGCGAACTCATGGCCTATGCAGTACCACGCTATGACCTACCCAGTCGCCACTTCTTCTCTCGCAAAGCCATCCCAGCCCTCCACCATCATGTAAAAGACCGCATTGTCCATGCACTCAAGCAGTCAGTGAGTGGAAAGGTGCACCTCACAACTGATGCATGGTCCAGTCGGCATGGCCAGGGCCGTTACGTGTCCATCACTGCGCACTGGGTTAATGTGCTGGATGCAGGGTCCACAGGGGACAGCAGTGGTGGGACAGTGCTGCCTAGCCCACGGTATAGGAAACAGTTGGCTGTAGGCGTTCGACCCTCCTCCTCCTCCTCCAGAAGCGAAAGCTCGTCCACAGAGCGCACTCGTACGAGCACTCCATCTGCAGCTGCCACTGTTGCACACGATGTGTCCCCCTATCGAGCAGCTAGTGGAAAGCGTCAGCAGGCTGTGTTGCAGATGATGTGTTTGGGCGACAGACACACCGCCGAGGTGCTGGCCGAGTACTTGCAGCGACAAACTGAGTCATGGCTGGGCAGTGTACATCTTGAGGCAGGCAAGGTAGTTAGTGATAACGGCCGTAATTTTGTGGCAGCCATAGCCCTTTCAAAACTCAGCCACATACCTTGCTTGGCTCACACCTTGAACCTGGTGGTGCAGTGCTTCCTAAAAAATTATCCGGAGTTAACAGCCCTGCTCCAGAAGGTGCGAAGACTGTGCACGCACATCCGCCGGTCGCCTGTACACTCCGTTCGTATGCAGAAGCTGCAGCGATTGCTCCACCTTCCCAACCACCGCCTCATTATCGACATTGCAACAAGGTGGAACTCCACCCTGCACATGGTGGAGCGGCTGTGCGAGCAGAGGCAGGCCATAATGCATTTGTGGGAGGATACACGGCCAGGCACTTTGAGAGCAGACATGGAGTTGACAGGTGTGCAGTGGTCGAAGCTGAAAGACCTCTGTAAAGTCCTTCAGTGTTTTGAGGAATGCACACGGCTGGTAAGCGCAGACGACGCCATCCTAAGCATGAGCATCCCACTTATGCGTCTGCTCATGCAAACTTTGACGCACCTTAAGGAGCAGGCGTCTGCAGCCAATGTTGATGAGGAGGAAGAGGAGGAGGGAATCCTTGATGACATTCAGCCATTGTCTGCTCAGGGACCTCTCCTGGACGAGGTGGAGGAAGAAGAGGAGGAGGATGATGATGGGGATGATTACTTAGGGGAGGAGGATGCATCTCGTGGGGCAAGTGAAAATGTTGGCGTGGCAAGGTCTGGTACAGGGTTTGTGCGTGACTGGAGGGATGTGGATTTGCCAGAAAGTGCTCCTCCACCCAGCACTCGCAGCGCATCATTGACACCGGGAACATTGGCCCACATGTCAGATTATGCCTCCTAAAAAGGGACCCCCGCATTGCCAAAATGATGAACGATGACGACTACTGGTTGGCCAGCATCCTGGATCCACGCTATAAAGGCAAATTACAAAACATCATGCCACAGGAGAACCTTGACCTAATATTGGCTAATAAACAAGCAACTCTGGTAAATCGGTTGCTTGAGGCATTCCCAGCACACAGCAGCGGTGATGGTTCTCACACGAGCCGTACGGGCCGGGGGCAGCTTGGCAGAGGTGTTCATGGTGCACACAGCAGAAGTGGCATTGGAGACAGGGGTTTCATGACAATGTTGTGGACTGATTTTTCACGGACCGCTCACACAACTGGTAATACTGCATCGATGGAAAGTGACAGGAGACAGCAGTTGTCAACTATGGTTACAAACTACTTTTCCTCCCATATCGATGTTCTCCCACACAGGTCATTCCCCTTTGACTATTGGGCCGCTAAACTGGACACCTGGCCTGAATTGGCACAATATGCCTTACAGGAACTCGCTTGCCCAGCTGCAAGTGTGCTATCGGAAAGAGTCTTCAGTGCAGCTGGATCAATCCTGACAGAAAAAAGGACCCGTCTGTCAACCCAAAATGTGGATGATCTAACCTTCATTAAAATGAACCATGCATGGGTTTCCAAGGATTTTGTCCCACCTTCCCCTGATGACACATAGGGTGACAGAAAATGGCTTGCTTTGGTCCACCTCTTCCTGGGACTTGACCTATTTCGCCTTTTGCATCAGCTGAATGTCCAACATCAACATATGCCACTTTCTAAAACTCCCTAACTGTGCTGCCTCCCCCCCATGGCCGGGGTCACCACCTAGCGCACGACACCGTGCGAGTGCCGTTGCCCTGGACAGGTGGGTAGGCCGACTCTTGTGTGCGGGCACTGGCACAGGGTCCCTCATAGTGCAATCAAGTGTCTCTGACGGTGGTGGTGCACACCCGCCGTCAGACACACCGCCGTACTATGAGGGGCCCAGTGCCAGTACCGACGCCCACGAGTGGGCCCCCCTTGCTTGGGCAGGGCCCCAGCATTTGCAATCTTTACCTCTCCCTGCTCCTCCGCTGTGTAGTCTGGGCCATCAAATCCATACTGTGCCTGACACCGTCTGAGCCTGCCTCCTGATGTATAGACATATATTTTGAATGTGTACGCTATCCATACATGTTATCTGGGGATACGGTACCCTTTCTCACCTTTGTGCAATCACGTGCAAGCCATACTGGGCCTAACACCGTCTGAGCCTGCCTCCTGAGACATATATTTTGAATGTGTACGCTATCCATACATGTTATCCGGGGATACGGTACCCTTTCTCACCTTTGTGCAATCACGTGCAAGCCATACTGGGCCTAACACCGTCTGAGCCTGCCTCCTGATGTATAGACATATATTTTGAATGTGTACGCTATCCATACATGTTATCCGGGGATACGGTACCCTTTCTCACCTTTGTGCAATCACGTGTAATCCATACTGGGCCTTACAGCGTCTGAGCCTGCCTCCTGATGTATAGACATATCTTTTGAATGTGTACGATATCCATACATGTTATCTGGGGATACGGTACCCTTTCTCACCTTTGTGCAATCACGTGTAATCCATACTGGGCGTGAGAACGGCTGGCGAGCTGTTAAGCAAGCTACAGCACCTGTGGTTTGCACACGTAAGTTTTTAATTTTTTCAGGAATGACGGTTAGGCCTAATTCCGGAACTGCGGTTGACCTGCACTTACTGGGAAATCATCGTTCGTTGGGTAATAATTGTAATCAGTGATCCCCATCACTAACGTTGTTCAGCGGGTTATCTGCACCTGTAAGCGACAAACGCTGGCCTTTTCAGTGTAGCGCACATGCAGCCACGGACATGTAAGGGCATGACACACCAGTTATTGGCCAATCTCATGTGCCAGAGCCTCAAGTATCCCGCTAGTAAGCCGGACTCGGACCGCGGGGCATGACGGAGTCTCGTTCGTTAACGGAATTAAGCTTGCAATGTGTGCATCTGTTCTGTAGCTGGCATGGTTGAGGTTTCCCAGGTGGAGTCGAATTTATCCGTAGGCTCCACTCCTGGTGGTGCCCTTCTGGACATTCCTTTAAGGTTCAGCTTTGCAACCATACTGCCCACGTAAAACAAACACGTTGCCTTCATGAACGCTGTTTGGAGGGTCATGACTCGTGGGAATAACGCCGCCCAATCTGTTAACCTGCTAGAGAGATCCTTTGTTGCTCCCAAGCATGACATCACACTCCCTAGGAGGAAGGTAATGCCACTGTGGCGACCGTACTCCTGGGGGTGACACAAGTGCACTGATGCCCAGCCACTGCTCGATGAATCTGCTGGTACATTGACCCAGACCACTACATTCCCCTCGCACGCTACACGGCCTGAATCTGACCCTGATGAAACTCAGGTTACCCTTCCCATATACAGTTCCATCTTACACGGTGACAAAGAGGAAGCTGCAGATGAAAGTGCAGGTTCGGCCCACCCTCCATCAGACACACCACCGTACTATCAGGGGCCCTGTGCCAGTGCCGTCGCCAACGAGTGGGCCCCCCCTGCTTGCTCAGGATCACAGCACTTGCAAGGTTGAAATACTGTGCAGTGAGATGGAAGATGGGGACGACGAAGAGTCCAGACTAGTACAGGGATTCCCTAGCGAGGAGACTTATTTGATTGTTTTCAATGTTGGGACAGCAATTTTTGGGGAGCACTATACTCTGGAGAATGATAGATGGGGCCCACCATACACTGGAACATTCCAAAGGTGGACATCAGACACTGGAGCAGCATTTACAGGGCCCATTATACACTAGAGCATTAGAAATGGGGCCCATTATGTTTGGAGCATTATTTGGGCCCATAAGACAGTGGAGCTTCATCCATGGGGACCAACATATACTGTAGCATTATGTGGAGCTCATCATATACTGTTTCAAACATTATATGGGACCAATGATTTTGTATGGAGAAATAGATGGGCCTCGTCATGAGATGTAAAAAGTGAGGTATTTTTCATTGTACTATACCACTATTTCTCTGCCGTATCGGAGCATGATGAGTTGTGGTATGTGTTAAAGGGGCGCTCTTTCGCCCAGGGCACATGAAAACCTGGAGCCAGCCCTACACCCCCACAACTTTAGCCAAATAACCCCCATTTTTCAGTGCGTAACTTGTATTATGAAGTTAATTAAGGTTGACAAGCTTAAGTAAGAAGAATTGATGCTTTTGGCATTCAAATGGGCACTGTAGGTGTGTTTCCTGTCCTCCTCTCACTGCCGACTTTTATTCCCCATTGACTTACATTGGGTTTCGTGTTTCGGGACGACCCCGACTTTTCCCTATAATCGGCCGATCTTGCTCAACCCGACTTTTGGAAAAGTCGGGTTTCACGAAACGAAACTCGACCCTAAAAAACCAAAAGTCGCTCAACTCTATTCCTGATTATTTGGCGGACTTTTATGATGTATTTAGTGAGAATGAGTCTGCATCTTTGCCTCCTCATAGGAGTTATGACTGTGCAATTGAACTGAGCCCGGGGTGTAAATTTCCCAAGGGTCGGCTCTTCAATTTATCTGTACCCGAGCACGAGGCTATGTGATCCTATATTAAGGAGGCGTTGGAGAAGGGTCATATTAGACCATCCTCTTCACCCTTAGGTGCTGGGTTTTTTTTTCGTGGCCAAAAAGGATGGTTCATTAAGGCCTTGTATTGATTATCGTGCCCTCAACAAAATTACTATTAAATATCAGTATCAGTTACCCCTGATTTCAGATCTATTCTCCAGAGATAAAGGTGCTTGCTGGTTTACTAAGCTTGACCTCAGGGGGGCGTATAATCTTATCCGCATTAAGCATGGGGATGACTGGAAGACGGCGTTTAATACTCCGGAGGGACATTTTGAGTACCTGGTGATGCCTTTTGGGCTCACTAATGCCCCTTCTGTCTTCCAGTGCTTCATGAACGATATTTTCCGAGACTTTGTGGATACATTTTTGATTATCTATCTGGATGATATTTTGATCTTCTCCAAGGATTGGGATTCTCATGTGGAACATGATTGGACTGTGTTCCGGATCTTGAGGGAGAATTCCCTGTATGTCAAAGGATCGAAATGCCTTTTTGGGGTACAGAGGATTTCTTTTTTGGGATTTATTTTGTCTCCGTCAACTATTGAAATGGACCCGGCCAAGGTACAGGCCATTTAGGATTGGGTTCAGCCCACTTCTTTGAAGGCCTCCAGAAGTTTTTGGGTTTTGCTAATTTTTATCGGAAATTTATAGCAAAATTTTCTAGTATTGCCAAGCCATTGACTGATCTGACTAAGAAGGGTGCTGATGTGTTGAATTGGTCTCCGGAGGCTGTTTCTTCCTTTCAGGAGCTGAAGCGAAGATTCACTTCTGCCCCGGTTTTGCGGCAACCTGATGTCTCACTCCCGTTCCAGGTAGAGGTGGACGCTTCTGAGATTGGTGCAGGACCTGTTTTGTCCCAAAAGGATCCTGTAACATCTAAAATGAATTCCTGTGCTTTCTTTTCCCGAAAGTTCTCTCCATCTGAACGTAACTATGATGTGGGGAATCGGGAACTGTTAGCCATGAAATGGGCATTTGAGGAGTGGAGACATTGGTTGGAGGGAGCTAAACATCAAGTCGTGGTCCTCACTGACCACAAGAATTTGATTTACCTGGAGTCGGCCAAATGCTTGAACCCTAGACAGGCTAGGTGGGCCTTGTTTTTTACACGTTTTGATTTTGTGGTCTCTTTTCTTCCTGGCACTAAGAATGTCAAGGCTGACGCTCTCTCTAGGAGCTTCTTTGCTGATTCTCCTGTGGTGACCAAGCCTGCTACCATCTTAGGTGAAGGGGTAGTTCTTTCTGCCATCTCGCCCGATTTGAGACGTACTCTGGAAGAGTTCCAGGAGGACAAACCTGAGCGTTGTCCCAGTGTAAAGTTGTATGTTCCTGACCAGTGGAAGAAGAGAGTGATGTCTGAAGTTCATTGCTCTGCATTGGCTGGTCATCCAGGTATTTTTGGTACTAGAGATCTGGTGAGTCGGTCTTTTTGGTGGCCCGCCTTGTCTCGTGATGTCAGGAATTTTGTGCAGTCCTGTGGGACTTGCTCCCGGTCTAAACCTTGTTCTCGCTCTAGTGGGTTGTTGATGCCTTTGCCGGTTCCCAGGAGGCCATGGACCCATATTTCAATGGATTTCATCTCTGATATGCCTGTCTCTCAGAGAATGACTGTTATTTGGGTGATTTATGATAGGTTCTCTAAGATGGTTCTTCTTGTACCACTCCCTAAGTTGCCATCTTCCTCTGAGTTGGTGCCCCTGTTTTTGCAACAGGTGGTTCGCTTGCACGGGATTCCTGAGAACATTGTATCTGACAGAGGAGTTCAGTTTGTGTCTAGATTTTGGAGGACTTTCTGTTTCAAGCTGGGAATTCAGTTGTCCTTCTCCTCTGCTTTTCACCCTCAGACCAATGGGCAAACGGAGAGAACAAACCAGACCTTGGAGTCGTATTTGAGATGTTTTATTTCCGCTGATCAGGATGATTGGATTTCATTTTTGCCCTTGGCCGAATTTGCTTTAAATAATAGAGCTAGTTCTGCGACTTTGATGTCACCTTTTTTTTGTAACTTTGGGTTTCATCCTCGATTTTCTTCAGGGCAGGTGGAGCCTTCTGCCTGCCCAGGTGTTGACACTGTGGTGGAGAGAATGCACCAGGTCTGGGACCAAGTGGTGGATAAGTTATCTCTCTCCCAGGAAAAGGCCCAGCGGTTTTCCAACCGACATAGGACCATTGGTCCCCAGTTTAAGGTTGGTGATATGGTTTGGTTATCATCAAAAAATATCGCTATGAAGGTGGCTTCTCCTAAGTTTAAGCCTAGATTTATTGGACCTTACAAGATTTTGGAGATTATTAATCCGGTCTCTTTTCGTTTGGCTCTTCCTGTTACATTTAAAATCCATAATGTGTTTCATAAGTCCTTGTTGAAGAGGTTTGTTGAACCAGTAGTTCCTGGGGTGGCACCTCCAGACCCTGTATTGGTTGAAGGTAACATGGAATATGAGGTAGAGAAGATACTGGATTCCCGTCTGGCTAGACGGAGACTCCAGTATTTGGTTAAGTGGAAGGGTTATGGTCAGGAGGATAATTCCTGGGTCTCTGCCTCTGATATTCATGCCAAAAGATTGGTGCGTGCCTTTCTTCGGGCTCACCCTGATCGCCCTGGTGGCATGGATGAGGGTTCGGTGACCCCTCCTCAAGGGGGAGGTAATGTTGTGAGTTCATTTTCCCCTTCACCATTGAGGTCTGATGAACTCCCTCTTCTGGTGAAGGAAGGTAGTGAGGCTGATTACCAAGCACCTGGGCAGGATGATAATGACTGGGTGACGGGAATTACTGACTGGATATAAGGCAGCCGACGCCCTTCTGCCTTGCTGGTGATCTCTCTGAGGGATTCTAGGAGACCAGTCTGATTCCTGCTCCGCAAAAGCTAAGTTTTCTGTTCTACTTTTTGCATTTCTGTTTTGGTTTTGTTTTGCATTGTTTTCCTTGATTTCTGCCATTCCCTGCTGGGGTGAGCTGAATTCCTTTTTGCTCTGTCTTCAGAAAATACCTGAGTACTGATATAGTCTTTTTGAAGCCTAGCGTCTTCAGGGCTTTTTTTCCCTATCAGCTGTTGGCTCTTGTTTTGATAGGGTTTTGGCGTATTACAGACAGCAGCTTTTCTATCCTATCCTATCTAGTTAGCTTGGGCCCAGGGCCGGTTTTAGACAAAGTGGGGCCCTAGGCAAAAGTTTAAAGTGGGGCCCCAAATGTTAACATTGTAAAACCACACATTTAGGTTACATTACATGAGCAGGAAGTGGATACAGGTGGCAGAGGGGCCTGGAGCCAGTGCTGGCACTGTGGCCCCCATATTCAGGGGCCTTATATCGGTCAATGGGTCTGCCACTATTAGCATTACACAGGAGCGTGGCTAGGATCAGAAAAGATTGGAGGGCCAGGCCCCAAGACAAAGAGTTGTCCCCCAACCCCCTCTTAATTTTTTTTTAACACTGCAGATAACACAGCAGGGCTCCCAACTGTCCTGGATCCAGCGGAACAGTCCTGATTTTGACACTCCCACCCGATATCCAGGCCGGGATTGCAGTTTTCCCGCACTGCGAATCAGCCACCACGCCCACCTGTCATTTCAGAAGGGGCTGTGTACCGATCGCCATACAATTCCCTCTATGCATAGCACACTCCAGAACAGAAGCCCTCCCCGGCTCATGTGACCAGTCACATGACTCTGACCTCATCTTATGTAACACCAGAGATAGCAGTAATAACTCTTGGAGAACAGATAATGTAGTAGATGTCACCTGCAGTCCTATGTAACACCACAGATAGTCTTACTCTGAAACGCTATGGCTATGTTCACATGCATTTTTTTCAGTAGCCAAAACCTGTTCAATTGGCAGTAAAAATGTTGTGTTCAAAACACCTGTTTTTCAGCTTGTTTTCTGGGGTTATTTACACTTTTCTCAGCTTTTTTTAAAGTGAGGATGATTGCTTTGTCTACAGTATGTTTAAGGCCACGTTCACACGTTGAGTATTCGGTCAGTATTTCACATCAGTATGTGCAAGTCAAAACCAGGAGGGTGAGAAATCCAGAAGTGGTGACCTGTTTCTGTAAGGCCGGGGTCACACTGGTGAGGAATACGGGAGAGTGAGAGGCGCTAAAAGCCCGCATTACACACGGACAAATGATTCTCTATGGGGTCCCTCGCACCAGCCGTATATTTCTCCTCCGTATCCTACGCTCCGTGCCACTCGCAGCATGCTGGGACTGTCAGCGTACTACGGCCGTAATACGCCAATGCAAGTCTATGGGTGCGCAAAAAATACGGATTACACACGGAACACACATGTGACTTGCGAGAAATACGCACCCGGTGTCTTTTAGCAAAGGTGGCAATTCGGTGCACGATACATTAAAATCACACTGACAGGTTTAATAAAGAAAGAAAGAATAGATATATACACATAGAATACATATACATATATACACACACTATATATATATGCATTCTATGTGTCTATATCTATTCTTTCTTTCTTTATTAAAACTGTCATAGGGCTCCATTATATGTCCATTTTGCAAGCCTGCGAGAAAATCTCAGCATACGGATGCCATACGGATTACATACGGATGCTGACATGCGCAAAATACGCGACCACACCTTGATTACGGATGACATACGGAGCACTGTTTAGGGGTCTGTCATCCGTATTACGCATGTAAAATACTGACCGTATTTTGCGCAGGTTAGTGTGACTCCAGCCTTATACTTTTCCTCTGATTGTTCCACTGCTGTTTCTGCATTACAAATCCTGATGTGAAATACTGACCAAATACTGAACGTGTGAATGACACTTAATAGTTTAATTCACCAAAACCATTTCAAAAATTGCAGCAAAAAATACCGATGCAATATCTGCAGCTTTCTTTTTTATTCTTTCATTGCTTTCTAAAGGTGAAAACACACTGAAAGAAGTGACACGTTGTAGATTTAAAAAGTGCTACAGTTCTGAAATTCAGTCTGAAAAAAATCAAGCGCATGCAGGAGATTTCGGAAATCTCATATGTTTTGCTGGCACTTTAAAAAGCCGCTCTTGGCCACGTTCATAGGCAGAATTTCTGCAGCTTTTTCTTCTGCAAATAAGAAGCTTACAGCATTTTACAGCACAAGCAAAGACTGAGATTTTCAGAGATCTCCCGCACACCCTTTTATTTTCTCCTGACTGAATTTCACAACTGCAGCGTTCTTTAAATCTGCAGCGTCACTTCTTTCAGCAATTTTTTGCACCCGTAGAAAGCAATGAAAAAGTTTTAGAAAATCTCACCCCTACCATGTACTGGACGCAGTGATTTCGCACGGTTCAGTGACCACATGTGGAATCACCTGCGTTCAAAAGATGGCAGCAGTTTAGACGGAGCACAAGTCCGCTACGTTCAAAGTGCTGCCATTTCCGGATCGTCTGCACATACCCTAAAAAATGGGCATTTTGAAAGCAGTGTTTTTACTGCCAAGAGAGCCAGCTTTAACATAGTAACATAGTTTTGAAGGCTGAAGGAAGACCTTATGTCCATCTAGTTCAGCCTATTTTTAGTGCAGCTGTTCTGCATTGTTGATCCTGGAGAAGGCAAAAAACCCACAGAGTAGAAGCCAATTTTCTCCATAGGGAAAAAAATTCCTTCCCCTAAGCTGTGTCAACCATCTACCTATAATATTCTGTTATTCGTAACCTTCTATACTGTTACTCACAAGAAAAGCCTCCATTCCTTTCTTACATTCATTCAGTGAGTTGGCCATCACCACTTCCTCAGGAAGAGAATTCCAGAGCCTCACTGCTCTTACCGTGAAGAACCCTCTTTTAAGCTGGTGCAGAAATTGTCTTTCCTCCAAACGAAGAGAATGCCCCCTTGTTCTTGTCCCAGTCCTTGGTACAAACAGTTCATTGGAGAGATCTCTGTATTGCCCTCTGATATACTTGTGCATATATATTAAGTCTCCCCTAAGTCTTCTCTTTTCTAGAGTAATTAGACCTAATTTTGATAACCTTTCTGGGTATTGTAGTGAACCAACTCCATTTATCATTTTAGTAGCCGCCTTTGAACCCTTTCAAGTTCAGTAATGTCTTTCTTGAGCACCGGCGTCCAAAATTGCACACAATCCTCCAAGTGTGGTCTGACGAGTGATTTGTACAGAGGGAGAATTATGTTTTCATCTCGTGTCCCCAGACCTCTTCTAATGCATCCCATGACCCTATTTGCTTTGGTGGCAGCTGCCTGACACTGGGCACTCCAATTTAGCTTCTTATTGACTAAGATGCCTAAGTCTTTTTCCATGTCTGATTTCCCCAGCAGTTTCCCATTTAGTCAGTAATTGTAGCCTCTGTTTCTCCTTCCCATGTGCAGAACCTTACACTTATCTGTGCTAAACCTCATTTGCCATTTTTCAGCCCAATTCTCCAATTTACTCAAATCTGTCTGTAGTTGCAAACTGTCCTCCTTTGTGGTAACTACCTTCCATAGTTTTGTATCATCTGCAAATACTGATATTTTACTGTGTAAGCCATCCACTAGATCATTAATAATTTTTTGGCTGCAAAAAAAAAAGGCACCAAAAATGCTGATTCCTATGCAAACCTGTACTAGTACTATATATATGTATGGTTTACCCTTGTTATTTCACATGGGAAGTCATTTATTTCTATATCATAAATCCCCTGATTCAGCAGACAATATCCTTGTCATGTCATCCAGACAGTAGTGACAGGAGGTCGCCCTGTCACATTACAAGCAGTGATAAGTGACTGTGGTCAGAGCTGATGCTGATCGCTGCTGTATGTGGCTGTGAATCCTGATCCTACAGCAATCAGCAGAGAGCTCTGGGACCACAGTGAGTAAATCACTGCACTTTGACCTGATATTGCTGCTCTTACCAGGTTCTGTGGCTTCACTTAGGCATATCCATTCTCAGGTCAGTGCTAGGAGCAGCCATGACACAGGAGGAGACATAGAGCTGCAGTCATCTGCTGTGCTGTAATCGGACCCTCCCCCTCACTCTCAACTTTTAACCTACCTGCAGGGAGAGACAGGGGGGCTCAAGGGGCTTTGCGAGAGACACTCCAAGACTTCAGAGCAATGCACAGCGTTATTCACTGCTGTACACCCTCTGGGCACTTCATAAATGGACTGCAGATGCAGGGGGCCCCCTTTGTAGGTGGGGGCCCCAGGCATCTGCCTGGTCTGCCTGGTCCAAACTCCGGCCCTGCTTGGGCCCCATCATTTGCTCAGCCTATCTTTCTATCTTGCTTCACTGTCATTATATGTTGGGGGCTGCCTATTGCTTTGGGGTCTGCTCTGGGGCAGTTTAGATTTCCCTTTCTGTCTTTAGGCTATGTAGTTCTCCGGCTGTGATCGAGGGGTCTAGGGCACCGTAGGAACCCCCTACGGCTACTGCTAGTTGTTGTTGATAGGTTCAGGGGTCTGTAATCCGATAGCTGCCAACTTCTCTGGTTTTCTGGACTTAGCTAGTATTTCTGTTTTTGCCTCCTACGGTGACTCATTCATAACACTTGTCCCTGACCGTGAGTTTGCTTATTCCTTTGGTACTGCGCTACAGTCAAGGATTTGACCCGGCTTTTTGGACTACTGCTGCCACCTGTGGTAGCCTTGCTGCTGTACTGCAGACCAGCTCTGTTTAGGTGCAGTCCAGCTTCATCTCTACTGCCATCTTGTGGAGCCTGCAAAGAGAGCTTTCTGACTGTAAAATCTTTGCAGTGATTTTCTTTCCACTCTGCCTGTAAGTAGTCTAACACTGTTGATATCTCATTGCACTCTACTGAACCTACAGTTAGGCTCCCAGATACCTTCTTTGGGGAAAAGGAGAGGTTCTGTACATTTTAGGAAAGTTGCAAGCTATTTTTTTCTTTTAGACCCCGATCCTCTGGAGATGAGAGTCAGCGGGTGGGGATAATCATTTCCTTACTTCGTGAGGGACCTCATTCATGGGCTTTCACTTTATCTGCTTCTGCCCCTGAACATGTGTCTGTGGATAGGTTCTTTGAGGCCTTAGAACTTATTTTTGAGAAGCCTGACCGGGTCAGAGTGGCAGAGGACACAATTATGAGTCACTTTCAGGGGAAGCTCTCGGATGAATGATATTGCTTCAAGTTCCATCGATGGTCCACTGAGGTGTCCTAGGATGACTCTGCGCTGAGATGACAGTTCAGGAGAGGACTGTCAGATCACCTGAAGGATACTCTGGCTCTCCATCCACCATCCAGCTCATTGGAGGAGGCTATGACTCAGGCTATCCATATGGATCGGAGGCTAAGGGAGAGAGGTGTTACATAGCGAGAGGTTCTGTTACTCCCTGCTAATCCTGCTGTATTGCCACCAACTGAATCTATGGAGTTGGGGGCCACCAACCTCAAGGAGGAGTGGAAATGGCGACGTGAAGTTAAGCTGTGTTTTTACTGCGGAGATCCTGGACATTGGAAAAAGGACTACCCTTCCTGCCAACCGACTAACAAGCGGCTGAGTCTGGGCGATTGTTGTGGTGATCATCCAGGCTCTCAGGTACCTTTTTACTCATTTTCAAGAGTATTGTTGGAAGTGGAACTTAGTTGTGGGAGTTTCTGCACTCCCACTTCTGCTTTCATGGACTGCGGGTCGTCCATGAACTTTATTGACTCTAACTTGGTGACCAAGTGTAAGTTAGGGACAGTTAGGCCGGAAACTCCTATTCATGTTGTTGCCATTGACAAAACACCACTGGCTCAGAATGTCATCAAATTTGTCTCAGAGGAGTTTCTCTTTAAAGTGGGTTCCTTGCACCAGGAACGTATTTCATGTTTTGTTCTGGACAACCTGCTTGCAGGACTGTTGTTGGGTTCCCTTGGTTACAGTTACATAATCCTGTGATAGACTGGAACTCTCGGGACATTTTTAAATGGGGTCCTAATTGTAGTAGAAGTTGCCTTACTACTGTTCTTGTGTCATCCATTAATCTGGAAGGTATTCCGGAGTACCTGAAGGATTTTGAGGATTTTTTTTCCAAAAAAGAGGCCGAGGTCTTACCACCATACCGCCCTTTAGATTGCACTTTCAATCTGATTCCGGGTGCTAAATTGCCCAAGGCCCATCTGTACAACCTCTCTGGCCCAGAGTGAACAGCTATGAAAGAGTATATTTCTGAAAGCCTATAAAAGGCCACATCCGTCCCTCTGTCTCTCCTGTGGCAGCTGGATTCTTTGTTGTTAAAAAAAGATGATGGTTTGCGCCCGTGCCTCGATTTTCGAGAATTGAACAAGATCAGAGTGAGAAATACCTGTCTCAGAACATTACAAGGTGGCAATAGCGAGGTTGCTGTATGTGGCACGCAAACTAATAGCACGGAAATGGAAGGATTCGGAACCCCCCACTAGGAGGGAATTTATTGCTCAGACACGTACGGTAATGCATTTAGAGGAAAGCATTTACAGGCGAAGGCATGGTGAAAGAACTTTCGAAAAAATATGGTCCGCCTGGATGGCGGTGATATGATTGCTAAGACTCTCAAGTATACCCGGCATAAGGCGTATTGGGGGAGGGGGGAGGGGGGATGGCTTTGATTGTATTACTACAAGATATGTGAATTGTTACATGTATATTGATATCCACTGTTTATTGTTTAAAATCTTTTGAAACCTAAATAAAAATAACTGGTTTAAAAAAAAAAAAAAGAGTGAGAAATATCTACCCCCTCCCGCTCATCCCTGATTTATACAACGAATTTTCGAGGGGCCAAATGGTTTTCTAAATTGGACCTCAGGGTGCATATATTCTTATCTGTATTCGGGAGGGGGATGAGTGGAAAACGGCATTTTTCACTTCTGAAGGGTTATTTGAGAATTTGGTTAAGCCTTTTGGTCTCACCAATGCGCCAGCTGTTTTTCAGAATTTCATTAACCAAGAATTTTCTGATTTTATTGGATGCTTTGTGGTGGTGTATTTGGATGATATCCTCATGTTCTCATCTAACAACTAGGTTCACATGGATCATCTACGTGCGGTTCTCCAGAGGTTACAAGAGAACTCGTTTTTTGCAAAACCTGAAAAATGCTCATTTTTTGTCCAAGACTTGTCCTTTCTGGGGTTCATTCTGTCTGACATGTGGTTTTGTATGGATCCTTGGAATGTACGGGCCATTGTGTATTGGGTGCAACCCAGAGACTTAAAGGGTCGTCAGCGTTTTTGAGGTTTGCAAATTATTATAGGAAATTTATTAATGGGTTTTCACAGGTGGTCAAGCCCCTCACTGATCTAACTCGTAAGGGAGCTGATATCAAAAACTGGTCAGCTCCAGCTGTGAAGGAGTTTGCTTTATTAAAAAAATGCTTTATGTCTGCCCCTGTTTTAGTCCAGCCTGGTCCATCTAAACCGTTCATTGTTGAGGTGGAAGCTTCAGAAGTAGGGATGGAGGTGGTGTTGTCCCATGGACCCACGACTTTGACTTACCTGAGGCCCTGTGCCTTTTTCTCGAACAAATTCTATACCTGTGGGTGAATTTGTTAGATTGCAACGCAACTGCAGCGACAATAACAATCTGCAAACTGAATTTGCTCATTCCTCACAGAAGTTGAAAAACACAAATATCCAGATTGGACAAAAACCAGGGCATGCAACATAATTTAGAAGAGAAGTCGCATAGAAACCATCCACAACGTCATGACAGAAGGTCTCCTGTGATTGGTTGCCAAAGACACTTGTCCCTGGCCATATAATAAGCAGACATCTTGTATTGGTAGCACCATTTTCACAGTGTCACCAAGCCCCGTGACGCTCACTGCGTGACATTGAAGAGGAACGTGAGGGGGAATCGTCTGTTGATGATGGCCAAATATTTGAAACCCCACAGCCAGAAGAAAGCAACTTTCATCCATGTGACATACCGGGTGAAGAGGAGGAGGCTGATGGTGATGATATATAGTTGCCATCTGGCCAGTCGCCAATATCAACACGGAAAGAGGAAGACATGGATGATGAGGTGGTCGATGATGAGACCACCGATCCAACCTGGACCGTTGGCACGCATAGCCAGCACAGCAGCACAGAGGATGAAGGTGGATATGTAGCGCCAACAAAGGCACCAAGGGCTACTGGTGTGATCAGAGTGCGAAGTGTGTCATCTGTTGCCAGTAGCAATCTCTCTGCCCCAAGTCAAGGCAAGGGTGCGTTCAGCCGCTGTCTGGAAATTTTTTTCCGATAATTCTCCTGAATCAAATGTTGTAATCTGTAGCATCTGCCATAGGAAGCTGAGCAGAGGCCAGGGCAAAGGCAACCAAAGCACCACCATTATGGGGAAACACATGGCAGCCAAGCACCATAGTTGGTGGGCTGAACAACAGGGTACCAAATCGGTGTCTGGGACTGTGGGTCAAACCACTGCCATGTCGCCTGTGATAAGTCCTTTCCAATCTGCTGGGTAGGAAGCAGGTGATCATCATACCTCTTGCTCACAAGCTGATGTTGCACAGACACAGGCCACAACAAGCTCATCCACTTGTTTGTACCAGGAAAGTGTCCAATTGTCCATGCCCCAGATGTATGAAAGGAGGCATAAATACCAAGCCACGCACCCACAAGCACAAATACTGAAGGTGCAGATTGCCAAGTTGCTAGCCATGGAGATGTTGCTGTTTAGGCTTGTGGGGACACAGTCTTTCCATGATCTTTTGGCTGTGGCTGCCCCACGATACTCGGTTCCCAGCCGGCACTATTTTTCCCGGTGTGCCGTCCCCGCGTTACAACAGCACGTCTTAATCTAAAGCGTGCTCTTACCAACGTCGTAACCGGGAAGGTCCATCTTATAACAGACACGTGGACAAGTACTTGTGACGATACATCTCTGTCACGGCACACTTGCTCAACCTGGTGGAGGGTGGGACAAAGTCTCAAACTGGACCATCAACACATATCCTACCCACGCCACGAATAGCGGGTCCAACCTCAATTAGGGTTTCCGCCTCATCATATAGGTCCAGTCTCTCCTTTTCCTCCTCCTCCGCCTCGTCATCCTATGCTGAATTACCCTCCACATCACTCCCAAGTTGGGAGCTGTGCAGCAGTGCATCGGCAAAGCGGCAAAATACTCTGCTGAAGCAGATCTGCTCAGGTGAAACACCACACAATGCAGCAGAGCTGTGGCAAGGAATAATACAGACTGATCAGTGGCTCTCACTACTGTAACTCCAACCTGGTCTGGTTGTCTGCGACGATGGGCGTAACCTGGTGGCAGCTTTAAAGCTCAGGAAGCTGGTACACGTGCCATGCATGGCTCACGTGCTGAACCTAGTGGTGCAGGCATTTCTAAAAACATACCGACTGCCCGTACCTACTTGAAAAGGTGCGCTGTATTTGCGCCCATTTCCGCCACTTCTCAACCGCTGTTGCCAGTCTTGCAGCGCTTCAAAAGCAATTTAATTTGCCAAATCACAGACTCATTTGCGACCTGCCGACACGGTGGAACTCAACGTATATTATGTTGGCAAGGGTAAGTGAGCAGCAGAGGGCACTTTCTGAATACCAGCTTAAACATGTCCATCACACTGAGACTCAGCCAAGACATAACAACTGCAAGTGGGTGTGGATCGCTGATATTTGTGAGGTGCTTGATAACATGGAGTACTGCACCAAGCTTGTGAGCGGTGATCAGGCTATTATCAGCGTAACCATCCCTATGCTATGTCTGCTTAAAAAAAATCGCTGCAGAATCAAAAAATGGAATCTTTGCGTGCCCAGCAGCTGGGTATGGAGCAAGATTTCACAATGGGTGATCCTACCCAGCCCAGCCAATATCATCAGGTAACATTGTGGGATGAAGAAGATGAGGAAAATGAGGAAGGAGAGGTCTTCTTTTTCAGTGGTACCGAGGGGACACCTCATGCTACAGAGGGGAATCCCAACCCCAGCTTCTTGTCTGTCCAGCATGGGTGGGCTGGAGAGGAGGTGGTGGAGGAGGAGAGTCAGTTTGAGGAGAGGATGGGTATTGTTCCTCCTTCAGGGGTCACAGAACATTTGCCTCTTTGCAGCTTGGCACACATGGCACACTTCATATCTGACGGTCTGTGCCAAGACCCTCGTGTATTCCACATTTACAATAGCAACCTATACTGGTTGGCCACCTTTCTAGACTCACGGTACAAGGACAAATTTCCTTCGCCACTGTTGCAGTCACCAAGGGGTTTCACAATGGAATCCTTCAAGAAGGCCATTGTTGACCATTTGATTACTGGGTATCCAAGTTGCATAGTTGGCCCAACCACTCCTGCTATGCCTTGGAGGTGCTGGCCTGCCCTGCTGCTAGTGTGATGTCAGAGCGTGTTTTCAGTGCCGCTGGGGCAATCATCACAGATACACGCACACGATTGCCTACAGAGAATGCAGACAGGCTGACTCTGATTAAATTTAATAAGGACTGGATTTCACAACAGTATTTAAGCCCTCCAGATGAAAGTATCCCAACCTAAAGTCACCCAAAACGTTATTTTTTTTTAAAATTGGTGATCACGTCCATCCCTTCCCATACAAGCCCCTTTTCTTCTTCTTACATATGTTTTGAAATCCTGCTTCTGCCACATGTACCTCATGGTCAATAAGCTAAAAACAATGTTACGTTAATTAATATTTCCCATCGGAGGCACTGGTGATAAGAGTGAGATCCTTCTTCCTTCATCAACCATGGTATCATGCCCCTTGGTCTAATTTTTGGAGACACTATGGCTATGCCTGGACACTGGGCACTGCCACCTCTATGCTAGTAGTCCTAGCTACGTCATGATTGTTTGGCTCTTCAGACCTGCCTTGCTTCCTTCATCAACCATGATACGGCCCCTAGGGCTAATGTTTTGAAGACACTATGTCTATGCCTACACATTGGGCAGTGGCACAACAAGGACAGTAGTCCAAGCTTTATAATTGTGAATCCCTTGTGATGAAGATGATGATGGGTGGCTTCTTCCTGCGTTAACCATAGCACAGCCCTTAGGGCAGATTGCTCTCCTTACACCACTTACACGCTTAGCTGTCAGAAGATCGCCTCCATTATCACTCGCTCTTACGGCACTTCTGATATATCACTGGCACTGCGTAAGTGGCGTACGAGTCCTGCTCTGCCAGCAAAAAAACACAGGATTTCAAATAGTGTTTGTACATTCTAGTGAAGCAGTGGTGTAAAACCACTCGTGCAGCCCCTGACCAGGTGCCCCCATGTTATATACATTTGTTTACAGCATACATTTTTTTAACATTTACACATTTTTCAGCCTTTTTTTAGCCTTTTCCTCAGCCCCCAGACCACTTTGTAGGGTTCAGCAGACAATTACTCGCATTTTCCATTGACTATCATTGGACTCGCTACTCGTACCGAATACCCGAGTATTATGGTATACTCGGTCCGAGTATAGCGAGTCCGAATACTTCACGACTCGCTCATCCCTAACCATACCTCATTTCATAATCTAAATCGTTCGGGCTAATACTCTGGAGCAGATGCCAGCCCACATTTAATAATATAAATCCTTTGTGCTAATAATGTGTTGCAGTCGCCAGTCCACATTTCACAATATAAATCCTTTGTGCTAATACTGAGGTGCAGGCACCAGACCTCATTTCATAATCCAAATTGTTTGGGCTAATACTTTGTAATGAATAAAGATTTGCAACTGGAACATTTCTTTTAGCGACATCTAGGATGTGGCATTTCTTTGTTCCCTTTATTTTTTGAGCAGTGTATGCCTCTTCTATTCTACTCTGAGAGTTCGGGTTGTGACCTTTCTGTACACGGCTGATGAAATATTGGGTTTCCTATGAGATGAGTGAGTAAAAATCACATGCATGGTGCGTGTGCTGTGCAACTTTTTTTCTCGCACCTGTAAGGGGGTACCACGCCTCTACCCTCTTAAAGTTGTGTATAAAGTTATGCTGCATTGTATATAGTGTTTGTTATTTGTTACTGAGTAATGTATATGTATATACTCTTCTATGCAGATATGAATAATAGAGAAAGTGTAGTACTCATGTATGGCCACTAGATGGGACATTATAGTGTACATAATATAAGATAGGAGTTCAGTATAGTTAATGGTTAAATGTAGGAGGGATTCACTGTGGGTGCATTTCCTCAAGTGAGGGGAATAGGGTGAAGGTGCCCATTCAGCTCGGGTGGGCTTAGAGCCCAGGCTATACAGGGACAACACAGTGACCCCCTAACATTGAAGTATTGGAGCCTAGCCATCTAACGCCAGTGGGTCAGAACAGCAGCAAAGACAGCAGTGACATCAGTAGTGGGAACTGGAACTTCAGGAGAAGTCACAGCAGTTTAAACAGGCAGGTCGCTCACCATGTGGCAGATCATCGCATGGGCTGATGCCCTCAGATCCAGGGTGAAATGGCTGAGGGAACCCCCAAGAGCAGAGATTCTGAACAGAGAGGACGCTGAGGAACCATATGAAACGGTCCGACCCAGGAACATGGTGTATAATCAGGAGAGAAGTAGAGGGAAAGAGGAAGAGATGCAATATGTGAAATCTGATGTTGATGCTGTTATGAACATGGATGTGCTATGCATGAAGAACAGTAAAGTTGTGCGTTTAAAAGTTGAAATGGACTGTGTCTCAATTTGTGCAAAACCGGACAGAGGGAGCCTCCAGCAATGTAGAAGAAGTGATGCCACAGGTATGCTAAGTAATGGACACTGTTTGCATGTGACGGGAGGTCAGGGCGCACCAGAACCGTTAATCACTGCCACTAGTACAGCCCTGGCTCTCCTTCACACACCCATTGACTTGCATTGGCAAGTCTCCTCTGATATACGCGGCCGTTTGCAGCATGCTTTTTTTCTCAGTCTGATCTGAGCTGAGAAACAAATTGTAGATGAGCACTGAGTCATTGAATAACATTAGTCAAAGTGCAATCCGATTTTTTAACGCAGAGCCCTTTAGCGCAATCTTAAAATTGTAGACAGTGGGAATGAAACTGATTGTCTGGAGTAGTACACTCCATAAAACTGGTGCAGCCCTAAAATATCTATTATGTGGAAAGTCCTTAATAGTTTTTTTAGTTATGCTTTGCTTATATAGCACTGTCTTACTCTGCAGTGCTTCACAGATATTACCAGCACTTTCCCCCATGAGGCTCACCATCTAGGTTCCCTTTCAGGACATCTTTGGAATGTGGGAGCAGGGCTGCCACTAGGAATTTTGGGGCCCCATACTGGCAAAATTTTCAGGGCCCCCTTGAGACTCCACCCCTCAAACTGTCCACAGCCCCACCGCTCTCTCTTAGAAAAATTCCACTTCTCACCAATCACACATTAACAGTTCCCATCTCCAGATCACACACATAGCCAGCAGCTCTTGTTATGACCAAAAGATTTTTTAAATCTGCCACCACAAGGTAGACTCTTTTGGCTGAGCCCTACTCTACTCTAACCTATTAAACATTTGCTAAAATATCCAATACAATTTAGGTATACTTTTTTATTTATTTTTCAATTTTTAAAATGACCAATAATATCACATCCAAAGGGACAAATACCACCACACCATGCCCAGACACCATATTACCACCACATGGTGACCAATAATACCACATACAAGTAGAGTTGAGCGACTTTTGGTTTTTTAGGGTCACGTTTCGTTTCGTGAAACCCGACTTTTCCAAAAGTCGGGTCGAGCAAGATCGTCCGATTATAGGGAAAAGTCGGGGTCGTCCCGAAACACGAAACCCAATGTAAGTCAATGGGGAATAAAAGTCGGCAGTGAGAGGAGGACAGGAAACACACCAACAGTGCCCATTTGAATGCCAAAAGCATCAATTCTTCTTACTTAAGCTTGTCAACCTTAATTAACTTCATAATACAAGTTACGCACTGAAAAATGGGGGTTATTTGGCTACAGACTGTGGGGGGGGAGGGCTGGCTCCAGGTTTTCATGTGCCCTGGGCGAAAGAGCGCCCTTTAACACATACCACAACTCATCATGCTCCGATACGGCAGAGAAATAGCGGTATAGTACAATGAAAAATACCTCACTTTTTACATCTCATGACGAGGCCCATCTATTTCTCCATACAGAATCATTGGTCCCATATAATGTTTGAAACAGTATATGATGAGCTCCACATAATGCTACAGTATATGTTGGTCCCCATGGATGAAGCTCCACTGTCTTATGGGCCCAAATAATGCTCCAAACCTAATGGGCCCCATTTCTAATGCTCTAGTGTATAATGGGCCCTGTAAATGCTGCTCCAGTGTCTGATGTCCACCTTTGGAATGTTCCAGTGTATGGTGGGCCCCATCTATCATTCTCAGACGGTGTTAGGCCCAGTATGGATTGCACGTGATTGCACAAAGGTGAGAAAGGGTACCGTATCCCCAGATAACATGTATGGATAGTGTACACATTCAAAATATATGTCTATACATCAGGAGGCAGGCTCAGACGGTGTTAGGCCCAGTATGGATTGCACGTGATTGCACAAAGGTTAGAAAGGGTACCGTATCCCCAGATAACATGTATGGATAGCGTACACATTCAAAATATATGTCTCAGGAGGCAAGCTCAGACGGTGTTAGGCCCAGTATGGATTGCACGTGATTGCACAAAGGTTAGAAAGGGTACCGTATCCCCGGATAACATGTATGGATAGCGTACACATTCAAAATATATGTCTCAGGAGGCAGGCTCAGACGGTGTTAGGACCAGTATGGATTGCACGTGATTGCACAAAGGTTAGAAAGGGTACCGTATCCCCAGATAACATGTATGGATAGCGTACACATTCAAAATATATGTCTCAGGAGGCAGGCTCAGACGGTGTTAGGCCCAGTATGGATTGCATGTGATTGCACAAAGGTTAGAAAGGGTACCGTATCCCCAGATAACATGTATGGATAGCGTACACATTCAAAATATATGTCTCAGGAGGCAGGCTCAGACGGTGTTAGGCCCAGTATGGATTGCACGTGATTGCACAAAGGTTAGAAAGGGTACCGTATCCCCGGATAACATGTATGGATAGCGTACACATTCAAAATATATGTCTCAGGAGGCAGGCTCAGACGGTGTTAGGCCCAGTATGGATTGCACGTGATTGCACAAAGGTTAGAAAGGGTACCGTATCCCCGGATAACATGTATGGATAGCGTACACATTCAAAATATGTGTCTCAGGAGGCAGGCTCAGACGGTGTCAGGCCCAGTATGGATTGCACGTGATTGCACAAAGGTTAGAAAGGGTACCGTATCCCCAGATAACATGTATGGATAGCGTACACATTCAAAATATATGTCTCAGGAGGCAGGCTCAGACGGTGTTAGGCCCTGTATGGATTGCACGTGATTGCACAAAGGTTAGAAAGGGTACCGTATCCCCAGATAACATGTATGGATAGCGTACACATTCAAAATATATGTCTCAGGAGGCAGGCTCAGACGGTGTTAGGCCCAGTATGGATTGCACGTGATTGCACAAAGGTTAGAAAGGGTACCGTATCCCCGGATAACATGTATGGATAGCGTACACATTCAAAATATATGTCTCAGGAGGCAGGCTCAGACGGTGTTAGGCCCAGTATGGATTGCACGTGATTGCACAAAGGTTAGAAAGGGTACCGTATCCCCAGATAACATGTATGGATAGCGTACACATTCAAAATATATGTCTCAGGAGGCAGGCTCATACGGTGTTAGGCCCAGTATGGATTGCACGTGATTGCACAAAGGTTAGAAAGGGTACCGTATCCCCAGATAACATGTATGGATAGCGTACACATTCAAAATATATGTCTCAGGAGGCAGGCTCAGACGGTGTTAGGCCCAGTATGGATTGCACGTGATTGCACAAAGGTTAGAAAGGGTACCGTATCCCCAGATAACATGTATGGATAGCGTACACATTCAAAATATATGTCTCAGGAGGCAGGCTCAGACGGTGTTAGGCCCAGTATGGATTGCACGTGATTGCACAAAGGTTAGAAAGGGTACCGTATCCCCGGATAACATGTATGGATAGCGTACACATTCAAAATATATGTCTATACATCAGGAGGCAGGCTCAGACGGTGTCAGGCACAGTATGGATTTGACGGCCCAGATTACACAGCGGAGGAGCAGGGAGAGGTAAAGATTGCAAATGCTGGGGCCCTGCCCAAGCAAGGGGGGCCCACTCGTGGGCGTCGGTACTGGCACTGGGCCCCTCATAGTACAGTGGTGTGTCTGACGGCGGGTGTGCACCACCACCGTCAGAGACACTTGATTGCACTATGAGGGACCCTGTGCCAGTGCCCGCGCCCAAGAGTCGGCCTACCCACCTGTCCAGGGCAACGGCACTCGCACGGTGTCGTGCGCTAGGTGGTGACCCCGGCCATGGGGGGGGAGGCAGCACAGTTAGGGAGTTTTAGAAAGTGGCATATGTTGATGTTGGACATTCAGCTGATGCAAAAGGCGAAATAGGTGAAGTACCAGGAAGAGGTGGACCAAAGCAAGCCATTTTTCTGTCACCCTATGTGTCATCAGGGGAAGGTGGGACAAAATCCTTGGAAACCCATGCGTGGTTCATTTTAATGAAGGTTAGATCATCCACATTTTGGGTTGACAGACGGGTCCTTTTTTCTGTCAGGATTGATCCAGCTGCACTGAAGACTCTTTCCGATAGCACACTTGCAGCTGGGCAAGCGAGTTCCTGTAAGGCATATTGGGCCAATTCAGGCCAGGTGTCCAGTTTAGCGGCCCAATAGTCAAAGGGGAATGACCTGTGTGGGAGAACATCGATATGGGAGGAAAAGTAGTTTGTAACCATAGTTGACAACTGCTGTCTCCTGTCACTTTCCATCGATGCAGTATTACCAGTTGTGTGAGCGGTATTTGAAAAATCAGTCCACAACATTGTCATGAAACCCCTGTCTCCAACGCCACTTCTGCTGTGTGCACCACGAACACCTCTGCCAAGCTGCCCCCGGCCCGTACGGCTCGTGTGAGAACCATCACCGCTGCTGTGTGCTGGGAATGCCTCAAGCAACCGATTTACCAGAGTTGCTTGTTTATTAGCCAATATTAGGTCAAGGTTCTCCTGTGGCATGATGTTTTGTAATTTGCCTTTATAGCGTGGATCCAGGATGCTGGCCAACCAGTAGTCGTCATCGTTCATCATTTTGGCAATGCGGGGGTCCCTTTTTAGGATCCGCAAGGCATAATCTGACATGTGGGCCAATGTTCCCGGTGTCAATGATGCACTGCGAGTGCTGGGTGGAGGAGCACTTTCTGGCAAATCCACATCCCTCCAGTCACGCACAAACCCTGTACCAGACCTTGCCACGCCAACATTTTCACTTGCCCCACGAGATGCATCCTCCTCCCGTAAGTAATCATCCCCATCATCATCCTCCTCCTCCTCTTCTTCCTCCACCTCGTCCAGGAGAGGTCCCTGAGCAGACAATGGCTGAATGTCATCAAGGATTCCCTCCTCCTCTTCCTCCTCATCAACATTGGCTGCAGACGCCTGCTCCTTAAGGTGCGTCAAAGTTTGCATGAGCAGACGCATAAGTGGGATGCTCATGCTTAGGATGGCGTCGTCTGCGCTTACCAGCCGTGTGCATTCCTCAAAACACTGAAGGACTTTACAAAGGTCTTTCAGCTTCGACCACTGCACACCTGTCAACTCCATGTCTGCTCTCAAAGTGCCTGGCCGTGTATCCTCCCACAAATGCATTATGGCCTGCCTCTGCTCGCACAGCCGCTCCACCATGTGCAGGGTGGAGTTCCACCTTGTTGCAATGTCGATAATGAGGCGGTGGTTGGGAAGGTGGAGCAATCGCTGCAGCTTCTGCATACGAACGGAGTGTACAGGCGACCGGCGGATGTGCGCGCACAGTCTTCGCACCTTCTGGAGCAGGGCTGTTAACTCCGGATAATTTATGAGGAAGCACTGCACCACCAGGTTCAAGGTGTGAGCCAAGCAAGGTATGTGGCTGAGTTTTGAAAGGGCTATGGCTGCCACAAAATTACGGCCTTTATCACTATCTACCTTGCCTGCCTCAAGATGTACACTGCCCAGCCATGACTCAGTTTGTCGCTTCAAGTACTCGGCCAGCACCTCGGCGGTGTGTCTGTCGCCCAAACACATCATCTGCAACACAGCCTGCTGACGCTTTCCACTAGCTGCTCGATAGGGGGACACATCGTGTGCAACAGTGGCAGCTGCAGATGGAGTGCTCGTACGACTGCGCTCTGTGGACGAGCTTTCGCTTCTGGAGGAGGAGGAGGGTCGAACGCCTACAGCCAACTGTTTCCTATACCGTGGGCTAGGCAGCACTGTCCCACCACCGCTGTCCCCTGTGGACCCTGCATCCAGCACATTAACGCAGTGCGCAGTGATGGACACGTAACGGCCCTGGCCATGCCGACTGGACCATGCATCAGTTGTGAGGTGCACCTTTCCGCTCACTGACTGCTTGAGTGCATGGACAATGCGGTCTTTCACATGATGGTGGAGGGCTGGGATGGCTTTGCGAGAGAAGTGGCGACTGGGTAGGTCATAGCGTGGTACTGCATAGGCCATGAGTTCGCGGAAAGCTGTGCTTTCCACCAACCGAAAGGGCATCATCTCAAACGAGATTAGTTTGGCAATGTGGGCGTCCAAACCCAGTGTACGCGGATGAGAGACTGAGTACTTTCTTGACCTACTCATAGTGTCTGGGAGGGTGAGCTGGACTTGAGAGCTGCATATGGTGGAAGTAGCGGTGGACAGGGTGGACTGAGAGAGGGTTGATGATGGTGATGGAGTTGGTGTTCTTTCTGATGGCCTAGAATCAGTCTTTCGTTGATATAACAGTGGGATTCCCTGACTGCTGTGGTCTTGCAACGACACCTCAACATTTGCTGTTGTGCTAACCGGTGGGCTTACAGTGGGGGAAAGAATGTAGCGTTGCTGACTACCTTCGTTGTGATCAGTTGCACATGTGGCACTTGAGGTTTGGTGTTGTGTCCACGCTTGCAAGTGCATGCTGGTTAAATGTCTAAGCATGCAACTGGTATTCAAATTTTTCAGATTTTTCCCTCGGCTAAAGGTCTTTGCGCACTTCTTACAGATAACCTTGGCCTGATCATGAGGATTTTGGTCAAAAAAGTGCCACACTGCACTCTTCCTACTTTGGCAGACATTTTGCGGCCTAGCACGCTGTGATCTTTTGACCCTCTGGACAAGCTGTCCAGCAACTCTTTTGATGTTTGGAACCTGTCTTTGGAGTGCTCCGGGCCTGCCAGATAACAGCTGTTGCGATGTCGATGTCTGCTGTGGATGCTCCTCATCTGAGCTATTGGAAGCAGCACCCTCTTCCCCCAATGGATGCCAATCTGGGTCAACAACTGGGTCATCCATCACCTCCTCTTCTATGTCATGTGCACCTTCCTCTGTGTCACCGTGTATGGTGGTATAGTGTGCGGGAAGGGGCACCTGAGTCTCATCAGGGTCAGAATCTGGCTCTGTACACTGCGAGGACAATGTAGTGCTCTGAGTGAATGTACCAGCAGAATCATCCATCAGCGGCTGTGCATCAGTGCACTCCATGTCAGATTCATCTTGGCCTGGGTAATTCACCATTTCACTTGATAATCCAGGCATGGTATGTGAAAACAGCTCCATGGAGTAATCAGTAGTATGGCCTGCGTCATCCTTCAATCTTGGTTGGGGTGAAGGACACAAGGAAAGGTGTGGTTCATGAACATGAGCCTCCAATGACGACTCAGTGCTTTTACTTTTTACAACTGAAGAAGAGGAGGCGATAGAGCTGGAGGCTGAGTCAGCAATGTAAGACAAAACTTTTTCCTGATGCTCTGGCTTTAAAAGCGGTTTGCCAACTCCTAGAAAACTAAGCGTTCGAGGCCTTATGTAGCCAGACGATGACGCAGGGTCAGCACCTCCTGCATTCGGTCCTATTTTTCTCTTGCCACTACCATCAGAACCACCACCAACACCATCATTACCAGCTGCCAACCCCCGCCCAATTCCACGGCCTCTTCCACCAGCCTTCCTCATTTTTGGTAGAAATGTAGACAAAATCCAACAAACTATATAGTAATGTAAAACAAGGTACAAGGTGTCTATAGGACAGGGGAGATTTTGAATTTCTGCAGACACTTGTGGACACTGGACACTTTTGGATTGTGTGAGGCCCACTGATATCTGAGCGCTATGTCACAGGCTCGATGGCACAGCTGTGACCAAAGTGACTAGAGGATAAGGGAGATTTTGAATCTCTGCACACACTTTTGGACACTGGACACTTTTGGATTGTGTGAGGCCCACTGATATCTGAGCGCTATGTGACAGGCTCGATGGCACAGCTGTGACCAAAGTGACTAGAGGATATGGGAGATTTTGAATCTCTGCACACACTTTTGGACACTGGATGGACACTTTTGGATTGTGTGAGGCCCACTGATATCTGAGCGCTATGTGACAGGCTCGATGGCACAGCTGTGACCAAAGTGACTAGAGGATAAGGGAGATTTTGAATCTCTGCACACACTTTTGGACACTGGACACTTTTGGATTGTGTGAGGCCCAATGAATATCTGAGCGCTATGTGACAGGCTCGATGGCACAGCTGTGACAAAAGTGACTAGAGGATAAGGGAGATTGGATTGCTTTTAAAAAAGCAGTTTGCGGAGCAGTGGGTAAACAGCAATGCAGGAATGTCAGGAAGCCTTAGAAGGCAGCCCAACAACCAACACCACTGATACACCACTATATAGCCTCCCCTTGCACTGCACACACAGTGACTGGTGTGTTGTGCAGGCCAAATTGCTAGCAGCAGAAGCATTTTTTTTTTCTTCTCAGCAGGACAAAAAAAAAAATTGGGATTGCTTTTAAAAAAGCAGTTTGCGGAGCAGTGGGTAAACAGCAATGCAGGAATGTCAGGAAGCCTTAGAAGGCAGCCCAACAACCAACACCACTGATACACCACTATATAGCCTCCCCTTGCACTGCACACACAGTGACTGGTGTGTTGTGCAGGCCAAATCGCTAGCAGCAGAAGCAGTTTTTTTGTCTTCTTCCCTGCCTAACGCTCTCCCTACAGAATCAGCAGCAACTTCTCCCTATACTAAGATCGGCAGAAGTAAGATGGCGGTCGGCATGCACGCCCTTTTATACCCCCTGTGACGCCCACCAAAGCAAGCCAATCACTTGCATGCCCTTCTGAAAGATGGTGGTGACCCGTGCCTATGTCATCACGTTGCCCACAGTGTCCGTGGATCCTGATTGGCTGAAAAAGAGCGCAAAACAAACTTTTGAAACGTGAGTTTGGCGCGTAAGTCGCCGACCTCGTGGCCGACCTCATCCTAGGGTCGGGTTTCGTTTCATGAAACCCGACTTTGCCAAAAGTCGGCGACTTTTGAATTTTTTCGACCCGTTTCGCTCAACTCTACATACAAGGAACGAATACAGCCATACCTGTTGTGAGTTCATTTTCCCCTATCTTTCTGTGTTAGTGTTTTCATCTTGCTTCACCGTCATTATATGTTGGGGGCTGCCTTTTGCTTTGGGGTCTGCTCTGGGGCAGTTTAGATTTCCCCTTTCTTTCTTTAGGCCTATTTAATTCTCTGGCTGTGATCGAGGGGTCTAGGGCAACGTAGGAACCCCCCACGGCTACTGCTAGTTGTGTTGATAGGTTCAGGGGTCTGCAATCCGATAGCTGCCAACTTCTCTGGTTTTCTGGACTTAGCTAGCATTTCTGTTTTTGCCTCCTATGGTGACTCAATCATAACACATACCATGTCCAGACCACATATTACCACCAGTGACAGAATAATAGCACATACAAGGGACAAATACCACTACACCATGACCAGACCACATATTACCAGCACATGGTGACTGGATACTACAATACTGATCATTAATAAAAAAACATATTACTATCACCATAAGTGCCATTATACACAGGAGATCTGTACTTAGTATGTAGTGTCTGTGTACACGTAATACAGTGATCACCAGTGACATTATTCACAGGAACTCTGTATATAGTGTCAGTGTACAGGTAATACAGTGATCACTGGTGACATTGTACAAAGGCACTCTGTATATAGTGTATAGTGTCATTGTACAGGTAACAAAAACTCACCAGTGATGTCTCTAGGTGAAGTCCTTCATCTTTGCTTTTCATCTTTCATCCAGCACAGATCGCCATCACGTCTTCCAGCCAGGGCTCGTCTCTGCAGGAAATAACACAGTTATCTAGAGCTCCACTTGCAGAACACATTACTTAATTTTTTTCCCAACTTCTACACTACACCAGATGAAGAAAAAAAGGCGACATAGTGTCGCTCTGCACAGTAACAGAACCTCCCCTCATTTAAAACAGTATCCTCAAAAAAATAAAATAAATACATCATTGCAGTAATAATATCCCTTAATTAGCCCCTATGGTAATAATATCCCCCATCCTGGCTCCAGCCATATTTTCTCTCATCCTGCCCTCATGAGTATCCATTCTGCCCCCACATGATCTCCAGATCCTGCCCCATCTGTCTACATCGTATCCATCCGGCCCCATGATCCTGCACCATGTGTCTCCCATCCTGCCCCCTGTGTCTCACATTCTGCCCCCTCCTGTGTCTCACTGTCACATTCTACCCCCTCCTGTGTCTCACTGTCACATTCTGCCCCCTCCTGTGTCTCACTGTCAATTCTGCCCCCTCCTGTGTCTCACTGTCATATTCTGCCCCCGTGCCTCACATTCTGTCCCCTCCTGTTTCACTGTCACATTCTGTCCCCTGTGTCTCACTGTCACATTCTGCACCCTCCTGTGTCTCACTGTCACATTCTTCCCCTTCTTGTGTCTTACTGTCATATTATGCCCCCATGTCCATTCTGACCCCGTGTCTCACATTCTGCCCCATGGTCATTCTGCCCCCTCATGTGTCTCACTGTCACATTCTGCCCCCTCCTGTGTCTCACTGTAACATTCTGCCCCATGTCTCACATTCTGCTCCCTCCTGTGTCTCACTGTCACATTATGCCCCCATGTCTCACATTCTGCCCCCTCCTGTGTCTCAATGTCCCATTCTGCCCCCTCCTGTGTCTTACTGTCACATTCTACCCCCATGTCTGCATACTGCCCCCATGTCTTGAATTCTGCCCTAACGTTCTGCATTCTGCCCTCATGTCTCACATTCTGCCCCATGTCCATTCTGCCCCATGTCTCGCATTCTGCCCCCTCATGTGTCTTACCGTCACATTCTACCCCCATGTCTGCATACTGCCCCCATGTCTTGCATTCTGCCCTAACGTTCTGCATTCTGCCCTCATGTCTCACATTCTGCCCCATGTCTCGCATTCTGCCCCCTCCTGTGTCTCACTGTCACATTCAGCCCCCTCCTGTGTCTCACTGTCATATTCTGCCTGCCCCCATGTCTTGAATTCTGCACCCATGTCTTGCATTCTGCCCCCATCATGTGTGCATTCTGCACCCATGTCTGAATTCTGCCCCCATGTCTTGCATTCTGCCCTCATGATGTCTGCATTCTGCCCCCATGTCTTGCATTCTGCCCCCATCATGTCTGCATATTGCCCCCATGTCTCGTATTCTGCCCCCATGTCTGAATTCTGCCCCATGTCTGCATTCTGCCCCCATGTCTCACATTTTGCCCCATGTCTTGCATTCTACCCCATGTCTTGCATTTTGCCCCCGTGTCTAGATATTTGGCCCTGTGTCTCCAATCCTGCCCCGTCTCCACATTTGCTCCTGTGTGACTCCAATCCTGCCCCCTGTCTCCATATTTGCCCCTGTGTGACTCCAATCCTGCCCCCTGACTCCATATTTGCCCCTGTGTGCCTCCAATCCTGCCCCCGTGTCTCAATTCTGCCAGGGATACATACCGCCCCTTTCAAAAATAAAAACTTTCTTCTTAGGCCGGTTTCACATTAGCGCTTTTTAAGCGCACGCACGGCCAGGGGTAGCTCCGCCCCCGAGCCGGCTCTCTGCCCGGCGTGCCCGCCCCTTGCTTATAGCGCCGCCTCCTAGCGGACAGCGGCGCCTGCGATCGGCGCACCCTATCTTTAGCATAGGGTGCGCAGATCGTGCGCAGGCCGTGCGCTAGTTGCGCTTTGACCTGCGCTGCGCACTTTTGACGGTGCGCCGTGCGCGCCAAAATCGAACTTTTCGGATTTTGGCGCGCACGGCGCACCGTCAGAAGTGCGCAGCGCAGGTCAAAGCGCAACTAGCGCACGGCCTGCGCACGATCTGCGCACCCTATGCTAAAGATAGGGTGCGCCGATCGCAGGCGCCGCTGTCCGCTAGGAGGCGGCGCTATAAGCAAGGGGCGGGCACGCCGGGCAGAGAGCCGGCTCGGGGGCGGAGCTACCCCCGGTCGTGCGTGCGCTTAAAAAGCGCTAATGTGAAACCGGCCTTACCTGACCTCGCTCCTGCGCTGAAGATGGAGCTGATGCTGTGTGAACTGAAAGGACCTGTGGTGACGTCATCATCATGTGATCAGGGGGCAGAGCTGATCAATGCTGAAGGCCTGTGATAATGATGACGTCACCACAGGTCCTTCAGCTCTTCTCTGTCTTTCAGATGTCGGGCGCTGTGGCGGCTCTGCTGATGTGTGCCTGCCCGGCGCCCCTATGACGCACAGCACTTGGGGCCCGATGACTGGCAGCACAGGAGCGGGGCCCCTGATCTGCGGGCCCCCTTCTGTACTGCTGTTCATCGGGCCCCATACAGCAGTAAGGGCTGTCATGCCCTGATGGCGGCCCTGTGTGGGAGGAAACACAAGTAAGCTTCTTGTAGATGTTGTTATTGGTGGGATTTGAACCCAGGACCTCAGCACTGAAAGGCTGCAGTACTAACCACTGAGACCTCATACTGCCCAAAGTCCTGATTATGGAGGATGTTAGCCTTAGCTCCTTGGAGTGTAGATATGGCAGTAGATCGAGATGTGGGAGAACATGTAGGATGGTGCAGCTCTGTGGAGAGCTATGTGGGTGAGTGCAATGACTGGTACAGGGTGGAGGCGGCGGTGTAACTGCTGGACAGAAATAAAAGCCTTACTGCTGCATTCAGGACAATAAGAAATATATATAGTGAGGAGAAGAGCAATTAGCAGTGGGTTCAAGATGAAAAGTAATCAGAGGAACAATCAGAGCTTTTGCCAACAAACCACATTAGAAAACTCTTACATTACATAGGTTTTGTGTACTTACATCCAGAACGCAAAACCTAGAAAAAATTAGCCAACATAATGATGGCACTTCCACAATTGCATATTAACCTATAAATATACGGAAGCAGATGCCCAGTAAATTTTTAAAGACAAGAAATTTTATTGAATACTGAATAACCCAAAATTTTTATTTAAAAATTCCAATGGGTGAACACAAGAAAAATGGACTTGCAAACACAGGGATCGTTATACCCAATATTAAGAGCAATAGATTGAATACCAATAAACTAGTGTTACTATTATGATTTGGACTAGAGAAGAAAAAAGAAAAAGCATCCAATTCTTTTGCAAAACAATAAAATACTGTTAGTGCGTATAAGCTTTGATGTATAAAAAAATAATATTTGATAAATTCTCAAATAATTGGTAGTCAGGTACATTTAGATGGATTAAATTATTCCTGATGCTAAGTAGCAATATTGGTACATATTAGATCAGTACCCTTGTACATACAATTAGTGCTTATAAGCTTCAACGTATGAAAAAATAGTTTTTAGATTCTCTGATGATATGAAGTCCAAATCCAATTGGACCAATTACATTATTAAATCTATTTTTAAAGCAGAGTAACAAGTGTCTTAAAGGTAAATCAGCTAATAGTACATATTGCATCAGTGGTCCAATTAAAAAAGCTTTTAACGATAGTAAGAAATAAGGGTTTTAAATCAAGTTAAACGTGTTCTGGTGAAACCTTGACATCTGTCTAGGTAATAATTCATTGCCAGTAACTTTATTGAGAATCTATGAGCATGGATAATAGCCCCTGGATTATATACATATATTATTGTGCATCACCGTTGTGAGGAGCAGTTTGTCCTATATATTAAGACGAGCACTAGTGATGAGTGAACGTGCTCACACTACTCGTTACTCGTCCAAGTATCACAGTACTCGGTGTACACCGATCATTTTTGGGATTACACAGCAGGAACTCAGTGTTAGGCGTCAGATTCCTGCCTCTGCACAGGAGGAATCTCAAGCCTTGCCTTCTGCAGTCTGCCATTCAGTCCCAGCTGCAGAGGAGGCTTCTCAGCCAAGACTTCGTCCCGGCCTCTTGGTCAGGCCAGTGCTGTCAGTTCAGTTGCTGCTGCCATCTCAGGGTCAGTGATAACAGCCTGCACTGGTCAGCAGCAAGCAGCTCCTGGGACTAAAGGCCCTGTTACATTTAGCGATGCACCAGCGATCCCGACAACGATCCCGACTAAATGGTCGCTAGTGAGCTGCCAAACAGGCAGATCTCTCCAGCGATGCAGCAGCGGTCGGCGGGCGATACCTACCTGTCACACGCAGCGAGGGTGACGTCTTCCGCCCGCGTCCATGGAGTCGCTCGTCGGCGCCAGCAGGAAGCCGACGACGAGAAATGGACCAGGATGATCTTGCGCAATCAGCGATATCCAGCGGGGGGCCTGGTCGGAGGTGTCACATGTAGCGAGATCGCTACCGATATCGCTGTTGAGTCAGAAAATCGGTGACCCTTTAGCGATATCACTAGCGATCTCGCTATGTATGAAGAAGGCTTTAGTCCTTCGTTCTGCTACTGAGCATGCCCGTGGAATGACCTCTCATTGCAGGTCAGGGGTCACATGCTCAGGTCCTCAAGCAGCTCGGATTGTACCATCAGGAAGGTCCCGGAAGGACGCTGCCATAAAAGGTTCGCATGGCCACTTGGCCATGCGATAATATAGACTCTGATGGTTAGTTGTGTGTGTAATGACGGATGTATGAGACTGGTGACTGACTCATTATGAAACCCCTACCCTCGGTTGTGTATGAGTTAGGGTTTAGGGAGATAGAGTCAGCGCCAGTACTGACATAACCTATGTGCCATAGAGCATCCCGCTCTCCACATGAGCGTTAGCACCAGATAGCGCCAGTCAGCACAAGGCACCACTGGACCGCATGTGCAGCAGCGTTCCTCGCAGTGGCGCCGTGCGCAAGTCAAGCGCTTAACTCCCTGCTCTGGGTGGTTAGTGGCATCCGCTGAATTGGTGCAGTGCGCACGTGGAGCGATTATTTTATTTAGTTCAGGCATTGCAGTTGCAGTGTCGAACGCTAGTGGGACTAGAGGGACTCTAACCCTGTGTCCTTGGGGCAGAGTCCTGTGCCGGCAGTCTGGTCACCTTGCCAACCGGTGCCCACAGCGGTCGGGAAAACGCTCACCTCTAGTGGTCATAGGAGGGGGCTCACTAGAATCAGCGGCATTTTTCTCTAAGCTGGCCTTTAAGGGGACTCTTGGGTTTGGTTCCTCCACTCTGGCGGTGGAGGTCTGCGTGGACTCTGGACAGGAGGGCAATTTTATGTCTTCTGCCTTCGCTCAATGGCACGCAATACCCCTGGTAATGATGGCCAAGCCAGTTACCGTTAGAGTGGTGAACGGTGCGACTGTACCCTCACAGATTACCCACCAGACCGCCCCGTTGATACTCTTGGTGTCCTTCACATCAGGAGATGATATCCCTCCTCGGCATGCCTGAGGGTATCGACCAGGTCCTTTTTGGGGTTCCCTGGTTACGGTTCCACTCTCCCCATATAGAGTGGTCCTCAGGGAGGAGGGTAGATGTCAGAGGGAGTGCATTCAAGTTGCTTCCACCGAAGTCCCCGCACCGAAGTCCCCGCAGATCGTTCTTCTCTCCCCAAACACTATCAACAGTATGTAGAGGTGTTCTCCAAGAGGGCGGCGGAGACTTTTCCGCCCAATCGCCCCTACGACTGTCCTATTGACCTCTTGCCTGGTGCTGAGCCTCCTTGGGGTTGAGTCTATCTCCTTTCGCTCCCAGAGACATAGGCCATGTCTCAGTATATCAGGGAGAATCTGGCAAGGGGATTCATTAGGAAGTCGATGTCACCAGCTGGGGCGGGATTCTTCTTCGTCAAGGAGAAGAACGGAGAGCTGCGTCCCTGCATCGATTACAGGGGTCTTAACGCCATCACCATTAAGAATAAGTACCCTCTGCCCCTGATATCAGAGCTGCTTGATAGGCTATGGTGTTATGAGCTCATTTTCTGCTCCTCCAGTTGAGAGTTCTCCTTCCGTTCTCCCTCTGGTGGTAACAGGAGGTAGTGAGGTTGGTTTAAGTGGTAGTGATCTGCCACCTGATGAGAAGGATAACGATTGGATCTCTGGACTATCAGACAGGATATTAGACAGCCGACGCCCTATCCTACTGCTGGTGATTCAGTCTGCTTCTCAGGTCTTTGACTTCAGCTCTCTTCCAGTCTTCTTAAGTTAAGTTTGTTTTTTGCTAATGTTCACACTTGCGCTTGTTGGTCAATTCAGTTTCTTGTGTGGTCAGCTTGCCCCTGCTGGTGCTATGCTGAACTTCCACTCCTATTTGTCTGTATTTGCCAGTTTGCCTTTTTGTCCCTTATTGGATTGGCCTCTTTTTGCTCTGTTTCAGAATATTTCAGAGTGCTGATATAGTGGGAGAAGTCTAGTGACTTCAGGGTTAATTTTGCTATCAGACGTGTTGGACATTATTTTTGGTAGGGTTTTTTGGCAGATTGCAGACAGTGGCTTTCCTTTCCTGTCCTTTCTGGTTGGTCGGGCCCCATCGTTTGCTCAGCCTATTTTCCTGCCTGTGTATGTGTTTTCATCTTGGTTCACCGTCAATACATGTGTGGGGGCTGTCTTTTCCTTTGGGGTCTGCTCTGGGGCAGTTCGTTTTCCCTTTTCTTTCTTTAGGTTTATGTAGTCCTCCGGCCGTGATGAGGCGTCTAGGATCATCGTAGGTACGCTCCACAGCTGTTTCTAGTTCTGTGGTTGGGATCAGGGATCTGCAATCTGCATAGTGATCAACCTCTCTGGTTTTCTGGGACTTAGCTTTTTGTTGTTCCTCCTCGGTGACCCATTCATAACAGAATCACCAGCCATACCGCAGATTCTCTGGTACTCAAAAGCAGGGAAAGATTGTGTAAAGGAAAAGAAAAAAAAAAAGTGACAGAATTTTTTTTTTTTTTTTAGTATATTTTTTCCTCTTTTTTTTTTTCTGGGGCCGTAGGAGGATTTTTTTTTTCTAATGGAGATTAAGCAATTGTCTGATCGTGTGGAGCAACTTGCTGCTGAAGTGCAGGGAATTTCCACCTACCTCATTCAGTCACATGCTGCTGAACCTAAGATTCCTACTCCTGATGTGTTTTCTGGGGATCGGTCTAAATTTCTGAATTTTAAGAATAATTGTAAATTATTTCTGGCCTTGAAGCCTAATTCATCGGGGAGCTCTGTGCAGCAGGTTAAAATTGTCATCTCCTTGCTGCACGGCGATCCCCAGGATTGGGCTTTTTCTCTGACACCTGAAAATCCTATGTGGATGCATTTTTTCAAGCCTTGGGGTTGTTGTATGATGAACCTAATGCTGTTGATCAAGCTGAGAGAACCCTGTTGGCATTAGACCAGGGTCAGGATCGTGCAGAGTTGTACTGTCAAAATTCCTAAAGTGGGCGGTCCTTACTACATGGAATGATAGTGCATTGGCGGCTCTCTTTCAGAAAGGTTTGTCAGAGACCGTAAAAGATGTTATGATGGGATTTCCTGTTCCTTCTGGTCTGGATGGCTCTATGTCATTAGCCATTCAAGTTGATCGGCGTTTACGTGAACGTAAAACTGCACGGGAGGCGCTGCCACCTTTTGAACAAATGTCTGAACCTATGCAATGTGATGGGGTTTTGTCTAGGGCGCAACATCGGGAGTTTAGTAGGCGTAATAAGCTGTGTTTTTTCTGTGGAGATGCCTCTCATACTATTTCTGTCTGCCCTAAATGAGAGAAACGTTTTGCACACACATTTGCTGTGGGCAGTATACAACCTAAGTTCCTTTTGGCAATTACTCTGATCTGCTCCTTGTCCACATTTTCCACTAAGGCTTTTGTGGATTCAGGAGCAGCTCTGAATCTGATGGATTTGGACTTTGCTAAACATTGTGGTTTGTCCATGACGCCTCTGCAGACGCCTATTCCTTTGAGGGGTAATGATGCCACTTCTTTGGCGGAGAATAAACTTCAGTTTTGGACCCAGGTGATAATGCGAGTTGCCCCTGACCACCAGGAAAATTGTACATTTTTGGTGCTGCATAATTTGCATGATACTATTGTTCTGGGGTTCCCCTGGTTGCAAGCTCATAATCCAGTTTTGGATTGGAAATCTGTCTCTGTGGTGAATTGGGGTTGTCAGTGTGTTCTTAGGGACGCTCCTGTTTTCTCCACCTCTCCTCAGTCTCATGATGTTCCTGATTATCTGGCTGATTTCCCTGATGTATTTAGTGAGAGTAAGTCTGCGTCTTTGCCTCCTCATAGGAGTTATGACTGTGCAATTGAGTTGATGCCTGGGTGTAAATTTCCCAAGGGTCGGCTTTTCAACTTATCTGTACCCGAACATGATGCTATGCGATCCTATATTAAGGAGTCGTTGGAGAAGGGTCATATTAGACCATCCTCATCACCTTTAGGTGCTTGTTTTTTTTTGTGGCCAAGAAAGATGGTTCATTAAGACCGTGTATTGACTATCGTTCCTTTAACAAAATCACTGTCAAATATCAGTACCCGTTACCCCTGATTTCTGATTTATTTTCCAGAGTTAAAAGTGCCTGTTGGTTTACCAAGTTTGACCTCAGCGGGGCGTATAATCTTATTCGCATTAAGCACGGGGGTGAATGGAAGACGGCGTTTAATACTCCGGAGGGCCATTTTGAGTACCTGGTGATGCCTTTTGGGCTCTCTAATGCCCCTTCTGTCTTCCAGTCCTTTATGAATGATATTTTCCGAGACTTTGTGGATAAGTTTTTGATCATCTTTCTGGATGATATTTTGATGTTTTCTAGTGATTGTGATTCCCATGTGGAACATGTCCGGACTGTGTTCCGGATTTTGAGGGAGAATTCCCTGTTTGTTTAGGCGATCGAAGTGCCTCTTTGGTGTACAGAGGATTTCATTTTTGGGATTTATCTTGTCTCCATCGACTATTGAAATGGACCCGGCCAAGGTACAGGCCATTTATGATTGGGTTCAGCCTACTTCTTTGAAGGCTCTCCAGAAGTTTTTGGGTTTTTCTAATTTCTATCGTAAATTTATAGGTAATTTTTCTAGTATTGTCAAACCACTGACTGATCTGACCAAGGAGGGAGCTGATGTGCTGAATTGGTCTCCTGAGGCTGTCTCAGCATTTCAGGAGCTTAAGCAGAGATTTACTTCAGCTCCAGTTTTACGGCAACCTGATGTCTCACTTCCCTTTACAGTGGAGGTAGACGCTTCTGAGATTGGTGCAGGAGCTGTTTTGTCCAAAAAAGACCCTGTGACTTCTAAGATGAATCCCTGTGCCTTCTTTTCTCGAAAGTTTCCCCCATCTGAACGCAACTATGACGTGGGGAATCGGGAATTGTTGGCCATGAAATGGGCATTTGAGGAGTGGAGACATTGGTTGGAGGGAGCTAGACATCAATTTGTAGTCCTCACCGATCACAAGAATCTGATTTATCTGGAGTCGGCCAAACACTTGAATCCTAGACAGGCTAGATGGGCCTTGTTTTTCACGCGTTTTAATTTTGTGGTCTCTTTTCTTCCGGGCACTAAGAATGTTAAGGCAGACGCCCTTTCTAGGAGTTTCTTTGCTGATTCTCTTAATGTGACCGAGCCTACTACTATCCAAGGTGAGGGGGTAGTTCTTCCTGCCATTTCGCCCGATTTGAGACGCGCCCTGGAGTAATTTCAGGAGGATAAACCTGAGCGTTGCCCTTTGGGAAGATTGTATGTTCCTGACCAGTGGAGAAAGAGAGTGATGTCTGAAGTCCATTGCTCCGCATTGGCTTGTCATCCGGCTATTTTTGGAACCAGAGATTTGGTGAGTCGGTCGTTTTGGTGGCCTGCCTTATCTCGAGATGTCAGGAATTTTGTACAGTCCTGTGGGACTTGTTCTCGGTCTAAACCCTGTTCTCGTTCTAGTGGGTTGCTGATGCCCCTGCCGGTGCCCAAGAGGCCATGGACCCATATCTCAATGGATTTTATTTCTGATCTTCCTGTCTCTCAGAGAATGACTGTTATCTGGGTGATTTGTGATAGATTTTCGAAGATGGTCCATCTTGTACCACTCCCAAAGTTGCCATCTTCCGCTGAGTTGGTACCCTTGTTTTTACAACAGGTGGTTCCGTTACACGGGATTCCTGAGAACATTGTGTCGGATAGAGGGGTCCAGTTTGTTTCCAGATTCTGGAAAGCCTTTTGATCCAATCTGGGAATTCAGTTATCCTTCTCCTCCGCGTTTCATCCCCAGACCAATGGGCAGACTGAGAGAACAAACCAGACCCTGGAGTCTTATTTAAGATGTTTTATATCTGCTGATCAAGATGATTGGGTCTCATTTTTGCCCTTGGCCGAATTTGCGCTGAACAATAGAGCTAGTTCTGCCACTTTGATGTCACCATTTTTCTGTAATTTTGGGTTTCAGCCTCGATTCTGTTCAGGGCAAGTGGAATCTTCGTCCTGCCCAGGTGTGGACATTGTGGTTGTGAGAATGCAGCAGATATGGGACCAAGTGGTGGATAAGTTGTCACTCTCTCAGGAAAAGGCCCAGCATTTTTCCAACCAGTATAGGACCATTGGTCCCCGGTTTAAAGTGGCTGATATGGTTTGGTTGTCATCTAGGAATATTCCTATGAAGGTTGCATCTCCAAAATTTAAGCCCAGATTTATTGGACCTTATAAGAGTTTGGAGATTCTTAATCCTGTTTCTTTTCGATTGGCTCTTCCAGTTACGTTCAAAATCCATAACGTATTTCACAAGTCACTGTTGAAGAGGTTTGTTGAGCCAGTAGTTCCTGTGGCGGCACCTCCTGACCCTGTATTTGTTAAAGGCAATGTGGAATATGAGGTAGAGAAAATATTGGATTCTCATTTGGTTAGATGGAGACTCCAGTATATAGTCAAATGGAAGGGTTATGGCCAGGAGGATAATTCTTGGGTCTCTGCCTCTGATATTCATGCCAATAAATTGGCTCGTGCTTTTCACCGGGCCCATCCTGATCGGCCTGGTGGCATGGATGAGGGTTCGGTGACCCCTCCTCAAGGGGGGATACTGTTATGAGCTCATTTTCTGCTCCACCAGTTGAGAGTTCTCCTTCTGTTCTCCCTCTGGTGGTGACAGGAGGTAGTGAGGTTGGATTAAGTGGTAGTGATCTGCCACCTGATGAGGAGGATAACAATTGTATCTCTGGAGTATCAGACTGGATATAAGACAGCCAACGCCCTATCCTGGTGCTGGTGATTCAGTCTGCTTCTCAGGTCTTGGACTTCCGCTCTCTTCCAGTCTTCTCAAGTTAAGTTTGTTTTTTGCTAATGTTCACACTTGCGCTTGTTGGTCAATTCAGTTTCATATGTGGTCAGCCTGCCCCTGCTGGGGCTATGCTGAACTTCCACTCCTATTTATCTGTATTTGCCAATTTGCCTTTTTGTTTCTTATTAGATTGGCCTCTTTTTGCTCTGTTTCAGAATATTTCAGAGTGCTGATATAGTGGGAGAAGTCTAGTGACTTCAGGGTTAATTTTGCTATCAGACGTGTTGGACATTATTTTGGTAGGGTTTTTTGGCAGATTGCAGACAGTGGCTTTCCTTTCCTGTCCTTTCTAGTTAGTCGGACCCCATCGTTTGCTCAGCCTATTTTCCTGCCTTTGTGTTTTCATCTTGTTTCACCTTCAATACATGTGGGGGGCTGTCTTTACTTTGGGGTCTGCTCTGGGGCAGTTAGTTTTCCTCTTTTCCTGCTTTAGGCTTATGTAGCTCTCCGTTTGTGACGAGGCATCTAGGACCATCGTAGGAACGCTCCGCGACTGCTGCTAGTTGTGTGGTTAAGATCAGGGATCTGCAATCTGCATAGTTATCAACCTCTCTGGTTTTCTGAGACTTAGCTTGTTGTTTTTTTTTCCTCCTCGGTGACCCATTCATAACATTTACCACTGTGTGAAAGGCACCACCATGGGTATTTCTTGTGCACTGACTTCTGCTAATTTATTTTTAGGGTGGTGGGAAGATAAAATTGGCGAATTATTACTTTTTTACACTAGTCACTTTTTTTTTTCAGGGGGGGTTATTTTCTGACTTTGTTACAGGTATGAATAGGAATTAAATTGCCAAGTTCTTTACACATGAAATTGGAAACAAATGCATCAATTTGCTAGATTTGACGATCGGTATTCAGGATGATGGCTTTATCCGCACGGATATTCTCAGGAAGGCAACGGCTACCAACAGTTTTCTCCACTGAAACAGCTGTCACCCCCAAAGCTAATAGCAGGAATACAGGTGGGACAGTATTCGAGGACTCGCCTAAACGGTTCAGAGAATGAAAGTTTTGGTAGAGAGTACCATAATCTTTGTGAAAAGATTTACAGCTAGAGGTTACCCGAAAGAAGCATTTTATAAGGCATTTAATATAGCAAAATTAAAGCAAGTTCCCATACTGGACCCAAGAGACAAAAAAAGGGATAATTCTATCATTAGATCCATAGGGACCCATGAGGACCAAACCCCAGAAGCTATAAATATACGGCGCAGGTACTGACCTATCTTGCAGACAGATCCTGATTTGAAAGCTATAATTGTCTCATATCCATCAGTGTCCTATCAGAGAGGTCTCACCTTACATGAGCAACTGGTGCAGAGCCATTTTACATCAATAAGGACTCCACAAGCACAGGGGAATTGGCCTAAAAAATTACAAATGGGATCTTATCTCGGCAATTCTTCCCAATTTTGCAAATACCTGCGCAGTATTAAAGAATTTACGAATCTCCATGACAATTGGAAATTCAATATCAGAGATAGAATAAAGGACGAAAAGAGTTATTTACATAGGAGAATGCTCTGCACAAAGTTATACATTGGAAAAACAATCCAGGAATTCAGAAGGATCTCCAAACACATTACCCAATCAACAGCGAAGCCAATATCCGCCCACGCTGTACACGTGCTGCTCACGAGGCTCTGCTCCGTACACACGGCTCCGCTCTGTACATGCTGTACACACACGGCTCCACTCCATACACCTCGTATACACAGCTCCGTACATCTCATACACGTGCGGCTCCACTCCATACACCTCGTACACACACGGCTCCGCTCCGTACACCTCGTACACACACGGCTCCACTCCGTACACCTCGTACACACGCAGCTCCGCTCCGTACACCTTGTACACACATCTCCGCTCCTACACCTCGCACACACGCGGCTCCGCTCCGTACACCTTGTACACACATCTCTGCTCCGTACACCTCGTACACGTGCGGCTCCGCTCCGTTCACCTCATACACACACGTCTCCTCTCCGTACATCTCGTATACACTCCTCTTACACGCACGGCTCTGCTCCGTACACCTCGTACACATATATACGCTCTGTACACCTCGTACACACACTGCTCTGCTCCGTACACCTTGTACACGCGTGGCTCCGCTCCTTATACATCGCACACACGCGGCTCCGCTCCGTATACCTCGTACACACACGCATCCGCTCCGTATACCTTGTACACACTTGGCTCCGCTCCGTACACCTCGTACACGCGTGGCTCCGCTCCTTACACCTCGTACACACGCGGCTCCGCTCCGTACACCTTGTACACACACGGCTCTGCTCCGTACACCTCGTACACACACGGCTCCGCTCCGTACACCTCGTACAAACGGCTCCGCTCCGTACACCTCGTACACACACGGCTCCGCTCCGTACACCTCGTACACACGGCTCCGCTCCGTACACCTCGTACAAACGGCTCCGCTCCGTACACCTCGTACACACACGGCTCCGCTCCGTACACCTCGTACACACGCGGCTCCGCTCCGTACACCTCGTACACACAGGGCTCCGCTCCGTACACCTCGTACACACACTGTTCCGCTCCGTACACCTCGTACACACACGGCTCCGCTCCGTACACCTCGTACACACACGGCTCTGCTCCGTACACCTCGTACACACACGGCTCCGCTCCGTACACCTCGTACACACGCGGCTCCGCTCCGTACACCTCGTACACACGCGGCTCCGCTCCGTACACCTCGTACACACACGGCTCCGCTCCGTACACCTCGTACACACACGGCTCCGCTCTGTACACCTCGTACACACGCGGCTCCGCTCCGTACACCTCGTACACACACGGCTCCGCTCCGTACACCTCGTACAAACGGCTCCGCTCCGTACACCTCGTACACACGCGGCTCCGCTCCGTACACCTCGTACACACACGGCTCCGCTCCGTACACCTCGTACACACACGGCTCCGCTCCGTACACCTCGTACACACACGGCTCCGCTCCGTACACCTCGTACACACGCGGCTCCGCTCCGTACACCTCGTACACACGCGGCTCCGCTCCGTACACCTCGTACACACACGGCTCCGCTCCGTACACCTCGTACACACGCGGCTCCGCTCCGTACACCTCGTACACACGCGGCTCCGCTCCGTACACCTCGTACACACACGGCTCCGCTCCGTACACCTCGTACACACACGGCTCCGCTCTGTACACCTCGTACACACACGGCTCCGCTCCGTACACCTCGTACACACGGCTCCGCTCCGTACACCTCGTACACACGCGGCTCTGCTCCGTACACCTCGTACACACACGGCTCCGCTCCGTACACCTCGTACAAACGGCTCCGCTCCGTACACCTCGTACACACACATCTCCGCTCCGTACACCTCGTACACACACGGCTCCGCTCCGTACACCTCGTACACACACGGCTCCGCTCCGTCCACCTCGTACACACGCGGCTCTGCTCCGTACACCTCGTACACACACGGCTCCGCTCCGTACACCTCGTACACACGGCTCCGCTCCGTACACCTCGTACACACGCGGCTCTGCTCCGTACACCTCGTACACACGCGGCTCTGCTCCGTACACCTCGTACACACACGGCTCCGCTCCGTACACCTCGTACAAACGGCTCCGCTCCGTACACCTCGTACACACACATCTCCGCTCCGTACACCTCGTACACACACGGCTCCGCTCTGTACACCTCGTACACACGCGGCTCCGCTCCGTACACCTCGTACACACGGCTCCGCTCCGTACACCTCGTACACACGCGGCTCTGCTCCGTACACCTCGTACACACATCTCCGCTCCTACACCTTGTACACACACGGCTCCGCTACGTACACCTCGTACACACACATCTCCGCTCCGTACACCTCGTACACACACGGCTCCGCTCCGTACACCTCGTACACACGGCTCCGCTCCGTACACCTCGTACACACACGGCTCCGCTCCGTACACCTCGTACACACGGCTCCGCTCCGTACACCTCGTACACACGCGGCTCTGCTCCGTACACCTCGTACACACGCGGCTCTGCTCCGTACACCTCGTACACACACGGCTCCGCTCCGTACACCTCGTACAAACGGCTCCGCTCCGTACACCTCGTACACACACATCTCCGCTCCGTACACCTCGTACACACACGGCTCCGCTCTGTACACCTCGTACACACGCGGCTCCGCTCCGTACACCTCGTACACACGGCTCCGCTCCGTACACCTCGTACACACGCGGCTCTGCTCCGTACACCTCGTACACACATCTCCGCTCCTACACCTTGTACACACACGGCTCCGCTCCGTACACCTCGTACACACACGGCTCCGCTCCGTACACCTCGTACAAACGGCTCCGCTCCGTACACCTCGTACACACACGGCTCCGCTCCGTACACCTCGTACACACGGCTCCGCTCCGTACACCTCGTACAAACGGCTCCGCTCCGTACACCTCGTACACACACGGCTCCGCTCCGTACACCTCGTACACACGCGGCTCCGCTCCGTACACCTCGTACACACATCTCCGCTCCGTACACCTCGTACACACACGGCTCCGCTCCGTACACCTCGTACACACACGGCTCCGCTCCGTACACCTCGTACACACACGGCTCCGCTCCGTACACCTCGTACACACACGGCTCCGCTCCGTACACCTCGTACACACACGGCTCCGCTCCGTACACCTCGTACACACATCTCCGCTCCGTACACCTCGTACACACACGGCTCCGCTCCGTACACCTCGTACACACACGGCTCCGCTCCGTACACCTCGTACACACACGGCTCCGCTCCGTACACCTCGTACACACACGGCTCCGCTCCGTACACCTCGTACACACACGGCTCCGCTCCGTACACCTCGTACACACGCGGCTCCGCTCCGTACACCTCGTACACACGCGGCTCCTCTCCGTACACCTCGTACACACATGGCTCCGCTCCGTACACCTCGTACACACTTGGCTCCGCTCCGTACACCTCGTACACACACGGCTCCGCTCCGTACACCTCGTACACACACGGCTCAGCTCCGTACACCTCGTACACACACGGCTCCGCTCTGTACACCTCGTACACACGCGGCTCCGCTCCGTACACCTCGTACACACGGCTCCGCTCCGTACACCTCGTACACACACGGCTCCGCTCCGTACACCTCGTACACACACGGCTCCGCTCCGTACACCTCGTACACACGCGGCTCCGCTCCGTACACCTCGTACACACGCGGCTCCGCTCCGTACACCTCGTACACACACGGCTCCGCTCCGTACACCTCGTACACACGCGGCTCTGCTCCGTACACCTCGTACACACACGGCTCCGCTCCGTACACCTCGTACACACGCGGCTCCGCTCCGTACACCTCGTACACACGCGGCTCTGCTCCGTACACCTCGTACACACGCGGCTCCGCTCCGTACACCTCGTACACACACGGCTCCGCTCCGTACACCTCGTACACACGCGGCTCCGCTCCGTACACCTCGTACACACGCGGCTCCGCTCCGTACACCTCGTACACACACGGCTCCGCTCCGTACACCTCGTACACACAGGGCTCCGCTCCGTACACCTCGTACACACACGGCTCCGCTCCGTACACCTCGTACACACGCGGCTCCGCTCCGTACACCTCGTACACACGCGGCTCCGCTCCGTACACCTCGTACACACGGCTCCGCTCCGTACACCTTGTACACACACGGCTCCGCTCCGTACACCTCGTACACACTTGGCTCCGCTCCGTACACCTCGTACACACTTGGCTCCGCTCCGTACACCTCGTACACACACGGCTCCTCTCCGTACACCTCGTACACACACGGCTCCGCTCCGTACACCTCGTACACACTTGGCTCCGCTCCGTACACCTCGTACACACGGCTCCGCTCCGTACACCTTGTACACACACGGCTCCGCTCCGTACACCTCGTACACACTTGGCTCCGCTCCGTACACCTCGTACACACTTGGCTCCGCTCCGTACACCTCGTACACACTTGGCTCCGCTCCGTACACCTCGTACACACTTGGCTCCGCTCCGTATACCTCGTACACACACGGCTCCGCTCCGTACACCTCGTACACACACGGCTCCGCTCCGTACACCTCGTACACACACGGCTCCTCTCCGTACACCTTGTACACACACGGCTCCGCTCCGTACACCTCGTACACACACGGCTCCGCTCCGTACACCTCGTACACACACGGCTCCGCTCCGTACACCTCGTACACACGGCTCCGCTCCGTACACCTCGTACACACGGCTCCGCTCCGTACACCTCGTACACACACGGCTCTGCTACATCCACCCTGTAAACCTTTCCTGACCCCACACAGAAACTTCCCCTCATCCAGCACCATGACAACCAGCACAGCAGAGTCCTGCAGACATTGAGGCCCCTGATCATGTGACCTCATCACAGGTCCTGTGCGCACAGAGCAGCCATCGTCGCTCCTGAATGATATTGTCCAGTGTAGGGACTCGCCCCTTGCTGGTAACGCCCAGTTGTCAGTTTATTGTTATTTTCTAGGAGTTCTAGAATGTTACAAATAAGATTTCCTGGGCAGAGCGGTGGGAGCTGTGACGGCTCACTGTGAGGATGCCCTGAAGGTTGTGTGTGGCTCCAGAACGTGACTTCAGGACATATAGACGCTGGTGGCGTTCACCATCCACTTCTTCTCTAATCCACCACCGCGTCAGCCTTGATGTTACCTGGCAGCTGAGCCATTCCTGTAAGATCACAAGTCCGGGTTCTTACTTGTACTGAGAGTAAATCATCCTGCGCCGGTTTCACCCACCGAGCGCTTTTCTTTTTCTTCTGATTCTCGGCAGCTAAGCTGCACACGTCACATCTCCTATGTGGATGCCTGTCACGGAGCTGAGGCATGACTTCACCTCCTCTGGGTAGAAGAATGTGTCTGCTATTCACAGGACTTGGTGGGTAAATAAGACTAGGCCTGACTTCCTGGAGATATGTGTAAACTAGGCCTGACTTCCTGGAGATATGTATAGACTAGGCCTGACTTCCTGGAGATATGTATAGACTAGGCCTGACTTCCGGGAGATATGTGTAGACTAGGCATGACTTCCTGGAGATATGTGTAAACTAGGCCTGACTTCCTGGAGATATGTATAGACTAGGCCTGACTTCCTGGAGATATGTGTAGACTAGGCATGACTTCCTGGAGATATGTATAGACTAGGCCTGACTTCCGGGAGATATGTGTAGACTAGGCATGACTTCCTGGAGATATGTGTAGACTAGGCCTGACTTCCGGGAGATATGTATAGACTAGGCCTGACTTCCGGGAGATATGTATAGACTAGGCATGACTTCCTGGAGATATGTGTAGACTAGGCATGACTTCCTGGAGATATGTATAGACTAGGCCTGACTTCCGGGAGATATGTGTAGACTAGGCATGACTTCCTGGAGATATGTGTAAACTAGGCCTGACTTCCTGGAGATATGTATAGACTAGGCCTGACTTCCTGGAGATATGTGTAGACTAGGCATGACTTCCTGGAGATATGTATAGACTAGGCCTGACTTCCGGGAGATATGTGTAGACTAGGCATGACTTCCTGGAGATATGTGTAGACTAGGCCTGACTTCCGGGAGATATGTATAGACTAGGCCTGACTTCCTGGAGATATGTGTAGACTAGGCATGACTTGCTGGAGATATGTGTAGACTAGGCCTGACTTCCTGGAGATATGTATAGACTAGGCCTGACTTCCTGGAGATATGTGTAGACTAGGCATGACTTGCTGGAGATATGTGTAGACTAGGCATGACTTCCTGGAGATATGTATAGACTAGGCCTGACTTCCGGGAGATATGTGTAGACTAGGCATGACTTCCTGGAGATATGTATACACTAGGCCTGACTTCCTGGAGATATGTATAGACTAGGCCTGACTTCCTGGAGATATGTGTAGACTAGGCCTGACTTCCTGGAGATATGTGTAGACTAGGCCTGACTTCCTGGAGATATGTATGGAGTAGGCCTGACTTCCTGGAGATATGTATAGACTAGGCCTGAGTTGCTGGAGATATGTGTAGACTAGGCCTGAGTTGCTGGAGATTTGTGTAGACTAGGCCTGACTTGCTGGAGATATGTGTAGACTAGGCATTGCTTTATTTATAGACTAGCCATGACTTGATGGAGATATGTATAGACAAGTCCTGACTTTATGTATAGACTAGTCATGACTTGCTAGAGCTATGTGTGGACCTGTAAAATAATGCATATCCTGTAAAATACTCAGGACTAGTTACCAGATAAAAATATAGTGGTTTATTTGGTTTCTTCCATCAAAGAAAGGTTATTACAGAAAAACAGGTGAATAAAAATAGGTGAAAGAGATATTGTCCATTAGATCATGCTCTGAGATCCCACATGGCAAAAGCAACATGTATTCTTCTTCTCTCCGAGATCCTGAATAGCAAATGGCTGCTGTGTCTCAGTTCGGCTTCTCACATCGCCGTCAAGTAATATACCAGCTGTTATGTCATGTCATCTTGCGTCTGTCTCTCATGATGGTGAGGGAAGAAGAGCGACCTCTACAGTTAGCCATGAATTATATACGTCTCCTAAAGCACGTGGTCTCTACATATATGGAGCTGTCTTTCTACCATGAGCCAAGCTTAAAAATAGCCTATGTCATGTAAGCTAAAGCATTCTACAGAACTGGGTCTTATAAGAAATTAACGGATTATTAATATTTAACAATTCCCCCTTTTGAGGGAGACAGACATTAATTGGAACCCTCAAATATAACAAGATCTTTTTTCTTCTTTTCTTCTTCTTTGACAAAATAATTTAATATCAATAATAATAATAATAATAATAATAATAATAATAATAATAATAATATTAGATTACCGTTATAAGTACTCAATGACATAATTGATGTGAATTCATGTTATGGTAAGCCGTGAACAATATTCATATAAAATATGTATAATTATACTTCCCTAAGTCTAAATTGAAGCATCTCAGGTCCAGTCATCATCATCTGATGTCATCTGGTCTTCATTTTGATGTCTTCTGTCTTCTTCTTGGTTCTTTTAAAAATACAGTTTTCTTATAGCATATAGATGTGTTGTGTATCAAATCAAAGTCCATAATTTCAAATGTTAATACGAAAACAAAGTCTATAGATGAAATGCAGCTTTAATATCTGTGCAGTGTCATCTTTAAAAACCTGGGCTTACATTGGCTCACCTTGGATATTCTGGAATCCTCCATCGGTACTGGTCTTTGAACAGGTGTGACGTCTTTGGTCAGCAAAGCAAGGGTTAAAATGACTCTTCCTTGCTAAACATAGCACCATAACCAGTCCTTGTCCTAATGCACAGGACATATGTCAGGGTTGTAGCTTCCTGATAATTACCTTCATTGTTCACCAGCTTTACATCGAAGCTTTTCAGGTGATTGAAAACCTCTGGAACTTGATAAGAACGTGATAACACCGTTCATCTCAGCATCATAGGATCATCGTCCTCTGGTTGTCAGGTTAGACACTTTAATCGTGACTGTCAGTGGTGGATACTGCACTTGTGACTGTCAGTGGTGGATACTGCACTTGTGACTGTCAGTGGTGGATACTGCACTTGTGACTGTCGGTGGTGGATACTGCACTTGTGACTGTCAGTGGTGGATACTGCACTTGTGACTGTCGGTGGTGGATACTGCACTTGTGACTGTCAGTGGTGGATACTGCACTTGTAATTAACACAGTCTATTACTCAGTAATCACAGCTTTGTTACCTTCTGGGACTTCTGGATCGCGGCATTCTTCTTCTTGCAACTGATAAAAATCAATGAAGTTTAGAAATGTGAAAAGTCTTTATTAACATAATTTCAGTATCTTGCTTGAAGTCTTCATTCCCTATTCTATACCAAATCTGGTAATTTCCCTATCCCATAATATCACAGCGTACCATAGCAATCAGTAATATCCATATAATTATTATCAGAATTTGTACTGTATATGGATTTCAATATTTGAAATAATAAACCAATAATAAGTGATAATACATTATTATCCATTTTTTTCATGTGATAGAACATTTTTATGTCATAGGTGTAATTACCTTTTTCAACCCATAGGTGTCACTGTGTTTTATGTAACCAGTGTTATCATCTTTATTAATAAGGAATATATTCATTATACTAATAATATGTAGGAATGTAAAGCCATGAACCAAAATAAGAATATATGAGTGAGCGAATGAATGAATAAAAGAATTGTTGCATATAACTCAGAAGTGAAACATTTCCTTAGTAATAGAACCATATAATTGCTATATTTAATGAAGCAATATTCTCAGTAGATATTACTTTACTAAATATTGGTGAAAGAATTAAAAATAATGAAAAATAAGAATAAAAATAAAAATAAGAATAAGGCCTTTATGTTGATGCAGAGTAGTTATGTCTTCAGTAACATACACCCTTAATATTTCCATGATCTGGATTATCTCATAATTGTCATAAACTTGTGTTACCAAAATATTCAAATCATGCAACTTTGCATGTAATTCCTCTTAGTGTAAACAAATGACTCTTTATAATACTTGTTATTATACCCAATACTTATACCATTGTACCTTATTAATATTTTTTCCTATTAAAATGTGTGAAGAAGAGGTATTAATCAAATGTGATGATGTAGTCAGGATAAAAAACATATTTCCCCCTTAATACCAAAAAATATTGTTTCATGAAATAATTCATTTATCAAAACCAAAATTAAAAATAATTAATGTATAAATTATGTGAATTTATACTTGCTTATACCATTATTTGACTGAAGATGTGTAACCATCAAAATTAATTTGAATATCATAAAATTATCCTTTGGAAAAATTAATTTAAATGTAGATTAAGATTAACACACTTGGACAGAGAAGGAAGGTCCACTATTCCCAGATGCAGCTGGTGAATACCAGGCTCTGTGCTGGTGCCTGTTTAAAAGAGCTAAAGCTGATAAGGAAAGAATAGATTTTCTTCCTAAACTATTTTCTATTTTGTTGTGCGATTGCACTTATCCACAATTAACTAAATCAAGAAATAATAATTACTATAGAAATATAGAAATATATGTTTGTATAGATAATATTTCATTATGTATCTTAATATTCTAATAATTTCCTAAAGATAAAAGCTTTGGGGTTTTTTTTTTTTTTTTCTTTCTCTCATGCATTCAGGATCCTGAGGTCTCACAAACGTATCACATTACTCGCTCAGCAGCTGCTCATACACTCAGTCACTGTCACTCAGACTGTGTCACATATTAACTTTATACCTCACATATGAAAGTGTGATGAATACACGTATTTTAACCCAAATTATCCTAATTATCAATGCATTGTAAACTACTTCAATTTAGTCTCTTAATATTTCTTTGAATATTCCCCAAATACACATGACATAAATATATGTATAGCTATACTTGACATTTAGGCCTGGAAAAAAAATTCCATTGCTTTGCAAAAGTTGAGACCCCCTTTAAAATTCTTTTCCTAAGGAACAGGGACATAGTATACTGGTATACTTGTATTATTAGAACAAGGTTCAAATTCCCCTGCTGTGGTTGTCATTCAAACCATGCAGTAAAAAAGCACACACCCAGAACATTTTAAAAAGCAATTGGTTATTTCCTTTTAAGGGTTAGATATATAAAATCATGCAATTATTGCAACATCCTGTGTAAATAAAGGCATAAATCCTTGGAAGAGAATTTTCCTCGATTAAGTCCTGCTTAGAAATGAAAATTCTAAGGAAACATAAAAAATAAGGTTAATATCATATAATTCTAAATATTATTACTGATGTAGATTTTAATTTTCATTAAAAAATACAGTTCTACTATTTCTACTTCTACAAACACTCTATATATACTGTATGACTATGTATATATCCACAAACCATAAAACTACAGGATTATACTCTATAAAATAATTACATATAACTCACTAATTGTATAACACTGTTACACAATATATATTACTTTTTCTAGCCAATTCCTAAACCCATACTTATTTCTCTGCAAAAAATATCCTGAAAGGTTCTTGCCATTTTAAAGCTGATAGATTCTTGGAGCAGAGTATTCAGTTTACAGGCCATGATGTCACTCACCACCTGTTTCTGTCTGTTAAATTCGGCCATCTTTGTTACAGAAAGAAAATCAGAACTCATCATTTTTCTTAATTCAATTTGTGTCTTTTCGGTGTTCTTTTGCATCATTCCATATGGTTTATAACAAACATGTGATTTTCTTTGTACTTCATATATTTGGGGAAAACTCATTTTAGAAGGTTTTGCTAATACAGGCTTCTGATAAGATTTTACTCTGCCTGTCTTTACAAAATTAGCACAATTTACTTTCCTTTCACGATTCTCGTGTTTCCTGGCAAAATCAAGAAATTGCGCACATTCAAACAAAGAATCTTTTTGTGACGCAATAACACGAGATGCAGGATTTAGAAACCAAAATTTGCTTACAAAACTCCTTATGAGGGACGGTGTTTTGACATTCTCACTCAGCATTTTGTACAAACGTTCATATATGGACATGAACGTAAAAATACATTCCTTCCGACCAATCCTTAATTTTTGAAGAATATCAATATCTGGATGATTTTCATTTGATGAACAAAAAATGAGAATTTTTAATCTGTCTTTATCAGTTAAATTCTCATGTGTCTCACCAGATAACTTTAAAGTCAATCTCCTAGCAAAATTTACAGGGATCCACATTTTGAACAACTGATTCTTCTCCTCGTTAGATAAATCAAATTTTTCAGAACAACTTTCATAAATCTCAGAGTTTCTACAAACATCTATTTTGTTGTCATAAGCAGGAATTATTTGGCATATCTTTATCAAATCCTTCCTCACGCTACTTCGGATTTGGGCCTGTGAGTCGTCTATTTTTAGTGGTACGTCTTTCCCTTGTACGTCCTCTACGTCAGTTCTGAAGTCTCCTCCTACTTCTCCATCTTGTTCCACGTCTGCAAGGTCACCTTCAATAGCTGCTACTACTTGTAACTGTTTCTCCACATTACAGTGAATCTCGGGAATATCACTATCCTCTACACAATCATTTTTAGATTTCTCTGACACAGATCTATGAAATATATCTACCATCTGTAGAATATTTTTTAATCTCTCTCTTTCTCTATTGAAAAACTTAGAATCTAACCTTTGATTCTCGAGTTCACACTCGGCATATAAACTTAACCATAAAACTTCTGAATTAGAATTGTCTACAGACTTAAATTTCAATTTACTCTGCTTGGCAAGACAATTAATGACATCCATTTTATCTTACCTTGAAATGTCTCAGCTCCTTTGATGGACAACGCTGGGTTCCTGTCTTTACACGTCTGGCTTACGTCTGGTACTTTTGGCACTTGTAGTACTTCTCAATCTATCTGGTACTTCTTACTTCTAGGTTCTATGTGATTCTTGTAAGTAGTGGAATTCCCGATAACTTGCACATATGATTTGACGTTAGCAAAGTCCAATCCCCCGTGTGGGCAAGTTGAGGGAAATCCGCAAAAAAGTACAAAAATTCAGATCTGGCTGGCTCTCCAATGTAAAATAATGCATATCCTGTAAAATACTCAGGACTAGTTACCAGATAAAAATATAGTGGTTTATTTGGTTTCTTCCATCAAAGAAAGGTTATTACAGAAAAACAGGTGAATAAAAATAGGTGAAAGAGAAATTGTCCATTAGATCATGCTCTGAGATCCCAAATGGCAAAAGCAACATGTATCCTTCTTCTCTCCGAGATCCTGAATAGCAAATGGCTGCTGTGTCTCAGTTCGGCTTCTCACATCGCCGTCAAGTAATATACCAGCTGTTATGTCATGTCATCTTGCGTCTGTCTCTCATGATGGTGAGGGAAGAAGAGAGCGACCTCTACAGTTAGCCATGAATTATATACGTCTCCTAAAGCACGTGGTCTCTACATATATGGAGCTGTCTTTCTACCATGAGCCAAGCTTAAAAATAGCCTATGTCATGTAAGCTAAAGCATTCTACAGAACTGGGTCTTATAAGAAATTAACGGATTATTAATATTTAACAGGACCAGGCATGACTTGCTGGAGATATGTGTAGACTATGTCTGAGTTGCTGCAGATATTTGTAGACTAGGCCCGAGTTGCTGGAGATATGTGTAGACTAGGCCTGAGTTGCTGGAGATATGTGTAGACTAGGCATGACTTGCTGGAGATATGTGGAGACCAGGCATGACTTGATGGAGATATGTATAGACTAGGCATGACTTGCTGGAGCTATGTGTAAACTAGGCATGACTTGCTGGAGATATGTGTAGACTAGGCATGACTCGCTGGAGATATGTGTAGACTAGGCCTGACTTGCTGGAGATATGTGTAGACTAGGCCTGAGTTGCTGGAGATATGTGTAAACTAGACATGACTTGCTGGAGATATGTGGAGACTAGGCATGACTTGCTGGAGATATGTGGAGACTAGGCATGACTTGCTGGAGATATGTGGAGACTAGGCATGACTTGCTGGAGATATGTGGAGACTAGGCATGACTTGCTGGAGATATGTGGAGACTAGGCATGACTTGCTGGAGATATGTGGAGACTAGGCATGACTTGCTGGAGCTATGTGTAGACTAGGCATGACTTGCTGGAGATATGTGTACACTAGGCTTGACTTACTGGAGCTATGTGGAGACTAGGCATGACTTGCTGGAGCTATGTGTAGACTAGGCATGACTTGCTGGAGCTATGTGTAGACTAGGCATGACTTGCTGGAGATATGTGTAAACTAGGCATGACTTGCTGGAGATATGTGGAGACTAGGCATGACTTGCTGGAGCTATGTGTAGACTAGGCCTGAGTTGCTGGAGATATGTATAGGCTAGGCATGACTCGCTGAAGATATGTGTAGGCTAGGCCTGACTTGCTGGAGATACTGTATGTGTAGATTAGGCCTGACTTGCTGGAGATATGTGTAGACTAGGCATGACTCACTGTAGATATGTATAGACTAGGCATGACTTGCTGGAGATATGTGGAGACTAGGCATGACTTGCTGGAGATATGTGGAGACTAGGCATGACTTGCTGGAGCTATGTGTAGACTAGGCCTGAGTTGCTGGAGATATGTGTAAACTAGGCATGACTTGCTGGAGATATGTGTAGACTAGGCATGACTTGCTGGAGCTATGTGTAGACTAGGCCTGAGTTGCTGGAGATATCTGTAGACTAGGCATGACTCGCTGGAGATTTGTATAGACCAGGCATGACTTGCTGGAGCTATGTGAAGACGAGACCTGACTTTCTTTACAGACTAGGCATGACTTCCTGGAGATTTGTATAGACTAGTCATGACTTGCTGGAGATATGTATAGACTAGGCATGACTTGCTGGAGATATGTGTAGACTATGTCTGCGTTGCTGCAGATATGTGTAGACTAGGCCTGAGTTGCTGGAGATCTATGTAGACTAGGCATGGCTTGCTGGTGATATGTGTAGACTAGGCATGACTTGCTGGTGATATGTGTAGACTAGGCCTGACTTGCTGGAGATTTGTGTAGACCAGGCATGACTTGCTGGAGATTTGTGTAGACCAGGCATGACTTGCTGGAGATATGTGTAGACTAGGCATGACTTGCTGGATATATGTGTAGACTAGGCCTGACTTTATGTATAGACTAGTCATGACTTGCTAGAGATATGTGTAGACCAGGCATGACTTGCTGGAGATATCTGTAGACTAGGCCTGAGTTGCTGGAGATATGTGTAGACTAGGCATGACGTGCTGGAGATATTTACAGACTAAGCATGACATGCTGGAGATATTTACAGACTAAGCATGACATGTTGAAGATATGTGTAGACCAGGCATGACTTAATGGAAATTTTTTTATACTAGGCATGACTTGCTGGAGATATGTATAGACTTGGCTTGAGTTACTGGAAATATGTTTAGACTAGGCATGAATCGCTGGAGACATGTGTAGATTAGGCATAACTTGCTAGAGATATGAACAGACCAGGCATGACTCGCTGGAGATATGTGTAGACTAGGCCTGAGTTGCTGGAGATATGTGTAGACTAGGCATGACTTGCTGGAGATTTGTATAGACCAGGCATGACTTGCTTGAGCTATGTGAAGACGAGACCTGACTTTCTTTACAGACTAGGCATGACTTCCTGAAGAATTGTATAGACTAGTCATGACTTGCTAGAGATATGTGTAGACCAGGCATGACTTGCTGGAGATATGTGTAGACTATGTCTGCGTTGCTGCAGATATGTGTAGACTTGGCCTGAGTTGCTGGAGATATGTGTAGACTAGGCATGACTTGCTGGAGATATTTACAGACTAAGCATGACTTGCTGGAGATATGTGTAGACTAGGCATAACTTGCTGGAGATCTGTGTAGACTAGGCATGACTTGCTGGAAATATGTATGGACTAGGCATAAATTGCTGGAGATATGTGTAGACTAGGCCTGAGTTGCTGGAGATTTGTGTAGACTAGGCCTGAGTTGCTGGAGATTTGTGTAGACTAGGCCTGAGTTGCTGGAGATTTGTGTAGACTAGGCCTGAGTTGCTGGAGATTTGTGTAGACTTGCATGACTTGCTGGAGATTTGTATAGACGAGGCATGATTTGCTGGAGATATGTGTAGACTAGGCATGGCTTTATTTATAGACTAGCCATGACTTGATGGAGATATGTATAGACAAGTCCTGACTTTATGTATAGACTAGTCATGACTTGCTAGAGATATGTGTGGACCAGGCATGACTTGCTGGAGATATGTGTAGACTATGTCTGAGTTGCTGGAGATATGTGTAGACTAGGCCTGAGCTGCTGGAGATATGTGGAGACCAGGCATGACTTGATGGAGATATGTGTAGACTAGGCATGACTTTCTGGAGATCTGTGTAGACTAGGCCTGAGTTACTGGAAATATGTGGAGACCAGGCATGACTTGATGGAGATATGTGTAGACTAGGCCTGAGTTGCTGGAGATATGTGTAGACTAGGCATGACTTTATGTATAGACTAGGCATGACTTGCTGATGGTATGCATAGACTAGGCCTGAATTGCTGGAGATATGTATAGACTAGGCATGACTTACAGGAGATATGTTTAGACCAGGCATGACTTGCTGGAGATATGTGTACACTAGGCATGACTTGCTGGTGATATGTATAGACTAGGCATGACTTGCTGGAGATATGTATAGACTAGGCATGACTTACTGGAGATATGTTTAGACCAGGCATGACTTGCTGGAGATATGTGTAGACTAGGCATGACTTGCTGGTGATATGTATACACTAGGCATGACTTGCTGGAGATATGTATACACTAGGCATGACTTGCTGGAGATATGTATACACTAGGCATGACTTGCTGGAGATATGTATACACTAGGCATGACTTGCTGGAGAAATGTGTAGACCAGGCATGACTTGCTGGAGATATGTATAGACTAGGCATTACTTGCTGGAGATATGTGTAGACTAGGCCTGAATTGCTGGAGATATGTATAGACTAGGCATGACTTGCTGGAGATATGTGTAGACTAGGCCTGAATTGCTGTAGATATGTGTAGACTAGGCATGACTTGCTGGAGATATGTATAGACTAGGCATGACTTGCTGGAGATATGTATAGACTAGGCATGACTTGCTGGAGATATGTATAGACTAGGCATGACTTGATGGAGATATGTATAGACTAGGCATGACTTGCTGGAGATATGTGTACACTAGGTATGACTTGCTGGAGATATGTGTACACTAGGCATGACTTGCTGATGGTATGTATAGACTAGGCCTGAATTGCTGTAGATATGTGTAGACTAGGCATGACTTGCTGGAGATATGTATAGACTAGGCCTGACTTGCTGATGGTATGTATAGACTAGGCCTGAATTGCTGTAGATATGTGTAGACTAGGCATGACTTGCTGGAGATATGTATAGACTAGGCATGACTTGCTGGAAATATGTATAGACTAGGCCTGAATTGCTGGAAATATGTATAGACTAGGCATGACTTGCTGGAGATATGTGAAGACGAAGCCTGACTTTATGTATAGACTACGCTTGACTAGCTGGAGATATGTGTAGACCAGGCATGACTTCCTGGAGATATGTATAGACTAGGCATTACTTGCTGGAGATATATATAGACTAGTCCTGACTTCCTGGAAATATGTGTATACTAGGCCTGAGAAGCTGGAGATATGTATAGGCTAGGCATGACTTCCTGGAGATATGTACAGACTAGGCATAACTTGTTGGAGATATGTACAGACTAGGCATGACTTGCTGGAGATATGTATAGACTAGTCCTGACTTGCTGGAAATATGTGTATACTAGGCCTGAGAAGCTAGAGATATGTGTAGACCAGGCATGACTTGCTGGAGATATGTACAGACTAGGCATGACTTGCTGGAGATATGTGTAGACTAGGCCTGAGTTTCTGGAGATATGTGTAGTCTAGGCATGACTTGCTGGAGATTTGTACAGACTAGGCATTACTTGTTGGAGATATGTGTAGACTAGGCATGACTCGCTGGAGATATGTGTAGACTAGGCATGACTCGCTGGAGATATGTGTAGACTAGGCATGACTCGCTGGAGATATGTGTAGACTAGGCATGACTCGCTGGAGATATGTGTAGACTAGGCATGACTCGCTGGAGATATGTGTAGACTAGCCATGACTAGCTGAAGATATGTGTAGACTTGGTTTGACTGTTGTGACTGGGTCACCGAGGAGGAAAGCAAGACCAAGCTGAGCCACAGAAAACCAGAGAGGTTGGTAACTAAGCAGATTGCAGACCTATCCACACAACTAGCAGTAGCCGTGGAGCGTACCTACGATGATTCTAGACGCCTCGACACAGCCTGAGAACTAAATAAGCCTAAAGCAAGAAAGGGGAAATCTAAACTGCCCCAGACCAGACCCCAAAAGAATAGATAGCCCCTAAACATATATTGTCGGTGAGACAAGATGAAAACACAATCGCAGGTAGGAAAATAGGCTAAGCAAACGATGGGCCCAAACTAACTAGACAGGACAGGAAAGGAAAGACACTGTCTGCAATCACGCAAAAAACCCTGCAAAAAATGCCCAACACTTCTGATAGAAAAAAACCCTGAAGTCACTAGACTTCTCCCACTATATCAGCACTCTGGTATATTCTGAAAGCCGAGCAAAGAGAGGCCAATCTAATAAGGGACAAAAACAAACTGGCACAAACAGTAGCATAAGGATGGAAATCAAGCACAGCCCCAGTGGGGCTGGCTGACCACACAAAAATCCCGCCGAGCTCCTGGTTGTGACTGCTCTCCCTCTCTTCTCTCTGTGTTAGGGAAGAGTCAGACGCCATATAACTCGGACGAGCGCTAAGACTGGCCGTCTGCTCTCCTGGCTCTAGCGTCACAGCTGCATAGAAATACAGCGATTTGCAAAAGTTTTCACCCCTCTTGGCTTGTTACCTATCTTGTTACCTGTGTTTAAATATTTTTGTAATCTGATTTGTGGGTGATAAATCAGCACTAAATAGTGTAAGTTGGTGAAGTGAGAAAAATATAGGCATACAATAATTTTTTGGTTGGGTTCTAAAAATCTACCTGTGCATATGTGTTCACGCCTTTTGTCATGAAGCCCCTAAAATTTTTTGGTGCAAGCAATTCCCTTCGTAAGTGAAAGATTGCACCCAGGTGGTCTTCCTCAGTGTCACATGGTCTGTCAGTATACACACACCTTTTCGGAGAGTCCACAGAGGCTGCGACCCCAGTAAAGTGAAGCTGTCGGGTCCCCATTCCCTCTAACTCACTGATGAGTAAGTTCCCGGCCTATCCGTCCCAAGATAACATTTTTCGAGTCAAATGGCGCTCGTTGCCCCGGACTAGTCCGCCCTCTTTCCATGTTCTCGTGCCCCTGTGGGCGTGATAACATAATGTGCACACGCGGGGTCATCACCGCTTATGCGGATCTAGCGCATGCGCCGCTCATTCCGGCCACGTCACTGCGTCTCTGAAGCCGGGTGTACGCACTCCGCATGACCAAAAGTTATCTTCCAAACTTCTGCACATGCGCCGTGCGCCTCTGGAGCTGGCTGGATTTTACAATCGAGGTCAGAAAATCTTCTATATTTGGTGACAGAAGATTTTAGGGTTTTTTATTTTAACTTTTTCACACTTTTTGCCTCCACTTTTCAGACTCTGGAGCTGCCTTCATTTTCCATGACCCCGTCCCATCGTCAGGTTGTGTCTGAGGGGACAGCCTCGCTTTCCAGTGCACGGCGTCCTACATAGCCAGGACATGCCGGTGTTGTGCTCTCCGGATGGGAGGACTGTGGGAACGGACGAGGCGCAGGGGATTTTTGTTGAGAAGGACATGATCCACAGCTGATCACTGATCGCCAGGTGCCCCGTGTTCTCCGATATATCATCGGTGTATATATACGTTGTGTCATGGACAAACCATAAAATCCCTATAGGAGTTTGTATAAGAAGCCAGCAGCCTAAAGATCACTGCGCATATTGGGGCATAAAGAGTCATTTATTCTGTTATTTCTCCTGATTTACCAAACCCCGGAGAATTGTCTGCATCGCCCTGCAAGACCCCACAGTTTCCCCAGACTTCTACCCCCGGAGCTGGATGGGGGGCGATGCCGCGTCCTATAGACATTTTCAGCATTCTCAGCGCATGCATGGCCAGAAATATTCAGACCTGCGGGTACAAGTTACAGGGGGGTTGTCAGTGTTACAAGAGAGTTTTTCCAGCAAAAACCTGATCTGGACTGTAATGTGTAATCCCCAGTACATAAGTGTAAGAGCGCGTTCACACTGCGGCAATGTCACAGACAAAACCCAGAGGAAAATAACACAAAAATATGTATTTGGTCCAAACAGCGCTCAGTCCCCTGTGTTATATATATAAGACGTGCTGTTAGTATCTGCTTATTTTCTGTAGGGTATCGGCTCATTTTCTTTTTTTCCTAGGTTCTGTCTGTGAAATGGCCGCAGTGTGAACTTGCTCTTACACTTTGCACACATGCCAGCTTATAGTCCAGCTCAGTTTTTTGTTTCTTTTTGGGAGCGGGGGGTTGTATGTAATTTTTTTTGTAAATTTGCTATACTGTTCCAGAAATATGAGCCTTTTATTTACTTGCTATAATTATGCTCTTCACTAAGGAGAGGTGACTTACAAGGACATATAATGCAGCCCAAAGACCCGCCCCAGAGGATCCTGTGAGCCCCGCCCCATGGTAACGTCAGTACTAAATAAAAAGGCCCATATCCCCGATACGTGCAGAAAAGGTACGGAACACTCTGGGGAACAGCAGGGAGAAAATAAGAGTAAACCTGGCCATTGTTGTCCTGGTGGCAGGTCCTCTTTACAGTCTTTTATCTTCTGTGGTGAATGCTCCAGTAGGTGAGTTATGGCCGTGGAAGGTGTGAGGTTATTATAATAGTATTGCCTGTGTGTGTGGTTGTGACACCTTGATCCCCTTTTTAGTGCACTGACCATTTCCAACATACAAGCTGGATCACCCGGGAACTGGGGCTGCCGGGTGCAGAGCAGGCGAGGTAATGACAGCGGGACTGTGGACATCGTGGTGCTGGAGAGTTCAGCACAGTATTGCCCCATGGACAGAGTGATCAACAACAGAGGGGATTTCAGGTGGGTGAACATTTCATTCCTTGGGGGTTTTGGCCTGTTTTACCATTATTCATCTGTCATCAGGCACTGAGTATTTCATAGACATATTTACCCATAACACAGGGGCTTCATCAGCGTAATGGCTGTTGTAACGTGTTCCCAAAGAGCATCTGGCACCAGACTGACCATTTCTGGTGCTACTGACCCTCTGGATATTCATCAGAGGGTCAGACTTATTTTGTCCTCTCTACTAATCAGAAACTGTGCACTTATGGGTTTTTCCTGGATGGTTGGGAAGCCATCGCTGCTGGCTAGTGCGGATTGCCAAAGCTGACCCAGAGGTGGTAGCAGTAACAAACCTGACAGCACTAGCCTGAGCAAGACGCTGGAACGACGTCTTCACTGAGCAGGCTCCTCTGCGGCTGGGACTGAGTGGGAGACCGTAGAAGGCAAGGCTCGAGATTCCTCCTGTGCAGGGGCAGGAATCCGACACCTAACATACAGTGGGGAAAAAAAGTATTTAGTCAGTCAGCAATAGTGCAAGTTCCACCACTTAAAAAGATGAGAGGCGTCTGTAATTTACATCATAGGTAGACCTCAACTATGGGAGACAAACTGAGAAAAAAAAATCCAGAAAATCACATTGTCTGTTTTTTTTTTCATTTTATTTGCATATTATGGTGGAAAATAAGTATTTGGTCAGAAACAAGCAATCAAGATTTCTGTCTCTCACAGACCTGTAACTTCTTCTTTAAGAGTCTCCTCTTTCCTCCACTCATTACCTGTAGTAATGGCACCTGTTTAAACTTGTTATCAGTATAAAAAGACACCTGTGCACACCCTCAAACAGTCTGACTCCAAACTCCACTATGGTGAAGACCAAAGAGCTGTCAAAGGACACCAGAAACAAAATTGTAGCCCTGCACCAGGCTGGGAAGACTGAATCTGCAATAGCCAACCGGTTTGGAGTGAAGAAATCAACTGTGGGAGCAATAATTAGAAAATGGAAGACATACAAGACCACTGATAATCTCCCTCGATCTGGTGCTCCACGCAAAATCCCACCCCGTGGGGTCAGAATGATCACAAAAACGGTGAGCAAAAATCCCAGAACTACGCGGGGGGACCTAGTGAATGAACTGCAGAGAGCTGGGACCAATGTAACAAGGCCTACCATAAGTAACACACTACGCCACCATGGACTCAGATCCTGCAGTGCCAGACGTGTCCCACTGCTTAAGCCTGTACATGTCCGGGCCCGTCTGAAGTTTGCTAGAGAGCATTTGGATGATCCAGAGGAGTTTTGGAAGAATGTCCTATGGTCTGATAAAACCAAACTGGAACTGTTTGGTAGAAACACAACTTGTCGTGTTTGGAGGAAAACGAATACTGAGTTGCATCCATCAAACACCATACCTACTGTAAAGCATGGTGGTGGAAACATCATGCTTTGGGGCTGTTTCTCTGCAAAGGGGCCAGGACGACTGATCCGGGTACATGAAAGAATGAATGGGGCCATGTATCGTGAGATTTTGAGTGCAAACCTCCTTCCATCAGCAAGGGCATTGAAGATGAAACGTGGCTGGGTCTTTCAACATGACAATGATCCAAAGCACACCGCCAGGGCAACGAAGTAGTGGCTTCGTAAGAAGCATTTCAAGGTCCTGGAGTGGCCTAGCCAGTCTCCAGATCTCAACCCTATAGAAAACCTTTGGACGGAGTTGAAAGTCCGTGTTGCCAAGCGAAAAGCCAAAAACATCACTGCTCTAGAGGAGATCTGCATGGAGGAATGGGCCAACATACCAACAACAGTGTGTGGCAACCTTGTGAAGACTTACAGAAAACGTTTGACCTCTGTCATTGCCAACAAAGGATATATCACAAAGTATTGAGATGAAATTTTGTTTCTGACCAAATACTTATTTTCCACCATAATATGCAAATAAAATGAAAAAAAAACAGACAATGTGATTTTCTGGATTTTTTTTTCTCAGTTTGTCTCCCATAGTTGAGGTCTACCTATGATGTAAATTACAGACGCCTCTCATCTTTTTAAGTGGTGGAACTTGCACTATTGCTGACTGACTAAATACTTTTTTTCCCCACTGTATGTGGCATGATGTATTACCTGAGAGGTGTTGCAGGTAATATGTTGTTGGATGGAGAATTTTTTTTTTTTTTGCCATCCACAGATGTGAATGAAGAAGATCTCACTATATTTTTGCCCGACACACAATTGCCGCACGACTTTCCTTTGTCTTGTACCCAGGTGTGCTTCCCAGCATGCGCTCTGCTCTGTCTTGTACTCAGGTGTGCTTCCCAGCATGCGCTCTGCTCTGTCTTGTACTCAGGCGTGATTCCCAGCACGTGCTTTCCTCAGTCTTGTACTCAGGCGTGCTTCCCTGCACGCGCTCTGCTCTGTATTGTACCCAGGCGTGCTTCCCAGCTTGCGCTCTGCTCTGTCTTGTACCCAGGCGTGCTTCCCAGCATGCGCTCAGCTATGTCTTGTACTCAGGCGTGTTTCCCTGCACGCACTCTGCTCTGTCTTGTACCCAGGCGTGCTTCCCAGCATGCGCTCTGCTCTGTCTTTTACCCAGGCGTGCTTCCCAGCATGCGCTCTGCTCTGTCTTATACTCAGGCGTGCTTCCCAGCGTGCACTCTGCTCTGTCTTGTACCCAGGCGTGCTTCCCAGCATTCGCTCTGCTCTGTCTTGTGCTCAGGCGTGCTTGCCAGCACGCGCTCTGCTCTGTCTTTTACCCAGGCGTGCTTTCCAGCATGCGCTCTGCTCTATCTTGTACTCAGGTGTGCTTCCCAGCACACGCTCTGCTCTGTCTTGTACTCAGGCGTGCTTCCCAGCATGCAGTCTCCTCTGTTTTGTACTGAGGCGTGCTTTCCAGCACGTGCTCTCCTCTGTCTTGTACGTAGGCATGCTTCCCAGCACGTGCTCTCCTCTGTCTTGTTTGCAGGCATGCTTCCCAGCATGCGCTCTCCTCTGTCTTGTTCCCAGGCGTGCTTCCCAGCATGCGCTCTCCTCTGTCTTGTTCCCAGGCATGCTTCCCCGCATGCTGTCTCCTCTGTCTTGTACTCAGGCGTGCTTCCCAGCACGTGCTCTCTTCTGTCTTGTACCCAGACGTGCTTCCCAGCATGCAGTCTCCTCTATTTTGAACTCAGGCATGCTTCCCAGCACGCGCTCTGCTCTGTCTTGTTCCCAGGCATGCTTCCCCGCATGCTGTCTCCTCTGTCTTGTACTCAGGCGTGCTTCCCAGCACGTGCTCTCTTCTGTCTTGTACCCAGACGTGCTTCCCAGCATGCAGTCTCCTCTGTTTTGTACTCAGGCTTGCTTCCCAGCACGCGCTCTGCTCTGTGTTGTCTTTGAACCGGCCACCTGGTTCCAGCAGTCATGGTACTTTGTTCCCCTGGGCCTGCTCCTGATGCTTCCTGTATAGGGGGTGGTCCTCACTAGGTCAGCTCGCCCGGGGTGGGTTGGTATCACGGCCCAGAGTGTCCACTCCAGGAGTCGTCACATGAACAAGGGTGGGTGGTTTTGCTGGGCGTAAAAGAGTTGTTATGGAAAAGGTTGAGGTGTACCCCACAGGGGAAAATGTTTGCCAGCCAACACACTTGATGTATGGGCATTACAAGTCAAGGAGACCGCTCCTTTTTTAGTGGGACATTTTTTGCTAAGAGGCCCTCCTCCATGTTTCTTCCAAGGGGATTGGAGTTATTGGGGTGCATATGACTTGGTAGCAGGTCAGACCTTGCTGTCAATGCAACATTTTTTAGGGACTTCCTCCTGGACATCTCGTGAAAGGGGTATTGGGGTGCGTCGTAATTCTTGGCAGCCCATCCACTCAATGCAAGAGTCCCTCCTTCATAAAGGAAACAAGATGTGTCTGCTTATGTGTCACACACCACATGGCAGCTAGGGTTGGGAAATGTTACAATGACATTTCCCAGTGAATGCATTTGTTTTGGTTGAAAGCAATGATAAAGTTGAAATACGCTTCAAAAACGTTGCGTCTGAACATATCCCATGTAGTGGAGGAACATTATGGTCTGGGGTTAATTATTTTGCCTTATATACAAGTCATTAACCTGGAAAGGATGTACCGTAACATATTTCCCAGCAAAGTCCATTTTGGTTTCGTTTTGGTATGTTTTTTGGTGCATCAGTAAAAATGGCATGAAACTGACAACATTATATAAAGCTGTGACCTAGGAGTCAGGAATGCTTCCAGGGGCGATCCCCATGATGTCCCCGTGTCATTTGAGCAATGTTTCCATCATTTTCAGACGTTTTTAGACCTTAAAAGGATCCCCGGTGGGGATCGCGGTAAAAATGCTCGGGTCTCCCATAGACTTACATTGGGCTCGTTGTTCTGTCCGAGTACCTGAGTATTCCAATTTGCTCGACCCGAACAACGAGCACCCGAGCATTTTAGTGCTCGCCCATCACTAATGATTACCAGTTACTTTACTGTTTAACTTTATTCAAAACCCTTATTTCTTACTATTGTTAAAAGCTGTTTTCAATTGGACCACTGATGCAATATGTACTATTAGCTAATTTACCTTTAAGACACTTGTTACTCTGCTTTAAAAATAGATTTAATAATGTAATTGGTCCAATTGGATTTGGACTTCATATCATCAGAGAATCTAAAAACTTTTTTTTTCATACGTTGAAGCTTATAAGCACTAATTGTATGTACAAGGGTACTGATCTAATATGTACTAATATTGCTACTTGGCATCAGGAATAATTTCATCGATCTAAATGTACCTGACTACCTATTATTTGAGAATTCATCAATTATTATTTTTTTATACATTGAAGCTTATAAGCGCTAACAGTATTTTATTGTTTTGCAGAAGAATTGGATGCTTTTTCTTTTATTTTCTCTGGACCAAATCATAATAGTAACACTAGTTTATTGGTATTCAATCTATTGCTCCTAATATTGGGTATAACGATCCCTCTGTTTGCAAGTCCATTTTTCTTGTGTTTACCCATTGGAAATTTTTTTAAAATTTGTGTATTATACAGTATTCAATAAAGTGTATTATCTTTTAAAATTTACTGAGCATCTGCTTCCGTATATTCACATCCAGTACGTTTTCTAAATGGCGCAGACTTCAGATCTTAATGACACAGCTCGGTTATCAAGTAAATGATGATGAGAAGTAGCTGAGTGCTCCACCATCAATTCACTTATCATCCTGCAGCACAAGAGGAGCTCTGATTAAACCCCTCAGTTATTAGGCATCAGGCGCAGGTCTACACATCTGTATAGTGCTGTCACATGATAATATTCCTAGCAATACATGTGATATCATGGATCACTATGTTAGTAGAAGTCTGTTATGATGAGTCACCGAAGGAGGAAAAAACAAAATACCAGCTAAGTCCAGAAAAACCAGAGAGGTTGGCAGCTATCGGATTGCAGACCCCTGAACCTATCCACATCAACTAGCAGTAGCCGTGGGGGGTTCCTACGATGCCCTAGACCCCTCGATCACAGCCAGAGAACTATATAGCCTAAAGACAGAAAGGGGAAAAACTAAACTGCCCCAGAGCAGACCCCAAAGCAATAGGCAGCCCCCAACATATAATGACGGTGAAGCAAGATGAAAACACTAACACAGATAGATAGGTTGTGCAAATGATTGGGCCCAAGCTAACTACATAGGACAGGATAGGAAAGCTGCTGTCTGCCATCCGCAAAAACCCTATCAAAATGAGCCAACCGACTGATAGGAAGAACAGGCCCTGAAGTCGCTAGGCTTCAAAAGACTATATCAGCACTCAGGTATATTCTGAAGACAGAGCAAAATATCAACAGATCAGAGACAAAAAATGGAATACAGCTCACCCCCGGCCGGGGATGGCAGAACTCCCAAAAAACAAGGCAAAACAAAAACAAAACTGAAGAGTACAAAGCAGAGCAGAAAAACTTAGCTTTGAGATGCAGGAATCAGACTGGTCTCCAAGAATCCAGCAGGAAAATCACCAGCCAGGAAGAAGGGCGTCGGCAGCCTTATATCCAGTCCTCAATTCCAGCCACCCAGTCATCATCTAGCTGCCCATGTGTTTGGTAATCAGCCTCACTAGGAAAAAGCAATTAGTTCCAGCTGCGTGTAAAAAATTTCTTCTTTATTTCAACATTAAAATTATGTCATCTTCATAGTAAATGCCATACACACGGACACGGCAACGCGTTTCGATCTGTAAGATCTTTGTCAGAGCCATAGAGATACACTGATCTCAGCTGCATATATACTACATTTGATCCAATGACATGCACAAATACAATCACATGACAATTAACTCATTAAAATTACATAGCAATGTACAAAATAAATTAAAACACATGTTGCAAAAGAGAAATATTTATCTTTTCAACAATAATGAAGCATTAGGTCATTTCGTTTATTTAAACCATTCGGGGATCGGACATCTAGGTGATAAATCCAAAAAGCCTCTCTTGTTAACAGGCGTCGCTTTGAATCTCCGCCGCGGAAAGGAATTTTAACCTGTTCTATTCCTTGCACTTTAAAACCCGGACTCCTCTGATAATTACTTGAGTGCTTCAGACGATAATGCACCAACCAGTGTGAATATAGGCCAACATTTTTCAAAAAACGCAAGAGGCGCGGGGGTCGCAAGCACCACAGGCGCAGTAGGAATTACTACCCGCAAGAAGCATTACATGACCAAGTAATTAAGAATGTACAAAATTATTCATCTAGAGAGTTAACTCCAGATCAAATTGAGGTCTTATCTTTGGGGTTAAACTTTGCTCCGGATCAGGACTTTGATTTGTTCACAACTATACTAGATGTGAATAAGTTCATGCGGAACTTGACTGTCAAAAAACACTTTATGAATGATTCACAAACAACAATGAATGAAGAAGGAGAATGTGATGACAACACTCAGACAATAACTAACGAATTTTTACATATGAACTTTCAGGAGCAGGTGTCATTGGTAACTTTACAAGATTTGGATACAGAAGAAAAAAATAGAGAGATGGAATATGTTAATCAGTCATTAAATTTTTCCACAAAAAATCCCTATTTCTATCCGGTCCACGCGAGATCTGAGTGTATGGACCGATTCCAAGATATAGTGGAGAAGGAATTGCAAATTTTGTTTAATCAAAAAAATAGTAAATTTAAAAATCTATCTGGCAAGCAATTTATAGCCCTAAGAGAATTAAAATCAATGACAGATATTGTTATAAAAATGTCAGATAAAGGTGGGGTAGTTGTGGTTCTAGATTCTAAAGATTATTATGATAAAATGATTGAGTTATTGTCAGATGAATTGACATACAGGAAACTGGATTATAACCCTTTAGAACAATTTAGGGATAAAACTAATCAAATTATCATGGAAGGTTTGGAGTTAGGAGTCATTACTAAAAAACAGGCAGAATATCTGCAAGTGAAAAAACCGGTGCTTCCAATCATATATGGAGTACCCAAAATACACAAAGGCTGCGGCATTCCTCCTATGCGACCGATTGTCTCGGGCATCGGTTCAGCACATGAGCATTTGTCACAATGGGTCGACACATTGTTGCAACCCCTTGTACAGAGGATGCCTGGCTATATTAGAGATTCCAAACAGGTGTTACAAATGTTCTCTAACAAGATGTGGTTGTCATCATATTCACGGCTTAGTTGTGATGTAGTATCATTATATACATGTATCCCTCATGATTTAGCAATAAGAGCTTTGCAATTTCATTTAAAAAGGTTTAGTAACTACTCTATGGATCTAATTAATTATATTTTGCAAGTAGTAATATTTTTGATGTCACATAATTTTTTCTCCTTCAACCAGTGTTATTTACAGTTGAAGGGAGTAGCCATGGGAGCCAAATTTTCACCGTCCCTTGCAAATCTGGTTATGTCGTATTGGGAATATGAATTTATTTTCTCAGATTCCAATCCTTTTTATGGACAGGTGGCATGGTATGGCAGATATATCGATGATACCCTATTAATTTGGGATGGAGATGTATCTGCCATACCTGCCATTATGCTATATCTAAACTCTAACCAATACAATATTAAATTTACGCATGAACATAATATGGAACATATATCTTTTTTGGATTTGGATTTATTTGGTGTTGAGGGGGAAATAATCTCTACGAAAACACATCATAAACCCTATAGTGGGAATACCATCTTACATGCGACTAGCAGTCACAATAAACATACCCTCAAAGCAATACCAGTAGGAGAACTCACAAGGGTTAAACGTAATTGTAGTGAAGAGAGTAATCTAGATAGTGAACTGGAACATGTAAAGAAAAAATTAAAAAATCGCATGTATCCGGATTGGTCTTTAAATCGAGCACAACAAATAGTAAAAAATAAAAAACGTAATAAAATGATTTTTTCTGGTGGCAACGCAAATGAGACAGTTATTGGAAAGAAACCGTATATTTGTTTTCAGTTCAGTCTCCAATTTCCACAAATCAAGGGAATCATTAATAGATATTTGCCCATTTTATATGAAGATAGTAAATTGGCCGATATATTAAAGCCAGGTATTAATATAGTATCGAGAAGAGCTCCTACATTGGGAGACAAATTATCACCTAATTTATTTTCTCTCAATAATAAAACCTGGTTAACCTGTAATGGTTTTTTCAGATGTGGAGCTACAAAATGCAAAACATTTTTTTTTTTTTTCCCTCCCCCTTATATAGTAGCCACTTATACATAATACACGCACAGTATATTGGAGTTTTTTCCAATTCCATTTTCTTTATTCCACCCTTTTTCCTTCCCCTACTCCCCCCTCCCCAACCCCCCCCCCTTTCCCTTTTTTTTTTCAACATTTTTCAAACACAATACTTTCCACCTTTTCATTTTCCCACTTTTTTCCCACTTTATTCTCTCCTTATCTAGCCAGGTTGTCTGATGCTTTTGTGGCCTTTCCATGGGGTGACTCGCATATGCTGTGCGTCATACAGACGTGCATCAGATGGAACAGGCGCTGCTTGTGTAGCGGTCTAGCGCCGGCCGCTCACTCGTGGCGTCTGGCTATCAGGAACAACACAACGCTGGTTTTAGCTGTTACCTAGGCAGCGGTTTGTTGCTGATCGTCACATGATGACGTCAACCTACCGGAAGACAGCTCCACTGATACTGCGCATGTGCTGCAGGCTCCCCATGGATTGGTCCGCAATGGTCAGATGACTGTTCCCAGCCAGGCATTTAACCTGGGACGTTCACAGTCATAGCCACGCCCCCCGAGGAAGCGGTCTCCTATACCGCGAAACGCGCGTAGGGGCACATAAGCTGACGCCTTTATACACCGGGACATGATGGGTATGTTTAACCAGCTCATTTTGAGCTCATCTTTGACGTTTACTGCATGATTTATGACACACTGACATGGCGTATGTCTGAGTTTCCCACTCATTTAGTCTCAGGACACATTGGGTGATGTATACTCAATTTACCAGTCATTGGCACTGACATCTCCATGTACTATATAACACATAACACTGCTTTGGGGTTGTTTTTTTGACAGTGACTCCTGCATAATAGATTCATTAACTGTTTTGTGGCTGGTCCAGTGACTATTCTCTATGCCATTTTTTTACTGTCATTGTGACTATATTGTAAACCTGTGGTATCTGTCCTTTGGTTGCACATGCCCATCACAGGCTGTCCGCTTATTTTTCTAGTATCGGGTTTCATGTGATTGCCCATTTTATTGGTTTTGTAATTTTCCTGTATCTCTAATGTGTGTCATATTTGGTAAATAAAAATATTATACGGTTGTAATGGATTTGGATTCTAGGCTCTCCTTTCTCTCAAAATGCAAAACATGTAGATATGCAAATGTCACAAAAAAATTTTCTGATGCGGCAAATAAAGTGCAATATACCATAAAACAATATATCAATTGTAATTCAACTAATGTAATATACAAGATAGATTGCACCATTTGCAAATTATCATATATAGGGTGCACATCTAGAAAAATGAAGATGCGCATTAGGGAACATCTACATGATATTGAGAATACGAATAACATGAATCGTAATATATCAGCTGTGTCGCAGCATTTCATTAGGCACCATGCTAGAAATACCTCGAGTTTTAAAGTGCAAGGAATAGAACAGGTTAAAATTCCTTTCCGCGGCGGAGATTCAAAGCGACGCCTGTTAACAAGAGAGGCTTTTTGGATTTATCACCTAGATGTCCGATCCCCGAATGGTTTAAATAAACGAAATGACCTAATGCTTCATTATTGTTGAAAAGATAAATATTTCTCTTTTGCAACATGTGTTTTAATTTATTTTGTACATTGCTATGTAATTTTAATGAGTTAATTGTCATGTGATTGTATTTGTGCATGTCATTGGATCAAATGCAGTATATATGCAGCTGAGATCAGTGTATCTCTATGGCTCTGACAAAGATCTTACAGATCGAAAGGCGTTGCCGTGTCCGTGTGTATGGCATTTACTATGAAGATGACATAATTTTAATGTTGAAATAAAGAAGAAATTTTTTACACGCAGCTGGAACTAATTGCTTTTTCCTATTGATTACACGTCAGTCCAGACGGAGCTCCGAGGTCTGCGGTGAACACTTGGTGAGCTGGCTTTTGTTTGTTTTCAAATCAGCCTCACTACCTTCCTTCACCAGAGGAGGGAGTTCATCAGACCTCAATGGTGAAGGGAAAAATGAACTCACAACAGAAGCCATTATAATGATATGACTAGGGAGAAAATATCATATATGTCCTACTGCTCTGCTTATTAATGCTCAGCTCCGAAACTACTCCTTAATAATACTACAATACTGTGCCCAAAGCCTTCTGCTGTACTACTGCCAAATTTACCCACCATACATTGCGTAAGACACATGGACTATAGTCGTATGGGTCTGAATGTTGACACTAGAATTGATGTTTGGGAAATTGCTGAATGGCAGCTGTTTACCTCTTATATCAGCTCCTAGGGATTATTGTCTGCTATCTTTGAAAAACAGGGACGCAGGGTCATTGAACAATCATGTTTGCTAATATGTTGATTACACATTGTACCAAGCCATGGAGCTTGTTTACTTGGAAAACAGAGGAAGACAAACTATGCAAATTAATTAAATACTCAAACAATGAGGTATGAGACACTGCAAACATCCCCCAATCCTGTGGAAAAAATACCTGAATAAGAGCTGTGATGTATAAAAGAGGATCTGCTTCTGTATCAGGTAAACTTTACAAATCACAGCCAGAAACACTCTACAAGACAGCTGCCGGTACACCATGGCTCCATCAAGAGCGACTCAGATTTAACATTCTACAGGATGCCAGCTTAACGACCTCAGCCCCAGCTGGAAGAATACTGATCTGCTACATTGACCATCACTGAACCCATGGTCCGCTCTGAAAACCACCTGAAAAATCACTCAGAAACTGCAACAAAATTTCTATGTATCTCTTCAGTGTCTTTGAAATTCTTCAGGTTTCCAAAAACACCAAGAGGTTGAAAGAAGTGAGCCGACCATTCTTCAGGCATATTCTGTTTCACAGAGGCTCAACCCCAGAAGATGCCTGGGTGTCAGTTGGAGCATTTAGTGACTTTTTGTCTTAAAAACGCTCTCATTTTATGCATTGCTTAATGGACTTATCAAAACTTCTGACAATAGGTCCAAGAAGCACTAAAAAAAGCTTAAGAAAATGAGACTGCAAATGTTTGGGCAGCAAGGTGGCTCAGTGGTTAGCACTGCTGCCTTACAGCACTGAGGACCTATGTTCACATCCCACCATGGACAACATCTGCAATGAGTTTGAATGCTCTCCCATGTTTGTGTGGGTTTCCTCCAGATTCTCTGGTTTTCTCCCACAGTTCAAAAACATTCTGATATGGAATTTAGATTGTGAGCCCCAATGGGGACAATTTCAATAATGTTTGTAAAGTGCTGTGGAATAAATGGCTCTATATAATGGGTAAAATCAGTAATGTATATGCTGCTTACATAGACATTCATATATTTAGAAACAGGAATGTTACATTATTATTTTCATCAACTAACAAAATGCAGAGTTAAGTTTGATCATTATTAGATGAAAAAATCTCACTAAAAATATTTATAATTTTTTTTATTGATAATAGGATAGAAGGAAAAGGGAGGAAGAAGATCGGGAACAGAATCAATAGGCAAAATGATAGTCAGGAGGGCAGCCGGGGTCAGATAACAGTAAGAGCCCAGTCAGACAAGCAGTATGAATACAGCGGAGCCTGGTGACAGAGGCGATACATGTCCGGCAAGAGATGTAACAGAAGGCCACAGGTAGATGGTGAAGGTTCTTCTATACAGGTCCAGCAGTGATAGTGGATCTGCTGGACTTCAAGGAGGAAGAAGATCGGGAACAGAATCAGTAGTCGAAATCATAGTCAGGAGGGAATCCGGGGTCAGATACCAGTAAGAGCCCAGTCAGACAAGCAGTATGAATACAGCGGAGCCTGGTGACAGAGGTGATACATGTCCGGCAAGAGATGTAACAGAAGGCCACAGGTAGATGGTGAAGGTTCTTCTATACAGGTCCAGCAGTGATGGTGGATCTGCTGGACTTCAAGGAGGAAGAAGATCGGGAACAGAATCAGTAGTCGAAATCATAGTCAGGAGGGAATCCGGGGTCAGATACCAGTAAGAGCCCAGTCAGACAAGCAGTATGAATACAGCGGAGCCTGATGACAGAGGTGATACATGTCTGGCAAGAGATGTAACAGAAGGCCACAGGTAGATGGTGAAGGATCAGGGGCTGGCTGGCACATTTTAGCCTGGGAGCCAAGCACACAGCAGTGGCCCATGAGTAGCGGCCCGTCGTTAAAAAGGTTGTCCGATCTTTAGCTACAAGTCTAAAGTCACTATATGTGAATCCTCACATTATGTGCGCTGTGAGGATTCTCTGGTGCTGGCGGTGGGAGCGGGCACTTATATGATCAAGTATGTGATGTGTTTATTCCCGGCCATATTACAACTAGACTGTTTCTGGCCTTGCTCCATACAGGTGTAATAAGTGGGGCTGAGCAAGGCTAGTTGTCATGTATACAAATCACATACCTGCAGTCACGCGCCCGCCGAATCACAACAGCACTGCGAGCAATGTGAGGATTCACGAGTCTGCAGTCACAGAGTGACTTGTAACTTAAATCTGGACAACCCCTTTAACATGTTTACCTCCGGCTGCTTCACAGGCTATATGCCTACTACTGTATTGCCTGTCTGAGAGCTGTTCAATGAAAAACCAGAAAGTACTGGGATCAGCTCAGATGAGCGTTTCTATTGATCGGACAAATCACATATTATGCTCATTATTAATTTTAAACTGGATATACATTTTCAGATATGTAGTAAAGCAAAGTATGCAATGCTTCTCATCATTACCTAGGATTTTTTTTTCCAATGCTCTATACTGGTCACACCTGCACCTGCCTACAGAACCTCAGATATCACATATGGAGCCATATAAGTTTCAGTTTTAACATAGCCATGAAGCACATTATGGTTTGCTACATGTGTACATGATCAGAACCAGTAGTAGAATGAAGTGACAGAACCGTCAGAAGATACATGCAGCACCAGAACCACCGACAAGTAGATGAATGCAGCAACAGAACCACCATCAGTAGATGAAAGCAGCAACAGAACCACCATCAGTAGATGAATGCAGGGCCAGAACCACCATCAGTAGATGAATGCAGGGCCAGAACCAACATCAGTAGATGAATGCAGAAACAGAACCACCATCAGTAGATGAATGCAGGGTCAGAACCACCATCAGTAGATGAATGCAGGGCCAGAACCACCATCAGTAGATGAATGCAGGGTCAGAACCACCATCAGTAGATGAATGCAGCAACAGAACCACCATCAGTAGATGAATGCAGCAACAGAACCACCATCAGTAGATGAATGCAGGGTCAGAACCACCATCAGTAGATGAATGCAGGGCCAGAACCACCATCAGTAGATGAATGCAGGGCCAGAACCACCATCAGTAGATGAATGCAGGGTCAGAACCACCATCAGTAGATGAATGCAGGGTCAGAACCACCATCAGTAGATGAATGCAGGGCCAGAACCACCATCAGTAGATGAATGCAGGGTCAGAACCACCATCAGTAGATGAATGCAGGGTCAGAACCACCATCAGTAGATGAATGCAGGGTCAGAACCACCATCAGTAGATGAATGCAGGGCCAGAACCACCATCAGTAGATGAATGCAGGGTCAGAACCACCATCAGTAGATGAATGCAGGGCCAGAACCACCATCAGTAGATGAATGCAGGGTCAGAACCACCATCAGTAGATGAATGCAGGGCCAGAACCACCATCAGTAGATGAATGCAGGGTCAGAACCACCATCAGTAGATGAATGCAGGGCCAGAACCACCATCAGTAGATGAATGCAGCAACAGAACCACCATCAGTAGATGAATGCAGCAACAGAACCACCATCAGTAGATGAATGCAGCAACAGAACCACCATCAGTAGATGAATGCAGAAACAGAACCACCATCAGTAGATGAATGCAGGGTCAGAACCACCATCAGTAGATGAATGCAGCAACAGAACCACCATCAGTAGATGAATGCAGCAACAGAACCACCATCAGTAGATGAATGCAGAAACAGAACCACCATCAGTAGATGAATGCAGGGTCAGAACCACCATCAGTAGATGAATGCAGCAACAGAACCACCATCAGTAGATGAATGCAGAAACAGAACCACCATCAGTAGATGAATGCAGGGCCAGAACCACCATCAGTAGATGAATGCAGCAACAGAACCACCATCAGTAGATGAATGCAGCAACAGAACCACCATCAGTAGATGAATGCAGGGTCAGAACCACCATCAGTAGATGAATGCAGGGTCAGAACCACCATCAGTAGATGAATGCAGCAACAGAACCACCATCAGTAGATGAATGCAGAAACAGAACCACCATCAGTAGATGAATGCAGGGTCAGAACCACCATCAGTAGATGAATGCAGGGACACAGCCACCATCAGTAGATGAATGCAGAAACAGAACCACCATCAGTAGATGAATACAGGGTCAGAACCACCATCAGTAGATGAATGCAGGGCCAGAACCACCATCAGTAGATGAATGCAGGGTCAGAACCACCATCAGTAGATGAATGCAGCAACAGAACCACCATCAGTAGATGAATGCAGAAACAGAACCACCATCAGTAGATGAATGCAGGGTCAGAACCACCATCAGTAGATGAATGCAGGGTCAGAACCACCATCAGTAGATGAATGCAGGGCCAGAACCACCATCAGTAGATGAATGCAGGGTCAGAACCACCATCAGTAGATGAAAGCAGCAACAGAACCACCATCAGTAGATGAATGCAGAAACAGAACCACCATCAGTAGATGAATGCAGGGTCAGAACCACCATCAGTAGATGAATGCAGGGCCAGAACCACCATCAGTAGATGAATGCAGCAACAGAACCACCATCAGTAGATGAATGCAGCAACAGAACCACCATCAGTAGATGAATGCAGCAACAGAACCACCATCAGTAGATGAATGCAGCAACAGAACCACCATCAGTAGATGAATGCAGAAACAGAACCACCATCAGTAGATGAATGCAGGGTCAGAACCACCATCAGTAGATGAATGCAGGGCCAGAACCACCATCAGTAGATGAATGCAGGGTCAGAACCACCATCAGTAGATGAATGCAGAAACAGAACCACCATCAGTAGATGAATGCAGGGACACAGCCACCATCAGTAGATGAATGCAGCAACAGAACCACCATCAGTAGATGAATGCAGCAACAGAACCACCATCAGTAGATGAATGCAGGGTCAAAACCACCATCAGTAGATAAAAGCAGCAACAGAACCACCATCAGTAGATGAATGCAGCAACAGAACCACCATCAGTAGATGAATGCAGGGTCAGAACCACCATCAGTAGATGAATGCAGCAACAGAACCACCATCAGTAGATGAATGCAGCAACAGAACCACCATCAGTAGATGAATGCAGGGTCAGAACCACCATCAGTAGATGAATGCAGCAACAGAACCACCATCAGTAGATGAATGCAGCAACAGAACCACCATCAGTAGATGAATGCAGCAACAGAACCACCATCAGTAGATGAATGCAGGGTCAGAACCACCATCAGTAGATGAATGCAGGGCCAGAACCACCATCAGTAGATGAATGCAGGGTCAGAACCCCCATCAGTAGATGAATGCAGCAACAGAACCACCATCAGTAGATGAATGCAGCAACAGAACCACCATCAGTAGATGAATGCAGCAACAGAACCACCATCAGTAGATGAATGCAGGGTCAGAACCACCATCAGTAGATGAATGCAGGGTCAAAACCACCATCAGTAGATAAAAGCAGCAACAGAACCACCATCAGTAGATGAATGCAGCAACAGAACCACCATCAGTAGATGAATGCAGCAACAGAACCACCATCAGTAGATGAATGCAGCAACAGAACCACCATCAGTAGATGAATGCAGGGACACAGCCACCATCAGTAGATGAATGCAGCAACAGAACCACCATCAGTAGATGAATGCAGGGACAGAACCACCATCAGTAGATGAATGCAGCAACAGAACCACCATCAGTAGATGAATGCAGCAACAGAACCACCATCAGTAGATGAATGCAGCAACAGAACCACCATCAGTAGATGAATGCAGGGCCAGAACCACCATCAGTAGATGAATGCAGGGTCAGAACCACCATCAGTAGATGAATGCAGGGTCAGAACCACCATCAGTAGATGAATGCAGGGACACAGCCACCATCAGTAGATGAATGCAGGGCCAGAACCACCATCAGTAGATGAATGCAGGGACACAGCCACCATCAGTAGATGAATGCAGCAACAGAACCACCATCAGTAGATGAATGCAGCAACAGAACCACCATCAGTAGATGAATGCAGCAACAGAACCACCATCAGTAGATGAATGCATGGACACAGCCACCATCAGTAGATGAATGCAGGGACACAGCCACCATCAGTAGATGAATGCAGGGCCAGAACCACCATCAGTAGATGAATGCAGGGCCAGAACCACCATTAGCAGATGAATGCAGGGTCAGAACCACCATCAGTAGATGAATGCAGGGTCAGAATCACCATCAGTAGATGAATGCAGCAACAGAACCACCATCAGTAGATGAATGCAGCAACAGAACCACCATCAGTAGATGAATCCAGAAACAGAACCACCATCAGTAGATGAATGCAGGGCCAGAACCACCATCAATAGATGAATGCAGGGACAGAACCACCATCAGTAGATGAATGCAGCAACAGAACCACCATCAGTAGATGAATGCAGGGCCAGAATCACCGTCAGTAGATGAATGCAGGGACAGAACCACCGTCAGTAGATGAATGCAGGGACAGAACCACCATCAGTAGATGAATGCAGGGCCAGAATCACCGTCAGTAGATGAATGCAGCGACAGAACCACCGTCAGTAGATGAATGCAGGGACAGAACCACCATCAGTAGATGAATGCAGCAACAGAACCACCATCAATAGATGAATGCAGGGACAGAACCACCATCAGTAGATGAATGCAGAAACAGAACCACCATCAGTAGGTGAATGCAGGGCCAGAATCACAGTCAGTAGATGAATGCAGGGACAGAACCACCATTAGTAGATGAATGCAGGGACAGAACCACCATCAGTAGATGAATGCAGAAACAGAACCACCATCAGTAGATGAATGCAGGGCCAGAATCACAGTCAGTAGATGAATGCAGGGACAGAACCACCATCAGTAGATGAATGCAGCAACAGAACCACCATCAGTAGATGAATGCAGCAACAGAACCACCATCAGTAGATGAATGCAGCAACAGAACCACTATCAGTAGATGAATGCAGGGTCAGAACCACCATCAGTAGATGAATGCAGGAACAGAACCACCATCAGTAGATGAATGCAGGGTCAGAACCACCATCAGTAGATGAATGCAGCAACAGAACCACCATCAGTAGATGAATGCAGGGTCAGAACCACCATCAGTAGATGAATGCAGCAACAGAACCACTATCAGTAGATGAATGCAGGGCCAGAATCACCATCAGTAGATGAATGCAGGGACACAGCCACCATCAGTAGATGAATGCAGGGCCAGAACCACCATCAGTAGATGAATGCAGCAACAGAACCACCATCAGTAGATGAATGCAGCAACAGAACCAACATCAGTAGATGAATGCAGCAACAGAATCACCATCAGTAGATGAATGCAGGGCCAGAATCACCATCAGTAGATGAATGCAGCAACAGAACCACCATCAGTAGATGAATGCAGCAACAGAACCAACATCACTAGATGAATGCAGCAACAGAACCAACATCACTAGATGAATGCACGGCCAGGACCACCATCAGTAGATGAATGCAGCAACAGAACCACCATCACTAGATGAATGCACGGCCAGGACCACCATCAGTAGATGAATGCAGCAACAGAACCACCATCACTAGATGAATGCACGGCCAGAACCACCATCAGTAGATGAATGCAGCAACAGAACCACCATCAGTAGATGAATGCAGCAACAGAACCAACATCAGTAGATGAATGCAGCAACAGAATCACCATCAGTAGATGAATGCAGCAACAGAACCACCATCAGTAGATGAATGCAGCAACAGAACCAACATCACTAGATGAATGCAGCAACAGAACCAACATCACTAGATGAATGCACGGCCAGGACCACCATCAGTAGATGAATGCAGCAACAGAACCACCATCACTAGATGAATGCAGCAACAGAACCAACATCACTAGATGAATGCACGGCCAGAATCACCATCAGTAGATGAATGCAGCAACAGAACCACCATCACTAGATGAATGCAGCAACAGAACCAACATCACTAGATGAATGCACGGCCAGGACCACCATCAGTAGATGAATGCAGCAACAGAATCACCATCAGTAGATGAATGCAGGGCCAGAATCACCATCAGTAGATGAATGCAGCAACAGAATCACCATCAGTAGATGAATGCAGCAACAGAACCACCATCAGTAGATGAATGCAGCAACAGAATCACCATCAGTAGATGAATGCAGCAACAGAACCAACATCAGTAGATGAATGCAGCAACAGAATCACCATCAGTAGATGAATGCAGGGCCAGAATCACCATCAGTAGATGAATGCAGCAACAGAACCACCATCACTAGATGAATGCAGCAACAGAACCAACATCACTAGATGAATGCACGGCCAGGACCACCATCAGTAGATGAATGCAGCAACAGAACCAACATCAGTAGATGAATGCAGCAACAGAACCAACATCAGTAGATGAATGCAGGGTCAGAACCACCATCAGTAGATGAATCCAGAAACAGAACCACCATCAGTAGATGAATGCAGGGACACAGCCACCATCAGTAGATGAATGCAGGGACAGAATCACCATCAGTAGATGAATGCAGCAACAGAACCACCATCAGTAGATGAATGCAGCAACAGAACCAACATCAGTAGATGAATGCAGCAACAGAACCACCATCAGTAGATGAATCCAGAAACAGAACCACCATCAGTAGATGAATGCAGGGACACAGCCACCATCAGTAGATAAATGCAGCAACAGAATCACCATCAGTAGATGAATGCAGCAACAGAACCAACATCACTAGATGAATGCAGGGACACAGCCACCATCAGTAGATGAATGTAGGGACAGAACCACCATCAGTAGATGAATGCAGCGACAGAACCACCGTCAGTAGATGAATGCAGCAACAGAACCACCATCAGTAGATGAATGTAACATTAGAACCACCATCAGTAGATGAATGCAGCGACAGAACCACCGTCAGTAGATGAATGTAACATTAGAACCACCGTCAGTAGATGAATGCAGCAACAGAACCACCATCAGTAGATGAATGTAACATTAGAACCACCGTCAGTAGATGAATGCAGCGACAGAACCACCGTCAGTAGATGAATGCAGGGACAGAACCACCGTCAGTAGATGAATGCAGCGACAGAGCCACCGTCAGTAGATGAATGTAACATTAGAACCACCGTCAGTAGATGAATGCAGCGACAGAACCACTGTCAGTAGATGAATGTAACATTAGAACCACCGTCAGTAGATGAATGCAGCGACAGAACCACCGTCAGTAGATGAATGTAACATTAGAACCACCGTCAGTAGATGAATGCAGCGACAGAACCACTGTCAGTAGATGAATGTAACATTAGAACCACCGTCAGTAGATGAATGCAGCGACAGAACCACCGTCAGTAGATGAATGTAACATTAGAACCACAGTCAGTAGATGAATGCAGCGACAGAACCACCGTCAGTAGATGAATGTAACATTAGAACCACCATCAGTAGATGAATGTAACATTAGAACCACCGTCAGTAGATGAATGCAGCGACATAACCACCGTCAGTAGATGAATGTAACATTAGAACCACCGTCAGTAGATGAATGTAACATTAGAACCACCGTCAGTAGATGAATGCAGCGACAGAACCACCGTCAGTAGATGAATGCAGCGACAGAACCACCGTCAGTAGATGAATGTAACATTAGAACCACCGTCAGTAGATGAATGTAACATTAGAACCACCGTCAGTAGATGAATGTAACATTAGAACCACCGTCAGTAGATGAATGCAGCGACAGAACCACCGTCAGTAGATGAATGTAACATTAGAGCCACCGTCAGTAGATGAATGCAGCGACAGAACCACCGTCAGTAGATGAATGTAACATTAGAACCACCATCAGTAGATGAATGCAGCGACAGAACCACCGTCAGTAGATGAATGTAACATTAGAACCACCGTCAGTAGATGAATGCAGCGACAGAACCACTGTCAGTAGATGAATGTAACATTAGAACCACCGTCAGTAGATGAATGCAGCGACAGAACCACCGTCAGTAGATGAATGTAACATTAGAACCACCGTCAGTAGATGAATGCAGCGACAGAACCACCGTCAGTAGATGAATGTAACATTAGAACCACCGTCAGTAGATGAATGTAACATTAGAACCACCGTCAGTAGATGAATGCAGCGACAGAACCACTGTCAGTAGATGAATGTAACATTAGAACCACCGTCAGTAGATGAATGCAGCGACAGAACCACCGTCAGTAGATGAATGTAACATTAGAACCACCGTCAGTAGATGAATGCAGCGACAGAACCACCGTCAGTAGATGAATGTAACATTAGAACCACCGTCAGTAGATGAATGTAACATTAGAACCACCGTCAGTAGATGAATGCAGAGACAGAACCACCGTCAGTAGATGAATGCAGCGACAGAACCACCGTCAGTAGATGAATGTAACATTAGAACCACCGTCAGTACATGAATGTAACATTAGAACCACCGTCAGTAGATGAATGTAACATTAGAACCACTGTCAGTAGATGAATGTAACATTAGAACCACCGTCAGTAGATGAATGTAACATTAGAACCACCGTCAGTAGATGAATGTAACATTAGAACCACCGTCAGTAGATGAATGCAGGGACAGAACCACCGTCAGTAGATGAATGTAACATTAGAACCACCGTCAGTAGATGAATGCAGGGCCAGAACCACCGTCAGTAGATGAATGCAGCGACAGATCCACCGTCAGTAGATGAATGTAACATTAGAACCACCGTCAGTAGATGAATGCAGCACCACGCTTATTACAGTGGTCAATTTCAGTGTTAGATCAGCCCCATGATACACTTGTATGACATGAACATGTAGCTCCCAGTATGTCCTTATCTATGGTAAGAAGATACTGGGAGTTGTTGCTACCTTTATCATCAGACAGCGGACCATACAGGAACCTCACTACTTATGAGATGTAGTCAGTATTAGAGATATCACTGAATTGGCACCCTAACACCAGATACAAATCCAACCAATTACCGAAATTGCAAAAATCACTGACTGTGGTGGAAAAATAATAAAACTTAACTTTTAATAAAGTGTGAATAAATAATATATCAAATCATCCACCGTGCTTGTGTGCAGTCTGTCCAATCAACCCCTACCACAAGAGGGGGTCATAAAGGACACTAATATAATTATACAACATTGTATTCATGGACTCCAAGACACCCTTTAACGAGGGAAAATCTCACTAGGCGTCCTTTTTTAAGGGAAGAGTTTAACAATTATTGCATACATGGATATACTACAATATATATGGATATACCATTGCATCATTCCCCATCATTAATAGCCAATTTTACACTCCAATATCCGTAGACTAAAGTGCTAATGCTATTGCACATTGTCCCCAATAGAATAACGGAATCTCCCTAATACAGTGTCATCCGTTGACTACACAAAGGCTCCTTTGCCCAATTGAAACAGATGCCAGCCAGTGACCGAATGATTTATCTCACTCACTCAGTCCGTAGATGTCACCTCTCACATGCACATGCTATCCCCTTACCCACATGGGAGTAACATTAATATAGTCTGCCAGTATACTGAGCCATAAACGTAAGGCTCTACCACATCCCCGTACTCATAATGGGATTAGTATGTCCACAATGTGCCTGAGATGTTAAGCCGTGATATTAAGCTTTGTCACACCTCAGCAATGTTGCCTCAACTCGGATCATATTAGGGCACATCAGGAGGCTTAGCCCTTTTGAGGTGCGCTTATGATTTTACAACGGTGCAAAATACTCCTGGCCACGATGAGAGCCGCGTGTGGCGGCATGGACGCCGAGCTTTTATAAACAACGTGCGTGGCTCTCATCATGGCCAGGAGTATTTTGTGCCGTTGTAAAACCATTATACTGCCAACAAAGTATAAATATCTACCGTGTTGTGCCCCTGACTAAATAATTGCCCTTCAATGTGCTTCCTGCACAAAAAATCCCCCTAGACTGTCTCTCTCCATAATATCCCTCCCACACCACCCTTCTCCATAATATACCCCTACACCACACCTCCCCATAATATACCCCCTACACCGCACCTCCCCATAATATACCCCCTACACCACCCCTCACCATAATATACCCCCTACACCACACTTCCCCATAATATACCCCCTACACAGCACCTCCCCATAAGATACTTCCCACACACTGCATCCCTCCCCATAATATACCCCCCACACCACCCCTCTCCATAATATACCCCCACACAACCCCTCTCCATAATATACCCCTTACACCGCCCCTCTCCATAATATACCCCCTACACCGCCCCTCACCATTATACCCCTCACACCACCCCTCTCCATAATATACCCCCTACACCGCACCTCCCCATAATATACCCCCTACACCACACCTCCCCATAATATACCCCCAACACCACCCCTCACCATAATATACCCCCTACACCACACTTCCACATAATATACCCCCTACACCACACTTCCCCATAATATACCCCCTACACCACCCCTCACCATAATATACCCCCTACACCACACCTCCCCATAATATACCCCCTACACCACACCTCCCCATAATATACCCCCTACACCACACCTCCCCATAATATACCCCCTACACCACCCCTCACCATAATATACCCCCTACACCACCCCTCACCATAATATACCCCCTACACCACCCTTCTCCATAATATACCCCCTACACCACACCTCCCCATAATATACCCCCTACACCACCCTTCTCCATAATATACCCCCTACACCACCCCTCACCATTATATACCCCCTACACCACCCTTCTCCATAATATACCCCCTACACCACACCTCCCCATAATATACCCCCTACACCACCCTTCTCCATAATATACCCCCTACACCACCCCTCACCATAATATACCCCCTACACCACCCCTCACCATAATATACCCCCTACACCACACCTCCCCATAATATACCCCCTACACCACCCTTCTCCATAATATACCCCCTACACCACCCTTCTCCATAATATACCCCCTACACCGCACCTCCCCATAATATACCCCCTACACCACACCTCCCCATAATATACCCCCTACACCACCCCTCACCATAATATACCCCCTACACCACACCTCCCCATAATATACCCCCTACACCACACCTCCCCATAATATACCCCCTACACCACACCTCCCCATAATATACCCCCTACACCACCCCTCACCATAATATACCCCCTACACCACCCCTCACCATAATATACCCCCTACACCGCACCTCCCCATAATATACCCCCTACACCGCACCTCCCCATAATATACCCCCTACACCGCACCTCCCCATAATATACCCCCTACACCGCACCTCCCCATAATATACCCCCTACACCGCACCTCCCCATAATATACCCCCTACACCGCACCTCCCCATAATATACCCCCTACACCGCACCTCCCCATAATATACCCCCTACACCGCACCTCCCCATAATATACCCCCTACACCGCACCTCCCCATAATATACCCCCTACACCGCACCTCCCCATAATATACCCCCTACACCGCACCTCCCCATAATATACCCCCTACACCACACCTCCCCATAATATACCCCCTATACCGCACCTCCCCATAATATACCCCCTATACCGCACCTCCCCATAATATACCCCCTACACCGCACCTCCCCATAATATACCCCCTACACCGCACCTCCCCATAATATACCCCCTACACCACCCCTCACCATAATATACCCCCTACACCATACTTCCCCATAATATACCCCCTACACCGCACCTCCCCATAATATACCCCCTACACCACCCCTCACCATAATATACCCCCTACACCATACTTCCCCATAATATACCCCCTACACCGCACTTCCCCATAATATACCCCCTACACCGCACCTCCCCATAATTTACCCCCTACACCGCACCTCCCCATAATATACCCCCTACACCGCACCTCCCCATAATATACCCCCTACACAGCACCTCCCCATAAGATACTTCCCACACACTGCACCCCTCCCCATAATATACCCCCCACACCACCCCTCTCCACAATATACCCCCCACACAACCCCTCTCCATAATATACCCCCTACACTGCCACTCACCATTATACCCCCCACACCACCCCTCTCCATAATACACCCCCCACACCACCCCTCACCAAAATATACTCCCACACGTGCCGCCCCTTCCCATGATAAATGTCCCTCTCCATAATATCCTGCCTACACCACCCCTCTCCATAATATCCCCTTCGCTGACTCTCCCTATAATATACCCCACACACCACCCCTCTCCAAAACATACCTCTCCATCCCATAATATCTCACATACACCGTCCCTCTCCATAATGTTCGTCTCCATAATGTCCCCCACATACTGCCCCTAGTCTCTAAAATGTCCTCCCTCCACACTCCCGTCTGAACACACATACACACTCACACATACTCATACACACACTCATACACACACACAGTTATACACACTCACACATACTCATACACACACACAGTCACTTACACATACTCATACACACACACTCATACACACACTCACTTACACATACTCATACACACACACACACTCATACACACACTCACTTACACATACTCATACACACACACACACTCATACACACACTCACTTACACATACTCATACACACACACTCATACACACACTCACTTACACATACTCATACACTCACTTATACATACTCATATACTCATACACACACACACACAGTCATACACACACACTCACTTATACATACTCATATACTCATACACACACACACACAGTCATACACACACACTCACTTACACATACTCTTACACACACACACACACTCATTTACACACACACCACACTTACACACACTCATACACACACACTCTCTTACACACAATGCTGTGTGGCTGCCCTTGTTGACTAACACCATGGATTCATGCCCCATACCTTATGCATGCACAGCAAATGACCGCTCTCCAATCTTCAGCAGCTCAGCTCCTGCACCTCATTGGAGCGCTGCTGCTCACCATTCTTCCCGCCGGCCGCCTTGTCCCCGCCTCTTCTGCCCTGCTCTGCGTCGCCTGCAGCAGTGTAAGGAGGTCACAGCATGATGACCTCATCACTCTGCTGCATGCTAGGCCGCGGAGCAGCAACAACGGCGATGCTCAGCTCTGTGCCAGATATAATGCATTCAAATGTATTCGCGTCTCAAAGATGCAAATACATGTGGATGCATCATTCATGCACGATCAGGAAGGAGTCTGCCAGCCCGGCCGCAAATGAAGTTTTGGCGGCCACAATAAAAAGTACAGTGCCAGGCCTCCGGGGGCCCTGAACAGCCGTCTGGGGACCGGCCCGGGGGGCAAATGCCGCCCTGCCACCCGGCCAAGCCCGCCACTGTGAAGGTTCTTCTATACAGGTCCCGCAGTGATGGTGGATCTGCTGGACTTCAAGGAGGGAGAAGATCGGGAATAGAATCAGTAGTCGAAATCATAGTCAGGAGGGCAGCCGGGGTTAGATACCACCTTTTGGATAAAATATTTAGGCTTACTGTGCGCTGCTGAGACCAGTATATATAGACTATATGTCATCCCCTGAAGAAGAAGAAGTGGCTTTTCACTTTGAAACGCGTTGGGAATAAAGATTTAAAAAGTTCCTTATGTGGTGAATTTTATCCTGGTCTCAGCAGCGCACAGTAAGCCTAAATATTTTATCCAAAAGGAGTAACATTGGCGGTCACGGTTGTGAACCTCGGGCGTGCAGCAGGCTGACATTGATTTACATGCTTTAATCTGCTTCGGTAAAGGTGAGTAGATTCCATTTGAATTTATTCCAACTTTTACCCAGATAAGACCCTATTGCGCTCTTTCTTTCCTCAGTTTTTATCCGGGGTTAGATACCAGTAAGAGCCCAGTCAGTCAAGCAGTATGAATACAGCGGAGCCTGGTGACAGAGGCGATACTTGTCCGGCAAGAGATGTAACAGAAGGCCACAGGTAGATGGTGAAGGTTCTTCTATACAGGTCCAGCAGTGATGGTGGATCTGCTGGACTTCATGGAGGGAGAAGATTGGGAACAGAATCAGTAGTCGAAATCATAGACAGGAGGGCAGCCGGGGTCAGATACCAGTAAGAGCCCAGTCAGACAAGCAGTATGAATACTGTGGAGCCTGGTGACAGAGGCGATACATGTCCGGCAAGAGATGTAACAGAAGGCCACTGGTAGATGGTGAAGGTTCTTCTATACAGGTCCAGCAGTGATGGTGGATCTGCTGGACTTCAAGGAGGGAGAAGATCGGGAACAGAATCAGTAGTCGAAATCATAGTCAGGAGGGCAGCCGGGGTCAGATACCAGTAAGAGCCCAATCAGACAAGCAGTATGAATACTGTGGAGCCTGGTGACAGAGGCGATACATGTCCGGCAAGAGATGTAACAGAAGGCCACTGGTAGATGGTGAAGGTTCTTCTATACAGGTCCAGCAGTGATGGTGGATCTGCTGGACTTCAAGGAGGGAGAAGATCGGGAACAGAATCAGTAGTCGAAATCATAGTCAGGAGGGCAGCCGGGGTCAGATGCCAGTAAGAGCCCAGTCAGACAAGCAGTATGAATACAGCGGAGCCTGGTGAGAGAGGCGATACATGTCCGGCAAGAGATGTAACAGAAGGCCACAGGTAGATGGTGAAGGTTCTTCTATACAGGTCCAGCAGTGATGGTGGATCTGCTGGACTTCATGGAGGGAGAAGATTGGGAACAGAATCAGTAGTCGAAATCATAGACAGGAGGGCAGCCGGGGTCAGATACCAGTAAGAGCCCAATCAGACAAGCAGTATGAATACTGTGGAGCCTGGTGACAGAGGCGATACATGTCCGGCAAGAGATGTAACAGAAGGCCACTGGTAGATGGTGAAGGTTCTTCTATACAGGTCCAGCAGTGATGGTGGATCTGCTGGACTTCAAGGAGGGAGAAGATCGGGAACAGAATCAGTAGTCGAAATCATAGTCAGGAGGGCAGCCGGGGTCAGATACCAGTAAGAGCCCAGTCAGACAAGCAGTATGAATACAGCGGAGCCTGGTGAGAGAGGCGATACATGTCCGGCAAGAGATGTAACAGAAGGCCACAGGTAGATGGTGAAGGTTCTTCTATACAGGTCCAGCAGTGATGGTGGATCTGCTGGACTTCAAGGAGGGAGAAGATCGGGAACAGAATCAGTAGTTGAAATCATAGTCAGGAGGGCAGCCGGGGTCAGATACCAGTAAGAGCCCAGTCAGACAAGCAGTATGAATACCACAGAGCCTGATGACAGAGGTGATACATGTCCGGCAAGAGATGTAACAGAAGGCCACAGGTAGATAGTGAAGGTCCTTCTATACAGGTCCAGCAGTGATAGTGGATCTGCTGGACTTCAGGGAGGGAGAAGATCGGGAACAGAATCAGTAGTCGAAATCATAGTCAGGAGGGCAGCCGGGGTGAGATACCAGTAAGAACCCAGTCAGGCGAGCAGTAGGATTACCGCAGACCCTGGTGACAGAGGTGATACATGTCCAGGTAGCGATATAACAGAAGGCCACAGGTAGATGGTGAAGGTCCTTCTTTACAGGTCCAGCAGTGATGGTGGATCTGCTGGACTTGTGGGAGTGAGATGTGGAGGTTTCCTGGACTTTAGATGTCTTTAGGGGTACAACTCATAAGTAAAATGTTGGACACAAATGGTAATAAGTGTTTGTAGTATACGGTTCGGCCACCGGCCAGTATCTGTATATGTACTGAATCTTATCAGATAGCAAAATACATAGGTAAGTTTAATAAATGTGAAAAAAAATTAAGCAAACTTAGAATTTTTTTTATCTTTATAATTTTAATTAAGAATAGGATAGAAGGATAAGGGAGGGGTAAAACTAGGAACAGACTCAATACGTGTATGAAAAAGCTCTGTCGTTAATACTGTTTGGGTAGAGCTATCCGATAGCGCTATCCATGAAGAAAGTGCACGGGTAGAGCTATCCCATAGCGCTATTCCTAAAGGAAATGAACGGGTAGAGCTATCCGATAGCGCTATCCCTCAATGTTCCTGAGCGTAAGCTATTTCACATGGTTGAGCGCACTTGGGATCTGCCCCCAAGGCCCTGCCCATGCCCAATGTTTGGTCCGTAGACCGCGGCTAGGAGTTAGTCCCGCTTCAAAACAGGTCCAGCAGTGATGGTGGATCTGCTTGACTTCAGGGCGCTCGATGCTTAGGTTTCCTGTCTTTCAGATGGTTCTAGGGCAACAGTGACAACCTGCAAATACTCGAGCAGCCCTGGATAATCCACGCCGGCAGGATGATAAGATCCGGCGGAAGATGGAGCCTATGAGAAGAGAAGTAAATATAATGTAAGTGATGGGACTCCATATGACATGATACTACTGTGCGGTCACTGTGGCCGGACGGCAGAGGAATCTCATCACACAGAGGTCAGGGATCATTGTCAGCCATCATATATGTGATAATCCCATCACTGACAGATGACATCTGCTCCACATGAGTGATTCTCACTGACATCACACAACATGGGGCTGATTCTCACACTTACCTCGTCTCTTTTTCCCCTTTTTTCCTTTTTCTGATTTCTCTTCTTCTTTACTCAGATTTATTGTAGATTTTCTTTCATCCTGAGCAGGAAGTTCTGATCATAAAGTAAAAAAAACCTCAGTAACGCCATATCCTAATGGGATCTGCTTTGTGTCCTGTATATAGTAGGATTGTTCTAGTCCTGTCTCCTATAGTCCTGATAATCTGGTATTGTATCATAATAGGGCAGAATAAGTCCTATATAATGTACATAATCCCATCTGAGGGGCATTAGATGTGTCGCTGATATAGAGCAGTAAGCGTTCTGTGTGCCGCCATGTGGTGCATCACTGATGAGCGATATTCTATTGTAGGACACGATGTCTCCTTATGATGATGGAGGTTATTGGACGCTGCAACGCATCTCACAGAAGCCATGAAAAAGCTCCTGTGCAAAATTAGTGAAATAGAGATAGAATATGGGCCCACGGACAACATAATTGTGATCCATGAATCATGAATAACATGGTTTTCCTGTAGTAGGTCTCCTATGTGGAAATGTTTGAGACTTGAAGTCAACATTCAGATTGTTGGTGCTGCAGACATGGACATACCTGATAGTGGGGACGAGGATGGTAAGATGGTAATGGCGTCGTCTCTATCAGCTATTGGGGAAGATTCTTTCTGCCTGTTTGGAAGAAGAAAAACACATGAATCACAAGGAAGCACAGTATAGAAGGGTTGTCTCACTATAAGAACACTGACTATAAGGCCTAATAGGACATATGACTGCCATAGTGGGGAAGGTCTAATGCTCAAAACTAACTTTTATAGAGTGGAGTGGGAAACAACTACCAAGAATGTCTGTCAGGTAATACTACATCTCTCCTACAGTGTGTGTATTACTAAAAATGCATGACTGGCCACAATCATGGGCTGTTATCACCAGCGGTTTCTGAAGCCAAAAGCACAATGACTGCTAACCAGGTGGCGGAGGATGCTGCATGTGATATTATGGTATTTCTGTCCTATATTTGGTGTTGTGTACATATTTCAGCCTGAAGTTCCCAGTAATGACCCCATAATCTACTCACATTCCGGCGCTGTCAGTGTTGGATGTTGGGGTACACTCTGGAGGGGACTTGGGATCCTCATCGTTCATCATTCCGTTAGTGGTGGTATAGAGCTACGTGTGGAAGCAACAAGATATGAAATCAGTTTATGTTTACTTTTAAGGGTCTTTTTATGCATATTTTGGATTTATTAATCACATACTTACTTTAGAAAGCCTTTCAGATGATGATGTAAAATTTTGAAAGTCATACCACTTATTGTCTTCACTTGTACCCTTCTCATCCTCTGAGACCAGATGTTTAATCATATTATAATGGTCTATAAGACATAGACAATGAAGTGTTATTACTATTAGAGGTTGTCAGTCTAACACAGTCACCATTTATCATTAATATTAATGGGATCCGATTATCACATAATATGGAAGACGAGACAAGCAGACACTATGTCTAGATGATGTCTTTTCTACTTACTGACAAAAAATAAACTGGTGTCCACATCTGATGCAAGCTGAGGAACGTACACCGGCTTTTGACTTAGAAGGTTGTCAAAGTCTAAATCTCTAAAGAATGCATGACCCTTGATCTCAAATGCACCTCCTGGATAAAGAAAAACAAAATGGGGACATTGTCAGAGACAGCTCTATACCAACAAATTAAGGGAAGCGCTTACTTAATCAAGTGGGCTGGGACCATCTCATGGTAACTGGGGATTCCGACCATAAATAGGACATGTTTAATCCTACTAGAATCCTGTAGAAAACGTATACCCTCTGGTAATAAAATGCCCAGGAATAAAAAGAAACCAATATGGATAAATAAGACACGACAAAGTTTAATCAGACTAAAACAAAGTGCATTCAAAATCTTGAAAGCCGAGAATACTGAAACACCATTTCAGGAGTATAAAGATCTAAGTAAGAAACGTTAAAAAGAAATCAAGCTGGCAAAGTTATCCACAGAGAAACAAATTGCCAGTGACATTAGAATAAATCCCCTAAAATGTTATAAATATATCAATGCCAAACAGGAAAAACAGATGGTGTAGGTCCATTAAAAGACAATAATAACAAGATAATAATAGAGGACAAAAAAAGGCTGAGCTATTAAACAGGCACTTTTCATCCATGATCACTAATGAACTACCTGTTCCAGGGATCATTCAACATGGCAAAAATCAAAGGTCACCACCGGAAATAACACAACAAGAAGTATGCCTGCGTCTGAGCAAATTAAACATTGACAAATCCCCTGGCATTCATCCACGCATCCTGAGGGAATTGAGCTCAGTAATTGACAGACCACTATATCTTATATTCTTAGCCTCTCTTGTAACGGGGGTGGTGCCACAGGATTGGAAGATGGCTGAGGTGGTACCGATATTTAAGAAATGTAAGACTGACATCGGTAGTGTGCAAAATCTACGAGGGCATTATAAGAGATGACCTGCAGAAACATATTGTAGATGATAATGTAATAACTGACAAACAGCATGGATTCATTAAAGATAGGATGTGTCTAACTAACATGTTGGGTGTCTATGAGGAGGTAAGTGCGAATCTGGATGCTGGTAATGCAGCTGATGCGATTTATCTGGACTTTACAAAGGCGTTTGATACTGTTCCACAAAACAGCCTTATACTGAAGCTCCATAAGCAGGGACTGGGGGAAACTATGTGCAGATGGGTAAGGAATTGGCTTAATGACAGGAAACAAAGAGTCGTCCTAAATGGTACATTCTGTAAATAGGATATAGTCAGCAGTGGGGACCACAGGGATCTGTACTGGGAGCAGTGGGGACTGCAGGGATCTGTACTGGGAGCAGTGGGGCACCGCAGGGATCTGTACTGGGAGCAGTGGGGACCACAGGGATCTGTACTGGGAGCAGTGGGGACCACAGGGATCTGTACTGGGAGCAGTGTGGCACCGCAGGGATCTGTACTGGGAGCAGTGGAGTACTGCAGAGATCTGTACTGGGAGCAGTGGAGTACTGCAGGGATCTGTACTGGGAGCAGTGGGGACCACAGGGATCTGTACTGGGATCAGTGGGGACCACAGGGATCTGTACTGGGAGCAGTGTGGCACCGCAGGGATCTGTACTGGGAGCAGTGGGGACCACAGGGATCTGTACTGGGAGCAGTGTGGCACCGCAGGGATCTGTACTGGGAGCAGTGGAGTACTGCAGGGATCTGTACTGGGAGCAGTGTGGCACTGCAGGGATCTGTACTGGGAGCAGTGTGGCACTGCAGAGATCTGTACTGGGAGCAGTGTGGTACCGCAGGGATCTGTACTGGGAGCAGTGGGGACCTGCAGGGATCTGTACTGGGAGCAGTGTGGTACCGCAGGGATCTGTACTGGGAGCAGTGTGGCACCGCAGGGATCTGTACTGGGAGCAGTGGAGTACTGCAGAGATCTGTACTGGGAGCAGTGTGGTACCGCAGGGATCTGTACTGGGAGCAGTGGGGACCTGCAGGGATCTGTACTGGGAGCAGTGTGGTACCGCAGGGATCTGTACTGGGAGCAGTGTGGCACCGCAGGGATCTGTACTGGGAGCAGTGTGGCACCGCAGGGATCTGTACTGGGAGCAGTGTGGCACCGCAGGGATCTGTACTGGGACCGATTCTTTTTAACCTCTTTATTAATGACCTTTCTGATGGGATTGAGAGTGAAGTGTCAGTCTCATTCTTTACTGACAACACCAAACTATGTAGGATACTAAAATCTGACCTTGACATTAGAATTTTGCAAAACGATCTGGATAAGACGTCTGAATGAGCAAAAACTTGACAAATGAGGTTTAATGTAGATAAATGTGGAGCAATGCAGCTAGGACGGAGGAATACTATTGCTGCATATACATTAAATGGGAGAATACTTGGGAATACAGAACAGGAGAAGGACTTACAAGTAAGCTGAGCAGCAGTACTCAATGTCAAGCAGCAGCTGCGAAAGCAAAGATTTTAGGATGTATAAAAAGAGATAAAATCCAGCGATCCCAATGTATTGTTACTCCGCTATAAATCACTTGTGAGGCCACATGTAGAATATGGGATCCAGCTTTGGGCTCCACATTTAAAAATGGATATTCAGAAATTAGAGTCAGTTCAAAGGCGGGCAACTAGATTATTACAAGGGTTGGAAGGCCTCTCATATGATGAGAGGTTGGAAAAGTTGGGCTTGTTTTCCTAAGGAAAAAAGACACAGGACTGGCGCATGTCTTATTCCTTCCAAGGGCCATACTATGGACCAGGGGCACTCATTACCGGTGGAAGAATGGCAATTCCAGCAGCTAAATAGGAAAGGGTTCTTTACAGTAAGAGCAGTCAGACTGTGGAATGCCGACCACAAGAAGTAGTAATGGCAGACACTATAACAGCTTCTAAAAAAGAGCTGGAAGATTTCCTCAGTGCACATAAGATTGTAGGTTATAGGTAATTTGGTGACAAAATGAATAATTGGTGGAGAAAGGGAGAACTTGATGGACCGAGGTCTTTTTTCAACCTTTGTAACTATGTAACTATATCTGAACAGTTTCTCTTAATCTGAATTAATGACGTAACCGAGCAGACATGTAGGAAATAGAGTGAAAATCTCAGCAATGAGAACTATAAATGGAGGAGCTGATGGAGAAGTAATGATCCTCATGGACATGAGTGATATGTCCTCGGTGTAACAAGCGAATAGTGATAGTATCGGATATGTTACCTGTCCCAAGTCTATCCACAGGATCTTTTCTGAGCAGCTGAGTGATGAGGTCCTGAGCATCGGGTGGAATAGTTTCATTACTGTCCCAAATTATATCTCCTGTTATATAGAAAATTACAGAACATAAAACCTCTTTACTGGACTGTAAGATAAAGCAAAGGAAGGAACTAAACCAAGATGACCAGTGAAAGCCATGATCAGATTATTCTACTTACCATTGAGCACATTTTCATTAATCTCAGTCCAGGAATTTCCATCAAATGGTCTATATCCCATGAGAAGCTCATATAATATGATGCCCATTGCCCACCAGTCCACAGGTCTTCCATAGCTTTCATCAGGATGACCTCAGGGGCCATGTACCCCAGGGTGCCACAGAACTAGAAACCAACAGAAGAGCGAGATGAGAATCGATGAGACAATTATTATGATAAGTTCTTGACATAAAAGCAGAAATACAGAAGATAAAATATCAGTGAAAAAGTTCTGTAGAAATGAAGAACGAAGGGAAGAGACAATAGGGTGATGAGATTGATGCAGAACAAGCTAAGTTCCTGTAGGTAATGCCAACCTCATGGTCCTGGAACTCTCTGGAGATGTCCTCTGCTGATGGCTTGTAGATGTTGGTGTTTGGCATCATGACACCAAGTTTTGAAATTCCAAAGTCGGTAACTTTAATATGTCCAGCAGATGTTATCAGGAGGCTGTGAAAGAGAAGATGGTTGTAGCTTCATAGACCGTGAGATAATAAAGGATAACTTTCCTCTTTTTCTCATACTACAGGTATGCACTTACTTCTCCGGCTTCAGGTCTCTGTGCACCACACCGTAACTATGCAGGTATTCCACACCAAGGACCGCCTCTGCAAAGTACAAGCGGGCCAACGGGACAGATAAAGCACCCCTGGTGCTTAGAAGGGTCCTACAGTCTCCACCTATAGAAGAAAGGAAATATGGCCGGTGAGGGGTTTATACAGCCGATCACCATGATGTGTGATGAGAAGTGAGCGGAGACATTGGGGCAGGAGACAATATATAAAGATATAATATACTGTATACTGCACAATGAATTAGTCTGACGTCATGATGAAATGTCATCTATGTAACTAATAACATAAAGTGATGTCACTTCTCGCCTACAGCTGGAGATACTGACGCTCTCAGTGCGGACATTCCGGGAGATCACACAGATCAATGGCTTTCTGGCCATCTTGGGAATAACCTATAGTAAATGCTCTGTGGGATGTAACCGTCCACGGGGACAATCCTAATGATGTGGGAGGTGATAAGATGTCAGCAGGCATGGGAAGAATATACAATGTACGTGTCCTACCTCCTACATACTCCATGACCATACACAGGTAAGATGTAGTAGGGAAGGAGCAGAGCATGGAGACCACAAAGGGACAATCTGCGAAGGTGAGGATGTCTCTCTCGATAAAGGCGCTTTCCACTTTCTGTGGAGTATCCAGGTTCCGCTTGGCCATTTCCTTCATAGCGAAGATCTGTTGTGATTCTTTATGGCGCACTAAGAAGACGGACCTGGAGAGAAGGAGAAGCCATGGTTTATAATGATGCCTTATTAACAGTCTGTATATACAAGTCATTATATGATCTGTTAGTAATGTTTGATGCCAGCAGTCCGGCCATCACTAGAAATCCACATCTAGAAATACATAAAAGAGCTCTACATAGATCACCTACGGGAGGTCTGCACCACGCCACGTCTGCCCTCACCCAGGTCACATTACAGATGAGAGAATCTACTGAAATCCATCTTGGGCAGATTCGCTATAACCGACCAGTACATACGATTCCGGCCAAATATAAATTGCTCTAAATTCCAATTGCCATAGCCCAAGGCAGAATAAATGGAGGGCAGGGAAGAGGTTAACATATAATTAAACACATTACACCCCCTTGTCCTCGTCCCTCCCCGTCCATCACTGCAGTCCTCCGTCCTCTGTGCCAGTCTTTGGTTGACCTCCCTTCTGCTGCTGAGGCCGGTGATCGGACTCACATGGTCATGGTGGAGGGTGGGGGTGCAGATGTCATTGGCGTCAGTATCGTGTCACCCCTCACCTGACCGTGTGCAGCCAATCACTATTATCAGCTCCATAATGGGGCCCCAAAAAATCCGAAGATGGGTGCGGAGGACGGGGAAGCGGTGGTGGAGGCGGCAGCATAAGAGCAGATGAGGTCTCGGACCGGTGGGTGTAATGTATTCTATCCGCCCTTTCCTTACAGACTGATTGGTTACAGATCTGGTCGCTCAGCGGTATATAACTGAGCTGAAGAGTGACATTGAGATGTGGACAGTGATGTGGACTCTGATCATTTCCCTATGACAACACTGACTGGCAGAGCACAGGGGCAGAAGCATTGTCATGGGGAACCCTGAGAAATGGGGATTATGGGATCAGAAATCTCACCCAAAAGCTCCACTGCCGATCCGTTTAGATGTCTCATAGTCGCTGATCCGCGGCTCTCCTGCCGGGATCAATGATCTGATCAAGTCCTAAAAAAGAATAAGAAATAACACTAAGATCTAGAAGCTGCAGGAAAACATCTCAGGATGTAAAAAATACAAATGCACCAATCAGGAAGGACTAAACCAACATTTACAGATGCACCAATTGTAACGCTACAAATCACGCGCCATCATGAGAACTTTTCTCAGAAACTTCTCTCCCTTATGTGGATTACGATGAGTTAACATTGAAAAATCTCCCGTTCGGTGTCAGATTTTATGTTATGCACCGTGATATCCCAGAGCTGCATTATCCCCGCTCTTTCCACCGTGGATACGTCTTGCACTTTATTCATTATATCATTGGGTAGAATTGCTTTACACTGCAGCTCCTCTCCACAAGCCCACATTAATATACTGTATAAGGGACTTGTATGCACAACATTTCTGTAATGACGCCTGTTATCTCAGTGGCAGCATTTACAAGTAGGAAGACTGATAGAGCGAGAAAGAAGGGAAAATACAGACTTCCCCCCACTGAGCTGTGACTACATCAGCAGAATACAGACTGTACTCACAGAGGAGGGAGCAGCACAGACAGGCGGCCATAAAACCTCCTGTGCCTGCCGGGGACTGACAGGAGGCCTGGAAGATCTAACACCAGATCTTCTGATCTCTGACTGCTGATCTGGAGAAGATCAGACAACAAGGACGTGTGATAGAGAAGATGATGGCTCCTTACCGGGCGTTCCGACGAGCAGGCCGGACCTTCTAGGACACACAGGACTTTTTCGGCCAGATCTTTAATAAAAGCCAAATCTTCAATTTGAGATCTTTTTTCAGCCTATAAAGAAGAAAAGAAACAAAAAGGAAAAATGTGAGATGAGAAAAGACACAATGGAGGCGGGCATTGTCAGTGACATCGTCTCCTCTCTGCAGATACAGCGGCTCCATATCTGGGGACTCGTCATGCTTTATATTGGAGGAAAGAAGAAGCTTCTCTCCCACCATTATTATCTAGGACTACGGAGAAGTTCTGTGCGGAGCGTCCGCCACTTACCTGGTGTAGTAATGTCCTGATGTTGTGATGTAAATCCGTCAGATAGTCTGACGTTAGTTGGTGTTTGGTCAGGCAATCCATTACTAGCTGCACCACCAGCCGGTGAGTGAAGCTGAGGACGCCATCGGGTGGTGGAAGCACAATGTCAGGGTGATGGGTGGTAAGAATCTCCCACAGTGTTTGTACCTGAAAATTCTGTAATTCAGCCATAGTGAGAAATTGCAAATGCTCTCAGTCACTATAGAACCATAAATGGCAGCGGTGACCCTGCGTACATTCTAGAAGTAGGGACCGAGCTGTGATCTCATAATGGCCGAGAATCACCAGTGATCTCACAATAGCCGAGCACCAGCAGTGATGTCATCACGGAATCCTGTGATAGAATCTTCAAGGATCGGTACAAATACAGGGGGAAAATAAGTGTTTGATACACTGACAACTTTGCAAGTTTTCCCACCCACAAAGAATGGAGCGATCTGTACTTTTTATCATAGGTACAGTTCTACTGTGATAGAATCTAAAAATAAAAAAAAATCACATTATATGATTTTCAAATTATTAAATTGCATTTTATTGCATAAGTATTTGATCACCTACCGACCAGCAGGAATTCTGGCTCTCCCAGACCTGTGTTTTTAACCCTTTAGTGACAGAGCCGATTTGGTACTTAATAATCAAGCCAATTTTTACACTTCTGACCACTGTCACTTTATGAGGTTACAGCTTTGGAGCGCTTTACCGTATCCCACTTATTCTGATATTGTGTTTTTCGTGACACATTGTACTTCATGTCAGGGGTAACATTTGTTTGATATACTGTAACTTTGCAATTTTCAAACTTTTAACTTTTGTACACTTAAATCAGAGAGGTGTATCACACAAAATAGTTACTATATAGCATTTCCCACATTTCTACTTTACATCAGCACAATTTTTGAAGCAATTTTTTTGTTAGGACATTATAACGGTTATAATTGACCAGCGATTTCTTATTTTTCAAACAAAACGTACAAAAACATTTTTTTAGGGACCACCTCACATTTGAAATGAGTTTGGGGATCAAAATAACAGAAAATACCCAAAAGTGACACCAATCTAAAAACTGCACCCCTCAAGATGCGCAAAACCACATTCAAGAAGTTTATTAACCCTTCAAGTGCTTCACAAGAACTTAGGCTGAGTTCACACGTGGCGTTTTTTTCGCGTTTCCGCGGCGGTTTTAACCTCTCGATTTTGCCGCGAAAATTAAGCATCCCATGCATTCCTATGGGATTCCGCAATGCTGTACTAATGCTGCGGTTTTTACTGCGGCGGAATCGCTTCGCGGTAAAAACCGCAGCATGCTCATTAATTTGCAAAATCGCGGCGATCCCGCACCCATAGGAATGCATTGTTCCGCTTACTTCCCGCATATGGCTGTGCACACCATGCGGAAAGTAAGCAGAACAATTGTGGATGGTACCCACGGTCCGGAGGAGAGGAGACTGTCCTCCGGGCTCTGGGTACCATATCCCTGTAAAAAATAGAATTTAAAAATAAAAAATATTGTTATTCTCACCCTCCGATGTCCCGCGCAGCCTTCCCGCCTCTCTCCACGCTCTCGTTCCCAGTAGTCCTTTGCGAAAATGCCCGCGATGGCGTCCGTTCTCGCAGGATTGCGAAGTCTCATGGTCATTCGCGCGACGTCATCGCGAATTACCGCGAGACATCGCGATCCCGCGAGAACATACGTCATCGCGGGCATTTTCACAAAGGATTACTGGGAACGGATGCGCGGGACGTCGGAAGGTGAGAATAACACCATTTTTTATTTTTTTTTTACATTCTATCTTTTACTACTGATGCTGCATAGGCGGCCTCAATAGTAAAAACCTGGTCACACTTGTCAAACACTATGTTTGACGAGTGTGACCAACCTGTCAATCAGTTCTCCAAGCGATGCTACAGATCGCTTGGAAAACACTAGCATTCTGCAAGCTAATTAGGCTTGCAAAACGCTAGTTTTTCTGCAGGAAAATCGCGGGAATTTAAAATGCGATTTTCCCGCGGACTGGAATTCCAGAATTCTCGCGGTAATTTCCGCGAGAGTTCCGGTACGTGTGCACTTAGCCTAAAGCAACGTGGAAGGAAAAAATGAACATTTTACCTTTATCACAAAAAATTACTTTGGAACCAATTTTTTTTATTTTTACAAGGGTAACAGGAGAAAATGGATCACAAAATTTGTTGTGCAATTTCTCCTGAGTACACCAATACCCAATATGTGGGGAAAAGCCACTGTTTGGGTGCATGGCAGGGCTCAGAAGGGAGGGAGCACCGTTTGACTTTTTGAACACAAAATTGGCTGGAATCAATGGTGGCGCCATGTCGCGTTTGGAGACCCCCCTGATGTGCCTAAACAGTGGAAACCCCACAAATCTAATCCTAAACCCAACACACCCCTATCCGTAATCCTAACCAAACACAACCCTAACCCTAATCACAACCCTAACCGTCCCCCCAACTCTAGCCCCAACCCTAATCCTAGCCCCAACCTTAACTTTAGCCCCAACCGTAACCCCCTAACTTTAGCCTCAACCCTAACCCTAACTTTAGCCCCATCCCTAACCCTAACTTTAGTCCCAAACATAACCCTAACTTTAGCCCCAATCCTAAGCTTAACTTCAGCACCAACCCTAACTTTCGCCCAACTCACTAGCCCAACTCTAACTCAAATGGGAAATTGGGGGGATGCAGGAGGGTCCAGGGACACCGGGAAGGTCCGGGTGGGGGAATCAAGGACCCTATTTCTCTCTCCTCTGATGTGCGATTACATCAGACGAGAGAGAAATTAAATGGAACATCTGACTTTTTTTCTGCAGTCGCCATTATACCATTAATAACAGCAATCGCAACACCGGAGTCGGTAAAAACCGACCCAAATCATGTTCTCTGGGGTCTTGGCTACCCCAGGTAGCTGAAACCATGGATAAATTCTGACTTTGGGGGGGCGCTATACCCTTACTCCTCAGCAACGGCGCTGTGGTTTAAGTACCCTTAACTGCCGCAGTTAAAAGGCGTATCAGCGGTCATTAAGGGGTTAAGAAGCCCTCCTACTCTGCACTCATTACCTGTATTAATTGCTCTTGTTTGAATTTAACTGTATAAAAGACACCTGTCTACACAATCAATCACATTCCAACCTCTCCACCATGGCAAAGACCAAAGAGCTGTCTAGGGACACAGGGACAAAATTGTAGACCTGCACAAGGCTGGGATGGGCTACAGGTAGTGTTGAGCTATTACAATGCAGGCAGGTAACCTACAATGCAAAAGATGAGGCTCCAAAAAAATTGGGTAATACTACCCAGGCTACATAAACCACCACTGTAGCTTTCTTTTCCCTAGCAGCAGTGTTCACAGCTGTCTGCAAGAGCTGTGTGAGTGCAGCTCACGCTGTGGAGTGGGTCCTGCAGCCACGTCTGGTTGTAGGCCGCCCAGCGTGCCTCACTGCTGCCTCATACATATTTTTCTTTTGAGCTGCTTATTTTTAAAAAATTCTATCTAGTGTGCTTCCATCCGTATCCATATACGTTGGTTGCAAACACTAGTAGTAGACAGCGGAGCCTTTCTGCAGCCTTTCAGTGCTAGTGCCCACTTAGCTGCACTGTTCACGGCTGTCTGAGAGGTCTCTGACTGTGTGTGAGTGCAGCTCACGCTGAGTAGTGTGTCCTGCAGCTACGTCTGGTTGTAGGCCGCTCAGCGTGTGTCACTGCCTCACACATATTTTTCTTTAATTGCAGCTCATTTTTTCTTCTCCTATTAGTGTGCATCCATCCATATCCATCTACATTGGTTGGTTGCAAACACTATATAGGAGTAGATAGAGGAGCCTTTTTTCTGGCTTGTGCCCTTCAGCTGCAGCCAGATTAGTATTACCCAATTTTTTTGGAGCCTGCATTGTAGGTTACCTGCCTGCATTGTTATAGCTCCAGAAAGTTGGTGATACTCTGACTTTCAAATCTTTGGTCACATCCTTTTAGTTTTTTTTCCCCCAAAAAAAACAACAAAGTTAACCAAACACTACATTTGAAAGTTGTGTAGGCCACATTAGCTCCCATTAAAGTGTAGTCGACACACACACTTCATAAAATTAGTGTTTCTTATACCTGTAACCAGCTGTTCAGGAATAAGCACACTAAGGCCCCCCTTTGTACTTTTCTACCTATCTTTCTCAGTCTAGCAAGATGAAGAAGGCAGGGAGTAAGGCACGTGGCCGTGGGCGTGGAGTTTCAGCAGGGAGAGGACGTGGGGATTCTGCAGGGAGAGGACGTGGGGATTCTGCAGGGAGAGGACGTGGGGATTCTGTGCCTGCTGTTGGCACCAGTGAGTCAGCATCCCCGAGTTTTAGCAGGCAACTGTCCTTAATTCGCAGCTTTGTAGGACCTCACCGTACCCCACTGCTGCGGGAGGAACAAATTGAAGCCGTTGTCGGATGGATGGCAGCTAACGCATCGACTTCAGTTACTTCCACATCCTCTCAGGGCCAGAGCACCGAAGAGCAACCATCTGTCTCTTCACCACCTGCCAAAGTGCCCAGGCAGTCAGAGAGCCCTGGACAGGAGCCATCACAGTCTCTACTTCTGTTCTCGGAATCTGTTGGTTTGGAAAGAGGGGGCCAGCCAAGCAGCATTCCAGAATGTGAAGAAGAGGGAGTATGCAGTGATGCGCAACTTCTTTGTCCCTCTGAATCTGAAGAGGCGGGTGGGCCAGTGCCTATGGTCAGCACACCTCAGTATGCATCAGATGATGACGAGACTCAGTTACCACTTTCTGGTGCGTACGGTGCTGGCGAGACAACCCAGGAGAAGCAGGTGTTTGAAGAGGGGAGTGTAGATGATGAGGTCCTTGACCCATCATGGTGTAAGGAACAGGAAGGTGGTGGGAGCAGCTCTGAGGAAGAGATTCCCCGAACGGCCAAAACCGGAGGGAGAGGGAGGAGGCAGACTTGCTTGCCTGTAGCCTCCACTTCGGCACCCGTTAGGAGCATTCCACTTTCAAAAGGCAAAACGGGCGCTCCCAAGACTTGCAGTGCGTGGTCCTTTTTTGACACAGTTGCAGATGACATTTGCTTTGTCAAATGCAAGCTGTGTCATCAGAGAGTCAAAAGAGGGAAAAATGTCAGCAACCTCAATACCACTAATATGTGGAAACATGTGCGGACCAAGCACGAGGTGGAGTTACACAGACACACTGAAGACGTAGGCCAACGTACAGCACCACCTGCCACCTCTTCAGCTCGTGTTGGGGCCTCTTCCTCCAGCTCACACACAGCTGGTTCGGCTTCATCACAGGATCGCCAAGGAAGAACCTCTGGCACTGTTGTCCGGAGACCCTGTGGCATTCCACCCACAGCCCCACGTTCCAAGTCATCCTCACACTCCCAGGCCACTCGACAGCCATCGGTAGCACAGGCACGGGAGAAAAGGCGGCCATACTTGGCAAACCATCCCCGAGCACAGGCTCTCAATGCTGGCATTGCCAAACTACTGGCACTTGAAATGCTGTCATTCAGGCTGGTGGAGACTGACACCTTCCGGGACTTCATGGCATTGGCAGTCCCACAATACACCGTGCCCAGCCGCTTTTATTTCAGCAGGCGAGCCGTCCCTGCCCTGCAGAAACATGTGGAGGCAAACATAAAACATGCGCTACTAAACGCCATCAGTAGCAAGGTCCACCTGACCACCGATGCGTGGACCAGTAACCATGGACAGGGCCGATACCTTTCCCTCACTGCCCATTGGGTCAATGTTGTGGAGCCGGGTACAGATCTGGAGAGTGGCCCTCTACGTGTTCTGCCAACTCCACGGATTGCAGGAATGCAGTCTGTACACATTGACTCCTCCTCCTACTCAAGTTCCTCTGAAACAGCGCAGCAGGAGCCTGTTATGACCGATATGAGCACAGCCGTGGCCAAACGTCAACAGGCCGTACTGAAATTAATTTCTTTGGGGAATCGAAGCCACACAGCGCAGGAGCTCTGGAATTCCATCAAGCAGGAGAACGACGTGTGGTTTCTGCCAGCGAATCACCAGCCGGGCATGGTAGTGTGTGACAATGGCCGTAATCTGGTGGCAGCTCTTGGCCTTGGCAACCGCACTCACATCCCATGTCTGGCACATGTGCTCAACTTGGTCGTGCAGAGCTTTCTGAGGGACTATCCGGATCTTGATGCACTGCTGCACAAGGCCCGCATAGTGTGCGCTCACTTGCGTCGTTCCAGCACGGCAAGATCGCGCCTTGCTGCTCTGCAGCGCCGATTACGCCTTCCGGAACATCGCATCATATGTGACCTACCCACCAGGTGGAATTCAACGTTACATATGTTGGAGCGGTTGTGTGAGCAGCAGGCAGCAGTCATGGAGTACCAGCTGCATCAGGCGCAAACAAGCCGCAATGTGCGCCGGTCACACTTCAGCACCACTGAGTGGGCCTCTATGAAGGATATCTGCCTCGTTCTGCGTGCCTTCGATGATTCCATGCGGATGGCGAGTGCAGATGATGCAGTAGTCAGCATGACTGTCCCCCTTATCTGCCTGCTTCAAAAAACACTGCAAGCACTAAGGGATGAGGTTTTGGAAGAGGTGGAGGATGAGGAGTCCCAAATGCCATCTGCCTCTGGACAGTCTGCGCTACGTGCTTCCTCACAAAGGCCTAGGCAGGGGACACTTTGTGAGGAGGATGAGGAGGAGTCGATGGAGGAGGAAGACATCTCTCCACAGGAGGGAGGTACACAAAGCTCCAACTTTCCTTGTTCCTTTGCCAACTTTCCTTGTAGATTGTAAGCTTGCGAGCAGGGACCTCACTCCTAATGTCACTGTTTGAATTGTCTTAACTTGTATTGAATTTATTGTCTGTACATGTCCCCGCTTAATTGTAAAGTGCTGCGGAATATGTTGGCGCTATATAAATAAAAATTATTATTATTATTATTATTAAAGCTCTAGACAGTATGTACAGCGAGGGTGGGGTGATGCAGAGCAGGCAGAGATCACGCCTCAAGCAGGGGACAGCGGTTCTTTGGCAGTTGGGAGTCTGCAGCACATGGTTGACTTCATGCTGCAGTGCCTGAGAAACGACCGCCGCATCGCCCACATTCTCTACATGGCTGATTATTGGGTGTACACCCTCGCTATCGGGACAACTTGCAAACCCTCATACCAACGTTGAACCGGAAGCGTAAACTGCGGGAGTACCAAGACACACTGGTGCAGTCCATCATGTTTTCCATTCCACCCGACAGCAGTGGTGCTAGTGCTTTACAAAGCACCTCTGTGCGTCGAGCCAGTGGAGGAAACTCGGCACAAAGAGGGAGCAGAAGCAGCGCCTTAGCACAAGGCAAGACCACTATGGCCCAAATGTGGCAAAGTTTTGTGTGTCCGCCACAATTGTCTACACCATCACTGACGGCTCCAGTCAGCAGGAGGCAACGTTTCCGTCAGATGGTGACAGACTACATGTCTTGCCCTGTGAGTGTACTCCCAGATGGCTCTTCCCCCTTCAAGTTTTGGGTCTCTAAGCTGGATACATGGCCAGAGCTTAGCCAGTATGCATTGGAGGTGCTGGCTTGCCCTGCTGCCAGTGTATTATCGGAACGCGCTTTAGTGCCGCAGGTGGTGTACTAATAGACCGTCGCACTCGACTTTCCAACGTCGACCGTCTTACTTTTCTGAAAATGAACAAGGCCTGGATCTCCCCAGAATTTGCCAGTCCTCTTCGCGACTAAATAATTGGTTGCCAACTGTATCCAGGTCTCCTGTTGTGTTCATGTTTCTACCACCTGAACTATAATCCCTGGGCTTCAACACAGCCAGTTGTCGCTCAGATGTGCCGTCTTCACAGAGAAAAACACACTAGCTCCTGTGTTAGTGGGGTTCAGTAATGCCAGCTGTTCCCCTGGTCTCCCCAAAGTCTCCTGCTGCCTCCACATGCCAACACCATCAGGCCTCAGCCTGCTCCATGCCTCATCCTGGGCTCCAACAACGCCAGTTGGTGTTCAGAAGTGCCATCTTCACAGAGAAACACACACTAGCTCCTGTGTTTGTGGGGTTCAGTAATGCCAGATGTTCCCCTGCTGTGTAGACGGCAATGTCTCCTGCTCCATCAACATGCAAACTACTACAGATTTGTAACTGTGCTCAACTTAGGCCTCTGGCTCCACTGTCTCTAGTATTTCCCCTGGCCAACAACCCCGCCAGTTACAGCTCTGAAGTGGCGTCTGCACAATCCACACTTGTTCCTGAGTTACTGTGGCTCAGTCCCATCAGTTGATCACCCGATGTGTGTCCGGCAAGGTCTCCTTCTCTGTCCACATTCACATTACTAGTAGTGTGAATGAGGACTGAGCAGGAGAGCTTGCCAGACACACATCAGGGGATCAACAGATGGGACTGAGCCACAGTTACACAGGAACAAGTGTGGATTGTGCAGACGCCACTTCAGAGCTGTAACTGGCGGGGTTGTTGGCCAGGGGAAATACTAGAGACAGTGTAGCTGGAGGCCATAGTGGAGCACGGTGACAATCAGTAGTAGTCTACAACCTCTATAAAACCAGCTGCAAGTTGTCCTCCGCCTGCTGCATGCTTCATCCTGGGCTACAACACAGCCAGTTGTAGCCTGGAAGTGCCGTCCGCACAGATATAAACACTCACTCCTGTGTCTGTGGGGTTCAGTAACGCCAGCTGTTCCCCTGCTGTGTGGATGGCAAAGGTCTCCTGCTCTGTCCACATTCCCATTACTAGTAGTGTGAATGAGGACAGAGCAGGGGACCTTGCCGGACACACATCAGGGGATCAACTGACGGGACTGAGGCCAAGTAACACAGGAACAAGTGTGGATTGTGCTATCGCCACTTCAGAGCTGTCACTGGCGGGGTTGGAGGCCAGGGGAAATACTAGTGACAGTGGAGCCAGAGGCCCAAGTGGAGCACGGTTACAATCAGTAGTAGTCTACAACCTCTATAAAACGTGCTGCAAGTTGGCCTCAGCCAACTCCATGCCTCGTCCTGGGCTCCAACAATGCCAGTTGGTGTTCAGAAGTGCCGTCTTAACAGAGAAACACACACTAGTTCCTGTGTTAGTGGGGTTCAGTAATGCCAGCTGTTCCCCTGCTGTGTAGATGGCAAAGTCTCCTGCTGCCTCCAACATCACACTACATGTTATTTTCCACTTGCTCCAATTAGGCCTCAGCCTGCTCTGAGCATTGATCCTGGGCTTCAACACAGCCAGTTGTAGCTTGGAAGTGCTGTCCGCACAGATAGAAACACTCGCTCCTGTGTCTCTGGGGTTCAGTAACGCCAGCTGTTCCCCTGCTGTGCGAAGTCTACTGCTGCCTCCAACATCACACTACTACTGACTTTTAACCGTGCTCCACTTTGGCCTCTGGCTCTACTGTCTCTAGTATTTCCCCTGGCCTCCAACCCCGCCAGTCGCTGTTCTGATGTGCCATCTGCACAATCCACACTTGTTCCTGTGTTACTGGGGCTCAGTCACGTCTATTGATCCCCTGATGTGTGTCCGGCAATGTCTCCTTCTCTGTCCCCATTCCCATTAATAGTTGTGGGAATGTGGACAGAGCAGGACACCTTGCCGGACACACATCAGGGGATCAACTGACGTGACTGAGCCCCAGTAACTCAGGAACAAGTGTGGATTGTGCAGACAACTCTGCAGAGCAGCCACTGGCGTGGTTGGAGGCCAGGGGAAATACTAGAGACAGTAGAGCCAGAGGCCAAAGTGGAGCACGGTTACAATCAGTAGTTGTGTACAACCAATATAAAACTCTCTCCAAGTTGGCCTCAGCCTGCTGCATGATTGACCCCTGGGCTTCAACATCGCATGTTGCTGCTCAGAAGTGTGTTTGCCAAGGGTACTCCCTCCTACCCAGTCGGGTTCCAGCACCGTCAGCTGTTTCTCGGGCAGAGCCTTTGGCCTAGGTGCCTCCTTCATCGTCTGCTGGTCCTTGGTAGTGCTTTTTAGCACAGGTAACTCCTGCTTAGAAACCCAGTTCCAGCACCGTCAGCTGGTCCACGGTTGTGCCATTGGCTCTTGTTCCTTTTGCTGCCCCTCCGGGTTCCAGCACCGTCAACTGGTTCTCGGCAGTGTCTTTGGCACGGGTACTCCCTCCTGCCCAGCCTGGTTCCAACACGCCTGCTGTTTCCGGGTAGTGTCAACATCACTTTGCCACTGATACGTTGTCCTGTCGTGTTGCGGTCGGGTTAGCCGAGTCTATGGTGCCTGCAGTTTCAGTGCTTCCTATGTGGACTGCGGGTTCTGGTAACAAAGGCTGCATCCATAGTGCCAATAGGAAAAGCACCCCCTGTAGGACTGTGGGTTTCGGTAACTGCGGCCTGCTCGCGGACGCGACACTTTGTTAATCATGGGTACCTTCTGCTACCCATCCGGGTTCCAGCAATGTCAGCTGGTTCCCGGCAGAGCCTTTGGCCTAGATGCCTCCTTGTCGGTATCCGAGTTCAACCAACGTCTGCTGGTCCTTGGTAGTGCTTTGGAGCACAGGTACCTCCTGCTTAGTGTCACGCCGTGCTCACCTGGGGGCGGGACCTCGGTCCCGACGTCATTTCTTCCGGAGCCGCGGTCACTCCGGGGCTCCCGTCGGGTGCGCACGCGCAGCTCTCATCCCCGGGTCTCCTCCTACATGTCACGTTTGCGCTTGCGCACTCCTGTCAGTGCTGTATAGGGCTCGGTCCTCTCTATGGTAATGGAGGACCTGACCCGGAACCTGTAGTGGTCATGTGCTTTCTGGCTAGGTCCTGACCCGGAACCAGTAGTAGTCATGTGCTATATCAGACGACCTCCCCCTAGGGGCGGTGCCTGATTATTGTTGTGCTTCCTGGCTTGGTCTGCCGTGTCCCTGCCTGGCTGTGCGCTGTACTCAGGTCCTCTGCTTTGTACTTGGTTGTGCCTCCTGCCACACGCTCTGACCCTGTGCTCTGTCTCGTACTCGGTTGTGCCTCCTGGCACATGCTCTGACCCTGTACTCTGTCTCATACTCGGTTGTGCCTCCTGGCACACCCTCTGACCCTGTACTCTGTCTCATCCTCAGTTGTGCCTCCTGGCACACACTCTGATTCCGTGCTCTGTCTTATACTCAGTTGTGCCTCCTGGCACACACTCTGATTCCGTGCTCTGACTTATACTCAGTTGTGCCTCCTGGCACATGCTCTGATCCTGTACTCAGTCTCTTACTCTGTTGTGCCTCCTGGCACATGCACCAATCCTGCGCTCTGTCTTATGCTCAGTTGTGCCCTCTGGCACACACCCTGCTCCTGTACTCTGTTACACCTCCTGGCACACCTGCTGCCTGACTCAGTGCTCTGATGTGCGCCTTGCACGCATCCTGCTTCACTCACACCCGGACGAACGAAGTCTCTGTATACCACGTGTTCCCGTGTCCACACTTTACACGTTCCTGCAGACACATTCACCCACTCGTGTCTCCTGTGAGCCGGCCGCCTGGTGCCAGCAGTCGTGGCGCCTCACCCCCTGGGGCTTGCCCCTGACACTCCCTGTATAGGGGGTGGTCTTCACTAGGTCAGCTCGCCCTGCGAGGGTTGGTGTCACGACGCAGAGGGTCCACTCCAGGAGTCGTCACAGTATAATCAGGCCATGGACCCTGCTGGTACCACCACCTCCATCCAAAAGGAACTGGGGTTCCTACGGGAGAGTCAGACCAGGATTATGGCCCTTTTGAAATCCATGGAGTCCCGTTTGTCGGCCATACAATCCGTTTCTGCCCAGTCCTCGGCCCCGCACCCGATGCCGCGCCTCGGCAAGCTACCCCGATATAGCGGGGACCCCAAGTTTTGTCGAGGATTTCTGAACCACTGCCGGTTACATTTGGAGCTTTTGCCGCAGCACTATCCCACTGAGCGCGCCCAAATTGCCTTTATTGTTTCACACTTAGAGGGGGAGGCGTTAGCATGGGTGAACCCCCTCTGGGAGCGCAATGACCCACTCGTCTCTCAGCTTTCCACCTTTTTGGACACCTTCCGCAAGGTGTTCGACGAGCCGGGTCGGCTGGCCTCTATCACCGAGTCCCTCTTTAACCTCCATCAGGGTACGCTATCGGTGGGACAGTATGCCATCCGTTTTCGTACCTTGGCCTCCGAACTCGGTTGGAACAACGAGGCTCTCGTAGGGATCTTTTGGCGTGGCCTGTCGGGTCGGATCAAAGACGTACTGGCAGGTCGGGATACCCACACCTCTTTAGAGGATCTGATCTCTCTGGCGACACGCATTGACCTGCGGTTTCAGGAACGCGCCCGTGAATTAGCCAGAGAGAGGAGCTCCTCTCACCTCCTCCGTTCCTGCTCCAAGAAGCCGGGAAACTTCTCCGCCTAGGGTTGATAGGAGAGGCCTCCCTAGGTGTACGTGATTCCTCTCCTCCCCTGCTCGTGTCCGTATTATTGAATCTTGGTGCCAAGCGTTATTCTGAGGAGGCTTGTCTGGATTCTGGCGCGGAGGGGAATTTTATCACACTCGAGGCGGTTAAAAAATACCGGATTCCAGTCAGATCCCTGGAGACTCCTTGGTCGATTGTTTCGGGTCAATGGTACGTCCGTGCAGGAGACCGTTACCCTGGCCACCGAAGAGATCGAGCTGCAGATTGGAGCCCTGCACCGGGAGAAGATCTCCTTCCTCGTCTTGTCTACCATGTCTTACACACTTCTTCTAGGCCTCCCTTGGCTACGGACTTATGAGCCAACCCTGGACTGGCGGTCGGGCGAGATACTCCGGTGGGGACCGTTCTGTCAGGAGAAGTGCCTGTTGCCCGTCCGTCCGATGAACTCTGCCGGTCCATCCCCGGCACCTACAGGTCTGCCGTCGGCTTACTGGTCCTTTGCAGATGTCTTTGAGAAGAAGGAGGCCGAGACTCTGCCCCTCCATCGGCCATATGACTGTCCGATTGACCTCATTCCTGGTTCTACACCACCCAGGGGTAGGATATACCCGCTATCCCCTGCTGAGACCCAAGCTATGTCTGACTATATCCAGGAGAACCTTGCGAGAGGTTTTATCCGTAAGTCCAACTCGCCCGCGGAAGCGGGATTTTTCTTTGTAAAAAAGAAGGACGGCTCCCTCCGTCCTTGCATAGACTACCGAGGCCTGAACGATATCACGGTCAAGAACAAGTACCCATTGCCATTGATCCCGGAGCTCTTTGACCGACTTAGAGGAGCTCGAATTTTCACCAAACTGGATCTTCGTGGGGCCTACAACTTGATCCGCATTCGTTTCGGGGATAAGTGGAAGACCGCCTTTAACACCAGAGACGGCCACTATGAGTACTTGGTCATGCCCTTCGGCCTCTGCAATGCCCCAGCGGTGTTCCAGGAGTTCGTGAATGATGTCTTCCGGGATATGCTGTACTCTTGCGTGGTAGTCTATCTGGATGACATCCTCGTTTTTTCTCCAGACCTCTCCGTCCACAGAAAGAACGTGCGTCAAGTCCTCCAGCGCCTGAGGGAGAACCGCCTTTATGCCAAGCTCGAGAAATGTGCCTTCGAGCAAACGTCCCTGCCATTCTTGGGGTACATTATCTCAGAATCAGGTCTACGCATGGATCCGGCAAAGGTATCCGCCGTCCTCGATTGGCCACAGCCCCATGGGGTGAAGGCAATCCAACGCTTCCTTGGTTTTGCGAACTACTACCGACAGTTTGTTCCTCATTTCTCCTCGTTGGTTCGCCCCATCTCGTCCCTTATCTGCAAGGGAGCTAACCCAAAGGCTTGGCCCTCTGAGGCTGAAGAGGCATTCCAGTCGTTGAAACAAGCCTTCGCCGCTGCTCCGGCGCTTCACCGACCTGAGGTTAGTAGACCTTTCACTCTCGAGGTGGACGCATCCTATACTGGGGCTGGCGCAGTCCTGCAGAAATCCTCTTCTGGACGTTTTGTCACCTGTGGCTTCTTTTCTAAAGTATTTTCCTCCACTGAGCAGAACTACTCCATTGGCAACAAAGAGCTATTGGCCATTAAGTTGGCCTTGGAGGAGTGGAGGTACTTACTGGAAGGTGCCATACATCCATTCAAGATCTTCACAGACCATAAGAACCTGGCGTACATCCAGTCCGCACAGAGGCTCAATCCTCGGCAAGCCAGGTGGTCCCTATTCTTCGCCCGCTTTGACTTTGAGCTACATTTTCGGCCCGGCGATAAGAACGTTAGAGCGGATGCGTTGTCAAGATCATTCCTGTCGTCTGATGCAGAGGAAGAACCCTCTCATATCATTGATATATCCAAAGTGATTACTGTGGCCCCTGTCAAGTTAACCACGTTACCTCCGGGAAGAACCTTTGTGGCTGAGAATAACCCGAAAACGAGTGCTAAATTGGGGACATTCGTCCAAGATTGCCAGCCACGTTGGTGTCAAAAAGACTTTGGACTTAATCTCTCGCCATTATTGGTGGCCTTCACTCTCCCAGGATGTTAAAGACTTTGTAACATCTTGCCCGTCCTGTGCCCAGAACAAGATACCCAGACAACCACCCTCCGTTCTTTTGTTCCAGCTTCCCGTTCCGACGGCTCTATGGCAGCACATAGCCATGGATTTCATTACTGATCTGCCTTGTTCTTCCGGTTATACTGTGGTCTTGGTGGTTGTAGACCGATTTTCAAAGATGGCCCACTTCATTCCTCTTCCCGGACTACCCTCTGTTCCTGACTTGGCGAAGATCTTCATTTCCCATATCTTCAGGATTCACGGCTTCCCCCAGCACATCGTGTCAGACAGAGGGGTCCAATTCACCTCCCGATTCTGGAGAGCTCTATGCGCACTCATGAAAGTGTCATTGGATTTCTCTTCCGCCTATCACCCCCAAACCAATGGGCAGGTGGAACGTACCAACCAGATCCTTACATCCTACCTCCGGCATTTTTCTAATGCTCATCAGAATGACTGGGTCGGTCTACTTCCTTGGGCTGAGTTCGCCTACAATAATCACTCCAGTGAATCGTCTACCAAGTCTCCTTTCTTCATCGTCTTTGGACAGCATCCCAATATGCCTCTACCGGTACTTCCTGTCTCGGGGGTACCTGCTGCCGATTCTCTGTCTGTGGAGTTCTCCAGGGTATGGCAGGAGACCAAAACCGCTCTTGAGAAAGCACGGGACAGAATGAAATTACACGCTGACAAGAGGCGCCTGGACGTTCCTCCATTTCTCCCTGGTGACAAGGTGTGGCTCTCCACCAAATACGTCCGCCTTAAGGTACCATCTTACAAACTGGGTCCCCGTTACATTGGTCCTTTTGAGGTCCTCAGGCGGATTAATGATGTTGCTTACAAATTGAAGCTGCCTCCTTCACTCCGTATTCCCAATTCCTTCCAAGTATCTCTCCTAAAACCTGTGGTTCTTAACCGATTTCATCCTTCTCTAGGCCACACACCCCAGCCTGTTGGCTTGGGGGATGAGTTTGAGGTGAATGACATTTTGGCCATGAAGAAGGTAAGAGGGAGAACCATGTTCTTGGTCGATTGGAAGGGTTTTGGCCCTGAGGAAAGGTCATGGGAACCCAGGGAGAATATCCACGCACCCCAGATTTGTCTAAGTTCATCTCCAGTTTAAGAAAGAGGGGGCGTAAAGGGGGGTACTGTCACGCCGTGCTCACCTGGGGGCGGGACCTCGATCCCGACGTCATCTCTTCCGGAGCCGCGGTCACTCCGGGGGTCCCGTCGGGTGCGCCCGCGCAGCTCTCATCCCCGGGTCTCCTCCTACATGTCACGTTTGCGCTTGCGCGCTCCTGTCAGTGCTGTATAGGGCTCGGTCCTCTCTATGGTAATGGAGGACCTGACCCGGAACCTGTAGTGGTCATGTGCTTTCTGGCTAGGTCCTGACCCGGAACCAGTAGTAGTCATGTGCTATATCAGACGACCTCCCCCTAGGGGAGGTGCCTGATTATTGTTGTGCTTCCTGGCTTGGTCTGCCGTGTCCCTGCCTGGCTGTGCGCTGTATTCAGGTCCTCTGCTTTGTACTTGGTTGTGCCTCCTGGCACACGCTCTGACCCTGTGCTCTGTCTCGTACTCGGTTGTGCCTCCTGGCACATGCTCTGACCCTGTACTCTGTCTAATACTCGGTTGTGCCTCTTGGCACACGCTCTTACCCTGTACTCTGTCTCATCCTCAGTTGTGCCTCCTGGCGCACACTCTGATTCCGTGCTCTGTCTTATACTCAGTTGTGCCTCCTGGCACACACTCTGATTCCGTGCTCTGTCTTACACTCAGTTGTGCCTCCTGGCACATGCTCTGATCCTGTACTCAGTCTCTTACTCTGTTGTGCCTCCTGGCACATGCACCAATCCTGTGCTCTGTCTTATGCTCAGTTGTACCCTCTGGCACACACCCTGCTCCTGTACTCTGTTACACCACCTGGCACACCTGCTGCCTGACTCAGTGCTCTTACGTGCGCCTTGCACGCATCCTGCTTCACTCACACCCGGACGAACAAAGTCTCTGTATACCACGTGTTCCCGTGTCCACACTTTACACGTTCCTGCAGACACACTCACCCACTCGTGTCTCCTGTGAGCCGGCTGCCTGGTGCCAGCAGTCGTGGTGCCTCACCCCCTGGGGCTTGCCCCTGACACTCCCTGTATAGGGGGTGGTCTTCACTAGGTCAGCTCGCCCTGGGAGGGTTGGTGTCACGACCCAAAGGGTCCACTCCAGGAGTCGTCACACTTAGTAACCGTGTTCCAGCACCGTCAGCTGTTCCACGGTTGTCCCATTGGCTCTTGTTCCTTCTGCTGCCCCTCCGGGTTCCAGCACCGTCAGCTGGTCCTCGCTAGTTTCATTTGCTCTTGCAGCTTCTGCTACCCATCCAGGTTCCTGCACCGTCAGCTGGTTCTCGGCAGTGCCTTTGGCCTAGGTGCCTCCTTGTCGGTATCCAAGTTCCACCAATGTCTGCTGGTCCTTGGTAGTGCTTTGGAGCACAGGTATCTCCTGCTTAGTAACAGTGTTCCAGCACCGTCAGCTGGTCCACGGTTGTGCCATTGGCTCTTGTTCATTCTGCTGCCCCTCCGGGTTCCAGCACCGTCAGCTGGTTCTCGGCAGTGTCTTTGGCACGGGTACTCCCTCCTGTCCAGCCTGGTTACAGCACGCCTGTTGTTTCCGGGTAGTGTCAACGTCACTTTGCCACTGATAAGTTGCCCTGTCGTGTTGTGGTCGGGTTAGCCGAGTCTATGGTGCCTGCAGTTTCAGTGCTTCCTATGTGGACTGCGGGTTCTGGTAACAAAGGCTGGTTCCATAGTGCCAATAGGAAAAGCACCCCCTGTAGGACTGTGGGTTTCGGTAACTGCGGCCTGCTCACGGACGCGACACTTTGTTAATCATGGGTACCTTCTGCTACCCATCCGGGTTCCAGCACCGTCAGCTGGTCCTCACTAGTTTCATTTGCTCTTGCAGCTTCTGCTACCCATCCGGGTTCCTGCACCGTCAGCTGGTTCTCGGCAGTGCCTTTGGCCTAGGTGCCTCCTTGTCGGTATCCGAGTTCCACCAACGTCTGCTGGTCCTTGGTAGTGCTTTGGAGCACAGGTACCTCCTGCTTAGTAACCGTGCTCCAGCACCGTCAGCTGGTTCACGGTTGTGCCATTGGCTCTTGTACATTCTGCTGCCACTCCGGGTTCCAGTACCATCAGCTGGTTCTCGCCAGTTCCTCAGCCTTCTTGTAACTTCTGCTACTTTTCAAAGTTCAAGCTTGTGGAAATGGTTTTTGATTCTCACTCTGGATCTCCCTGACAATGACCCTGAAGACGACGACCCTGAAGACCACACAGAAGAATGCCTAAAAGATGACCCTGAAGGAGATGACCAAGAGGACGAAGAACAGGAAGACAACCACCAAGATGCAGAACAACAAGAGACAGAAGACCAAGAAGCATAAAAACCAAAAGCAGAAGAACATTAAGCATAAGACTAAAAATCTGAGCAAATGAGAATATCAAATTTATCAGCAGAAGAAGACTAAGCAGTGTATGGGGGTGAGTCCATTCCTCCTCGTGGTGCCCCTGGAAAAGGCCTGCTACTGCAGGCCAAACTGAACGCGGACAAATCCTGTTGTAAATCTTTTGTGACAGGCAGAACGGAAGGTGTAATCTTCAAACTTTTGTAGATAACAACTACAGGGAAGAAGAAGAAGAAGATGATACTGCTGCTGCTGAAGATGATGAAGGAGAAAGTGTGGGAGAAGTAAAAAAGAAGGTGAAGAGCATGGAAGTAGTGAAACATACATATCTGACAAAAAATTAAAGACTTTAACATAGTCAATATCTTTGTAACTACGAACGTCTTTAAAAAAAAAAAAAAATTCCTGCTATTCCATTTGATTGGGCTAAACCTCTATGGCTTTAATGTCTCCTACACCTCCCACAATACATTCTACATTATTATTAGTTGTTTTTTTTCATGGAGAATTAACAGACAGGGAAAGAAAGGGTTTTTTTAATTCCGATATTTCTGTTCCATTGACTTGAATGGGACTTCCGGGATCGGAATCGGCGATACCCGATACTTTTTTAGATCGGCCGATCCATTCCGATACGATATTTTTCAGTATCGGGTGGTATCGCTCAACACTAGCTACAGGACAATAGGAAGCCATAATGATCATGCCACATGTATGCAACATACAAATCAAGAAGTGCTTATATTCAGCGCAAAATAAAATGGAGCACTTTATTTTTGAATATTTAAAGCAATACATAAAAGAGAAAACATTAATGACAAAAAGGTGCCTCAAACCAACAAACACACGGAGGGCAGTTGCAGCAAATTACTAGTAGTTGTAAAACAAATGACTATATATAAATCCTAATTGTTCCCGTGTTCAGCCGTCGTGCATAAAGAGAGATCTTAAATATATATAAGCGGGTAAACATGCCGTACTATAATATCCTGATATCTGCATGGAAGCCAACTATTGCCAGACACCAATGGAATCAGGTGAGGGTGAACAATCGCACCCCTCACGTGAGTAAATAATGTGGCCAGAGTGCCTGGACAGCAGTGTGTCCCCAATCACCAATCCTTGAGGCCTGGAAATGATAAACTCTGCAGACACAGTGTTTCCTGGTGTGGTATGAGATATAACTAATGTATAAGGTACGCCGCCTATGCAGGGAGACACTGCTGTGGGAAAGATCCCATCAGAGGATAACTACTCATAGAGGTGACATCTCAAAATGACAGCAAGGCAATGTAGAAATAATCGGGAGTGCACTGGTATATATATATATATATATATATATATAAAGACTGGTAAAGCTAGGAGATGTACATATTACCTGTATGGGTCAAAGCTGACACATGGGTAATGGCTGCATGCTGCCTCCCGTAACCCCGATGCACGTTTCGCTAGTGCTTCTTCCTGGGGGCATGCCTGAGTGGGAAGCAATATCGCTATAAAAGCAACCTCCAGCCAATGGAGACAGTTGAGGTGCTCTATCGGGGACCCGCCCACTGACATACAACACATGTCCATTTCATTGTGTGCACATTCTAAACTGTCAGGGTCGCTGTTTAGACAAACCGCCCACATGATTTCACCACTGGAATATAGTAGTGAACACAGGGTAACCGCACATTCTACCTATAAGGGTAACCCGCTGTCAGTGTGCCGTATGTGGTGATCACATGATCCCACGACGAGGGACGTTATCCGATTAAGGATAATTTGAACGTTTTGGGCTAGTTTGCGCTTCTACTGGTCAATGTTACTATGTGAAAACACCTCATTCCCTTTACACCAGCGTGAGGCAAATACAATAACACTGATTAAACATCACACGTGTGCACAAAGAAAAACATGTCACACAAAACAGATCTAACTTGTCATGTAAGCCTAGAGGACCCTGTGCTTCAGTGTCTAAAATCCATTTGGCTTCTCTTCGCAGAAGCAATTTATTGCTATAGCCTCCTCTTAGTGGATTTTCTACATGCTCAATATTTGCAAATTTTAGCCCATTAGGATCTGCATTGTGGCAATCAAGTATGTGTTTGATGAATCTCACTGACCCTTTCATTGTAGTGATAGAATGGAAATGTTCCCTGAAGCGTGTGCATAGTGGCCTAATTCCGATATAGTAGAAGTGACAAGGGCATAAAATTGCATATACCACGTGATTCGTACGAGACGTGATGAAATCTTTTATTATATGCGTAATTTTACCTAATTTTAAAACCTTCCCTGTAATCTGCAGCCGACAGTATGAACAATGTCCACAGCAAAAATTACTGTGAGAATCATGTGGGAATAGTGGATGAGGGCAGGTATATCTCGCCCAGATGCCTTTCCTATGTGGCCTAGTCTGGTCAGTATCGCACCTGCTTGCTAATGAATAATGGGAGGTGGATATAAAAGGATGCCAGGTGGTTGTGTGAGTGTCTCAGCCTGGGAACACAGAGAGCCTGTCTGTGTGAGAGACACACGTGAGTGGAAGCAGTGCCCACTGCAACTGTGGTTTGGCTGGACGGGAGAAGCCCGCCAGTTGGTAGTTAGGTTGTCCATTGTTTAGTTAGTGCCGGACAGGCAAGGATTTGTTTTATGTTTTATTTCCTTTTGCATTGCTTTCACCGTTAATAAACCTGACCCAGTGTCAGTTATACCCGAATCCAGCTCTGCGCCTGAGTTTAATGCTGAACGCACGTGACCTTTGACCCCAGCAAAGGCGATCCCGGAGTGTTTTATCACATTGTGGTGGAGAACGCGGGCATCACGTTGCAAGCATGAGCATGGAGGACGTGGTGAAAGCGCTGGTACAGTCCACCGCCGTCCAGCAAGAAGCTAATTGGGTGATGATGGCCCAGCTGAAGGAGTTGGTGGACATGACAGTTACCGATCGTTCGCTTCTCCAGCAGGTGGCGCAGCGCTTGGCAAGCTTACCTGAGCTTAACCTGGAAGCCGAGTCGAGAGTGATTCACGTGAGTCGGTACTGGCAGAAAATGACGACCGAAGATGACGTCGAGGCATACCTGACCACGTTTGAACGGACGGCGGTGCGAGAAAAATGGCCGAAGGCAAGATGGGCCGGCCTGATTGCCCCGTTTCTTTCCGGTGAGGCCCAAAAGGCTTATTATGACTTAGAGCCTGAAGCTGCGCAGGACTTTGACAAACTGAAAGCCGAGATCTTGGCCCGGCTGGGAGTGACGACCGCTGTCCGTGCACAGAGAGTGCATCAATGGACTTATCAGCCGGATAAACCACCGCGGTCACAGATGTTCGACCTGATCCACGTGACGAAGAAGTGGCTACAACCCGAGGTGTTGACAGCGCCAGAGATAATCCAGAGAGTCGTCATGGATAAGTACCTGAGAGCTCTACCGCCAGCCCTGAGGAAGTGGATAAGCCATGGAAATCCTACAACGGCAAATCAACTGGTGGATCTGGTTGAATGTTACTCCGTGGCGGAAGGACTCCGAGACGACGCTACCCCACCTCGTTCTTCATCATCTCCACGTGGAACCGGTAAGACTGTTCCAGGGAGTAGGGGAGATGGAAAAATCCCTAAGACAGTGGGGGAGGAAAACGGGACTGCCCGCACTGCGAGGCCGAGAGTAACGAACTATGGTCTAAGCAAGGGGCCCGTTAGGTGTTTCCGCTGCCAAGAGATGGGACATATTGCTGCAAACTGTCCGGTCACTACTGAACCCATGCAGTGCGATGTCACAGACTCTAAAAACCGCATGTCTATGGTTGCACGGGTGGTGAGTGTGAATGCCGGTCAAAAGGATGTGGAAAAACACTTGTGTGATTTAACTGTTGATGGCAAAAATGTGGTGGCATTGTTAGACTCGGGAAGTGTGGTGACTCTGGTGAAGGCCAGTCTGGTGTCAGCCCCGACTGGACCATCAGACAAATTTTCTGTAACATGTGTGCATGGAGACACCTGTTCGTACCTCACCACGGTCATATGCATTACTACTTCCTATGGGTCTGTGCAACATAAAGTGGGACTCGTCCCGGCGTTATTGCATGATGTTATCCTGGGCCGGGATTTTCCCCACTTCTGGCAATTGTGGGAGAATCAGTTGATACCCCAGGGTAATAGTGTACATGATTCTTCTCCCAGGGCGCATGTGGGTCCCGAACCCCTGGAAGAGGTCTCCCCGGAAGACTCTGGGGAAGAGTCTGCGGGAAATGACCTGCCGTTCCCGTTTTCAGTCATGGCGGGTGATACGGAGGAGACCGGGGAAGAGGAGGAGGCCGACAGCCGTCCACCTCCCCGTTTGCCGGATTTAGAAGTTTAGAAAGATGACTTCCAAAGCGAGCAAATAAAGGATCCTACCCTTTCTCAGGCTAGGACAAATGTAAAAGTGATAAATGGGGTACCCGTAGAACCTGGCTCTAGGCTGGCATATCCTTACATGGTTCTGGAGAATGATTTACTCTATCAGATAGAGAAAAAGGGGGAAGATACGGTGCAACTATTAGTCGTGCCAAAACCCTACCGGCGGCAGGTGCTGGACCTGGCCCACGGACATGTGATGGGAGGTCACCTGGGAGTCCAGAAAACCACCGAAAGGATATTACACTGTTTTGTTTGGCCAGGCATGCATCACGATATTCGTGTATATTGTGAGTCTTGTCCTGACTGCCAAGCCTCTGCACCTAAGCCCCGGTTCTGTAGCCCTTTGGTACCCCTACCTATTATTGAGGTCCCGTTTGAGAGGATTGGGATGGATTTAGTTGGGCCCCTTCCACGGTCTGCACGTGGACACCAACATATCACACGTAACACGGCCACCAAGACGATTGCCAAGGAACTGGTGCATGTGTTTAGTCGGGTCGGTATACCAAAACAGATACTCACCGACCAGGGGACCCCCTTTATGTCCAGGATAATGAAGGAGCTCTGCCGATTGTTACAAATCGAACCGTTACGCACATCCGTGTATCACCCTCAAACAGACGGGTTGGTTGAACGGTTCAATAAAACTCTGAAGCAGATGCTGAGAAAGGTGATAGACAAGGATGGGAAGAACTGGGACTATTTACTTCCGTATTTGCTTTTTTCCATCAGGGAAGTACCCCAGTCTTCCATGGGATTCTCGCCTTTCGATTTATTGTACGCCCGACGTCCTCGCGGACTGTTAGACGTTGCAAAAGAAACCTGGGAGGGTCAGGTCACTCCATTTAAAACAGTGATAGATCACGTCACACAAATGCAGGACCGTATTGCGGCTGTGATGCCTATCGTCAAAGAACACATGATACAGGCTCAAGGAGCCCAAAAAAGAATCTATGATAGGGGCGCCAAGATCCGTACGTTTGCACCCGGAGATAGGGTGTTGATCCTGGTCCCCACGGTGGACAGTAAGTTCCTGGCAAAGTGGCAGGGCCCCTTTGAGATCAAGGAAAGAGTTGGTGAAGTAAACTACAAAGTATACCAGGCAGGTAAACGGAAACCTGAACAGATTTATCATGTAAATCTGATAAAGCCCTGAAAGGATCGGTCTGCCTTGTCAGCGGAGCTGGCCCGTCCTGTCTGCCCGCATACCATGCCGGAGGTACGGGTTGCAGAGACTCTCTCGGAGCGGCAAAAGACTGAGGTCAGGCAGTTTCTACTTCACAACCAAAAGTTTTTCTCAGAAAAACCCGGGCAGACTATGCTAATGAAACATGACATCGTAACGGAACCTGGTGTCACAGTTCACGTAAAGCCCTACCGAATCCCGGAAGTGCGCGGTGAAGCCGTTTCCCGAGAAGTGAAGGCAATGTTAGAGTTAGGAGTCATGGAGGAATCGCACAGTGCGTGGTCCTGCCCGATTAGGCCAATTCCTAAACCGGACGGCACCATCCGGTTCTGCAATGACTTCAGGAAACTGAATGCGGTCTCAAAATTTGATGCCTATCCTATGCCCCGGGTCGACGAGTTAATAGATCGGTTAGGAAAAGCACGGTATATTACGACCCTAGATCTAACAAAGGGGTATTGGCAGGTCCCTCTGGCTGAGACTGCCAGAAAAAAGACGACATTTGCCACGCCGGAAGGTTTATTTCAGTATGTGTATATGCCATTTGGACTGCACGGGGCACCGGCGACCTTCCAGAGACTGATGGATCGAGTCCTGAGGCCACATAGGCGGTACGCTTTGGCCTATTTGGATGACATTGTCATTTACAGCTTGGACTGGGAGACTCATCTCCAGAAAGTACAAGCTGTGATTGACGACCTGTGGGAGGCAGGTCTAACCGCAAACCCCAAGAAATGTCACATCGGGCTAGAAGAAGCCCGGTATTTGGGGTATGTAATTGGGAGGGGTGTTGTTAAACCCCAGGTTGATAAGATTCAGGCGGTTCAGGACTGGCCACAACCTGTCAACAAGAAGCAGGTGCAAGACCTCCCTGGGGATCGCCGGCTATTATCGTCGGTTCATACCCAATTTTGCAGCCATCGCTACCCCCCTGACGGATCTTACAAAAGGGAAAGACTCCGTCATGATTAAATGGAGTTTAGCGGCTGAAGAAGCCTTCCATAGCCTAAAACGGGCACTTTGCTCTCAGCCCGTACTGGTGACTCCGGACTTCCGCAGCGAGTTTGTGGTACAAACGGATGCCTCTGATACCGGTATCGGGGCCGTACTCTCACAAGTGAGGGACGGAGTGGAACACCCAGTCCTCTATCTCAGCAGGAAGCTGAATAAACACGAGCAAAGGTATGCAGTCGTAGAAAAAGAGTGCCTCGCCATTAAGTGGGCTCTAGAGGCCCTCAAATATTACCTGGTGGGCCGAAAGTTCAGGCTGATCACTGACCATGCCCCTCTCAAGTGGATGCACTTGAACAAGGAACGGAATAGCCGGGTGACCCGGTGGTTCCTTGCCCTGCAGGCCTACACTTTTACGGTGGAGCACCGCCCGGGGGTACAGGTGGGGAATGCAGATGCCCTGTCCCGAGTGCACTGTTTGGCGGGTGTCATTGCTTGACCAGAGTGGTCTGAGCAGAAGGGGGGGGATATGTGAGAATCATGTGGGAATAGTGGATGAGGGCAGGTATATCTCACCCAGATTCCTTTCCTTTGTGGCCTAGTCTGGTCAGTATCGCACCTGCTTACTAATGAATAATAGGAGGTGGATATAAAAGGATGCCAGGTGGGTGTGTGAGTGTCTCAGCCTGGGAACACAGAGAGCCTGTCTGTGTGAAAGACACACGTGAGTGAAAGCAGTGCCCACTGCAACTGTGGTTTGGCTGGACGGGAGAAGCCCGCCAGTTGGTAGTTAGGTTGTCCATTGTTTAGTTAGTGCCGGACAGGCAAGGATTTGTTTTATGTTTTATTTCCTTTTGCATTGCTTTCACCGTTAATAAACCTGACCCAGGGTCAGTTATACACGAATCCCAGCTCTGTGCCTGAGTTTCATGCGGAAGGAACGTGACCTTTGACCCCAGCAAAGGCGATCCCGGAGTGTTTTATCACATTACCTATTGGTTTACTATCTGTTCGCCATGTAGATGTTTCTATATCAGCTGTAAATCTTTTTCTCACTAGTAGGTCGCCAATATTTTGGTTTCTTCTATAAGTAACTCGCGGTTTATTCTGAGCTACAGTACTAAGGTCTCGGTCACTTTCCAATAAATGACAGTTTTTTCTGATTCTTTATCAAACTCATATTTGGGTTATTTCTAAAAATAAATCTCTGTTTTCTTTTAATCCTATCAGTTCTTGGCTTTTTTATTAATTCTGCGTGCGTTTTTTCTTTAGCTCTATTATGTGCCTCTTTCAGTAATGTTGAAGGGTAACCCCGAGCTCTAAAGTTTTTTGTGAGCTCTATTGCTTGAGTTTCACAACCTGCATCACTGCTGTTGATTCGTCTTAGGCCGGGGTCACACTTGTGAGTGTGACGCATGAAACTCGCCCGAGTCTGTGGCATCAATACCCGGCACTGCCGCCGGCACTCAGGACCGGAGTGTGGGCGGCATAGAAATACCTGCCGGGGTGTGCACTATTATAATGTAGGAGCATGTTAGAAGCTGTTGGGTTTTTACACTTTAGTAATGATATTATCATTGCTGTGTCACTGGCGCACCCATTGCTGTCCCCGTTACCTGCACATACCAATTATTGTCAGAGGTGAAGGCGTTATGAGATAATACAACATCTCGTCCTTCTGTCATGAATGTTATATTTAGTTCTGCATCCTGTGGTTATTCCGAAATATTCTCAATAGAATCTATCCCCAATGATTGTGGGATCCTCGGATATAAACTTTCAGCATCTATCCATTCAGTTTACAAGCTTTTTTCCGCTGCAAATCTGAAAGAATTTTTATAAAATCATTAGTGTCTTTTATATGTGCTGGTATTAATATTAATAAAGGTTTTAGTCTCCAATCTAGGAACTTGGAAAGCGGCTCAGTAATAGATCCCACCCCTGAGACGATGGGTGATATATTTGTTGTATGGGCAGGAACAGAAACAGAGTTTAATGACTTTGTTATTTAAATAATTACAACAAAATTAGCATGAAATTTACAGCAAAATTTGGGCCTAATACAGTGCCTTGCGAAAGTATTCGGCCCCCTGGAACTTTTCAACCTTTCCTACATATCATGCTTCAAACATAAAGATACCAAATGTAAATTTTGGTGAAGAATCAACAACAAGTGGGACACAATTGTGAAGCTGAATGAAATTTATTGCTTACTTTAAATTCTTGGGTAAATTCAAAAACTGAAAAGTGGGACGTGCAATATTATTCAGCCCTTTGAACTTAATACTTTGTTGCGCCTCCTTTTGCTGCGATTACAGCTGCAGTCTCTTGGGGTATGTCTCTATCAGTTTTGTACATCGAGAGACTGAAATTCTCGCCCATTCTTCCTTGACAAACAGCTCGAGCTCAGTGAGGTTGGATGGAGATCGTTTGTGAACAGCAGTTTTCAGCTCTTTCCACAGATTCTCGATTGGATTCAGGTCTGGACTGTGACTCGGCCATTCTAACACCTGGAGACGTTTATTTTGAACCATTCCATTCTAGATTTTGCTTTATGTTTGGGATCATTATCTTGTTGTAAGACAAATCTTTGTCCCAGTCTCAGGTCTTTTGCAGACTCCAACAGGTTTTCTTCAAGAATGGTCTTGTATTTGGCTCCATCCATCTTCCCATCAATTTTAACCATCTTCCCTGTCCCTGCTGAAGAAAAGCAGGCCCAAACCATGATGCTGCTGCCACCACCATGTTTGACAGTGGAGATGGTGTATTCAGGGTGATGAGCTGTGTTGCCTTTACGCCAAACCTATCGTTTGGCATTGTTGACAAAAAGTTCGATTTTAGTTTCATCTGACCAGAGCACCTTCTTCCACATGTTTGGTGTGTCTCCCAGGTAGCTTGTTGCAAACTTTAAGCGATACTTTTTAAGGACATCTTTGAGAAATGGCTTTCTTCTTGCCACTCTTCCATAAAGACCAGATTTGTGCAGTGTACGACTGATTGTTGTCCTATGGACAGACTGACCCACCTCAGCTGTAGTTCTCTGCAGTTCAGCCAGAGTGATCATGGGCCTCTTGGCTGCATCTCTGATCAGTCTTCTCCTTGTTTGAGATGAAAGTTTAGAGGGACGGCCGGGTCTTGGTAAATTTGCAGTGGTATGATACTCCTTTCATTTCAATACGATCACCTGCACAGTGCTCCTTGGGATGTTTAAATTTTGGAAATCATTTTGTATCCAAATCCGGCTTTAAACTTCTCCACAACAGTATCACGGACCTGCCTGCTTTGTTCCTTGGTCTTCATGATGCTCTCTGTGCTTCAAACAGAACCTTGAGACTATCACAGAGCAGGTGCATTTATACGGAGACTTGATTACACACAGGTGGATTATATTTATCATCATTAGTCATTTAGGACAACATTGGATCATTCAGAGATCCACAATGAACTTCTGGAGTGAGTTTGCTGCACTGAATGTAAAGGGGCCATATAATAATATTGCACGCCCCACTTTTCAGTTTTTGAATTTCCATCAAAATTTAAAATAACCACTAAATTTCGTTCAATTTCACAATTGTGTTCCACTTGTTGTTGATTCTTCACCAAAAATTTACATTTGGTATCTTTATGTTTGAAGCATGATATGTGGGAAAAGGTTGAAAAGTTCCAGGGAGCCAAATAATTTCGAAAGGCACTGTAGTCTAGAGTTTTTAGATGTGCAAATAAGTATAATAAATGATGATATTACTGCTAAAGTTTTTAAAAAATCAATAGCTTCTCACATGCTCCTACATTATAATTGTCATGCTCCAGACCAGGGTTGGAGCCCTGTTTTCCCCTTCTCGCGGTCTGACCATAAAGGGGTTACCTTTCCTAGCCTTAGTCTGAATTCAGATTTGCTATTTATAGCTGCTTCCTGCAATGTCGGTTAGGGTGTGTACACACGCGGCGGATTCTGCTGCGGATCCACAGCGGTTTTGGCCCTGCAGGTCCGCAGCAGTTTCTGCTGTGTTGTACAGTACCCTTTTAGCCTATGGTAAATGAAATCCGCAGTGCACACAAGCGGAATTTTCCGCGCAGATTTGCTGCGGTTTCAAAACCTCAGCATGTCAATTCTTTGTGTGGATTCCGCAGCGGTTTACCACCTGCTCTATGACAGGTGGCAAGCCGCAAGGGAAATCCGCAGAAAAACTGCAGATAAACTGGTCTTTTGACCTGCGGATTTACCTGCAGTTTTTCTCTAATCCGCATGGAAAATTCTGCAGAGCAATCCACAAAGTGTGCACACAGCCTTATAGTTCCTGCCTAGGGCTGCTGTAGCTCACTGTGATTGCTCTGATTGGTCCTGCTACGTTTGCTATCTGATCCTGTGTCTCTGTTTTCCCGTATTCCCGTTCTGATCCAGTGTTTCCCTTTAGTGTGCTGACTCCCTGGGTTTGTCTTGGCTTGCATCCTGACCTGCTTCTGTCTTTTGTCGTTGTCTTATCCACTTCCGACCATTGCTGATTCGCTGGCTTGTCTGTTGTGAGTTCATTTTCCCCTTCACCATTGAGGTCTGATGAACTCCATCTTCTGGTGATGGAAGGTAGTGAGGCTGGTTACCAAGCACCTGGGCAGGATGATGATGACTGGGTGACGGAAATTACTGACTGGATATAAGGCAGCCGACGCCCTTCTGCCTTGCTGGTGATCTCTCTGAGGGATTCTAGGAGACCAGTCTGATTCCTGCTCCGCAAAAGCTAAGTTTTCTGTTCTACTTTTTGAATTTGTGTTTTGGTTTTGTTTTGCATTGTTTTCCTTGATTTCTGCCATTCCCTGCTGGGGTGAGCTGAATTCCTTTTTGCTCTGTCTTCAGAAAATACCTGAGTACTGATATAGTCTTTTTGAAGCCTAGCGTCTTCAGGGCTTTTTTCCCTATCAGCTGTTGGCTCTTGTTTTGATAGGGTTTTGGCGGATTACAGACAGCAGCTTTTCTATCCTGTCCTATCTAGTTAGCTTGGGCCCCATCATTTGCTCAGCCTATCTTTCTATCTGTGTGAGTGTTTTTTCATCTTGCTTCACCGTCATTATATGTTGGGGGCTGCCTATTGCTTTGGGGTCTGCTCTGGGGCAGTTTAGATTTCCCTTTCTGTCTTTAGGCTATGTAGTTCTCCGGCTGTGATCGAGGGGTCTAGGGCACTGTAGGAACCCCCCACGGCTACTGCTAGGTGTTGTTGATAGGTTCAGGGGTCTGTAATCCGATAGCTGCCAACTTCTCTGGTTTTCTGGACTTACAGTAGCTAGCATTTCTGTTTTTACCTCCTACGGTGACTCGTTCATAACAGAATCACCAGCCATACCGCAGATCCTAGGGTACTCAATAGCAGGAAAGAATTGTAAAAAAAAAAAAAAAAAAAGTGTGTATATTTGTTCCTCTATATCTCTGAGGCCGTAGGGGGAATTTTTTTTCTCTCAATGGAGATAAAACAATTGTCTGATCGTGTGGAGCAGCTCGCTGCGGAAGTGCGGGGAATTTCCGCCTACCTTGCTCATTCACATGCTGCTGAACCAAAGATCCCTACTCCGATGTGTTTTTTGGGGATCGGTCTAAATTTTTGAATTTCAAAAATAATTGTAAATTATTTTTTGCCTTGAAGCCTAACTCATCAGGGAGCTCCGCGCAGGAGGTTAAAATTGTCATCTCTTTGCTGCGTGGCGATCCCCAGGATTGGGCGTTTTCTTTGAAACCAGATGATCCTATTCTGACTAATGTGAACGCATTTTTTCAAGCCTTGGGGTTGTTGTATGATGAACCTAATGCTATTGATCAGGCTGAAAAGACCCTGTTGGCATTGAGCCAGGGTCGAGATTCTGCAGAATTGTACTGTCAAAATTTCCGAAAGTGGGCGGTCCTTACTACCTGGAATGATAATGCCTTGGCAGCTCTCTTTCGGAAGGGTTTGTCAGAAGTCGTAAAAGATACTATGGTGGGATTTCCTGTTCCCTCTGGTCTTGACGATTCTATGTCATTAGCCATTCAGGTTGATCGGCGTTTACGTGAACGCAGGACTGCACGAGAGGTGTTGCCACCTGTTGAACAAATGTCTGAACCTATGCAATGTGATAGAGTTTTGTCCAGGGAGCAACGTCAGGAGTTCAGAAGGCGTAATAAGCTGTGTTTTTTTTTGTGGCGATGCCTCGCATATTATTTCTGTCTGTCCTAAACGAGAGAAACGTTTTGCACACACGTTTTCTGTGGGTGGTGTTCAACCTAAGTTTCTTCTGGCAATTACTCTGATCTGCTCCCTGTCCACATTTTCCGCCAAGGCTTTTGTGGATTCGGGAGCAGCCGTGAACCTAATGGACATGGAGTTTGCTTAACGTTGTGGATTTCCTATGACACCTCTGCGGACGCCTATCCCTTTGAGGGGGATTGATGCTACTCCTTTGGCGAAAAATAAACCTCAGTTTTGGACCCAGGTGGTAATGCGGGTCGCCCCAGACCATCAAGAAAATTGCAGATTTTTGGTGTTGCATAATTTGCATGATACCATTGTTCTGGGGTTTCCCTGGTTGCAAATTCATAATCCAGTTTTGGATTGGAAATCTGTGTCTGTGGTGAGTTGGGGTTGTCGGTGTGCCCTTAATGAGGCTCCGGTTTTTTCCACCTCTCCTCAGTCGCATGATGTTCCTGACTAGAGTTGAGCGAAACGGGTCGAAAAATTTCAAAAGTCGCCGACTTTTGGCAAAGTCGGGTTTCATGAAACGAAACCCGACCCTAGGATGAGGTCGGCCACGAGGTCGGCGACTTACGCGCCAAAGTCGTGTTTCAAAAGTTTGTTTTGCGCTCTTTTTCAGCCAATCAGGATCCACGGACACTGTGGGCAACGTGATGACATAGACAGGGGTCACCACCATCTTTCAGAAGGGCATGCAAGTGATTGGCTTGCTTTGGTGGGCGTCACAGGGGGTATAAAAGGGCGTGCACGCCCACCGCCATCTTACTCTGCCGATCTTAGCATAGGGAGAGGTTGCTGATTCTGTAGGGAGAGCGTTAGGCAGGGAAGAAGAAAAAAAAACTGCTTCTGCTGCTAGCGATTTTGCCTGTACAACACACCAGTCACTGTGTGTGCAGTGCAAGGGGAGGCTATATTGTGGTGGATCAGCGGTGTTGGTTGTTAGGCTGCCTTCTAAGGCTTCCTGACAGCTGCATTGCTGTTTACCCACTGCTCTGCAAACTGCTTTTTTAAAAGCAATCCCAATTTTTTTTTTTGTCCTGCTGAGGTACTGAGCGTGCATTTTTTCACACCATACAGCGTCAGTGGGCCTCACACAATCCAAAAGTGTCCAGTGTCCACTAGTGTCTGCAGAAATTCAAAATCTCCCTTATCCTGTAGTCACTTTTTTCACACCTGTGCCATCGAGCCTGTGACATAGCGCTCTGATATTCAGTGGGCCTCACACAATCCAAAAGTCTCCAGTGTCCACTAGTGTCTGCAGAAATTCAAAATCTCCCTTATCCTGTAGTCACTTTTTTCACACCTGTGCCATCAAGCCTGTGACATAGCGCTCTGATATTTAGTGGGCCTCACACAATCCAAAAGTGTCCAGTGTCCACTAGTGTCTGCAGAAATTCAAAATCTCCCTTATCCTGTAGTCACTTTTTTCACACCTGTGCCATCGAGCCTGTGACATAGCGCTCTGATATTCAGTGGGCCTCACACAATCCAAAAGTGTCCAGTGTCCACTAGTGTCTGCAGAAATTCAAAACCTCCCTTATCCTGTAGTCACTTTTTCACACCTGTGCCATCGAGCCTGTGACATAGCGCTCTGATATTCAGTGGGCCTCACACAATCCAAAAGTGTCCAGTGTCCACAAGTGTCTGCAGAAATTCAAAATCTCCCCTGTCCTATAGACACCTTGTACCTTGTTTTACATTACTATATAGTTTGTTGGATTTTGTCTACATTTCTACCAAAAATGAGGAAGGCTGGTGGAAGAGGCCGTGGAATTGGGCGGGGGTTGGCAGCTGGTAATGATGGTGTTGGTGGTGGATCTGATGGTAGTGGCAAAAGCAAAATAGGACCGAATGCAGGAGGTGTTGAGCCTGCGTCATCGTCTGGCTCCACAAGGCCTCGAAGGCTTAGTTTTCTAGGAGTTGGCAAACCGCTTTTAAAGCCAGAGCTTCAGGAAAAAGTTTTGTCTTACATTGCTGACTCAGCCTCCAGCTCTATCGCCTCCTCTTCTGAAGTTGTAAAAAATAAAAGCACTGAGTCGTCATTGGAGGCTCATGTTCATGAACCACACCTTTCCTTGTGTCCTTCACCCCAACCAAGATTGAAGGATGACGCAGGCCATACTACTGATTACTCCATGGAGCTGTTTTCACATACCATGCCTGGATTATCAAGTGAAATGGTGAATTACCCAGGCCAAGATGGATCTGACATGGAGTGCACTGATGCACAGCCGCTGATAGATGATTCTGCTGGTACATTCACTCAGAGCACTACATTGTCCTCGCAGTGTACAGAGCCAGATTCTGACCCTGATGAGACTCAGGTGCCCCTTCCCGCACACTATACCACCATACACGGTGACACAGAGGAAGGTGCACATGACATTGAAGAGGAGGTGATGGATGACCCAGTTGTTGACCCAGATTGGCATCCATTGGGGGAAGAGGGTGCTGCTTCCAATAGCTCAGATGAGGAGGAACATCCACAGCAGACATCGACATCGCAACAGCTGTTATCTGGCAGGCCCGGAGCACTCCAAAGACAGGTTCCAAAAATCAAAAGAGTTGCTGGACAGCTTGTCCAGACGGTCAAAAGATCACAGCGTGCTAGGCCGCAAGATGTCTGCCAAAATAGGAAGAGTGCAGTGTGGCACTTTTTTGAACAAAATCCTCATGATCAGGCCAAGGTTATCTGTAAGAAGTGCGCAAAGACCTTTAGCCGAGGGAAAAATCTGAAAAATTTGAATACCAGTTGCATGCTTAGACATTTAACCAGCATGCACTTGCAAGCGTGGACACAACACCAAACCTCAAGTGCCACATGTGCAACTGATCACAAAGAAGGTAGTCAACAACGCTACATTGTTTCCCCCACTGTAAGCCCACCGGTTGGCACAGCAGCAAATGTTGAGGTGTTGTTGCAAGACCACAGCAGTCAGGGAATCCCACTGTTATATCAACGAAATACTGAATCTAGGCCATCAGAAAGAACACCAACTCCATCACCATCATCAACCCTCTCTCAGTCCGCCCTGTCCACCGCTACTTCCACCATATGCAGCTCTCAAGTCCAGCTCACCCTCCCAGACACTATGAGTAGGTCAAGAAAGTACTCAGTCTCTCATCCGCGTACACTGGGTTTGAACGCCCACATTGCCAAACTAATCTCGTTTGAGATGATGCCCTATCGGTTGGTGGAAAGTGCAGCTTTCCGCGAACTCATGGCCTATGCAGTACCACGCTATGACCTACCCAGTCGCCACTTCTTCTCTCGCAAAGCCATCCCAGCCCTCCACCATCATGTAAAAGACCGCATTGTCCATGCACTTAAGCAGTCAGTGAGTGGAAAGGTGCACCTCACAACTGATGCATGGTCCAGTCGGCATGGCCAGGGCCGTTACGTGTCCATCACTGCGCACTGGGTTAATGTGCTGGATGCAGGGTCCACAGGGGACAGCAGTGGTGGGACAGTGCTGCCTAGCCCACGGTATAGGAAACAGTTGGCTGTAGGCGTTCGACCCTCCTCCTCCTCCTCCTCCAGAAGCGAAAGCTCGTCCACAGAGCGCACTCGTACGAGCACTCCATCTGCAGCTGCCACTGTTGCACACGATGTGTCCCCCTATCGAGCAGCTAGTGGAAAGCGTCAGCAGGCTGTGTTGCAGATGATGTGTTTGGGCGACAGACACACCGCCGAGGTGCTGGCCGAGTACTTGCAGCGACAAACTGAGTCATGGCTGGGCAGTGTACATCTTGAGGCAGGCAAGGTAGTTAGTGATAACGGCCGTAATTTTGTGGCAGCCATAGCCCTTTCAAAACTCAGCCACATACCTTGCTTGGCTCACACCTTGAACCTGGTGGTGCAGTGCTTCCTAAAAAATTATCCGGAGTTAACAGCCCTGCTCCAGAAGGTGCGAAGACTGTGCGCGCACATCCGCCGGTCGCCTGTACACTCCGTTCGTATGCAGAAGCTGCAGCGATTGCTCCACCTTCCCAACCACCGCCTCATTATCGACATTGCAACAAGGTGGAACTCCACCCTGCACATGGTGGAGCGGTTGTGCGAGCAGAGGCAGGCCATAATGCATTTGTGGGAGGATACACGGCCAGGCACTTTGAGAGCAGACATGGAGTTGACAGGTGTGCAGTGGTCGAAGCTGAAAGACCTCTGTAAAGTCCTTCAGTGTTTTGAGGAATGCACACGGCTGGTAAGCGCAGACGACGCCATCCTAAGCATGAGCATCCCACTTATGCGTCTGCTCATGCAAACTTTGACGCACCTTAAGGAGCAGGCGTCTGCAGCCAATGTTGATGAGGAGGAAGAGGAGGAGGGAATCCTTGATGACATTCAGCCATTGTCTGCTCAGGGACCTCTCCTGGACGAGGTGGAGGAAGAAGAGGAGGAGGATGATGATGGGGATGATTACTTAGGGGAGGAGGATGCATCTCGTGGGGCAAGTGAAAATGTTGGCGTGGCAAGGTCTGGTACAGGGTTTGTGCGTGACTGGAGGGATGTGGATTTGCCAGAAAGTGCTCCTCCACCCAGCACTCGCAGCGCATCATTGACACCGGGAACATTGGCCCACATGTCAGATTATGCCTCCTAAAAAGGGACCCCCGCATTGCCAAAATGATGAACGATGACGACTACTGGTTGGCCAGCATCCTGGATCCACGCTATAAAGGCAAATTACAAAACATCATGCCACAGGAGAACCTTGACCTAATATTGGCTAATAAACAAGCAACTCTGGTAAATCGGTTGCTTGAGGCATTCCCAGCACACAGCAGCGGTGATGGTTCTCACACGAGCCGTACGGGCCGGGGGCAGCTTGGCAGAGGTGTTCGTGGTGCACACAGCAGAAGTGGCGTTGGAGACAGGGGTTTCATGACAATGTTGTGGACTGATTTTTCACGGACCGCTCACACAACTGGTAATACTGCATCGATGGAAAGTGACAGGAGACAGCAGTTGTCAACTATGGTTACAAACTACTTTTCCTCCCATATCGATGTTCTCCCACACAGGTCATTCCCCTTTGACTATTGGGCCGCTAAACTGGACACCTGGCCTGAATTGGCACAATATGCCTTACAGGAACTCGCTTGCCCAGCTGCAAGTGTGCTATCGGAAAGAGTCTTCAGTGCAGCTGGATCAATCCTGACAGAAAAAAGGACCCGTCTGTCAACCCAAAATGTGGATGATCTAACCTTCATTAAAATGAACCATGCATGGGTTTCCAAGGATTTTGTCCCACCTTCCCCTGATGACACATAGGGTGACAGAAAATGGCTTGCTTTGGTCCACCTCTTCCTGGGACTTGACCTATTTCGCCTTTTGCATCAGCTGAATGTCCAACATCAACATATGCCACTTTCTAAAACTCCCTAACTGTGCTGCCTCCCCCCCCATGGCCGGGGTCACCACCTAGCGCACGACACCGTGCGAGTGCCGTTGCCCTGGACAGGTGGGTAGGCCGACTCTTGGGTGCGGGCACTGGCACAGGGTCCCTCATAGTGCAATCAAGTGTCTCTGACGGTGGTGGTGCACACCCGCCGTCAGACACACCGCCGTACTATGAGGGGCCCAGTGCCAGTACCGACGCCAACGAGTGGGCCCCCCTTGCTTGGGCAGGGCCCCAGCATTTGCAATCTTTACCTCTCCCTGCTCCTCCGCTGTGTAGTCTGGGCCATCAAGTCCATACTGTGCCTGACACCGTCTGAGCCTGCCTCCTGATGTATAGACATATATTTTGAATGTGTACGCTATCCATACATGTTATCCGGGGATACGGTACCCTTTCTCACCTTTGTGCAATCACGTGCAAGCCATACTGGGCCTAACACCGTCTGAGCCTGCCTCCTGATGTATAGACATATATTTTGAATGTGTACGCTATCCATACATGTTATCCGGGGATACGGTACCCTTTCTCACCTTTGTGCAATCACGTGTAATCCATACTGGGCCTTACAGCGTCTGAGCCTGCCTCCTGATGTATAGACATATCTTTTGAATGTGTACGATATCCATACATGTTATCTGGGGATACGGTACCCTTTCTCACCTTTGTGCAATCACGTGCAATCCATACTGGGCCTAACACCGTCTGAGCCTGCCTCCTGATGTATAGACATATCTTTTGAATGTGTACGCTATCCATACATGTTATCCGGGGATACGGTACCCTTTCTCACCTTTGTGCAATCACGTGCAAGCCATACTGGGCCTAACACCGTCTGAGCCTGCCTCCTGATGTATAGACATATCTTTTGAATGTGTACGCTATCCATACATGTTATCCGGGGATACGGTACCCTTTCTCACCTTTGTGCAATCACGTGTAATCCATACTGGGCGTGAGAACGGCTGGCGAGCTGTTAAGCAAGCTACAGCACCTGTGGTTTGCACACGTAAGTTTTTAATTTTTTCAGGAATGACGGTTAGGCCTAATTCCTGAACTGCGGTTGACCTGCACTTACTGGGAAATCATCGTTCGTTGGGTAATAATTGTAATGAGTGATCCCCATCACTAACGTTGTTCAGCGGGTTATCTGCACCTGTAAGCGACAAACGCTGGCCTTTTCAGTGTAGCGCACATGCAGCCACGGACATGTAAGGGCATGACACACCAGTTATTGGCCAATCTCATGTGCCAGAGCCTCAAGTATCCCTCTAGTAAGCCGGACTCGGACCGCGGGGCATGACGGAGTCTCGTTCGTTAACGGAATTAAGCTTGCAATGTGTGCATCTGTTCTGTAGCTGGCATGGTTGAGGTTTCCCAGGTGGAGTCGAATTTAACCGTAGGCTCCACTCCTGGTGGTGCCCTTCTGGACATTCCTTTAAGGTTCAGCTTTGCAACCATACTGCCCACGTAAAACAAACACGTTGCCTTCATGAACGCTGTTTGGAGGGTCATGACTCGTGGGAATAACGCCGCCCAATCAGTTAACCTGCTAGAGAGATCCTTTGTTGCTCCCAAGCATGACATCACACTCCCTAGGAGGAAGGTAATGCCACTGTGGCGACCGTACTCCTGGGGGTGACACAAGTGCACTGATGCCCAGCTACTGCTCGATGAATCTGCTGGTACATTGACCCAGACCACTACATTCCCCTCGCATGCTACTCGGCCTGAATCTGACCCTGATGAAACTCAGGTTACCCTTCCCATATACAGTTCCATCTTACACGGTGACAAAGAGGAAGCTGCAGATGAAAGTGCAGGTTCGGCCCACCCTCCATCAGACACACCACCGTACTATCAGGGGCCCTGTGCCAGTGCCGTCGCCAACGAGTGGGCCCCCCCTGCTTGCTCAGGATCACAGCACTTGCAAGGTTGAAATACTGTGCAGTGAGATGGAAGATGGGGACGACGAAGAGTCCAGACTAGTACAGGGATTCCCTAGCGAGGAGACTTATTTGATTGTTTTCAATGTTGGGACAGCAATTTTTGGGGAGCACTATACTCTGGAGAATGATAGATGGGGCCCACCATACACTGGAACATTCCAAAGGTGGACATCAGACACTGGAGCAGCATTTACAGGGCCCATTATACACTAGAGCATTAGAAATGGGGCCCATTATGTTTGGAGCATTATTTGGGCCCATAAGACAGTGGAGCTTCATCCATGGGGACCAACATATACTGTAGCATTATGTGGAGCTCATCATATACTGTTTCAAACATTATATGGGACCAATGATTCTGTATGGAGAAATAGATGGGCCTCGTCATGAGATGTAAAAAGTGAGGTATTTTTCATTGTACTATACCGCTATTTCTCTGCCGTATCGGAGCATGATGAGTTGTGGTATGTGTTAAAGGGGCGCTCTTTCGCCCAGGGTACATGAAAACCTGGAGCCAGCCCTACCCCCCCACAACTTTAGCCAAATAACCCCCATTTTTCAGTGCGTAACTTGTATTATGAAGTTAATTAAGGTTGACAAGCTTAAGTAAGAAGAATTGATGCTTTTGGCATTCAAATGGGCACTGTAGGTGTGTTTCCTGTCCTCCTCTCACTGCCGACTTTTATTCCCCATTGACTTACATTGGGTTTCGTGTTTCGGGACGACCCCGACTTTTCCCTATAATCGGCCGATCTTGCTCGACCCGACTTTTGGAAAAGTCGGGTTTCACGAAACGAAACTCGACCCTAAAAAACCAAAAGTCGCTCAACTCTATTCCTGACTATTTGGCGGACTTTTATGATGTATTTAGTGAGAATGAGTCTGCATCTTTGCCTCCTCATAGGAGTTATGACTGTGCAATTGAACTGAGCCCGGGGTGTAAATTTCCCAAGGGTCGGCTCTTCAATTTATCTGTACCCGAGCACGAGGCTATGTGATCCTATATTAAGGAGGCGTTGGAGAAGGGTCATATTAGACCATCCTCTTCACCCTTAGGTGCTGGGGTTTTTTTTCGTGGCCAAAAAGGATGGTTCATTAAGGCCTTGTATTGATTATCGTGCCCTCAACAAAATTACTATTAAATATCAGTATCAGTTACCCCTGATTTCAGATCTATTCTCCAGAGATAAAGGTGCTTGCTGGTTTACCAAGCTTGACCTCAGGGGGGCGTATAATCTTATCCGCATTAAGCATGGGGATGACTGGAAGACGGCGCTTAATACTCCGGAGGGACATTTTGAGTACCTGGTGATGCCTTTTGGGCTCACTAATGCCCCTTCTGTCTTCCAGTGCTTCATGAACGATATTTTCCGAGACTTTGTGGATACATTTTTGATTATCTATCTGGATGATATTTTGATCTTCTCCAAGGATTGGGATTCTCATGTGGAACATGATTGGACTGTGTTCCGGATCTTGAGGGAGAATTCCCTGTATGTCAAAGGATCGAAATGCCTTTTTGGGGTACAGAGGATTTCTTTTTTGGGATTTATTTTGTCTCCGTCAACTATTGAAATGGACCCGGCCAAGGTACAGGCCATTTAGGATTGGGTTCAGCCCACTTCTTTGAAGGCCTCCAGAAGTTTTTGGGTTTTGCTAATTTTTATCGGAAATTTATAGCAAAATTTTCTAGTATTGCCAAGCCATTGACTGATCTGACTAAGAAGGGTGCTGATGTGTTGAATTGGTCTCCGGAGGCTGTTTCTTCCTTTCAGGAGCTGAAGCGAAGATTCACTTCTGCCCCGGTTTTGCGGCAACCTGATGTCTCACTCCCGTTCCAGGTAGAGGTGGACGCTTCTGAGATTGGTGCAGGAGCTGTTTTGTCCCAAAAGGATCCTGTAACATCTAAAATGAATTCCTGTGCTTTCTTTTCCCGAAAGTTCTCTCCATCTGAACGTAACTATGATGTGGGGAATCGGGAACTGTTAGCCATGAAATGGGCATTTGAGGAGTGGAGACATTGGTTGGAGGGAGCTAAACATCAAGTCGTGGTCCTCACTGACCACAAGAATTTGATTTACCTGGAGTCGGCCAAATGCTTGAACCCTAGACAGGCTAGGTGGGCCTTGTTTTTTACACGTTTTGATTTTGTGGTCTCTTTTCTTCCTGGCACTAAGAATGTCAAGGCTGACGCTCTCTCTAGGAGCTTCTTTGCTGATTCTCCTGTGGTGACCAAGCCTGCTACCATCTTAGGTGAAGGGGTAGTTCTTTCTGCCATCTCGCCCGATTTGAGACGTACTCTGGAAGAGTTCCAGGAGGACAAACCTGAGCGTTGTCCCAGTGTAAAGTTGTATGTTCCTGACCAGTGGAAGAAGAGAGTGATGTCTGAAGTTCATTGCTCTGCATTGGCTGGTCATCCAGGTATTTTTGGTACTAGAGATCTGGTGAGTCGGTCTTTTTGGTGGCCCGCCTTGTCTCGTGATGTCAGGAATTTTGTGCAGTCCTGTGGGACTTGCTCCCGGTCTAAACCTTGTTCTCGCTCTAGTGGGTTGTTGATGCCTTTGCCGGTTCCCAGGAGGCCATGGACCCATATTTCAATGGATTTCATCTCTGATATGCCTGTCTCTCAGAGAATGACTGTTATTTGGGTGATTTATGATAGGTTCTCTAAGATGGTTCTTCTTGTACCACTCCCTAAGTTGCCATCTTCCTCTGAGTTGGTGCCCCTGTTTTTGCAACAGGTGGTTCGCTTGCACGGGATTCCTGAGAACATTGTATCTGACAGAGGAGTTCAGTTTGTGTCTAGATTTTGGAGGACTTTCTGTTTCAAGCTGGGAATTCAGTTGTCCTTCTCCTCTGCTTTTCACCCTCAGACCAATGGGCAAACGGAGAGAACAAACCAGACCTTGGAGTCGTATTTGAGATGTTTTATTTCCGCTGATCAGGATGATTGGATTTCATTTTTGCCCTTGGCCGAATTTGCTTTAAATAATAGAGCTAGTTCTGCGACTTTGATGTCACCTTTTTTTTGTAACTTTGGGTTTCATCCTCGATTTTCTTCAGGGCAGGTGGAGCCTTCTGCCTGCCCAGGTGTTGACACTGTGGTGGAGAGAATGCACCAGGTCTGGGACCAAGTGGTGGATAAGTTATCTCTCTCCCAGGAAAAGGCCCAGCGGTTTTCCAACCGACATAGGACCATTGGTCCCCAGTTTAAGGTTGGTGATATGGTTTGGTTATCATCAAAAAATATCGCTATGAAGGTGGCTTCTCCTAAGTTTAAGCCTAGATTTATTGGACCTTACAAGATTTTGGAGATTATTAATCCGGTCTCTTTTCGTTTGGCTCTTCCTGTTACATTTAAAATCCATAATGTGTTTCATAAGTCCTTGTTGAAGAGGTTTGTTGAACCAGTAGTTCCTGGGGTGGCACCTCCAGACCCTGTATTGGTTGAAGGTAACATGGAATATGAGGTAGAGAAGATACTGGATTCCCGTCTGGCTAGACGGAGACTCCAGTATTTGGTTAAGTGGAAGGGTTATGGTCAGGAGGATAATTCCTGGGTCTCTGCCTCTGATATTCATGCCAAAAGATTGGTGCGTGCCTTTCATCGGGCTCACCCTGATCGCCTTGGTGGCGTGGATGAGGGTTCGGTGACCCCTCCTCAAGGGGGAGGTAATGTTGTGAGTTCATTTTCCCCTTCACCATTGAGGTCTGATGAACTCCCTCTTCTGGTGAAGGAAGGTAGTGAGGCTGATTACCAAGCACCTGGGCAGGATGATGATGACTGGGTGACGGGAATTACTGACTGGATATAAGGCAGCCGACGCCCTTCTGCCTTGCTGGTGATCTCTCTGAGGGATTCTAGGAGACCAGTCTGATTCCTGCTCTGCAAAAGCTAAGTTTTCTGTTCTACTTTTTGCATTTCTGTTTTGGTTTTGTTTTGCATTGTTTTCCTTGATTTCTGCCATTCCCTGCTGGGGTGAGCTGAATTCCTTTTTGCTCTGTCTTCAGAAAATACCTGAGTACTGATATAGTCTTTTTGAAGCCTAGCGTCTTCAGGGCTTTTTTTCCCTATCAGCTGTTGGCTCTTGTTTTGATAGGGTTTTGGCGTATTACAGACAGCAGCTTTTCTATCCTATCCTATCTAGTTAGCTTGGGCCCAGGGCCGGTTTTAGACAAAGTGGGGCCCTAGGCAAAAGTTTAAAGTGGGGCCCCAAATGTTAACATTGTAAAACCACACATTTAGGTTACATTACATGAGCAGGAAGTGGATACAGGTGGCAGAGGGGCCTGGAGCCAGTGCTGGCACTGTGGCCCCCATATTCAGGGGCCTTATATCGGTCAATGGGTCTGCCACTATTAGCATTACACAGGAGCGTGGCTAGGATCAGAAAAGATTGGAGGGCCAGGCCCCAAGACAAAGAGTTGTCCCCCAACCCCATCTTAATTTTTTTTTAACACTGCAGATAACACAGCAGGGCTCCCAACTGTCCTGGATCCAGCGGAACAGTCCTGATTTTGACACTCCCACCCGATATCCAGGCCGGGATTGCAGTTTTCCCGCACTGCGAATCAGCCACCACGCCCACCTGTCATTTCAGAAGGGGCTGTGTACCGATCGCCATACAATTCCCTCTATGCATAGCACACTCCAGAACAGAAGCCCTCCCCGGCTCATGTGACCAGTCACATGACTCTGACCTCATCTTATGTAACACCAGAGATAGCAGTAATAACTCTTGGAGAACAGATAATGTAGTAGATGTCACCTGCAGTCCTATGTAACACCACAGATAGTCTTACTCTGAAATGCTATGGCTATGTTCACATGCATTTTTTTCAGTAGCCAAAACCTGTTCAATTGGCAGTAAAAATGTTGCGTTCAAAACACCTGTTTTTCAGCTTGTTTTCTGGGGTTATTTACACTTTTCTCAGCTTTTTTTAAAGTGAGGATGATTGCTTTGTCTACAGTATGTTTAAGGCCACGTTCACACGTTGAGTATTCGGTCAGTATTTCACATCAGTATGTGCAAGTCAAAACCAGGAGGGTGAGAAATCCAGAAGTGGTGACCTGTTTCTGTAAGGCCGGGGTCACACTGGTGAGGAATACGGGAGAGTGAGAGGCGCTAAAAGCCCGCATTACACACGGACAAATGATTCTCTATGGGGTCCCTCGCACCAGGCGTATATTTCTCCTCCGTATCCTACGCTCCGTGCCACTCGCAGCATGCTGGGACTGTCAGCGTACTACGGCCGTAATACGCCAATGCAAGTCTATGGGTGCGCAAAAAATATGGATTACACACGGAACACACATGTGACTTGCGAGAAATACGCACCAGGTGTCTTTTAGCAAAGGTGGCAATTCAGTGCGCTATACATTAAAATCACACTGACAGGTTTAATAAAGAAAGAAAGAATAGATATATACACATAGAATACATATACATATATACACACACTATATATATACGCATTCTATGTGTCTATATCTATTCTTTCTTTCTTTATTAAAACTGTCATAGGGCTCCATTATATGTCCATTTTGCAAGCCTGCGAGAAAATCTCACCATACGGATGCCATACGGATTACATACGGATGCTGACATGCGCAAAATACGCGACCACACCTTGATTACGGATGACATACGGAGCACTGTTTAGGGGTCTGTCATCCGTATTACGCATGTAAAATACTGACCGTATTTTGCGCAGGTTAGTGTGACTCCAGCCTTATACTTTTCCTCTGATTGTTCCACTGCTGTTTCTGCATTACAAATCCTGATGTGAAATACTGACCAAATACTGAACGTGTGAATGACACTTAATAGTTTAATTCACCAAAACCATTTCAAAAATTGCAGCAAAAAATACCGATGCAATATCTGCAGCTTTCTTTTTTATTCTTTCATTGCTTTCTAAAGGTGAAAACACACTGAAAGAAGTGACACGTTGTAGATTTAAAAAGTGCTACAGTTCTGAAATTCAGTCTGAAAAAAATCAAGCGCATGCAGGAGATTTCGGAAATCTCATATGTTTTGCTGGCACTTTAAAAAGCCGCTCTTGGCCACGTTCATAGGCAGAATTTCTGCAGCTTTTTCTTCTGCAAATAAGAAGCTTACAGCATTTTACAGCACAAGCAAAGACTGAGATTTTCAGAGATCTCCCGCACACCCTTTTATTTTCTCCTGACTGAATTTCACAACTGCAGCGTTCTTTAAATCTGCAGCGTCACTTCTTTCAGCAATTTTTTGCACCCGTAGAAAGCAATGAAAAAGTTTTAGAAAATCTCACCCCTACCATGTACTGGACGCAGTGATTTCGCACGGTTCAGTGACCACATGTGGAATCACCTGCGTTCAAAAGATGGCAGCAGTTTAGACGGAGCACAAGTCCGCTACGTTCAAAGTGCTGCCATTTCTGGATCGTCTGCACATACCCTAAAAAATGGGCATTTTGAAAGCAGTGTTTTTACTGCCAAGAGAGCCAGCTTTAACATAGTAACATAGTTTTGAAGGCTGAAGACCTTATGTCCATCTAGTTCAGCCTATTGTTAGTCCAGCTGTTCTGCATTGTTGATCCTGGGGAAGGCAAAAAACCCACAGAGTAGAAGCCAATTTTCTCCATAGGGAAAAAAATTCCTTCCCCTAAGCTGTGTCAACCATCTACCTATAATATTCTGTTATTCGTAACCTTCTATACTGTTACTCACAAGAAAAGCCTCCATTCCTTTCTTACATTCATTCAGTGAGTTGGCCATCACCACTTCCTCAGGAAGAGAATTCCAGAGCCTCACTACTCTTACCGTGAAGAACCCTCTTCTATGCTGGTGCAGAAATTGTCTTTCCTCCAAACGAAGAGAATGCCCCCTTGTTCTTGTCACCGTCCTTGGTACAAACAGTTCATTGGAGAGATCTCCGTATTGCCCTCTGATATACTTGTGCATATATATTAAGTCTCCCCTAAGTCTTCTCTTTTATAGAGTAATTAGACCTAATTTTGATAACCTTTCTGGGTATTGTAGTAAACCAACTCCATTTATCATTTTAGTAGCCCGCCTTTGAACCCTTTCAAGTTCAGTAATGTCTTTCTTGAGCACCGGCATCCAAAATTGCACACAATCCTCCAAGTGTGGTCTGACGAGTGATTTGTACAGAGGGAGAATTATGTTTTCATCTCGTGTCCCCAGACCTCTTCTAATGCATCCCATGACCCTATTTGCTTTGGTGGCAGCTGCCTGACACTGGGCACTCCAATTTAGCTTCTTATTGACTAAGATGCCTAAGTCTTTTTCCATGTCTGATTTCCCCAGCAGTTTCCCATTCAGTCAGTAATTGTAGCCTCTGTTTCTCCTTCCCATGTGCAGAACCTTACACTTATCTGTGTTAAACCTCATTTGCCATTTTTCAGCCCAATTCTCCAATTTACTCAAATCTGTCTGTAGTTGCAAACTGTCCTCCTTTGTGGTAACTACCTTCCATAGTTTTGTATCATCTGCAAATACTGATATTTTACTGTGTAAGCCATCCACTAGATCATTAATAATTTTTTGGCTGCAAAAAAAAAAGGCACCAAAAATGCTGATTCCTATGCAAACCTGTACTAGTACTATATATATGTATGGTTTACCCTTGTTATTTCACATGGGAAGTCATTTATTTCTATATCATAAATCCCCTGATTCAGCAGACAATATCCTTGTCATGTCATCCAGACAGTAGTGACAGGAGGTCGCCCTGTCACATTACAAGCAGTGATAAGTGACTGTGGTCAGAGCTGATGCTGATCGCTGCTGTATGTGGCTGTGAATCCTGATCCTACAGCAATCAGCACAGAGCTCTGGGACCACAGTGAGTAAATCACTGCACTTTGACCTGATATTGCTGCTCTTACCAGGTTCTGTGGCTTCACTTAGGCATATCCATTCTCAGGTCAGTGCTAGGAGCAGCCATGACACAGGAGGAGACATAGAGCTGCAGTCATCTGCTGTGCTGTAATCGGACCCTCCCCCTCACTCTCAACTTTTAACCTACCTGCAGGGAGAGACAGGGGGGCTCAAGGGGCTTTGCGAGAGACACTCCAAGACTTCAGAGCAATGCACAGCGTTATTCACTGCTGTACACCCTCTGGGCACTTCATAAATGGACTGCAGATGCAGGGGGCCCCCTTTGTAGGTGGGGGCCCCAGGCATCTGCCTGGTCTGCCTGGTCCAAACTCCGGCCCTGCTTGGGCCCCATCATTTGCTCAGCCTATCTTTCTATCTTGCTTCACCGTCATTATATGTTGGGGGCTGCCTATTGCTTTGGGGTCTGCTCTGGGGCAGTTTAGATTTCCCTTTCTGTCTTTAGGCTATGTAGTTCTCCGGCTGTGATCGAGGGGTCTAGGGCACCGTAGGAACCCCCTACGGCTACTGCTAGTTGTTGTTGATAGGTTCAGGGGTCTGTAATCCGATAGCTGCCAACTTCTCTGGTTTTCTGGACTTAGCTAGTATTTCTGTTTTTGCCTCCTACGGTGACTCATTCATAACACTTGTCCCTGACCGTGAGTTTGCTTATTCCTTTGGTACTGCGCTACAGTCAAGGATTTGACCCGGCTTTTTGGACTACTGCTGCCACCTGTGGTAGCCTTGCTGCTGTACTGCAGACCAGCTCTGTTTAGGTGCAGTCCAGCTTCATCTCTACTGCCATCTTGTGGAGCCTGCAAAGAGAGCTTTCTGACTGTAAAATCTTTGCAGTGATTTTCTTTCCACTCTGCCTGTAAGTAGTCTAACACTGTTGATATCTCATTGCACTCTACTGAACCTACAGTTAGGCTCCCAGATACCTTCTTTGGGGAAAAGGAGAGGTTCTGTACATTTTAGGAAAGTTGCAAGCTATTTTTTTCTTTTAGACCCCAATCCTCTGGAGATGAGAGTCAGCGGGTGGGGATAATCATTTCCTTACTTCGTGAGGGACCTCATTCATGGGCTTTCACTTTATCTGCTTCTGCCCCTGAACATGTGTCTGTGGATAGGTTCTTTGAGGCCTTAGAACTTATTTTTGAGAAGCCTGACGGGGTCAGAGTGGCAGAGGACACAATTATGAGTCACTTTCAGGGGAAGCTCTCGGCTGAATGATATTGCTTCAAGTTCCATCGATGGTCCACTGAGGTGTCCTAGGATGACTCTGCGCTGAGATGACAGTTCAGGAGAGGACTGTCAGATCACCTGAAGGATACTCTGGCTCTCCGTCCACCATCCAGCTCATTGGAGGAGGCTATGACTCAGGCTATCCATATGGATCGGAGGCTAAGGGAGAGAGGTGTTACATAGCGAGAGGTTCTGTTACTCCCTGCTAATCCTGCTGTATTGCCACCAACTGAATCTATGGAGTTGGGGGCCACCAACCTCAAGGAGGAGTGGAAATGGCGACGTGAAGTTAAGCTGTGTTTTTACTGCGGAGATCCTGGACATTGGAAAAAGGACTACCCTTCCTGCCAACCGACTAACAAGCGGCTGAGTCTGGGCGATTGTTGTGGGGATCATCCAGGCTCTCAGGTACCTTTTTCCTCATTTTCAAGAGTATTGTTGGAAGTGGAACTTAGTTGTGGGAGTTTCTGCACTCCCACTTCTGCTTTCATGGACTGCGGGTCGTCCATGAACTTTATTGACTCTAACTTGGTGACCAAGTGTAAGTTAGGGACAGTTAGGCCGGAAACTCCTATTCATGTTGTTGCCATTGACAAAACACCACTGGCTCAGAATGTCATCAAATTTGTCTCAGAGGAGTTTCTCTTTAAAGTGGGTTCCTTGCACCAGGAACGTATTTCATGTTTTGTTCTGGACAACCTGCTTGCAGGACTGTTGTTGGGTTCCCTTGGTTACAGTTACATAATCCTGTGATAGACTGGAACTCTCGGGACATTTTTAAATGGGGTCCTAATTGTAGTAGAAGTTGCCTTACTACTGTTCTTGTGTCATCCATTAATCTGGAAGGTATTCCGGAGTACCTGAAGGATTTTGAGGATTTTTTTTCCAAAAAAGAGGCCGAGGTCTTACCACCATACCGCCCTTTAGATTGCACTTTCAATCTGATTCCGGGTGCTAAATTGCCCAAGGCCCATCTGTACAACCTCTCTGGCCCAGAGTGAACAGCTATGAAAGAGTATATTTCTGAAAGCCTATAAAAGGCCACATCCGTCCCTCTGTCTCTCCTGTGGCAGCTGGATTCTTTGTTGTTAAAAAAAGATGATGGTTTGCGCCCGTGCCTCGATTTTCGAGAATTGAACAAGATCAGAGTGAGAAATACCTGTCTCAGAACATTACAAGGTGGCAATAGCGAGGTTGCTGTATGTGGCACGCAAACTAATAGCACGGAAATGGAAGGATTCGGAACCCCCCACTAGGAGGGAATTTATTGCTCAGACACGTACGGTAATGCATTTAGAGGAAAGCATTTACAGGCGAAGGCATGGTGAAAGAACTTTCGAAAAAATATGGTCCGCCTGGATGGCGGTGATATGATTGCTAAGACTCTCAAGTATACCCGGCATAAGGCGTATTGGGGGAGGGGGGAGGGGGGATGGCTTTGATTGTATTACTACAAGATATGTGAATTGTTACATGTATATTGATATCCACTGTTTATTGTTTAAAATCTTTTGAAACCTAAATAAAAATAACTGGTTTAAAAAAAAAAAAAAAGAGTGAGAAATATCTACCCCCTCCCGCTCATCCCTGATTTATACAACGAATTTTCGGGGGGCCAAATGGTTTTCTAAATTGGACCTCAGGGTGCATATATTCTTATCTGTATTCGGGAGGGGGATGAGTGGAAAACGGCATTTTTCACTTCTGAAGGGTTATTTGAGAATTTGGTTAAGCCTTTTGGTCTCACCAATGCGCCAGCTGTTTTTCAGAATTTCATTAACCAAGAATTTTCTGATTTTATTGGATGCTTTGTGGTGGTGTATTTGGATGATATCCTCATGTTCTCATCTAACAACTAGGTTCACATGGATCATCTACGTGCGGTTCTCCAGAGGTTACAAGAGAACTCGTTTTTTGCAAAACCTGAAAAATGCTCATTTTTTGTCCAAGAATTGTCCTTTCTGGGGTTCATTCTGTCTGACATGTGGTTTTGTATGGATCCTGGGAATGTACGGGCCATTGTGTATTGGGTGCAACCCAGAGACTTAAAGGGTCGTCAGCGTTTTTGAGGTTTGCAAATTATTATAGGAAATTTATTAATGGGTTTTTACAGGTGGTCAAGCCCCTCACTGATCTAACTTGTAAGGGAGCTGATATCAAAAACTGGTCAGCTCCAGCTGTGAAGGAGTTTGCTTTATTAAAAAAATGCTTTATGTCTGCCCCTGTTTTAGTCCAGCCTGGTCCATCTAAACCGTTCATTGTTGAGGTGGAAGCTTCAGAAGTAGGGATGGAGGTGGTGTTGTCCCATGGACCCACGACTTTGACTTACCTGAGGCCCTGTGCCTTTTTCTCGAACAAATTCTATACCTGTGGGTGAATTTGTTAGATTGCAACGCAACTGCAGCGACAATAACAATCTGCAAACTGAATTTGCTCATTCCTCACAGAAGTTGAAAAACACAAATATCCAGATTGGACAAAAACCAGGGCATGCAACATAATTTAGAAGAGAAGTCGCATAGAAACCATCCACAACGTCATGACAGAAGGTCTCCTGTGATTGGTTGCCAAAGACACTTGTCCCTGGCCATATAATAAGCAGACATCTTGTATTGGTAGCACCATTTTCACAGTGTCACCAAGCCCCGTGACGCTCACTGCGTGACATTGAAGAGGAACGTGAGGGGGAATCGTCTGTTGATGATGGCCAAATATTTGAAACCCCACAGCCAGAAGAAAGCAACTTTCATCCATGTGACATACCGGGTGAAGAGGAGGAGGCTGATGGTGATGATATATAGTTGCCATCTGGCCAGTCGCCAATATCAACACGGAAAGAGGAAGACATGGATGATGAGGTGGTCGATGATGAGACCACCGATCCAACCTGGACCGTTGGCACGCATAGCCAGCACAGCAGCACAGAGGATGAAGGTGGATATGTAGCGCCAACAAAGGCACCAAGGGCTACTGGTGTGATCAGAGTGCGAAGTGTGTCATCTGTTGCCAGTAGCAATCTCTCTGCCCCAAGTCAAGGCAAGGGTGCGTTCAGCCGCTGTCTGGAAATTTTTTTCCGATAATTCTCCTGAATCAAATGTTGTAATCTGTAGCATCTGCCATAGGAAGCTGAGCAGAGGCCAGGGCAAAGGCAGCCAAAGCACCACCATTATGGGGAAACACATGGCAGCCAAGCACCATAGTCGGTGGGCTGAACAACAGGGTACCAAATCGGTGTCTGGGACTGTGGGTCAAACCACTGCCATGTCGCCTGTGATAAGTCCTTTCCAATCTGCTGGGTAGGAAGCAGGTGATCATCATACCTCTTGCTCACAAGCTGATGTTGCACAGACACAGGCCACAACAAGCTCATCCACTTGTTTGTACCAGGAAAGTGTCCAATTGTCCATGCCCCAGATGTATGAAAGGAGGCATAAATACCAAGCCACGCACCCACAAGCACAAATACTGAAGGTGCAGATTGCCAAGTTGCTAGCCATGGAGATGTTGCTGTTTAGGCTTGTGGGGACACAGTCTTTCCATGATCTTTTGGCTGTGGCTGCCCCACGATACTCGGTTCCCAGCCGGCACTATTTTTCCCGGTGTGCCGTCCCCGCGTTACAACAGCACGTCTTAATCTAAAGCGTGCTCTTACCAACGTCGTAACCGGGAAGGTCCATCTTATAACAGACACGTGGACAAGTACTTGTGACGATACATCTCTGTCACGGCACACTTGCTCAACCTGGTGGAGGGTGGGACAAAGTCTCAAACTGGACCATCAACACATATCCTACCCACGCCACGAATAGCGGGCCCAACCTCAATTAGGGTTTCCGCCTCATCATATAGGTCCAGTCTCTCCTTTTCCTCCTCCTCCGCCTCGTCATCCTATGCTGAATTACCCTCCACATCACTCCCAAGTTGGGAGCTGTGCAGCAGTGCATCGGCAAAGCGGCAAAATACTCTGCTGAAGCAGATCTGCTCAGGTGAAACACCACACAATGCAGCAGAGCTGTGGCAAGGAATAAAACAGACTGATCAGTGGCTCTCACTACTGTAACTCCAACCTGGTCTGGTTGTCTGCGACGATGGGCGTAACCTGGTGGCAGCTTTAAAGCTCAGGAAGCTGGTACACGTGCCATGCATGGCTCACGTGCTGAACCTAGTGGTGCAGGCATTTCTAAAAACATACCGACTGCCCGTACCTACTTGAAAAGGTGCGCTGTATTTGCGCCCATTTCCGCCACTTCTCAACCGCTGTTGCCAGTCTTGCAGCGCTTCAAAAGCAATTTAATTTGCCAAATCACAGACTCATTTGCGACCTGCCGACACGGTGGAACTCAACGTATATTATGTTGGCAAGGGTAAGTGAGCAGCAGAGGGCACTTTCTGAATACCAGCTTAAACATGTCCATCACACTGAGACTCAGCCAAGACATAACAACTGTCAAGTGGGTGTGGATCGCTGATATTTGTGAGGTGCTTGATAACATGGAGTACTGCACCAAGCTTGTGAGCGGTGATCAGGCTATTATCAGCGTAACCATCCCTATGCTATGTCTGCTTAAAAAAAATCGCTGCAGAATCAAAAAATGGAATCTTTGCGTGCCCAGCAGCTGGGTATGGAGCAAGATTTCACAATGGGTGATCCTACCCAGCCCAGCCAATATCATCAGGTAACATTGTGGGATGAAGAGGATGAGGAAAATGAGGAAGGAGAGGTCTTCTTTTTCAGTGGTACCGAGGGGACACCTCATGCTACAGAGGGGAATCCCAACCCCAGCTTCTTGTCTGTCCAGCATGGGTGGGCTGGAGAGGAGGTGGTGGAGGAGGAGAGTCAGTTTGAGGAGAGGATGGGTATTGTTCCTCCTTCAGGGGTCACAGAACATTTGCCTCTTTGCAGCTTGGCACACATGGCACACTTCATATCTGACCGTCTGTGCCAAGACCCTCGTGTATTCCACATTTTCAATAGCAACCTATACTGGTTGGCCACCTTTCTAGACTCACGGTACAAGGACAAATTTCCTTCGCCACTGTTGCAGTCACCAAGGGGTTTCACAATGGAATCCTTCAAGAAGGCCGTTGTTGACCATTTGATTACTGGGTATCCAAGTTGCATAGTTGGCCCAACCACTCCTGCTATGCCTTGGAGGTGCTGGCCTGCCCTGCTGCTAGTGTGATGTCAGAGCGTGTTTTCAGTGCCGCTGGGGCAATCATCACAGATACACGCACACGATTGCCTACAGAGAATGCAGACAGGCTGACTCTGATTAAATTTAATAAGGACTGGATTTCACAACAGTATTTAAGCCCTCCAGATGACAGTATCCCAACCTAAAGTCACCCAAAACGTTATTTTTTTTTAAAATTGGTGATCACGTCCATCCCTTCCCATACAAGCCCCTTTTCTTCTTCTTACATATGTTTTGAAATCCTGCTTCTGCCACATGTACCTCATGGTCAATAAGCTAAAAACAATGTTACGTTAATTAATATTTCCCATCGGAGGCACTGGTGATAAGAGTGAGATCCTTCTTCCTTCATCAACCATGTTATCATGCCCCTTGGTCTAATTTTTGGAGACACTATGGCTATGCCTGGACACTGGGCACTGCCACCTCTATGCTAGTAGTCCTAGCTACGTCATGATTGTTTGGCTCTTCAGACCTGCCTTGCTTCCTTCATCAACCATGATACGGCCCCTAGGGCTAATGTTTTGAAGACACTATGTCTATGCCTACACATTGGGCAGTGGCACAACAAGGACAGTAGTCCAAGCTTTATAATTGTGAATCCCTTGTGATGAAGATGATGATGGGTGGCTTCTTCCTGCGTTAACCATAGCACAGCCCTTAGGGCAGATTGCTCTCCTTACACCACTTACACGCTTAGCTGTCAGAAGATCGCCTCCATTATCACTCGCTCTTACGGCACTTCTGATATATCACTGGCACTGCGTAAGTGGCGTACGAGTCCTGCTCTGCCAGCAAAAAAACACAGGATTTCAAATAGTGTTTGTACATTCTAGTGAAGCAGTGGTGTAAAACCACTCGTGCAGCCCCTGACCAGGTGCCCCCATGTTATATACATTTGTTTACAGCATACATTTTTTTAACATTTACACATTTTTTAGCCTTTTTTTAGCCTTTTCCTCAGCCCCCAGACCACTTTGTAGGGTTCAGCAGACAATTACTCGCATTTTCCTTTGACTATCATTGGACTCGCTACTCGTACCGAATACCCGAGTATTATGGTATACTCGGTCCGAGTATGGCGAGTCCGAATACTTCACGACTCGCTCATCCCTAACCATACCTCATTTCATAATCTAAATCGTTCGGGCTAATACTCTGGAGCAGATGCCAGCCCACATTTAATAATATAAATCCTTTGTGCTAATAATGTGTTGCAGTCGCCAGTCCACATTTCACAATATAAATCCTTTGTGCTAATACTGAGGTGCAGGCACCAGACCTCATTTCATAATCCAAATTGTTTGGGCTAATACTTTGTAATGAATAAAGATTTGCAACTGGAACATTTCTTTTAGCGACATCTAGGATGTGGCATTTCTTTGTTCCCTTTATTTTTTGAGCAGTGTATGCCTCTTCTATTCTACTCTGAGAGTTCGGGTTGTGACCTTTCTGTACACGGCTGATGACATATTGGGTTTCCTATGAGATGAGTGAGTAAAAATCACATGCATGGTGCGTGTGCTGTGCAACTTTTTTTCTCGCACCTGTAAGGGGGTACCACGCCTCTACCCTCTTAAAGTTGTGTATAAAGTTATGCTGCATTGTATATAGTGTTTGTTATTTGTTACTGAGTAATGTATATGTATATACTCTTCTATGTAGATATGAATAATAGAGAAAGTGTAGTACTCATGTATGGCCACTAGATGGGACATTATAGTGTACATAATATAAGATAGGAGTTCAGTATAGTTAATGGTTAAATGTAGGAGGGATTCACTGTGGGTGCATTTCCTCAAGTGAGGGGAATAGGGTGAAGGTGCCCATTCAGCTCGGGTGGGCTTAGAGCCCAGGCTATACAGGGACAACACAGTGACCCCCTAACATTGAAGTATTGGAGCCTAGCCATCTAACGCCAGTGGGTCAGAACAGCAGCAAAGACAGCAGTGACATCAGTAGTGGGAACTGGAACTTCAGGAGAAGTCACAGCAGTTTAAACAGGCAGGTCGCTCACCATGTGGCAGATCATCGCATGGGCTGATGCCCTCAGATCCAGGGTGAAATGGCTGAGGGAACCCCCAAGAGCAGAGATTCTGAACAGAGAGGACGCTGAGGAACCATATGAAACGGTCCGACCCAGGAACATGGTGTATAATCAGGAGAGAAGTAGAGGGAAAGAGGAAGAGATGCAATATGTGAAATCTGATGTTGATGCTGTTATGAACATGGATGTGCTATGCATGAAGAACAGTAAAGTTGTGCGTTTAAAAGTTGAAATGGACTGTGTCTCAATTTGTGCAAAACCGGACAGAGGGAGCCTCCAGCAATGTAGAAGATGTGATGCCACAGGTATGCTAAGTAATGGACACTGTTTGCATGTGATGGGAGGTCAGGGTGCACCAGAACCGTTAATCACTGCCACTAGTACGGCCCTGGCTCTCTTTCACACACCCATTGACTTGCATTGGCAAGTCTCCTCTGATATACGCGGCCGTTTGCAGCATGCTTTTTTTCTCAGTCTGATCTGAGCTGAGAAACAAATTGTAGATGAGCACTGAGTCATTGAATAACATTAGTCAAAGTGCAATCCGATTTTTTAACGCAGAGCCCTTTAGCGCAATCTTAAAATTGTAGACAGTGGGAATGAAACTGATTGTCTGGAGTAGTACACTCCATAAAACTGGTGCAGCCCTAAAATATCTATTATGTGGAAAGTCCTTAATAGTTTTTTTAGTTATGCTTTGCTTATATAGCACTGTCTTACTCTGCAGTGCTTCACAGATATTACCAGCACTTTCCCCCATGAGGCTCACCATCTAGGTTCCCTTTCAGGACATCTTTGGAATGTGGGAGCAGGGCTGCCACTAGGAATTTTGGGGCCCCATACTGGCAAAATTTTCAGGGCCCCCTTGAGACTCCACCCCTCAAACTGTCCACAGCCCCACCGCTCTCTCTTAGAAAAATTCCACTTCTCACCAATCACACATTAACAGTTCCCATCTCCAGATCACACACATAGCCAGCAGCTCTTGTTATGACCAAAAGATTTTTTAAATCTGCCACCACAAGGTAGACTCTTTTGGCTGAGCCCTACTCTACTCTAACCTATTAAACATTTGCTAAAATATCCAATACAATTTAGGTATACTTTTTTATTTATTTTTCAATTTTTAAAATGACCAATAATATCACATCCAAAGGGACAAATACCACCACACCATGCCCAGACACCATATTACCACCACATGGTGACCAATAATACCACATACAAGTAGAGTTGAGCGACTTTTGGTTTTTTAGGGTCACGTTTCGTTTCGTGAAACCCGACTTTTCCAAAAGTCGGGTCGAGCAAGATCGTCCGATTATAGGGAAAAGTCGGGGTCGTCCCGAAACACGAAACCCAATGTAAGTCAATGGGGAATAAAAGTCGGCAGTGAGAGGAGGACAGGAAACGCACCTACAGTGCCCATTTGAATGCCAAAAGCATCAATTCTTCTTACTTAAGCTTGTCAACCTTAATTAACTTCATAATACAAGTTACGCACTGAAAAATGGGGGTTATTTGGCTACAGACTGTGGGGGGGGAGGGCTGGCTCCAGGTTTTCATGTGCCCTGGGCGAAAGAGCGCCCCTTTAACACATTCCACAACTCATCATGCTCCGATACGGCAGAGAAATAGCGGTATAGTACAATGAAAAATACCTCACTTTTTACATCTCATGACGAGGCCCATCTATTTCTCCATACAGAATCATTGGTCCCATATAATGTTTGAAACAGTATATGATGAGCTCCACATAATGCTACAGTATATGTTGGTCCCCATGGATGAAGCTCCACTGTCTTATGGGCCCAAATAATGCTCCAAACCTAATGGGCCCCATTTCTAATGCTCTAGTGTATAATGGGCCCTGTAAATGCTGCTCCAGTGTCTGATGTCCACCTTTGGAATGTTCCAGTGTATGGTGGGCCCCATCTATCATTCTCAGATGGTGTTAGGCCCAGTATGGATTGCACGTGATTGCACAAAGGTGAGAAAGGGTACCGTATCCCCAGATAACATGTATGGATAGTGTACACATTCAAAATATATGTCTATACATCAGGAGGCAGGCTCAGACGGTGTTAGGCCCAGTATGGATTGCACGTGATTGCACAAAGGTTAGAAAGGGTACCGTATCCCCAGATAACATGTATGGATAGCGTACACATTCAAAATATATGTCTCAGGAGGCAGGCTCAGACGGTGTTAGGCCCAGTATGGATTGCACGTGATTGCACAAAGGTTAGAAAGGGTACCGTATCCCCGGATAACATGTATGGATAGCGTACACATTCAAAATATATGTCTCAGGAGGCAGGCTCAGACGGTGTTAGGACCAGTATGGATTGCACGTGATTGCACAAAGGTTAGAAAGGGTACCGTATCCCCAGATAACATGTATGGATAGCGTACACATTCAAAATATATGTCTCAGGAGGCAGGCTCAGATGGTGTTAGGCCCAGTATGGATTGCATGTGATTGCACAAAGGTTAGAAAGGGTACCGTATCCCCAGATAACATGTATGGATAGCGTACACATTCAAAATATATGTCTCAGGAGGCAGGCTCAGACGGTGTTAGGCCCAGTATGGATTGCACGTGATTGCACAAAGGTTAGAAAGGGTACCGTATCCCCGGATAACATGTATGGATAGCGTACACATTCAAAATATATGTCTCAGGAGGCAGGCTCAGACGGTGTTAGGACCAGTATGGATAGCACGTGATTGCACAAAGGTTAGAAAGGGTACCGTATCCCCGGATAACATGTATGGATAGCGTACACATTCAAAATATATGTCTCAGGAGGCAGGCTCAGACGGTGTCAGGCCCAGTATGGATTGCACGTGATTGCACAAAGGTTAGAAAGGGTACCGTATCCCCAGATAACATGTATGGATAGCGTACACATTCAAAATATATGTCTCAGGAGGCAGGCTCAGACGGTGTTAGGCCCAGTATGGATTGCACGTGATTGCACAAAGGTTAGAAAGGGTACCGTATCCCCAGATAACATGTATGGATAGCGTACACATTCAAAATATATGTCTCAGGAGGCAGGCTCAGACGGTGTTAGGCCCAGTATGGATTGCACGTGATTGCACAAAGGTTAGAAAGGGTACCGTATCCCCGGATAACATGTATGGATAGCGTACACATTCAAAATATATGTCTCAGGAGGCAGGCTCAGACGGTGTTAGGCCCAGTATGGATTGCACGTGATTGCACAAAGGTTAGAAAGGGTACCGTATCCCCAGATAACATGTATGGATAGCGTACACATTCAAAATATATGTCTCAGGAGGCAGGCTCATACGGTGTTAGGCCCAGTATGGATTGCACGTGATTGCACAAAGGTTAGAAAGGGTACCGTATCCCCAGATAACATGTATGGATAGCGTACACATTCAAAATATATGTCTCAGGAGGCAGGCTCAGACGGTGTTAGGCCCAGTATGGATTGCACGTGATTGCACAAAGGTTAGAAAGGGTACCGTATCCCCAGATAACATGTATGGATAGCGTACACATTCAAAATATATGTCTCAGGAGGCAGGCTCAGACGGTGTTAGGCCCAGTATGGATTGCACGTGATTGCACAAAGGTTAGAAAGGGTACCGTATCCCCGGATAACATGTATGGATAGCGTACACATTCAAAATATATGTCTATACATCAGGAGGCAGGCTCAGACGGTGTCAGGCACAGTATGGATTTGACGGCCCAGATTACACAGCGGAGGAGCAGGGAGAGGTAAAGATTGCAAATGCTGGGGCCCTGCCCAAGCAAGGGGGGCCCACTCGTGGGCGTCGGTACTGGCACTGGGCCCCTCATAGTACAGCGGTGTGTCTGACGGCGGGTGTGCACCACCACAGTCAGAGACACTTGATTGCACTATGAGGGACCCTGTGCCAGTGCCCGCACCCAAGAGCCGGCCTACCCACCTGTCCAGGGCAACGGCACTCGCACGGTGTCGTGCGCTAGGTGGTGACCCCGGCCATGGGGGGGGAGGCAGCACAGTTAGGGAGTTTTAGAAAGTGGCATATGTTGATGTTGGACATTCAGCTGATGCAAAAGGCGAAATAGGTGAAGTACCAGGAAGAGGTGGACCAAAGCAAGCCATTTTTCTGTCACCCTATGTGTCATCAGGGGAAGGTGGGACAAAATCCTTGGAAACCCATGCGTGGTTCATTTTAATGAAGGTTAGATCATCCACATTTTGGGTTGACAGACGGGTCCTTTTTTCTGTCAGGATTGATCCAGCTGCACTGAAGACTCTTTCCGATAGCACACTTGCAGCTGGGGAAGCGAGCTCCTGTAAGGCATATTGTGCCAATTCAGGCCAGGTGTCCAGTTTAGCGGCCCAATAGTCAAAGGGGAATGACCTGTGTGGGAGAACATCGATATGGGAGGAAAAGTAGTTTGTAACCATAGTTGACAACTGCTGTCTCCTGTCACTTTCCATCGATGCAGTATTACCAGTTGTGTGAGCGGTCCGTGAAAAATCAGTCCACAACATTGTCATGAAACCCCTGTCTCCAACGCCACTTCTGCTGTGTGCACCATGAACACCTCTGCCAAGCTGCCCCCGGCCCGTACGGCTTGTGTGAGAACCATCACCGCTGCTGTGTGCTGGGAATGCCTCAAGCAACCGATTTACCAGAGTTGCTTGTTTATTAGCCAATATTAGGTCAAGGTTCTCCTGTGGCATGATGTTTTGTAATTTGCCTTTATAGCGTGGATCCAGGATGCTGGCCAACCAGTAGTCGTCATCGTTCATCATTTTGGCAATGCGGGGGTCCCTTTTTAGGATCCGCAAGGCATAATCTGACATGTGGGCCAATGTTCCCGGTGTCAATGATGCACTGCGAGTGCTGGGTGGAGGAGCACTTTCTGGCAAATCCACATCCCTCCAGTCACGCACAAACCCTGTACCAGACCTTGCCACGCCAACATTTTCACTTGCCCCACGAGATGCATCCTCCTCCCCTAAGTAATCAATGGCTGAATGTCATCAAGGATTCCCTCCTCCTCTTCCTCCTCATCAACATTGGCTGCAGACGCCTGCTCCTTAAGGTGCGTCAAAGTTTGCATGAGCAGACGCATAAGTGGGATGCTCATGCTTAGGATGGCATCGTCTGCGCTTACCAGCCGTGTGCATTCCTCAAAACACTGAAGGACTTTACAAAGGTCTTTCAGCTTCGACCACTGTGCTGTTCCATGCATGTTTCTAGTTAAAGAAATGTATTTATGTTTTTTCGCTTGTCTCTGCTGCCATCTACTGGCCAGACCATTTAGTTCCTCGGTCTTTCCTTGTTCAGCCTATGGGGAGGGGCTTCTCTTCAGCCTCTTCTCTTCCTGTTTGCTCAGTCATCGGCAGACATCTTACCTGAGAGAACTGTTCTCCCTCATGAGCTGAGGAAGCAAAGTCTTTTGACCCGCAAGTAGCGACTCCAGAGACAAGCTCCATGCAAGAGACTCAGTGTAATGTTTGAATCGTTATCTACGGAATAAACCAACATTGTTCTTCATCACAACGCGTGTATGCTTATCTGAGAAGCTGCTAAGGGTCATGTCTGCCTCGCTTATTGGATACACAAAGGTAGGAACTTCTCTCACTTACATGTCTGCATACCTTTAATCGCCATTAAGTGGGGACAGAACAGTCAAAAGACTAGCTTGCCGGCCCATACAAGTCAGAAGACTACTTTTAAAGCTCATAAGCAGCTAGAAAACCTCCTTATAGCCCAGCACCCCAGCTACAGATCTCCATCTGCCCCGTCTCCCTATGTGTAATCTGCCCAGCAACAAGCCTCGCACACCAGTCTGCCTGCAGCAGTGCACGTCTGGACAAGCCTAGAAGTAGCTCCACCACCTGCCACATCTTGCAATAACTCTGCTCGTACTGTTAATGAGGACTGTCTATGCACCTGCTGTTTCCTTCTGGCCACATCGCTCCTAAAGGCCTGCAGTACTCCATACCTCATTACCGTGCATCAGCGATCCGCGAACCCCCAAGTTTCGCCAAAGCCACTCTGGGAATCTCATCCGGGACCTCCCGCAGAGCCGCACAGCGATTTTCGGACCCCGATTCAAAAGTTGAATTTTTTAAAGAGACAGTACACCTTTATTCAAAATGGCCGAAAAAGACCTCGGACAGGTCCCTACTGATGAAACAGTGCAAATACAACCTGATACCGTCCACGATGAAGCCCAGGAGGCAGACCCCACATCTCAAGCAGACCAAGTCACCCGACCAAAACGTTCTGCCAAACCAACTATAAAGGTGCTTGAAAACTATCACAATATGAAAGATGAGCTATGTGATCACCTGGAAGAACAGTGGGAATGCGTCACCTCTTATATGTCAAGACTCGAATCCTCATCAGGCAACGCCGCAAGCTTGCAATCCGTCATGGAGCGGCTGAACACCGCCCGTGAAAGGTACAAGAGACTATCAGCAAAGTACATCGCTCTTCTAAAAGATTTTAATTCTGATGAAGCTCTTCCAGACCTCAGTGAGGCGCTAGAGACGGACAAGGAGAGAGACGCCAAGGTCCAACATGCCATAAACAAGGCTGAACACCGTATCTCTCACCTGCAAGAAACCAGGTCACACCGATCGACCTCATCTAAACGTTCCTCTCGGTCATCCAGGGCATCGTCCTCAAGAAGTTCAACCATGAGCGACAGGATACTAGAGGCCCGCATAAAGGCAGAGGAATCCAGAGTGAGACGTTCTTTCACTGAGAGAGAAGCTAAGGCAGAGGCAAAAAGGGCAGAAGCAGACATGGAAGCAAAAAGGGCAGAAGTGGAAGCAAAAAGGGCAGAAGTGGAAGCAAAAAGGGCAGAAGTGGAAGCCAAGAGAGCAGAAGCAGAAGCGGAGGCTCAGCTGAAGATTCTTCGGTCACAGATGGAAGAGGAGGTCGCACTAGCTAAAGTGAGACTACTTGAGCAGGCGTTGATCCAAGGTCCTGATGCAGCTAACTTGCCACCACTGGAATCAGACGATCCAGTCAATCGCACGAAAGACTATGTACTAAACCAGCTACCTGTAGCAACCCCGGTCTACAGTACCGTCCAAGTCGACGACACCAAAACCTCCAACGTACTCCCAGAGATACCTTCTCAAACACAGTCACCACAAGATGGCAACCAAGTGTTTCCTGACCCACCTTTACAGCTCAAGCGGTATTCGTCAGATTCTTCAAGGGCTAAACCACAGCTCAACCCTGCAGCAACATCATTCTATCCGGGAACAGCTCATCCATTCACACCAGGCGGCCCATACGCCCCAGGGGCATCACGAGTCGTCGTGGCAACGAGTGGTGAGAAGTCGGATATGTCCGAGTTCGCCAGGTTCATGGTGAGCAGAGAGCTAATCAACACCAGTCTTACGAAGTTTGATGATCGTGCAGAGAGCTACAGGGCCTGGAAAGCAACCTTTAAGGCAGCCATCGCCAATCTCAACCTAACTGAAGAACAGGAACTTGACCTCCTGATAAAGTGGTTAGGTCCAAGCTCTTCAACCCGCGTCAGGAGCCTCAGAGCGGTCCACGTGGGACAAGCAGAAGCAGGTCTCGCTGCCGCATGGCAAAGGCTGGAACGCACCTTTGGCAGCGCAGAGGCAATAGAGAAAGCCCTATTCAAGAGACTGCAGGATTTCCAAAAGATCAACCTTAAAGACGTCCACAAGCTGCAAGACCTAAGTGACCTGCTAATGGAGCTGGAGCTCGCCAAAAGAGACCCTCGTCTGTCTGGGCTGTGCTATCTGGATTCAGCCCATGGAGTAAACCCGATCGTGGTGAAGCTGCCATACAGCCTGCAGGAAAAGTGGGCAATGTCAGTATCAAGATACAAAGGAGTGAACGACGTTACCTTCCCTCCATTCATCCACTTCTGCAGGTTCATCGATGAACAGGCCCAGATGAGGAATGACCCCAGCCTCGACTTCCTAGAGTCCAACGCTTCGACAGCCGCACCAACTCCTGCGCCAAGGTATGAAAACACCACATACAAACGCAGAGACACTAAGAGAGCTGTGAGCGTTAGGAAGACCGAGCTACCGTCACCTGCAACGCCCACAGACGAACAGAACATCGTCTCAACACGAGATAAATCCTTTAATCGTGAATGTCCCATCCACAAGAAGCCACACTCGTTGACCAAGTGCAAAGGGTTTAGATCCAAAACCCTACAGGAGCTCTAGGAGATCCTCACAGAGCTCGGGGTTTGCTTCAAATGCTGCGCATCACTTGAGCACATGGCCAAGGACTGCAAATCCACAGTCAAGTGTGGGGAGTGCCACAGAGAAAAGCATGTTTCAGCCATGCACTCAACCCGAATAGCTAGAGACACACCGGCTGCAGTCACCACTGCTCCCGCTCCAAGTCATGGCGGGGAGCCACAGAATCAGACCGACACCGCCACAACTGTCTCCTGCTCATGCTCAGAAGTATGTGGAGAGGGCCGCATGGAGAAATGTTGCGCCCGAATATGCCTCATCAAGGTTTACCCCGAAGGACATCCAGAAAAGGCAATGAAGGTGTATGCCATCATAGACGACCAAAGCAACCGGTCCCTGGCAGGAGCCAAATTCTTTGAAGCCTTCGGAATTAGTGGACCATCAGAGCCCTACACCTTGAACACCTGCTCAGGCCGCATAGAGACTAGCGGCAGAAGAGCCCAGGGATTCATCGCTTCTCCTATCAACGGGAAGACTGAAATACCTCTGCCAACGCTAGTTGAATGTAACCAAATACCCAGCCATAGGAGTGAAATTCCTACCCCAGAAGCTGTACTTCATCAGCCGCACCTGAAGCACCTCGCAAGCGTCATCCCACCTATGGACAACAACGCGGAGATTCTACTCCTGCTCGGCAGAGACAACCTGAGGGTACACAAGGTGCGACAACAGTGCAACGGACCTGACTACGCACCATACGCCCAGAGACTGGACCTCGGATGGGTAGTCATAGGAAACGTGTGCGTTGATCGATCAGAAATCGACTCCTTCAGGACCTACGTCCATGGAGACGGACGCACAACCTGCCTAAGGCCATGTCCTCATCACTATGAAGTGAAAGAGAAGCCCCCAGACTCAATACAGCTGCCTGACATCGCTTCTTCTCTGCGTACCGACAACTTGGGAAGATCAGTCTTTCACATCACCAAGGACGACGATAAAGTAGCCTTGTCAGTGGAGGACAGAGAATTCATCGACATAATGGACCGTGAGTTCTCTAAGGACAAAACCGACCACTGGGTCTCTCCATTACCCTTCCGATCCACCAGGGTAAGACTGCCAAACAACCGAGACCAAGCTCAGAACAGATTCAACTCTCTTCAACGTTCAATGAACCACAAACCTGAAATGAGGGAGCACATTGTCGCCTTTATGGACAGAATATTTCGCAACAACCACGCGGAACCCGCTCCTCCCGTGAAGAAGAACGAAGAGTGCTGGTATCTGCCTTCATTTGGTGTCTACCACCCACGGAAACCGAACCAAATCAGGGTTGTCTTTGACTCCAGCGCCAAACATGGAGGCGTATCACTCAACGATGTCCTCCTCACAGGTCCCAACCTGACGAACAACTTAGTAGGAGTGTTGCTGAGGTTCAGGAAAGAACTCGTCGCCATCACTGCCGATATCGAACAGATGTTCCACTGTTTCCTAGTCAGGGAGGACCACCGGAACTTCCTCAGATTCCTGTGGTTCAAGGACAACGACACCAACAAAGAGATGGTGGAATACCGTATGAGAGTCCATGTCTTCGGGAACAGCCCTTCACCCGCAGTAGCAACCTACGGTCTCCGAAGGACCGCATCAGAGGGAGAGTCTGAGTATGGCACAGACGCAAGAGACTTCGTTGAAAGAGACTTCTATGTAGACGACGGGCTCAAATCACTGCCCACTGAAGAAGCAGCCATTGATTTGCTCAAGAGGACCCAAGGTATGCTGGCCCAGGCAAGGCTCAGGCTTCATAAAATCGCTTCAAACAGCCCGACCGTAATGAGAGCCTTTGATTCGGGTGATCACGCCCCTGGATTCAAGGACATTGACTTGGGGCTAGACAGCCCACCCGTGCAGAGGAGCCTAGGCATCAGATGGGATCTCGCAGCCGACTCCTTCGGGTTTCAAGTGAATTGCTCGGACAAACCGTTCACAAAACGTGGTGTCCTCTCCATAGTGAACAGCTTATTTGACCCGCTGGGGTTCGTGGCGCCCATCACCATACAAGGCAAATCCTTGTTGAGACAACTATCTGAAACTGTCAAGGATTGGGATACCCCGCTCCCCTCCGACAAAGAGAAAAAATGGGAAACTTGGAAACAGTCGTTGTGCGGATTGAACAATATTCACATCCTGAGATGCTACACCAAAATCTCCCTTGCCTCTAGCGGAAGGAAAGAACTCCACGTCTTTTCAGACGCCTCCACAGAAGCCATAGCGGCGGTTGCATACCTGAAGGTGATGGACGCCAGCGGGCAAAGCTACGTCGGATTGGTGTTCGGCAAGGCGAAGCTAGCCCCGAAGCCCGACCACACCATCCCCAGACTCGAACTCTGTGGAGCCGTCTTGGCAGTGGAAATTGCTGACTTCATACTACAAGAACTGTGTATCGAAATAGATGAGGTCCAATTCTACACCGACAGCAAGGTCGTTTTGGGTTACATCTACAATACATCGAGACGATTCTACGTGTATGTCAGTAACCGCATCGAAAGGATCAGGAGATCCTCCAAACCGGAACAATGGCGTTACGTACCATTGGAGCTGAATCCAGCAGATCTTGCAACCAGACCCATGTCTATATCTTCTTTCGTTAACTCTTCTTGGCTTACAGGTCCAGAGTTCCTGCTGAGACGGTCAGAAGAAGGTGTCCAGGAAGACTTCAGCATCCTAGATCCAGACAACGATCCAGATGTCCGAACTGAGGTCCATACCCTGACCACCAGTGCTGAGAAAACATCCTACCACGGCTGCCAACGTTTTGAACGTTTCTCCAGCTGGTTAAGACTCGTCAGGACTGTTGCCAGGTTAGTGCACATCGCCAGATGTTATCGTGCAGACTTTAAAGACAAGGACTGTCATCGCTGGCATGTATGCCACAGACCTCTTTCTGCTGAGGACATCTCCCGTAGTGAGTCCCTCATTATACGCCACCTCCAACAGAGCGAATTCGCCACCGAATGGAAGTGCTTAAATAACAAACAGCAGATTCCATTAAGAAGCCCCCTCGCCAATTTAAACCCAGTAATGGACAGCTTCGGCTTACTGAGGGTTGGCGGTCGTTTAAGCCAGGCTCGTTTCGGTGTCGCAGAGCAAAATCCTCTCATCATTCCCAACAAACACCACGTTACAGTCTTACTGATCCGTCATCATCATGAAAGGGCTGAACACCAAGGCAGGCAAATTACAGAGGGCACTCTACGGTCTGCAGGCCTCTGGATTGTCGGGATGAAGAGACGTGTAGCACAAATACTTCACGATTGTGTGCACTGTCGCAAAGTGAGAGGAAAGCAACTGTGCCAACAAATGGCCGACCTACCTACAGATAGACTTTCCATGGAACCACCTTTCACCTATGTGGGCCTAGACGTTTTCGGACCATGGATGGTATCCACACACAGAACTCGTAGCAGCCGTGCGGACAGTAAGCGGTGGGCTGTGCTATTCACCTGCTTGAGCATCCGAGCCGTTCACATCGAGGTGTTAGAGTCCATGGATACCTCCTGCCTGATTAACGCCTTGAGAAGATTCCTCGCCATCAGAGGACCAGTAAAGCAGCTGAGGTCCGACCGCGGCAGCAACTTCGTCGGTGCATGTAGAGAGCTGAACATCGACACCAAGCCAATCCAAGACCAGCTGGCAGACAAGGGTTGCACCTGGATCTTCAATTCTCCTCACAGTTCTCACATGGGAGGCTCCTGGGAGAGGATGATCGGAATCTCACGCAACATCCTGAACTCCATGCTAAAGGACGTCAACTCCTCGAGACTCACGCACGAGACTCTAGTGACTCTTTTAGCCGAAGTCTCAGCCATCATCAACTCGAGATCCCTTGTGCCGGTGTCAATGGATCCAGAGGTACCAACCATGTTGACTCCCAACATCCTTCTTACTCAGAAGATCGACAACGCGGTAATTCCCAGCGGAGACTTCACTCATGCCAACACCTACCAAAGACACTGGAAACGAGTCCAATATTTGGCCGACTACTTCTGGAACCGATGGAGGAAGGAATACCTTACCATTCTTCAAGGGAGAAGGAAGTGGCGACATCCCAAGCCGAATATCAAGGAAGGAGATCTGGTCCTCATGAAAGACCAGACCACTGAAAGGACTGACTGGCCTCTGGGACTTGTTACCAGGACACTGCCTAGCCAGGACGGCAACGTGCGGAAGGTGGAGCTGAGGGTCTTTAGGAAGGGTGAGACGAAGATCTTTGCGAGGCCAATCCATGAACTCGTCCTCTTACTGCCTATCGAGAGCGCCACTACGGGATGAGCGTTCTGCACCCGAAGTTTGGCCGTTTTTCTGATTTTTTGAACTTTAATTGTTGCATTTAACATGCCCTTTCTTTTAGGTTTATTATTATTATGGACAATAGTGGAATCCCCATAGTGAATTCCAGACGGGGAGTGTGCTGTTCCATGCATGTTTCTAGTTAAAGAAATGTATTTATGTTTTTTCGCTTGTCTCTGCTGCCATCTACTGGCCAGACCATTTAGTTCCTCGGTCTTTCCTTGTTCAGCCTATGGGGAGGGGCTTCTCTTCAGCCTCTTCTCTTCCTGTTTGCTCAGTCATCGGCAGACATCTTACCTGAGAGAACTGTTCTCCCTCATGAGCTGAGGAAGCAAAGTCTTTTGACCCGCAAGTAGCGACTCCAGAGACAAGCTCCATGCAAGAGACTCAGTGTAATGTTTGAATCATTATCTACGGAATAAACCAACATTGTTCTTCATCACAACGCGTGTATGCTTATCTGAGAAGCTGCTAAGGGTCATGTCTGCCTCGCTTATTGGATACACAAAGGTAGGAACTTCTCTCACTTACATGTCTGCATACCTTTAATCGCCATTAAGTGGGGACAGAACAACCACTGCACACCTGTCAACTCCATGTCTGCTCTCAAAGTGCCTGGCCGTGTATCCTCCCACAAATGCATTATGGCCTGCCTCTGCTCGCACAGCCGCTCCACCATGTGCAGGGTGGAGTTCCACCTTGTTGCAATGTCGATAATGAGGCGGTGGTTGGGAAGGTGGAGCAATCGCTGCAGCTTCTGCATACGAACGGAGTGTACAGGCGACCGGCGGATGTGCGCGCACAGTCTTCGCACCTTCTGGAGCAGGGCTGTTAACTCCGGATAATTTATGAGGAAGCACTGCACCACCAGGTTCAAGGTGTGAGCCAAGCAAGGTATGTGGCTGAGTTTTGAAAGGGCTATGGCTGCCACAAAATTACGGCCGTTATCACTAACTACCTTGCCTGCCTCAAGATGTACACTGCCCAGCCATGACTCAGTTTGTCGCTTCAAGTACTCGGCCAGCACCTCGGCGGTGTGTCTGTCGCCCAAACACATCATCTGCAACACAGCCTGCTGACGCTTTCCACTAGCTGCTCGATAGGGGGACACATCGTGTGCAACAGTGGCAGCTGCAGATGGAGTGCTCGTACGACTGCGCTCTGTGGACGAGCTTTCGCTTCTGGAGGAGGAGGAGGGTCGAACGCCTACAGCCAACTGTTTCCTATACCGTGGGCTAGGCAGCACTGTCCCACCACCGCTGTCCCCTGTGGACCCTGCATCCAGCACATTAACCCAGTGCGCAGTGATGGACACGTAACGGCCCTGGCCATGCCGACTGGACCATGCATCAGTTGTGAGGTGCACCTTTCCGCTCACTGACTGCTTGAGTGCATGGACAATGCGGTCTTTCACATGATGGTGGAGGGCTGGGATGGCTTTGCGAGAGAAGAAGTGGCGACTGGGTAGGTCATAGCGTGGTACTGCATAGGCCATGAGTTCGCGGAAAGCTGTGCTTTCCACCAACCGAAAGGGCATCATCTCAAACGAGATTAGTTTGGCAATGTGGGCGTCCAAACCCAGTGTACGCGGATGAGAGACTGAGTACTTTCTTGACCTACTCATAGTGTCTGGGAGGGTGAGCTGGACTTGAGAGCTGCATATGGTGGAAGTAGCGGTGGACAGGGTGGACTGAGAGAGGGTTGATGATGGTGATGGAGTTGGTGTTCTTTCTGATGGCCTAGAATCAGTCTTTCGTTGATATAACAGTGGGATTCCCTGACTGCTGTGGTCTTGCAACGACACCTCAACATTTGCTGTTGTGCTAACCGGTGGGCTTACAGTGGGGGAAACAATGTAGCGTTGCTGACTACCTTCGTTGTGATCAGTTGCACATGTGGCACTTGAGGTTTGGTGTTGTGTCCACGCTTGCAAGTGCATGCTGGTTAAATGTCTAAGCATGCAACTGGTATTCAAATTTTTCAGATTTTTCCCTCGGCTAAAGGTCTTTGCGCACTTCTTACAGATAACCTTGGCCTGATCATGAGGATTTTGGTCAAAAAAGTGCCACACTGCACTCTTCCTACTTTGGCAGACATTTTGCGGCCTAGCACGCTGTGATCTTTTGACCCTCTGGACAAGCTGTCCAGCAACTCTTTTGATGTTTGGAACCTGTCTTTGGAGTGCTCCGGGCCTGCCAGATAACAGCTGTTGCGATGTCGATGTCTGCTGTGGATGCTCCTCATCTGAGCTATTGGAAGCAGCACCCTCTTCCCCCAATGGATGCCAATCTGGGTCAACAACTGGGTCATCCATCACCTCCTCTTCTATGTCATGTGCACCTTCCTCTGTGTCACCGTGTATGGTGGTATAGTGTGCGGGAAGGGGCACCTGAGTCTCATCAGGGTCAGAATCTGGCTCTGTACACTGCGAGGACAATGTAGTGCTCTGAGTCAATGTACCAGCAGAATCATCCATCAACGGCTGTGCATCAGTGCACTCCATGTCAGATTCATCTTGGCCTGGGTAATTCACCATTTCACTTGATAATCCAGGCATGGTATGTGAAAACAGCTCCATGGAGTAATCAGTAGTATGGCCTGCGTCATCCTTCAATCTTGGTTGGGGTGAAGGACACAAGGAAAGGTGTGGTTCATGAACATGAGCCTCCAATGACGACTCAGTGCTTTTACTTTTTACAACTGAAGAAGAGGAGGCGATAGAGCTGGAGGCTGAGTCAGCAATGTAAGACAAAACTTTTTCCTGATGCTCTGGCTTTAAAAGCGGTTTGCCAACTCCTAGAAAACTAAGCGTTCGAGGCCTTATGTAGCCAGACGATGACGCAGGGTCAGCACCTCCTGCATTCGGTCCTATTTTGCTCTTGCCACTACCATCAGATCCACCACCAACACCATCATTACCAGCTGCCAACCCCCGCCCAATTCCACGGCCTCTTCCACCAGCCTTCCTCATTTTTGGTAGAAATGTAGACAAAATCCAACAAACTATATAGTAATGTAAAACAAGGTACAAGGTGTCTATAGGACAGGGGAGATTTTGAATTTCTGCAGACACTTGTGGACACTGGACACTTTTGGATTGTGTGAGGCCCACTGATATCTGAGCGCTATGTCACAGGCTCGATGGCACAGCTGTGACCAAAGTGACTAGAGGATAAGGGAGATTTTGAATCTCTGCACACACTTTTGGACACTGGATGGACACTTTTGGATTGTGTGAGGCCCACTGATATCTGAGCGCTATGTGACAGGCTCGATGGCACAGCTGTGACCAAAGTGACTAGAGGATAAGGGAGATTTTGAATCTCTGCACACACATTTGGACACTGGACACTTTTGGATTGTGTGAGGCCCACTGATATCTGAGCGCTATGTCACAGGCTCGATGGCACGGTTGTGACCAAAGTGACTAGAGGATAAGGGAGATTTTGAATCTCTGCACACACTTTTGGACACTGGACACTTTTGGATTGTGTGAGGCCCACTGATATCTGAGCGCTATGTGACAGGCTCGATGGCACAGCTGTGACCAAAGTGACTAGAGGATAAGGGAGATTTTGAATCTCTGCACACACTTTTGGACACTGGACACTTTTGGATTGTGTGAGGCCCACTGATATCTGAGCGCTATGTCACAGGCTCGATGGCACAGCTGTGACCAAAGTGACTAGAGGAGAAGGGAGATTTTGAATCTCTGCACACACTTTTGGACACTGGACACTTTTGGATTGTGTGAGGCCCACTGATATCTGAGCGCTGTCACAGGCTCGATGGCACAGCTGTGACCAAAGTGACTAGAGGATAAGGGAGATTTTGAATCTCTGCACACACTTTTGGACACTGGACACTTTTGGATTGTGTGAGGCCCACTGATATCTGAGCGCTATGTGACAGGCTCGATGGCACAGCTGTGACCAAAGTGACTAGAGGATATGGGAGATTTTGAATCTCTGCACACACTTTTGGACACTGGATGGACACTTTTGGATTGTGTGAGGCCCACTGATATCTGAGCGCTATGTGACAGGCTCGATGGCACAGCTGTGACCAAAGTGACTAGAGGATAAGGGAGATTTTGAATCTCTGCACACACTTTTGGACACTGGACACTTTTGGATTGTGTGAGGCCCAATGAATATCTGAGCGCTATGTGACAGGCTCGATGGCACAGCTGTGACAAAAGTGACTAGAGGATAAGGGAGATTGGATTGCTTTTAAAAAAGCAGTTTGCGGAGCAGTGGGTAAACAGCAATGCAGGAATGTCAGGAAGCCTTAGAAGGCAGCCCAACAACCAACACCACTGATACACCACTATATAGCCTCCCCTTGCACTGCACACACAGTGACTGGTGTGTTGTGCAGGCCAAATTGCTAGCAGCAGAAGCATTTTTTTTTTCTTCTCAGCAGGACAAAAAAAAAAATTGGGATTGCTTTTAAAAAAGCAGTTTGCGGAGCAGTGGGTAAACAGCAATGCAGGAATGTCAGGAAGCCTTAGAAGGCAGCCCAACAACCAACACCACTGATACACCACTATATAGCCTCCCCTTGCACTGCACACACAGTGACTGGTGTGTTGTGCAGGCCAAATCGCTAGCAGCAGAAGCAGTTTTTTTGTCTTCTTCCCTGCCTAACGCTCTCCCTACAGAATCAGCAGCAACCTCTCCCTATACTAAGATCGGCAGAAGTAAGATGGCGGTCGGCATGCACGCCCTTTTATACCCCCTGTGACGCCCACCAAAGCAAGCCAATCACTTGCATGCCCTTCTGAAAGATGGTGGTGACCCGTGCCTATGTCATCACGTTGCCCACAGTGTCCGTGGATCCTGATTGGCTGAAAAAGAGCGCAAAACAAACTTTTGAAACGTGACTTTGGCGCGTAAGTCGCCGACCTCGTGGCCGACCTCATCCTAGGGTCGGGTTTCGTTTCATGAAACCCGACTTTGCCAAAAGTCGGCGACTTTTGAATTTTTTCGACCCGTTTCGCTCAACTCTACATACAAGGAACGAATACAGCCATACCTGTTGTGAGTTCATTTTCCCCTATCTTTCTGTGTTAGTGTTTTCATCTTGCTTCACCGTCATTATATGTTGGGGGCTGCCTTTTGCTTTGGGGTCTGCTCTGGGGCAGTTTAGATTTCCCCTTTCTTTCTTTAGGCCTATTTAATTCTCTGGCTGTGATCGAGGGATCTAGGGCAACGTAGGAACCCCCCACGGCTACTGCTAGTTGTGTTGATAGGTTCAGGGGTCTGCAATCCGATAGCTGCCAACTTCTCTGGTTTTCTGGACTTAGCTAGCATTTCTGTTTTTGCCTCCTATGGTGACTCAATCATAACACATACCATGTCCAGACCACATATTACCACCAGTGACAGAATAATAGCACATACAAGGGACAAATACCACTACACCATGACCAGACCACATATTACCAGCACATGGTGACTGGATACTACAATACTGATCATTAATAAAAAAACATATTACTATCACCATAAGTGCCATTATACACAGGAGATCTGTACTTAGTATGTAGTGTCTGTGTACACGTAATACAGTGATCACCAGTGACATTATTCACAGGAACTCTGTATATAGTGTCAGTGTACAGGTAATACAGTGATCACTGGTGACATTGTACAAAGGCACTCTGTATATAGTGTATAGTGTCATTGTACAGGTAACACAAACTCACCAGTGATGTCTCTAGGTGAAGTCCTTCATCTTTGCTTTTCATCTTTCATCCAGCACAGATCGCCATCACGTCTTCCAGCCAGGGCTCGTCTCTGCAGGAAATAACACAGTTATCTAGAGCTCCACTTGCAGAACACATTACTTAATTTTTTTCCCAACTTCTACACTACACCAGATGAAGAAAAAAAGGCGACATAGTGTCGCTCTGCACAGTAACAGAACCTCCCCTCATTTAAAACAGTATCCTCAAAAAAATAAAATAAATACATCATTGCAGTAATAATATCCCTTAATTAGCCCCTATGGTAATAATATCCCCCATCCTGGCTCCAGCCATATTTTCTCTCATCCTGCCCTCATGAGTATCCATTCTGCCCCCACATGATCTCCAGATCCTGCCCCATCTGTCTACATCGTATCCATCCGGCCCCATGATCCTGCACCATGTGTCTCCCATCCTGCCCCCTGTGTCTCACATTCTGCCCCCTCCTGTGTCTCACTGTCACATTCTACCCCCTCCTGTGTCTCACTGTCACATTCTGCCCCCTCCTGTGTCTCACTGTCAATTCTGCCCCCTCCTGTGTCTCACTGTCATATTCTGCCCCCGTGCCTCACATTCTGTCCCCTCCTGTTTCACTGTCACATTCTGTCCCCTGTGTCTCACTGTCACATTCTGCACCCTCCTGTGTCTCACTGTCACATTCTTCCCCTTCTTGTGTCATACTGTCATATTATGCCCCCATGTCCATTCTGACCCCGTGTCTCACATTCTGCCCCATGGTCATTCTGCCCCCTCATGTGTCTCACTGTCACATTCTGCCCCCTCCTGTGTCTCACTGTAACATTCTGCCCCATGTCTCACATTCTGCTCCCTCCTGTGTCTCACTGTCACATTATGCCCCCATGTCTCACATTCTGCCCCCTCCTGTGTCTCAATGTCCCATTCTGCCCCCTCCTGTGTCTTACTGTCACATTCTACCCCCATGTCTGCATACTGCCCCCATGTCTTGAATTCTGCCCTAACGTTCTGCATTCTGCCCTCATGTCTCACATTCTGCCCCATGTCCATTCTGCCCCATGTCTCGCATTCTGCCCCCTCATGTGTCTTACCGTCACATTCTACCCCCATGTCTGCATACTGCCCCCATGTCTTGCATTCTGCCCTAACGTTCTGCATTCTGCCCTCATGTCTCACATTCTGCCCCCTCCTGTGTCTCACTGTCACATTCAGCCCCCTCCTGTGTCTCACTGTCATATTCTGCCTGCCCCCATGTCTTGAATTCTGCACCCATGTCTTGCATTCTGCCCCCATCATGTGTGCATTCTGCACCCATGTCTGAATTCTGCCCCCATGTCTTGCATTCTGCCCTCATGATGTCTGCATTCTGCCCCCATGTCTTGCATTCTGCCCCCATCATGTCTGCATATTGCCCCCATGTCTCGTATTCTGCCCCCATGTCTGAATTCTGCCCCATGTCTGCATTCTGCCCCCATGTCTCACATTTTGCCCCATGTCTTGCATTCTACCCCATGTCTTGCATTTTGCCCCCGTGTCTAGATATTTGGCCCTGTGTCTCCAATCCTGCCCCGTCTCCACATTTGCTCCTGTGTGACTCCAATCCTGCCCCCTGTCTCCATATTTGCCCCTGTGTGACTCCAATCCTGCCCCCTGACTCCATATTTGCCCCTGTGTGCCTCCAATCCTGCCCCCGTGTCTCAATTCTGCCAGGGATACATACCGCCCCTTTCAAAAATAAAAACTTTCTTCTTAGGCCGGTTTCACATTAGCGCTTTTTAAGCGCACGCACGGCCAGGGGTAGCTCCGCCCCCGAGCCGGCTCTCTGCCCGGCGTGCCCGCCCCTTGCTTATAGCGCCGCCTCCTAGCGGACAGCGGCGCCTGCGATCGGCGCACCCTATCTTTAGCATAGGGTGCGCAGATCGTGCGCAGGCCGTGCGCTAGTTGCGCTTTGACCTGCGCTGCGCACTTTTGACGGTGCGCCGTGCGCGCCAAAATCGAACTTTTCGGATTTTGGCGCGCACGGCGCACCGTCAGAAATGCGCAGCGCAGGTCAAAGCGCAACTAGCGCACGGCCTGCGCACGATCTGTGCACCCTATGCTAAAGATAGGGTGCGCCGATCGCAGGCGCCGCTGTCCGCTAGGAGGCGGCGCTATAAGCAAGGGGCGGGCACGCCGGGCAGAGAGCCGGCTCGGGGGCGGAGCTACCCCCGGCCGTGCGTGCGCTTAAAAAGCGCTAATGTGAAACCGGCCTTACCTGACCTCGCTCCTGCGCTGAAGATGGAGCTGATGCTGTGTGAACTGAAAGGACCTGTGGTGACGTCATCATCATGTGATCAGGGGGCAGAGCTGATCAATGCTGAAGGCCTGTGATAATGATGACGTCACCACAGGTCCTTCAGCTCTTCTCTGTCTTTCAGATGTCGGGCGCTGTGGCGGCTCTGCTGATGTGTGCCTGCCCGGCGCCCCTATGACGCACAGCACTTGGGGCCCGATGACTGGCAGCACAGGAGCGGGGCCCCTGATCTGCGGGCCCCCTTCTGTACTGCTGTTCATCGGGCCCCATACAGCAGTAAGGGCTGTCATGCCCTGATGGCGGCCCTGTGTGGGAGGAAACACAAGTAAGCTTCTTGTAGATGTTGTTATTGGTGGGATTTGAACCCAGGACCTCAGCACTGAAAGGCTGCAGTACTAACCACTGAGACCTCATACTGCCCAAAGTCCTGATTATGGAGGATGTTAGCCTTAGCTCCTTGGAGTGTAGATATGGCAGTAGATCGAGATGTGGGAGAACATGTAGGATGGTGCAGCTCTGTGGAGAGCTATGTGGGTGAGTGCAATGACTGGTACAGGGTGGAGGCGGCGGTGTAACTGCTGGACAGAAATAAAAGCCTTACTGCTGCATTCAGGACAATAAGAAATATATATAGTGAGGAGAAGAGCAATTAGCAGTGGGTTCAAGATGAAAAGTAATCAGAGGAACAATCAGAGCTTTTGCCAACAAACCACATTAGAAAACTCTTACATTACATAGGTTTTGTGTACTTACATCCAGAACGCAAAACCTAGAAAAAATTAGCCAACATAATGATGGCACTTCCACAATTGCATATTAACCTATAAATATACGGAAGCAGATGCCCAGTAAATTTTTAAAGACAAGAAATTTTATTGAATACTGAATAACCCAAAATTTTTATTTAAAAATTCCAATGGGTGAACACAAGAAAAATGGACTTGCAAACACAGGGATCGTTATACCCAATATTAAGAGCAATAGATTGAATACCAATAAACTAGTGTTACTATTATGATTTGGACTAGAGAAGAAAAAAGAAAAAGCATCCAATTCTTTTGCAAAACAATAAAATACTGTTAGTGCGTATAAGCTTTGATGTATAAAAAAATAATATTTGATAAATTCTCAAATAATTGGTAGTCAGGTACATTTAGATGGATTAAATTATTCCTGATGCTAAGTAGCAATATTGGTACATATTAGATCAGTACCCTTGTACATACAATTAGTGCTTATAAGCTTCAACGTATGAAAAAATAGTTTTTAGATTCTCTGATGATATGAAGTCCAAATCCAATTGGACCAATTACATTATTAAATCTATTTTTAAAGCAGAGTAACAAGTGTCTTAAAGGTAAATCAGCTAATAGTACATATTGCATCAGTGGTCCAATTAAAAAAGCTTTTAACGATAGTAAGAAATAAGGGTTTTAAATCAAGTTAAACGTGTTCTGGTGAAACCTTGACATCTGTCTAGGTAATAATTCATTGCCAGTAACTTTATTGAGAATCTATGAGCATGGATAATAGCCCCTGGATTATATACATATATTATTGTGCATCACCGTTGTGAGGAGCAGTTTGTCCTATATATTAAGACGAGCACTAGTGATGAGTGAACGTGCTCACACTACTCGTTACTCGTCCAAGTATCACAGTACTCGGTGTACACCGATCATTTTTGGGATTACACAGCAGGAACTCAGTGTTAGGCGTCAGATTCCTGCCTCTGCACAGGAGGAATCTCAAGCCTTGCCTTCTGCAGTCTGCCATTCAGTCCCAGCTGCAGAGGAGGCTTCTCAGCCAAGACTTCGTCCCGGCCTCTTGGTCAGGCCAGTGCTGTCAGTTCAGTTGCTGCTGCCATCTCAGGGTCAGTGATAACAGCCTGCACTGGTCAGCAGCAAGCAGCTCCTGGGACTAAAGGCCCTGTTACATTTAGCGATGCACCAGCGATCCCGACAACGATCCCGACTAAATGGTCGCTAGTGAGCTGCCAAACAGGCAGATCTCTCCAGCGATGCAGCAGCGGTCGGCGGGCGATACCTACCTGTCACACGCAGCGAGGGTGACGTCTTCCGCCCGCGTCCATGGAGTCGCTCGTCGGCGCCAGCAGGAAGCCGACGACGAGAAATGGACCAGGATGATCTTGCGCAATCAGCGATATCCAGCGGGGGGGCCTGGTCGGAGGTGTCACATGTAGCGAGATCGCTACCGATATCGCTGTTGAGTCAGAAAATCGGTGACCCTTTAGCGATATCGCTAGCGATCTCGCTATGTATGAAGAAGGCTTTAGTCCTTCGTTCTGCTACTGAGCATGCCCGTGGGATGACCTCTCATTGCAGGTCAGGGGTCACATGCTCAGGTCCTCAAGCAGCTCGGATTGTACCATCAGGAAGGTCCCGGAAGGATGCTGCCATAAAAGGTTCGCATGGCCACTTGGCCATGCGATAATATAGACTCTGATGGTTAGTTGTGTGTGTAATGACGGATGTATGAGACTGGTGACTGACTCATTATGAAACCCCTACCCTCGGTTGTGTATGAGTTAGGGTTTAGGGAGATAGAGTCAGCGCCAGTACTGACATAACCTATGTGCCATAGAGCATCCCGCTCTCCACATGAGCGTTAGCACCAGATAGCGCCAGTCAGCACAAGGCACCACTGGACCGCATGTGCAGCAGCGTTCCTCGCAGTGGCGCCGTGCGCAAGTCAAGCGCTTGACTCCCTGCTCTGGGTGGTTAGTGGCATCCGCTGAATTGGTGCAGTGCGCACGTGGAGCGATTATTTTATTTAGTTCAGGCATTGCAGTTGCAGTGTCGAACGCTAGTGGGACTAGAGGGACTCTAACCCTGTGTCCTTGGGGCAGAGTCCTGTGCCGGCAGTCTGGTCACCTTGCCAACCGGTGCCCACAGCGGTCGGGAAAACGCTCACCTCTAGTGGTCATAGGAGGGGGCTCACTAGAATCAGCGGCATTTTTCTCTAAGCTGGCCTTTAAGGGGACTCTTGGGTTTGGTTCCTCCACTCTGGCGGTGGAAGTCTGCGTGGACTCTGGACAGGAGGGCAATTTTATGTCTTCTGCCTTCGCTCAATGGCACGCAATACCCCTGGTAATGATGGCCAAGCCAGTTACCGTTAGAGTGGTGAACGGTGCGACTGTACCCTCACAGATTACCCACCAGACCGCCCCATTGATACTCTTGGTGTCCTTCACATCAGGAGACGATATCCCTCCTCGGCATGCCTGAGGGTATCGACCAGGTCCTTTTTGGGGTTCCCTGGTTACGGTTCCACTCTCCCCATATAGAGTGGTCCTCAGGGAGGAGGGTAGATGTCAGAGGGAGTGCATTCAAGTTGCTTCCACCGAAGTCCCCGCACCGAAGTCCCCGCAGATCGTTCTTCTCTCCCCAAACACTATCAACAGTATGTAGACGTGTTCTCCAAGAGGGCGGCGGAGACTTTTCCGCCCAATCGCCCCTACGACTGTCCTATTGACCTCTTGCCTGGTGCTGAGCCTCCTTGGGGTTGAGTCTATCTCCTTTCGCTCCCAGAGACATAGGCCATGTCTCAGTATATCAGGCAGAATCTGGCAAGGGGATTCATTAGGAAGTCGATGTCACCAGCTGGGGCGGGATTCTTCTTCGTCAAGGAGAAGAACGGAGAACTGCGTCCCTGCATCGATTACAGGGGTCTTAACGCCATCACCATTAAGAATAAGTACCCTCTGCCCCTGATATCAGAGCTGCTTGATAGGCTATGGTGTTATGAGCTCATTTTCTGCTCCTCCAGTTGAGAGTTCTCCTTCCGTTCTCCCTCTGGTGGTAACAGGAGGTAGTGAGGTTGGTTTAAGTGGTAGTGATCTGCCACCTGATGAGAAGGATAACGATTGGATCTCTGGACTATCAGACAGGATATTAGACAGCCGACGCCCTATCCTACTGCTGGTGATTCAGTCTGCTTCTCAGGTCTTTGACTTCAGCTCTCTTCCAGTCTTCTTAAGTTAAGTTTGTTTTTTGCTAATGTTCACACTTGCGCTTGTTGGTCAATTCAGTTTCTTGTGTGGTCAGCTTGCCCCTGCTGGCGCTATGCTGAACTTCCACTCCTATTTGTCTGTATTTGCCAGTTTGCCTTTTTGTCCCTTATTGGATTGGCCTCTTTTTGCTCTGTTTCAGAATATTTCAGAGTGCTGATATAGTGGGAGAAGTCTAGTGACTTCAGGGTTAATTTTGCTATCAGACGTGTTGGACATTATTTTTGGTAGGGTTTTTTGGCAGATTGCAGACAGTGGCTTTCCTTTCCTGTCCTTTCTGGTTGGTCGGGCCCCATCGTTTGCTCAGCCTATTTTCCTGCCTGTGTATGTGTTTTCATCTTGGTTCACCGTCAATACATGTGTGGGGGCTGTCTTTTCCTTTGGGGTCTGCTCTGGGGCAGTTCGTTTTCCCTTTTCTTTCTTTAGGTTTATGTAGTCCTCCGGCCGTGATGAGGCGTCTAGGATCATCGTAGGTGCGCTCCACAGCTGTTTCTAGTTCTGTGGTTGGGATCAGGGATCTGCAATCTGCATAGTGATCAACCTCTCTGGTTTTCTGGGACTTAGCTTTTTGTTGTTCCTCCTCGGTGACCCATTCATAACAGAATCACCAGCCATACCGCAGATTCTCTGGTACTCAAAAGCAGGGAAAGATTGTGTAAAGGAAAAGAAAAAAAAAAGTGACAGAATTTTTTTTTTTTTTTAGTATATTTTTTCCTCTTTTTTTTTTTCTGGGGCTGTAGAAGGATTTTTTTTTTCTAATGGAGATTAAGCAATTGTCTGATCGTGTGGAGCAACTTGCTGCTGAAGTGCAGGGAATTTCCACCTACCTCATTCAGTCACATGCTGCTGAACCTAAGATTCCTACTCCTGATGTGTTTTCTGGGGATCGGTCTAAATTTCTGAATTTTAAGAATAATTGTAAATTATTTCAGGCCTTGAAGCCTAATTCATCGGGGAGCTCTGTGCAGCAGGTTAAAATTGTCATCTCCTTGCTGCACGGCGATCCCCAGGATTGGGCTTTTTCTCTGACACCTGAAAATCCTATGTGGATGCATTTTTTTAAGCCTTGGGGTTGTTGTATGATGAACCTAATGCTGTTGATCAAGCTGAGAGAACCCTATTGGCATTAGACCAGGGTCAGGATCGTGCAGAGTTGTACTGTCAAAATTCCTAAAGTGGGCGGTCCTTACTACATGGAATGATAGTGCATTGGCGGCTCTCTTTCAGAAAGGTTTGTCAGAGACCGTAAAAGATGTTATGATGGGATTTCCTGTTCCTTCTGGTCTGGATGGCTCTATGTCATTAGCCATTCAAGTTGATCGGCGTTTACGTGAACGTAAAACTGCACGGGAGGCGCTGCCACCTTTTGAACAAATGTCTGAACCTATGCAATGTGATGGGGTTTTGTCTAGGGCGCAACATCGGGAGTTTAGTAGGCGTAATAAGCTGTGTTTTTTCTGTGGAGACGCCTCTCATACTATTTCTGTCTGCCCTAAATGAGAGAAACGTTTTGCACACACATTTGCTGTGGGCAGTATACAACCTAAGTTCCTTTTGGCAATTACTCTGATCTGCTCCTTGTCCACATTTTCCACTAAGGCTTTTGTGGATTCAGGAGCAGCTCTGAATCTGATGGATTTGGACTTTGCTAAACATTGTGGTTTGTCCATGACGCCTCTGCAGACGCCTATTCCTTTGAGGGGTATTGATGCCACTTCTTTGGCGGAGAATAAACTTCAGTTTTGGACCCAGGTGATAATGCGAGTTGCCCCAGACCACCAGGAAAATTGTACATTTTTGGTGCTGCATAATTTGCATGATACTATTGTTCTGGGGTTCCCCTGGTTGCAAACTCATAATCCAGTTTTGGATTGGAAATCTGTCTCTGTGGTGAATTGGGGTTGTCAGTGTGTTCTTAGGGACGCTCCTGTTTTCTCCACCTCTCCTCAGTCTCATGATGTTCCTGATTATCTGGCTGATTTCCCTGATGTATTTAGTGAGAGTAAGTCTGCGTCTTTGCCTCCTCATAGGAGTTATGACTGTGCAATTGACTTGATGCCTGGGTGTAAATTTCCCAAGGGTCGGCTTTTCAACTTATCTGTACCCGAACATGATGCTATGCGATCCTATATTAAGGAGTCGTTGGAGAAGGGTCATATTAGACCATCCTCATCACCTTTAGGTGCTTGTTTTTTTTTGTGGCCAAGAAAGATGGTTCATTAAGACCGTGTATTGACTATCGTTCCTTTAACAAAATCACTGTCAAATATCAGTACCCGTTACCCCTGATTTCTGATTTATTTTCCAGAGTTAAAAGTGCCTGTTGGTTTACCAAGTTTGACCTCAGCGGGGCGTATAATCTTATTCGCATTAAGCACGGGGGTGAATGGAAGACGGCGTTTAATACTCCGGAGGGCCATTTTGAGTACCTGGTGATGCCTTTTGGGCTCTCTAATGCCCCTTCTGTCTTCCAGTCCTTTATGAATGATATTTTCCGAGACTTTGTGGATAAGTTTTTGATCATCTTTCTGGATGATATTTTGATGTTTTCTAGTGATTGTGATTCCCATGTGGAACATGTCCGGACTGTGTTCCGGATTTTGAGGGAGAATTCCCTGTTTGTTTAGGCGATCGGAGTGCCTCTTTGGTGTACAGAGGATTTCATTTTTGGGATTTATCTTGTCTCCATCGACTATTGAAATGGACCCGGCCAAGGTACAGGCCATTTATGATTGGGTTCAGCCTACTTCTTTGAAGGCTCTCCAGAAGTTTTTGGGTTTTTCTAATTTCTATCGTAAATTTATAGGTAATTTTTCTAGTATTGTCAAACCACTGACTGATCTGACCAAGGAGGGAGCTGATGTGCTGAATTGGTCTCCTGAGGCTGTCTCAGCATTTCAGGAGCTTAAGCAGAGATTTACTTCAGCTCCAGTTTTACGGCAACCTGATGTCTCACTTCCCTTTACAGTGGAGGTAGACGCTTCTGAGATTGGTGCAGGAGCTGTTTTGTCCAAAAAAGACCCTGTGACTTCTAAGATGAATCCCTGTGCGTTCTTTTCTCGAAAGTTTCCCCCATCTGAACGCAACTATGACGTGGGGAATCGGGAATTGTTGGCCATGAAATGGGCATTTGAGGAGTGGAGACATTGGTTGGAGGGAGCTAGACATCAATTTGTAGTCCTCACCGATCACAAGAATCTGATTTATCTGGAGTCGGCCAAACACTTGAATCCTAGACAGGCTAGATGGGCCTTGTTTTTCACGCGTTTTAATTTTGTGGTCTCTTTTCTTCCGGGCACTAAGAATGTTAAGGCAGACGCCCTTTCTAGGAGTTTCTTTGCTGATTCTCTTAATGTGACCGAGCCTAATACTATCCTAGGTGAGGGGGTAGTTCTTCCTGCCATTTCACCCGATTTGAGACGCGCCCTGGAGTAATTTCAGGAGGATAAACCTGAGCGTTGCCCTTTGGGAAGATTGTATGTTCCTGACCAGTGGAGAAAGAGAGTGATGTCTGAAGTCCATTGCTCCGCATTGGCTTGTCATCCGGCTATTTTTGGAACCAGAGATTTGGTGAGTCGGTCGTTTTGGTGGCCTGCCTTATCTCGAGATGTCAGGAATTTTGTACAGTCCTGTGGGACTTGTTCTCGGTCTAAACCCTGTTCTCGTTCTAGTGGGTTGCTGATGCCCCTGCCGGTGCCCAAGAGGCCATGGACCCATATCTCAATGGATTTTATTTCTGATCTTCCTGTCTCTCAGAGAATGACTGTTATCTGGGTGATTTGTGATAGATTTTCGAAGATGGTCCATCTTGTACCACTCCCAAAGTTGCCATCTTCCGCTGAGTTGGTACCCTTGTTTTTACAACAGGTGGTTCCGTTACACGGGATTCCTGAGAACATTGTGTCGGATAGAGGGGTCCAGTTTGTTTCCAGATTCTGGAAAGCCTTTTGATCCAATCTGGGAATTCAGTTATCCTTCTCCTCCGCGTTTCATCCCCAGACCAATGGGCAGACTGAGAGAACAAACCAGACCCTGGAGTCTTATTTAAGATGTTTTATATCTGCTGATCAAGATGATTGGGTCTCATTTTTGCCCTTGGCCGAATTTGCGCTGAACAATAGAGCTAGTTCTGCCACTTTGATGTCACCATTTTTCTGTAATTTTGGGTTTCAGCCTCGATTCTGTTCAGGGCAAGTGGAATCTTCGTCCTGCCCAGGTGTGGACATTGTGGTTGTGAGAATGCAGCAGATATGGGACCAAGTGGTGGATAAGTTGTCACTCTCTCAGGAAAAGGCCCAGCATTTTTCCAACCGGTATAGGACCATTGGTCCCCGGTTTAAAGTGGCTGATATGGTTTGGTTGTCATCTAGGAATATTCCTATGAAGGTTGCATCTCCAAAATTTAAGCCCAGATTTATTGGACCTTATAAGATTTTGGAGATTCTTAATCCTGTTTCTTTTCGATTGGCTCTTCCAGTTACGTTCAAAATCCATAACGTATTTCACAAGTCACTGTTGAAGAGGTTTGTTGAGCCAGTAGTTCCTGTGGCGGCACCTCCTGACCCTGTATTTGTTAAAGGCAATGTGGAATATGAGGTAGAGAAAATATTGGATTCTCATTTGGTTAGACGGAGACTCCAGTATATAGTCAAATGGAAGGGTTATGGCCAGGAGGATAATTCTTGGGTCTCTGCCTCTGATATTCATGCCAATAAATTGGCTCGTGCTTTTCACCGGGCCCATCCTGATCGGCCTGGTGGCATGGATGAGGGTTCGGTGACCCCTCCTCAAGGGGGGATACTGTTATGAGCTCATTTTCTGCTCCACCAGTTGAGAGTTCTCCTTCTGTTCTCCCTCTGGTGGTGACAGGAGGTAGTGAGGTTGGATTAAGTGGTAGTGATCTGCCACCTGATGAGGAGGATAACAATTGTATCTCTGGAGTATCAGACTGGATATAAGACAGCCAACGCCCTATCCTGGTGCTGGTGATTCAGTCTGCTTCTCAGGTCTTGGACTTCCGCTCTCTTCCAGTCTTCTCAAGTTAAGTTTGTTTTTTGCTAATGTTCACACTTGCGCTTGTTGGTCAATTCAGTTTCATATGTGGTCAGCCTGCCCCTGCTGGGGCTATGCTGAACTTCCACTCCTATTTATCTGTATTTGCCAATTTGCCTTTTTGTTTCTTATTAGATTGGCCTCTTTTTGCTCTGTTTCAGAATATTTCAGAGTGCTGATATAGTGGGAGAAGTCTAGTGACTTCAGGGTTAATTTTGCTATCAGACGTGTTGGACATTATTTTGGTAGGGTTTTTTGCCAGATTGCAGACAGTGGCTTTCCTTTCCTGTCCTTTCTAGTTAGTCGGGCCCCATCGTTTGCTCAGCCTATTTTCCTGCCTTTGTTTGTGTTTTCATCTTGTTTCACCTTCAATACATGTGGGGGGCTGTCTTTACTTTGGGGTCTGCTCTGGGGCAGTTAGTTTTCCTCTTTTCCTGCTTTAGGCTTATGTAGCTCTCCGTTTGTGACGAGGCATCTAGGACCATCGTAGGAACGCTCCGCGACTGCTGCTAGTTGTGTGGTTAAGATCAGGGATCTGCAATCTGCATAGTTATCAACCTCTCTGGTTTTCTGAGACTTAGCTTGTTGTTTTTTTTTCCTCCTCGGTGACCCATTCATAACATTTACCACTGTGTGAAAGGCACCACCATGGGTATTTCTTGTGCACTGACTTCTGCTAATTTATTTTTAGGGTGGTGGGAAGATAAAATTGGCGAATTATTACTTTTTTACACTAGTCACTTTTTTTTTTCAGGGGGGGTTATTTTCTGACTTTGTTACAGGTATGAATAGGAATTAAATTGCCAAGTTCTTTACACATGAAATTGGAAACAAATGCATCAATTTGCTAGATTTGACGATCGGTATTCAGGATGATGGCTTTATCCGCACGGATATTCTCAGGAAGGCAACGGCTACCAACAGTTTTCTCCACTGAAACAGCTGTCACCCCCAAAGCTAATAGCAGGAATACAGGTGGGACAGTATTCGAGGACTCGCCTAAACGGTTCAGAGAATGAAAGTTTTGGTAGAGAGTACCATAATCTTTGTGAAAAGATTTACAGCTAGAGGTTACCCGAAAGAAGCATTTTATAAGGCATTTAATATAGCAAAATTAAAGCAAGTTCCCATACTGGACCCAAGAGACAAAAAAAGGGATAATTCTATCATTAGATCCATAGGGACCCATGAGGACCAAACCCCAGAAGCTATAAATATACGGCGCAGGTACTGACCTATCTTGCAGACAGATCCTGATTTGAAAGCTATAATTGTCTCATATCCATCAGTGTCCTATCAGAGAGGTCTCACCTTACATGAGCAACTGGTGCAGAGCCATTTTACATCAATAAGGACTCCACAAGCACAGGGGAATTGGCCTAAAAAATTACAAATGGGATCTTATCTCGGCAATTCTTCCCAATTTTGCAAATACCTGCGCAGTATTAAAGAATTTACGAATCTCCATGACAATTGGAAATTCAATATCAGAGATAGAATAAAGGACGAAAAGAGTTATTTACATAGGAGAATGCTCTGCACAAAGTTATACATTGGAAAAACAATCCAGGAATTCAGAAGGATCTCCAAACACATTACCCAATCAACAGCGAAGCCAATATCCGCCCACGCTGTACATGTGCTGCTCACGAGGCTCTGCTCCGTACACACGGCTCCGCTCTGTACATGCTGTACACACACGGCTCCACTCCATACACCTCGTATACACAGCTCCGTACATCTCATACACGTGCGGCTCCACTCCATACACCTCGTACACACACGGCTCCGCTCCGTACACCTCGTACACACATCTCCGCTCCTACACCTTGTACACACGCAGCTCCGCTCCGTACACCTTGTACACACATCTCCGCTCCTACACCTCGCACACACGCGGCTCCGCTCCGTACACCTTGTACACACATCTCTGCTCCGTACACCTCGTACACGTGCGGCTCCGCTCCGTTCACCTCATACACACACGTCTCCTCTCCGTACATCTCGTATACACTCCTCTTACACGCACGGCTCTGCTCCGTACACCTCGTACACATATCTACGCTCTGTACACCTCGTACACACACTGCTCTGCTCCGTACACCTTGTACACGCGTGGCTCCGCTCCTTATACATCGCACACACGCGGCTCCGCTCCGTATACCTCGTACACACACGCATCCGCTCCGTACACCTTGTACACACGCGGCTCCGCTCCGTATACCTTGTAAACACTTGGCTCCGCTCCGTACACCTCGTACACGCGTGGCTCCGCTCCTTACACCTCGTACACACGCGGCTCCGCTCCGTACACCTTGTACACACACGGCTCCGCTCCGTACACTTCGTACACACACGGCTCCGCTCCGTACACCTCGTACACATATCTCCGCTCCGTACACCTCGTACACACACGGCTCCGCTCTGTACACCTCGTACACACACGGCTCCGCTCCTTATACCTCGTACACACGCGGCTCCGCTCCGTACACCTCGTACACACGCGGCTCCGCTCCGTACACCTTGTACACACACGGCTCCGCTCCGTACACTTCGTACACACACGGCTCCGCTCCGTACACCTCGTACACATATCTCCGCTCCGTACACCTCGTACACACACGGCTCCGCTCCGTACACCTCGTACACACATTGCTCCACTCCTTATACCTCGTACACACACGACTCCGCTCCTTATACCTCGTACACACACGGCTCCGCTCCTTATACCTCGTACACACACGGCTCCGCTCCTTATACCTCGTACACACACGGCTCCGCTCCGTACACCTCGAACACACACGGCTCCGCTCCGTACACCTCGTACACACACGGCTCCGCTCCGTACACCTCGTACACACACGGCTCCGCTCCGTACACCTCGTACACACACGGCTCCGCTCCGTACACCTCGTACACACACGGCTCCGCTCCGTACACCTCGTACACACGGCTCCACTCCGTACACCTCGTACACACACGGCTCCGCTCCGTACACCTCGTATACACACGGCTCCGCTCCGTACACCTCGTACACACTTGGCTCCGCTTCGTACACCTCGTACACACACGGCTCCGCTCCGTACACCTCGTACACACACGGCTCCGCTCCGTACACCTCGTACACACGGCTCCGCTCCGTACACCTCGTACACACTTGGCTCCGCTCCGTACACCTCGTACACACTTGGCTCCGCTTCGTACACCTCGTACACACACGGCTCCGCTCCGTACACCTTGTACACACACGGCTCCGCTCCGTAAACCTCGTACACACGGCTCCGCTCCGTACACCTCGCACACACGGCTCAGCTCCTTACACCTCGTACACACACGGCTCCGCTCCGTACACCTCGTACACATTTGGCTCCGCTCCGTACACCTCGTACACACTTGGCTCCGCTCCGTACACCTCGTACACACTTGGCTCCGCTCCGTACACCTCGTACACACACGGCTCCGCTCCGTACACCTCGTACACACACGGCTCCGCTCCGTACACCTCGTACACACACGGCTCCGCTCCGTACACCTCGTACACACTTGGCTCCGCTCCGTACACCTCGTACATACTTGGCTCCGCTTCGTACACCTCGTACACACACGGCTCCGCTACGTACACCTCGTACACACTTGGCTCCGCTCCGTACACCTCGTACACACACGGCTCCGCTCCGTACACCTCGTACAAACACGGCTCCGCTCGGTACACCTCGTACACACACGGCTCCGCTCCGTACACCTCGTACACACGTGGCTCCGCTCCGTACACCTCGTACACACACGGCTCCGCTCCGTACACCTCGTACACACGGCTCCGCTCCGTACACCTCGTACACACGGCTCCGCTCCGTACACCTCGTACACACACGGCTCCGCTCCGTACACCTCGTACACACACGGCTCCGCTCCGTACACCTCGTACACACACGGCTCCGCTCCGTACACCTCGTACACACGCGGCTCCGCTCCGTACACCTCGTACACACGCGGCTCCGCTCCGTACACCTCGTACACACGCGGCTCCGCTCCGTACATCTCGTACACACGCGGCTCCGCTCCGTACACCTCGTACACACACTGCTCCGTACACCTCGTACACACGCGGCTCCGCTCCGTACACCTCGTACACACACGGCTCCGCTCCGTACACCTCGTACACACACGGCTCCGCTCCGTACACCTCGTACACACACGTCTCCTCTCCGTACACCTCGTACACACACGTCTCCTCTCCGTACACCTCGTACACACACGTCTCCTCTCCGTACACCTCGTACACACACGTCTCCTCTCCGTACACCTCGTACACACACGTCTCCTCTCCGTACACCTCGTACACACACGGCTCCGCTCCGTACACCTCGTACACACACGTCTCCTCTCCGTACACCTCGTACACACACGGCTCCGCTCCGTACACCTCGTACACACACGGCTCTGCTCCGTACACCTCGTACACACACGGCTCCTCTCCATACACCTCGTACACACACGTCTCCTCTCCGTACACCTCGTACACACACGTCTCCTCTCCGTACACCTCGTACACACACGTCTCCTCTCCGTACACCTCGTACACACACGTCTCCTCTCCGTACACCTCGTACACACACGGCTCCGCTCCGTACACCTCGTACACACACGTCTCCTCTCCGTACACCTCGTACACACACGGCTCCGCTCCGTACACCTCGTACACACACGGCTCCGCTCCGTACACCTCGTACACACGCGCCTCCGCTCCGTACACCTCGTACACACACGGCTCCGCTCCGTACACCTTGTACACACACGGCTCCGCTCCGTACACCTCGTACACACACGGCTCCGCTCCGTACACCTCGTACACACACGGCTCCGCTCCGTACACCTCGTACACACACGCCTCGGCTCCGTACACCTCGTACACACACGGCTCCGCTCCGTACACCTCGTACACACGCGGCTCCGCTCCGTACACCTCGTACACACGCGGCTCCGCTCCGTACACCTCGTACACACGCGGCTCCGCTCCGTACACCTCGTACACACGCGGCTCCGCTCCGTACACCTCGTACACACGCGGCTCCGCTCCGTACACCTCGTAAACACGCGGCTCCGCTCCGTACACCTCGTACACACACGGCTCCGCTCCGTACACCTCGTACACACACGGCTCCGCTCCGTACACCTCGTACACACACGGCTCCGCTCCGTACACCTCGTACACACACGGCTCCGCTCCGTACACCTCGTACACACACTGCTCCGCTCCGTACACCTCGTACACACACGACTCCGCTCCGTACACCTCGTACACACACGGCTCCGCTCCGTACACCTCGTACACACACGACTCCGCTCCGTACACCTCGTACACACGCGGCTCCGCTCCGTACACCTCGTACACACACGGCTCCGCTCCGTACACCTCGTACACACGCGGCTCCGCTCCGTACACCTCGTACACACGCGGCTCCGCTCCGTACACCTCGTACACACACGCCTCCGCTCCGTACACCTCGTACACACACGGCTCCGCTCCGTACACCTCGTACACACACGGCTCCTCTCCGTACACCTTGTACACACACGCGGCTCCGCTCCGTACACCTCGTACACGCGGCTCCGCTCCGTACACCTCGTACACACACGGCTCCCCTCCGTACACCTTGTACACACACGGCTCCGCTCCGTACACCTCGTACACACACGGCTCCGCTCCGTACACCTCGTACACACACGCCTCCGCTCCGTACACCTTGCACACACACGGCTCCGCTCCGTACACCTTGTACACACGCGGCTCCGCTCCGTACACCTCGTACACACGCGGCTCTGCTACATCCACCCTGTAAACCCCTCCTGACCCCACACAGAAACTTCCCCTCATCCAGCACCATGACAACCAGCACAGCAGAGTCCTGCAGACACTGAGGCCCCTGATCATGTGACCTCATCACAGGACCTGTGCGCACAGAGCAGCCATCGTCGCTCCTGAATGATATTGTCCAGTGTAGGGACTCGCCCCTTGCTGGTAACGCCCAGTTGTCAGTTTATTGTTATTTTCTAGGAGTTCTAGAATGTTACAAATAAGATTTCCTGGGCAGAGCGGTGGGAGCTGTGACGGCTCACTGTGAGGATGCCCTGAAGGTTGTGTGTGGCTCCAGAACGTGACTTCAGGACATATAGACGCTGGTGGCGTTCACCATCCACTTCTTCTCTAATCCACCACCGCGTCAGCCTTGATGTTTCCGGCAGCTGAGCCATTCCTGTAAGATCACAAGTCCGGGTTCTTACTTGTACTGAGAGTAAATCATCCTGCGCGGGTTTCACCCACCGAGCGCTTTTCTTTTTCTTCTGATTCTCGGCAGCTAAGCTGCACACGTCACGTCTCCTATGTGGATGCCTGTCACGGAGCTGAGGCATGACTTCACCTCCTCTGGGTAGAAGAATGTGTCTGCTATTCACAGGACTTGGTGGGTAAATAAGACTAGGCCTGACTTCCTGGAGATATGTGTAGACTAGGCATGACTTCCTGGAGATATGTGTAGACTAGGCATGACTTCCTGGAGATATGTGTAGACTAGGCCTGACTTCCTGGAGATATGTATGGAGTAGGCCTGACTTCCTGGAGATATGTATAGACTAGGCATGACTTGCTGGAGATATGTGTAAACTAGGCCTGACTTCCTGGAGATATGTATAGACTAGGCCTGACTTCCTGGAGATATGTGTAGACTAGGCCTGACTTCCTGGAGATATGTGTAGACTAGGCCTGACTTCCTGGAGATATGTGTAGACTAGGCCTGACTTCCTGGAGATATGTGTAGACTAGGCCTGACTTCCTGGAGATATGTGTAGACTAGGCCTGACTTCCTGGAGATATGTATAGACTAGGCCTGACTTCCTGGAGATATGTATAGACTAGGCCTGACTTCCTGGAGATATGTATAGACTAGGCCTGACTTCCTGGAGATATGTGTAGACTAGGCATGACTTCCTGGAGATATGTGTAGACTAGGCATGACTTCCTGGAGATATGTATAGACTAGGCCTGACTTCCTGGAGATATGTATAGACTAGGCCTGACTTCCTGGAGATATGTATAGACTAGGCCTGACTTCCTGGAGATATGTATAGACTAGGCCTGACTTCCTGGAGATATGTGTAAACTAGGCATGACTTCCTGGAGATATGTGTAGACTAGGCCTGACTTCCTGGAGATATGTATAGACTAGGCCTGACTTCCTGGAGATATGTATAGACTAGGCCTGACTTCCTGGAGATATGTGTAGACTAGGCATGACTTCCTGGAGATATGTGTAGACTAGGCCTGAGTTGCTGGAGATATCTGTAGACTAGGCATGACTCGCTGGAGATATGTGTAGACTAGGCCTGAGTTGCTGGAGATATGTGTAGACTAGGCATGACTTGCTGGAGATTTGTATAGACCAGGCATGACTTGCTGGAGCTATGTGAAGACGAGACCTGACTTTCTTTACAGACTAGGCATGACTTCCTGGAGATTTGTATAGACTAGTCATGACTTGCTGGAGATATGTATAGACTAGGCATGACTTGCTGGAGATATGTGTAGACTATGTCTGCGTTGCTGCAGATATGTGTAGACTAGGCCTGAGTTGCTGGAGATCTATGTAGACTAGGCATGGCTTGCTGGTGATATGTGTAGACTAGGCATGACTTGCTGGTGATATGTGTAGACTAGGCCTGACTTGCTGGAGATTTGTGTAGACCAGGCATGACTTGCTGGAGATTTGTGTAGACCAGGCATGACTTGCTGGAGATATGTGTAGACTAGGCATGACTTGCTGGATATATGTGTAGACTAGGCCTGACTTTATGTATAGACTAGTCATGACTTGCTAGAGATATGTGTAGACCAGGCATGACTTGCTGGAGATATCTGTAGACTAGGCCTGAGTTGCTGGAGATATGTGTAGACTAGGCATGACGTGCTGGAGATATTTACAGACTAAGCATGACATGCTGGAGATATTTACAGACTAAGCATGACATGTTGAAGATATGTGTAGACCAGGCATGACTTAATGGAAATTTTTTTATACTAGGCATGACTTGCTGGAGATCTGTGTAGACTTGGCATCACTTGCTGGAGATATGTATAGACTTGGCTTGAGTTACTGGAAATATGTTTAGACTAGGCATGACTTGCTGGAAATATGTATGGACTAGGCATGAATCGCTGGAGACATGTGTAGATTAGGCATGACTTGCTAGAGATATGAACAGACCAGGCATAACTTGCTGCAGATATGTATAGACTAGGCATGACTCGCTGGAGATATGTGTAGACTAGGCCTGAGTTGCTGGAGATATGTGTAGACTAGGCATGACTTTCTGGAGATCTGTGTAGACTAGGCATGACTTGCTGGAGATATGTATAGACTTGGCCTGAGTTACTGGAAATATGTTTAGACTAGGCATGACTTGCTGGAGATTTGTATAGACTAGGCATGACTTGCTGGAGATTTGTATAGACTAGGCATGACTTGCTGGAGATTTGTATAGACCAGGCATGACTTGCTTGAGCTATGTGAAGACGAGACCTGACTTTCTTTACAGACTAGGCATGACTTCCTGAAGAATTGTATAGACTAGTCATGACTTGCTGGAGATATGTGTAGACTATGTCTGCGTTGCTGCAGATATGTGTAGACTTGGCCTGAGTTGCTGGAGATATGTGTAGACTAGGCATGACTTGCTGGAGATATTTACAGACTAAGCATGACTTGCTGGAGATATGTGTAGACCAGGCATAACTTGCTGGAGATCTGTGTAGACTAGGCATGACTTGCTGGAAATATGTATGGACTAGGCATAAATTGCTGGAGATATGTGTAGACTAGGCCTGAGTTGCTGGAGATTTGTGTAGACTAGGCCTGAGTTGCTGGAGATTTGTGTAGACTAGGCCTGAGTTGCTGGAGATTTGTGTAGACTAGGCCTGAGTTGCTGGAGATTTGTGTAGACTAGGCCTGAGTTGCTGGAGATTTGTGTAGACTTGCATGACTTGCTGGAGATTTGTATAGACGAGGCATGATTTGCTGGAGATATGTGTAGACTAGGCATGGCTTTATTTATAGACTAGCCATGACTTGATGTAGATATGTATAGACAAGTCCTGACTTTATGTATAGACTAGTCATGACTTGCTGGAGATATGTGTAGACTATGTCTGAGTTGCTGCAGATATTTGTAGACTAGGCCCGAGTTGCTGGAGATATGTGTAGACTAGGCCTGAGCTGCTGGAGATATGTGGAGACCAGGCCTGACTTGATGGAGATATGTGTAGACTAGGCATGACTTTCTGGAGATCTGTGTAGACTAGGCCTGAGTTACTGGAAATATGTGGAGACCAGGCATGACTTGATGGAGATATGTGTAGACTAGGCCTGAGTTGCTGGAGATATGTGGAGACCAGGCATGACTTGATGGAGATATGTGTAGACTAGGCCTGAGCTGCTGGAGATATGTGGAGACCAGGCATGACTTGATGGAGATATGTGTAGACTAGGCATGACTTTCTGGAGATCTGTGTAGACTAGGCCTGAGTTACTGGAAATATGTGGAGACCAGGCATGACTTGATGGAGATATGTGTAGACTAGGCCTGAGTTGCTGGAGATATGTGTAGACTAGGCATGACTTTATGTATAGACTAGGCATGACTTGCTGATGGTATGTATAGACTAGGCCTGAATTGCTGGAGATATGTATAGACTAGGCATGACTTACAGGAGATATGTTTAGACCAGGCATGACTTGCTGGAGATATGTGTACACTAGGCATGACTTGCTGGTGATATGTATAGACTAGGCATGACTTGCTGGAGATATGTATAGACTAGGCATGACTTACTGGAGATATGTTTAGACCAGGCATGACTTGCTGGAGATATGTGTAGACTAGGCCTGACTTGCTGGTGATATGTATACACTAGGCATGACTTGCTGGAGATATGTATACACTAGGCATGACTTGCTGGAGATATGTATAGACTAGGCCTGACTTGCTGGAGATATGTGTAGACTAGGCCTGAATTGCTGTAGATATGTGTAGACTAGGCATGACTTGATGGAGATATGTATAGACTAGGCATGACTTGCTGATGGTATGTATAGACTAGGCCTGAATTGCTGTAGATATGTATAGACTAGGCATGACTTGCTGATGGTATGTATAGACTAGGCATGACTTGCTGTAGATATGTGTAGACTAGGCATGACTTGCTGGAGATATGTATAGACTAGGCATGACTTGCTGGAGATATGTATAGACTAGGCATGACTTGCTGATGGTATGTATAGACTAGGCCTGAATTGCTGTAGATATGTGTAGACTAGGCATGACTTGCTGGAGATATGTATAGACTAGGCATGAATTGCTGGAGATATGTGAAGACGAAGCCTGACTTTATGTATAGACTACGCTTGACTAGCTGGAGATATGTGTAGACTAGTCCTGACTTCCTGGAAATATGTGTATACTAGGCCTGAGAAGCTGGAGATATGTATAGGCTAGGCATGACTTCCTGGAGATATGTACAGACTAGGCATAACTTGTTGGAGATATGTACAGACTAGGCATGACTTGCTGGAGATATGTATAGACTAGGCCTGACTTGCTGGAAATATGTGTATACTAGGCCTGAGAAGCTAGAGATATGTATAGGCTAGGCATGACTTGCTGGAGATATGTGTAGACTAGGCATGACTTGCTGGAGATATGTATAGACTAGTCCTGACTTGCTGGAAATATGTGTATACTAGGCCTGAGAAGCTAGAGATATGTATAGGCTAGGCATGACTTGCTGGAGATATGTGTAGACTAGGCATGACTTGCTGGAGATATGTGTAGACTAGGCATGACTTGCTGGAGATATGTATAAACTAGGCATGACTTGCTGGAGATATGTATACACTAGGCATGACTTGCTGGAGAAATGTGTAGACCAGGCATGACTTGCTGGAGATATGTATAGACTAGGCATTACTTGCTGGAGATATGTGTAGACTAGGCCTGAATTGCTGGAGATATGTATAGACTAGGCCTGACTTGCTGGAGATATGTGTAGACTAGGCCTGAATTGCTGTAGATATGTGTAGACTAGGCATGACTTGCTGGAGATATGTATAGACTAGGCATTACTTGCTGGAGATATATATAGACTAGTCCTGACTTCCTGGAAATATGTGTATACTAGGCCTGAGAAGCTGGAGATATGTATAGGCTAGGCATGACTTCCTGGAGATATGTACAGACTAGGCATAACTTGTTGGAGATATGTATAGACCAGGCATGACTTGCTGGAGATATGTATAGACTAGTCCTGACTTGCTGGAAATATGTGTATACTAGGCCTGAGAAGCTAGAGATATGTATAGGCTAGGCATGACTTGCTGGAGATATGTGTAGACTAGGCATGACTTGCTGGAGATATGTGTAGACTAGGCATGAATTGCTGGAGATATGTGAAGACGAAGCCTGACTTTATGTATAGACTACGCTTGACTAGCTGGAGATATGTGTAGACCAGGCATGACTTCCTGGAGATATGTATAGACTAGGCATTACTTGCTGGAGATATATATAGACTAGTCCTGACTTCCTGGAAATATGTGTATACTAGGCCTGAGAAGCTGGAGATATGTATAGGCTAGGCATGACTTCCTGGAGATATGTACAGACTAGGCATAACTTGTTGGAGATATGTATAGACCAGGCATGACTTGCTGGAGATATGTATAGACTAGTCCTGACTTGCTGGAAATATGTGTATACTAGGCCTGAGAAGCTAGAGATATGTATAGGCTAGGCATGACTTGCTGGAGATATGTGTAGACTAGGCATGACTTGCTGGAGATATGTGTAGACTAGGCCTGAGTTTCTGGAGATATGTGTAGACTAGGCCTGAGTTTCTGGAGATATGTGTAGTCTAGGCATGACTTGCTGGAGATACAGTGGGGAAAAAAAGTATTTAGTCAGTCAGCAATAGTGCAAGTTCCACCACTTAAAAAGATGAGAGGCGTCTGTAATTTACATCATAGGTAGACCTCAACTATGGGAGACAAACTGAGAAAAAAAAATCCAGAAAATCACATTGTCTGTTTTTTTTTCATTTTATTTGCATATTATGGTGGAAAATAAGTATTTGGTCAGAAACAAGCAATCAAGATTTCTGGCTCTCACAGACCTGTAACTTCTTCTTTAAGAGTCTCCTCTTTCCTCCACTCATTACCTGTAGTAATGGCACCTGTTTAAACTTGTTATCAGTATAAAAAGACACCTGTGCACACCCTCAAACAGACTGACTCCAAACTCCACTATGGTGAAGACCAAAGAGCTGTCAAAGGACACCAGAAACAAAATTGTAGCCCTGCACCAGGCTGGGAAGACTGAATCTGCAATAGCCAACCGGTTTGGAGTGAAGAAATCAACTGTGGGAGCAATAATTAGAAAATGGAAGACATACAAGACCACTGATAATCTCCCTCGATCTGGTGCTCCACGCAAAATCCCACCCCGTGGGGTCAGAATGATCACAAAAACGGTGAGCAAAAATCCCAGAACTACGCGGGGGGACCTAGTGAATGAACTGCAGAGAGCTGGGACCAATGTAACAAGGCCTACCATAAGTAACACACTACGCCACCATGGACTCAGATCCTGCAGTGCCAGACGTGTCCCACTGCTTAAGCCTGTACATGTCCGGGCCCGTCTGAAGTTTGCTAGAGAGCATTTGGATGATCCAGAGGAGTTTTGGAAGAATGTCCTATGGTCTGATAAAACCAAACTGGAACTGTTTGGTAGAAACACAACTTGTCGTGTTTGGAGGAAAAAGAATACTGAGTTGCATCCATCAAACACCATACCTACTGTAAAGCATGGTGGTGGAAACATCATGCTTTGGGGCTGTTTCTCTGCAAAGAGGCCAGGACGACTGATCCGGGTACATGAAAGAATGAATGGTGCCATGTATCGTGAGATTTTGAGTGCAAACCTCCTTCCATCAGCAAGGGCATTGAAGATGAAACGTGGCTGGGTCTTTCAACATGACAATGATCCAAAGCACACCGCCAGGGCAACGAAGTAGTGGCTTCGTAAGAAGTATTTCAAGGTCCTGGAGTGGCCTAGCCAGTCTCCAGATCTCAACCCTATAGAAAACCTTTGGACGGAGTTGAAAGTCCGTGTTGCCAAGCGAAAAGCCAAAAACATCACTGCTCTAGAGGAGATCTGCATGGAGGAATGGGCCAACATACCAACAACAGTGTGTGGCAACCTTGTGAAGACTTACAGAAAACGTTTGACCTCTGTCATTGCCAACAAAGGATATATCACAAAGTATTGAGATGAAATTTTGTTTCTGACCAAATACTTATTTTCCACCATAATATGCAAATAAAATGAAAAAAAAACAGACAATGTGATTTTCTGGATTTTTTTTTCTCAGTTTGTCTCCCATAGTTGAGGTCTACCTATGATGTAAATTACAGACGCCTCTCATCTTTTTAAGTGGTGGAACTTGCACTATTGCTGACTGACTAAATACTTTTTTGCCCCACTGTATGTGGCATGATGTATTACCTGAGAGGTGTTGCAGGTAATATGTTGTTGGATGGAGAATTTTTTTTTTTTTTGCCATCCACAGATGTGAATGAAGAAGATCTCGCTATATTTTTGCCCGACACACAATTGCCGCACGACTTTCCTTTGTCTTGTACCCAGGTGTGCTTCCCAGCATGCGCTCTGCTCTGTCTTGTACTCAGGTGTGCTTCCCAGCATGCGCTCTGCTCTGTCTTGTACTCAGGCGTGATTCCCAGCACGTGCTTTCCTCAGTCTTGTACTCAGGCGTGCTTCCCTGCACGCGCTCTGCTCTGTATTGTACCCAGGCGTGCTTCCCAGCTTGCGCTCTGCTCTGTCTTGTACCCAGGCGTGCTTCCCAGCATGCGCTCAGCTATGTCTTGTACTCAGGCGTGCTTCCCTGCACGCACTCTGCCCTGTCTTGTACCCAGGCATGCTTCCCAGCATGCGCTCTGCTCTGTCTTTTACCCAGGCGTGCTTCCCAGCATGCGCTCTGCTCTGTCTTATACTCAGGCGTGCTTCCCAGCGTGCACTCTGCTCTGTCTTGTACCCAGGCGTGCTTCCCAGCATTCGCTCTGCTCTGTCTTGTGCTCAGGCGTGCTTCCCAGCACGCGCTCTGCTCTGTCTTTTACCCAGGCGTGCTTTCCAGCATGCGCTCTGCTCTATCTTGTACTCAGGTGTGCTTCCCAGCACACGCTCTGCTCTGTCTTGTACTCAGGCGTGCTTCCCAGCATGCAGTCTCCTCTGTTTTGTACTGAGGCGTGCTTTCCAGCACGTGCTCTCCTCTGTCTTGTACGTAGGCATGCTTCCCAGCACGTGCTCTCCTCTGTCTTGTTCGCAGGCATGCTTCCCAGCATGCGCTCTCCTCTGTCTTGTTCCCAGGCGTGCTTCCCAGCATGCGCTCTCCTCTGTCTTGTTCCCAGGCATGCTTCCCCGCATGCTGTCTCCTCTGTCTTGTACTCAGGCGTGCTTCCCAGCACGTGCTCTCTTCTGTCTTGTACCCAGACGTGCTTCCCAGCATGCAGTCTCCTCTATTTTGAACTCAGGCATGCTTCCCAGCACGCGCTCTGCTCTGTCTTGTTCCCAGGCATGCTTCCCCGCATGCTGTCTCCTCTGTCTTGTACTCAGGCGTGCTTCCCAGCACGTGCTCTCTTCTGTCTTGTACCCAGACGTGCTTCCCAGCATGCAGTCTCCTCTGTTTTGTACTCAGGCTTGCTTCCCAGCACGCGCTCTGCTCTGTGTTGTCTTTGAACCGGCCACCTGGTTCCAGCAGTCGTGGTACTTTGTTCCCCTGGGCCTGCTCCTGATGCTTCCTGTATAGGGGGTGGTCCTCACTAGGTCAGCTCGCCCGGGGTGGGTTGGTATCACGGCCCAGAGTGTCCACTCCAGGAGTCGTCACATGAACAAGGGTGGGTGGTTTTGCTGGGCGTAAAAGAGTTGTTATGGAAAAGGTTGAGGTGTACCCCACAGGGGAAAATGTTTGCCAGCCAACACACTTGGTGTATGGGCATTACAAGTCAAGGAGACCGCTCCTTTTTTAGTGGGACATTTTTTGCTAAGACGCCCTCCTCCATGTTTCTTCCAAGGGGATTGGAGTTATTGGGGTGCATATGACTTGGTAGCAGGTCAGACCTTGCTGTCAATGCAACATTTTTTAGGGACGCCCTCCTGGACATCTCGTGAAAGGGGTATTGGGGTGCGTCGTAATTCTTGGCAGCCCATCCACTCAATGCAAGAGTCCCTCCTTCTTAAAGGAAACAAGATGTGTCTGCTTATGTGTCACACACCACATGGCAGCTAGGGTTGGGAAATGTTACAATGACATTTCCCAGTGAATGCATTTGTTTTGGTTGAAAGCAATGATAAAGTTGAAATACGCTTCAAAAACGTTGCGTCTGAACATATCCCATATAGTGGAGAAACATTATGGTCTGGGGTTAATTATTTTGCCTTATATACAAGTCATTAACCTGGAAAGGATGTACCGTAACATATTTCCCAGCAAAGTCCATTTTGGTTTCGTTTTGGTATGTTTTTTGGTGCACCGGTAAAAATGGCATGAAACTGACAACATTATATAAAGCTGTGACCTAGGAGTCAGGAATGCTTCCAGGGGCGATCCCCATGATGTCCCCGTGTCATTTGAGCAATGTTTCCATCATTTTCAGATGTTTTTAGACCTTAAAAGGATCCCCGGTGGGGATCGCGGTAAAAATGCTCGGGTCTCCCATAGACTTACATTGGGCTCGTTGTTCTGTCCGAGTACCTGAGTATTCCAATTTGCTCGACCCGAACAACGAGCACCCGAGCATTTTAGTGCTCGCCCATCACTAATGATTACCAGTTACTTTACTGTTTAACTTTATTCAAAACCCTTATTTCTTACTATTGTTGAAAGCTGTTTTCAATTGGACCACTGATGCAATATGTACTATTAGCTGATTTACCTTTAAGACACTTGTTACTCTGCTTTAAAAATAGATTTAATAATGTAATTGGTCCAATTGGATTTGGACTTCATATCATCAGAGAATTTAAAAGCTTTTTTTTTCATACGTTGAAGCTTATAAGCACTAATTGTATGTACAAGGGTACTGATCTAATATGTACTAATATTGCTACTTGGCATCAGGAATAATTTCATCGATCTAAATGTACCTGACTACCTATTATTAAATCCAAAAAGCCTCTCTTGTTAACAGGCGTCGCTTTGAATCTCCGCCGCGGAAAGGAATTTTAACCTGTTCTATTCCTTGCACTTTAAAACCCGGACTCCTCTGATAATTACTTGAGTGCTTCAGACGATAATGCACCAACCAGTGTGAATATAGGCCAACATTTTTCAAAAAACGCAAGAGGCGCGGGGGTCGCAAGCACCACAGGCGCAGTAGGAATTACTACCCGCAAGAAGCATTACATGACCAAGTAATTAAGAATGTACAAAATTATTCATCTAGAGAGTTAACTCCAGATCAAATTGAGGTCTTATCTTTGGGGTTAAACTTTGCTCCGGATCAGGACTTTGATTTGTTCACAACTATACTAGATGTGAATAAGTTCATGCGGAACTTGACTGTCAAAAAACACTTTATGAATGATTCACAAACAACAATGAATGAAGAAGGAGAATGTGATGACAACACTCAGACAATAACTAACGAATTTTTACATATGAGCTTTCAGGAGCAGGTGTCATTGGTAACTTTACAAGATTTGGATACAGAAAAAAATAGAGAGATGGAATATGTTAATCAGTCATTAAATTTTTCCACAAAAAATCCCTATTTCTATCCGGTCCACGCGAGATCTGAGTGTATGGACCGATTCCAAGATATAGTGGAAAAGGAATTGCAAATTTTGTTTAATCAAAAAAATAGTAAATTTAAAAATCTATCTGGCAAGCAATTTATAGCCCTAAGAGAATTAAAATCAATGACAGATATTGTCATAAAAATGTCAGATAAAGGTGGGGTAGTTGTGGTTCTAGATTCTAAAGATTATTATGATAAAATGATTGAGTTATTGTCAGATGAATTGACATACAGGAAACTGGATTATAACCCTTTAGAACAATTTAGGGATAAAACTAATCAAATTATCATGGAAGGTTTGGAGTTAGGAGTCATTACTAAAAAACAGGCAGAATATCTGCAAGTGAAAAAACCGGTGCTTCCAATCATATATGGAGTACCCAAAATACACAAAGGCTGCGGCATTCCTCCTATGCGACCGATTGTCTCGGGCATCGGTTCAGCACATGAGCATTTGTCACAATGGGTCGACACATTGTTGCAACCCCTTGTACAGAGGATGCCTGGCTATATTAGAGATTCCAAACAGGTGTTACAAATGTTTTCTAACAAGATGTGGTTGTCCTCATATTCACGGCTTAGTTGTGATGTAGTATCATTATATACATGTATCCCTCATGATTTAGCAATAAGAGCTTTGCAATTTCATTTAAAAAGGTTTAGTAACTACTCTATGGATCTAATTAATTATATTTTGCAAGTAGTAATATTTTTGATGTCACATAATTTTTTCTCCTTCAACCAGTGTTATTATTTACAGTTGAAGGGAGTAGCCATGGGAGCCAAATTTTCACCGTCCCTTGCAAATCTGGTTATGTCGTATTGGGAATATGAATTTATTTTCTCAGATTCCAATCCTTTTTATGGACAGGTGGCATGGTATGGCAGATATATCGATGATACCCTATTAATTTGGGATGGAGATGTATCTGCCATACCTGCCTTTATGCTATATCTAAACTCTAACCAATACAATATTAAATTTACGCATGAACATAATATGGAACATATATCTTTTTTGGATTTGGATTTATTTGGTGTTGAGGGGGAAATAATCTCTACGAAAACACATCATAAACCCTATAGTGGGAATACCATCTTACATGCGACTAGCAGTCACAATAAACATACCCTCAAAGCAATACCAGTAGGAGAACTCACAAGGGTTAAACGTAATTGTAGTGAAGAGAGTAATCTAGATAGTGAACTGGAACATGTAAAGAAAAAATTAAAAAATCGCATGTATCCGGATTGGTCTTTAAATCGAGCACAACAAATAGTAAAAAATAAAAAACGTAATAAAATGATTTTTTCTGGTGGCAACGCAAATGAGACAGTTATTGGAAAGAAACCGTATATTTGTTTTCAGTTTAGTCTCCAATTTCCACAAATCAAGGGAATCATTAATAGATATTTGCCCATTTTATATGAAGATAGTAAATTGGCCGATATATTAAAGCCAGGTATTAATATAGTATCGAGAAGAGCTCCTACATTGGGAGACAAATTATCACCTAATTTATTTTCTCTCAATAATAAAACCTGGTTAACCTGTAATGGTTTTTTCAGATGTGGAGCTACAAAATGCAAAACATTTTTTTTTTTTTTTTTTTTCCTCCCCCTTATATAGTAGCCACTTATACATAATACACGCACAGTATATTGGAGTTTTTTCCAATTCCATTTTCTTTATTCCACCCTTTTTCCTTCCCCTACTCCCCCCTCCCCAACCCCCCCCCTTTCCCTTTTCTTTTTCAACATTTTTCAAACACAATACTTTCCACCTTTTCATTTTCCCACTTTTTTCCCACTTTATTCTCTCCTTATCTAGCCAGGTTGTCTGATGCTTTTGTGGCCTTTCCATGGGGTGACTCGCATATGCTGTGCGTCATACAGACGTGCATCAGATGGAACAGGCGCTGCTTGTGTAGCGGTCTAGCGCCGGCCGCTCACTCGTGGCGTCTGGCTATCAGGAACAACACAACGCTGGTTTTAGCTGTTACCTAGGCAGCGGTTTGTTGCTGATCGTCACATGATGACGTCAACCTACCGGAAGACAGCTCCACTGATACTGCGCATGTGCTGCAGGCTCCCCATGGATTGGTCCGCAATGGTCAGATGACTGTTCCCAGCCAGGCATTTAACCTGGGACGTTCACAGTCATAGCCACGCCCCCCGAGGAAGCGGTCTCCTATACCGCGAAACGCGCGTAGGGGCACATAAGCTGACGCCTTTATACACCGGGACATGATGGGTATGTTTAACCAGCTCATTTTGAGCTCATCTTTGACGTTTACTGCATGATTTATGACACACTGACATGGCGTATGTCTGAGTTTCCCACTCATTTAGTCTCAGGACACATTGGGTGATGTATACTCAATTTACCAGTCATTGGCACTGACATCTCCATGTACTATATAACACATAACACTGCTTTGGGGTTGTTTTTTTGACAGTGACTCCTGCATAATAGATTCATTAACTGTTTTGTGGCTGGTCCAGTGACTATTCTCTATGCCATTTTTTTACTGTCATTGTGACTATATTGTAAACCTGTGGTATCTGTCCTTTGGTTGCACATGCCCATCACAGGCTGTCCGCTTATTTTTCTAGTATCGGGTTTCATGTGATTGCCCATTTTATTGGTTTTGTAATTTTCCTGTATCTCTAATGTGTGTCATATTTGGTAAATAAAAATATTATACGGTTGTAATGGATTTGGATTCTAGGCTCTCCTTTCTCTCAAAATGCAAAACATGTAGATATGCAAATGTCACAAAAAAATTTTCTGATGCGGCAAATAAAGTGCAATATACCATAAAACAATATATCAATTGTAATTCAACTAATGTAATATACAAGATAGATTGCACCATTTGCAAATTATCATATATAGGGTGCACATCTAGAAAAATGAAGATGCGCATTAGGGAACATCTACATGATATTGAGAATACGAATAACATGAATCGTAATATATCAGCTGTGTCGCAGCATTTCATTAGGCACCATGCTAGAAATACCTCGAGTTTTAAAGTGCAAGGAATAGAACAGGTTAAAATTCCTTTCCGCGGCGGAGATTCAAAGCGACGCCTGTTAACAAGAGAGGCTTTTTGGATTTATCACCTAGATGTCCGATCCCCGAATGGTTTAAATAAACGAAATGACCTAATGCTTCATTATTGTTGAAAAGATAAATATTTCTCTTTTGCAACATGTGTTTTAATTTATTTTGTACATTGCTATGTAATTTTAATGAGTTAATTGTCATGTGATTGTATTTGTGCATGTCATTGGATCAAATGTAGTATATATGCAGCTGAGATCAGTGTATCTCTATGGCTCTGACAAAGATCTTACAGATCGAAAGGCGTTGCCGTGTCCGTGTGTATGGCATATACTATGAAGATGACATAATTTTAATGTTGAAATAAAGAAGAAATTTTTTACACGCAGCTGGAACTAATTGCTTTTTCCTATTGATTACACGTCAGTCCAGACGGAGCTCCGAGGTCTGCGGTGAACACTTGGTGAGCTGGCTTTTGTTTGTTTTCAAATCAGCCTCACTACCTTCCTTCACCAGAGGAGGGAGTTCATCAGACCTCAATGGTGAAGGGAAAAATGAACTCACAACAGAAGCCATTATAATGATATGACAAGGGAGAAAATATCATATATGTCCTACTGCTCTGCTTATTAATGCTCAGCTCCGAAACTACTCCTTAATAATACTACAATACTGTGCCCAAAGCCTTCTGCTGTACTACTGCCAAATTTACCCACCATACATTGCGTAAGACACATGGACTATAGTCGTATGGGTCTGAATGTTGACACTAGAATTGATGTTTGGGAAATTGCTGAATGGCAGCTGTTCACCTCTTATATCAGCTCCTAGGGATTATTATCTGCTATCTTTGAAAAACAGGGACGCAGGGTCATTGAACAATCATGTTTGCTAATATGTTGATTACACATTGTACCAAGCCATGGAGCTTGTTTACTTGGAAAACAGAGGAAGACAAACTATGCAAATTAATTAAATACTCAAACAATGAGGTATGAGACACTGCAAACATCCCCCAATCCTGTGGAAAAAATACCTGAATAAGAGCTGTGATGTATAAAAGAGGATCTGCTTCTGGATCAGGTAAACTTTACAAATCACAGCCAGAAACACTCTACAAGACAGCTGCCGGTACACCATGGCTCCATCAAGAGCGACTCAGATTTAACATTCTACAGGATGCCAGCTTAACGACCTCAGCCCCAGCTGGAAGAATACTGATCTGCTACATTGACCATCACTGAACCCATGGTCCGCTCTGAAAACCACCTGAAAAATCACTCAGAAACTGCAACAAAATTTCTATGTATCTCTTCAGTGTCTTTGAAATTCTTCAGGTTTCCAAAAACACCAAGAGGTTGAAAGAAGTGAGCCGACCATTCTTCAGGCATATTCTGTTTCGCAGAGGCTCAACCCCAGAAGATGCCTGGGTGTCAGTTGGAGCATTTAGTGACTTTTTGTCTTAAAAACGCTCTCATTTTATGCATTGCTTAATGGACTTATCAAAACTTCTGACAATAGGTCCAAGAAGCACTAAAAAAAGCTTAAGAAAATGAGACTGCATACGTTTGGGCAGCAAGGTGGCTCAGTGGTTAGCACTGCTGCCTTACAGCACTGAGGACCTATGTTCACATCCCACCATGGACAACATCTGCAATGAGTTTGAATGCTCTCCCATGTTTGTGTGGGTTTCCTCCAGATTCTCTGGTTTTCTCCCACAGTTCAAAAACATTCTGATATGGAATTTAGATTGTGAGCCCCAATGGGGACAATTTCAATAATGTTTGTAAAGTGCTGTGGAATAAATGGCTCTATATAATGGGTAAAATCAGTAATGTATATGCTGCTTACATAGACATTCATATATTTAGAAACAGGAATGTTACATTATTATTTTCATCAACTAACAAAATGCAGAGTTAAGTTTGATCATTATTAGATGAAAAAATCTCACTAAAAATATTTATAATTTTTTTTATTGATAATAGGATAGAAGGAAAAGGGAGGAAGAAGATCGGGAACAGAATCAATAGGCAAAATGATAGTCAGGAGGGCAGCCGGGGTCAGATAACAGTAAGAGCCCAGTCAGACAAGCAGTATGAATACAGCGGAGCCTGGTGACAGAGGCGATACATGTCCGGCAAGAGATGTAACAGAAGGCCACAGGTAGATGGTGAAGGTTCTTCTATACAGGTCCAGCAGTGATGGTGGATCTGCTGGACTTCAAGGAGGAAGAAGATCGGGAACAGAATCAGTAGTCGAAATCATAGTCAGGAGGGAATCCGGGGTCAGATACCAGTAAGAACCCAGTCAGGCGAGCAGTATGAATACAGCGGAGCCTGGTGACAGAGGCGATACATGTCCGGCAAGAGATGTAACAGAAGGCCACAGGTAGATGGTGAAGGTTCTTCTATACAGGTCCAGCAGTGATGGTGGATCTGCTGGACTTCAAGGAGGAAGAAGATCGGGAACAGAATCAGTAGTCGAAATCATAGTCAGGAGGGAATCCGGGGTCAGATACCAGTAAGAACCCAGTCAGACAAGCAGTATGAATACAGCGGAGCCTGGTGACAGAGGCGATACATGTCCGGCAAGAGATGTAACAGAAGGCCACAGGTAGATGGTGAAGGTTCTTCTATACAGGTCCAGCAGTGATGGTGGATCTGCTGGACTTCAAGGAGGAAGAAGATCGGGAACAGAATCAGTAGTCGAAATCATAGTCAGGAGGGCAGCCGGGGTCAGATACCAGTAAGAGCCCAGTCAGACAAGCAGTATGAATACAGCGGAGCCTGGTGACAGAGGTGATACATGTCCGGCAAGAGATGTAACAGAAGGCCACAGGTAGATGGTGAAGGTTCTTCTATACAGGTCCAGCAGTGATGGTGGATCTGCTGGACTTCAAGGAGGAAGAAGATCGGGAACAGAATCAGTAGTCGAAATCATAGTCAGGAGGGAATCCGGGGTCAGATAACAGTAAGAACCCAGTCAGACAAGCAGTATGAATACAGCGGAGCCTGATGACAGAGGTGATACATGTCCGGCAAGAGATGTAACAGAAGGCCACAGGTAGATGGTGAAGGATCAGGGGCTGGCTGGCACATTTTAGCCTGGGAGCCAAGCACACAGCAGTGGCCCATGAGTAGCGGCCCGTCGTTAAAAAGGTTGTCCGATCTTTAGCTACAAGTCTAAAGTCACTATATGTGAATCCTCACATTATGTGCGCTGTGAGGATTCTCTGGTGCTGGCGGTGGGAGCGGGCACTTATATGATCAAGTATGTGATGTGTTTATTCCCGGCCATATTACAACTAGACTGTTTCTGGCCTTGCTCCATACAGGTGTAATAAGTGGGGCTGAGCAAGGCTAGTTGTCATGTATACAAATCACATACCTGCAGTCACGCGCCCGCCGAATCACAACAGCACTGCGAGCAATGTGAGGATTCACGAGTCTGCAGTCACAGAGTGACTTGTAACTTAAATCTGGACAACCCCTTTAACATGTTTACCGCCGGCTGCTTCACAGGCTATATGCCTACTACTGTATTGCCTGTCTGAGAGCTGTTCAATGAAAAACCAGAAAGTACTGGGATCAGCTCAGATGAGCGTTTCTATTGATCGGACAAATCACATATTATGCTCATTATTAATTTTAAACTGGATATACATTTTCAGATATGTAGTAAAGCAAAGTATGCAATGCTTCTCATCATTACCTAGGATTTTTTTTTCCAATGCTCTATACTGGTCACACCTGGACCTGCCTACAGAACCTCAGATATCACATATGGAGCCATATAAGTTTCAGTTTTAACATAGCCATGAAGCACATTATGGTTTGCTACATGTGTACATGATCAGAACCAGTAGTAGAATGAAGTGACAGAACCGTCAGAAGATACATGCAGCACCAGAACCACCGACAAGTAGATGAATGCAGCAACAGAACCACCATCAGTAGATGAAAGCAGCAACAGAACCACCATCAGTAGATGAATGCAGGGCCAGAACCACCATCAGTAGATGAATGCAGGGCCAGAACCACCATCAGTAGATGAATGCAGAAACAGAACCACCATCAGTAGATGAATGCAGAAACAGAACCACCATCAGTAGATGAATGCAGGGCCAGAACCACCATCAGTAGATGAAAGCAGCAACAGAACCACCATCAGTAGATGAATGCAGGGCCAGAACCACCATCAGTAGATGAAAGCAGCAACAGAACCACCATCAGTAGATGAAAGCAGCAACAGAACCACCATCAGTAGATGAATGCAGGGTCAGAACCACCATCAGTAGATGAATGCAGGGTCAGAACCACCATCAGTAGATGAATGCAGGGCCAGAACCACCATCAGTAGATGAATGCAGCAACAGAACCACCATCAGTAGATGAATGCAGCAACAGAACCACCATCAGTAGATGAATGCAGAAACAGAACCACCATCAGTAGATGAATGCAGCAACAGAACCACCATCAGTAGATGAATGCAGCAACAGAACCACCATCAGTAGATGAATGCAGGGTCAGAACCACCATCAGTAGATGAATGCAGGGTCAGAACCACCATCAGTAGATGAATGCAGCAACAGAACCACCATCAGTAGATGAATGCAGGGTCAGAACCACCATCAGTAGATGAATGCAGCAACAGAACCACCATCAGTAGATGAATGCAGGGTCAGAACCACCATCAGTAGATGAATGCAGGGTCAGAACCACCATCAGTAGATGAATGCAGAAACAGAACCACCATCAGTAGATGAATGCAGCAACAGAACCACCATCAGTAGATGAATGCAGAAACAGAACCACCATCAGTAGATGAATGCAGCAACAGAACCACCATCAGTAGATGAATGCAGCAACAGAACCACCATCAGTAGATGAATGCAGCAACAGAACCACCATCAGTAGATGAATGCAGAAACAGAACCACCATCAGTAGATGAATGCAGCAACAGAACCACCATCAGTAGATGAATGCAGAAACAGAACCACCATCAGTAGATGAATGCAGCAACAGAACCACCATCAGTAGATGAATGCAGCAACAGAACCACCATCAGTAGATGAATGCAGGGTCAGAACCACCATCAGTAGATGAATGCAGAAACAGAACCACCATCAGTAGATGAATGCAGGGTCAGAACCACCATCAGTAGATGAATGCAGGGTCAGAACCACCATCAGTAGATGAATGCAGCAACAGAACCACCATCAGTAAATGAATGCAGGGCCAGAACCACCATCAGTAGATGAATGCAGCAACAGAACCACCATCAGTAGATGAATGCAGGGTCAGAACCACCATCAGTAGATGAATGCAGGGTCAGAACCACCATCAGTAGATGAATGCAGCAACAGAACCACCATCAGTAGATGAATGCAGAAACAGAACCACCATCAGTAGATGAATGCAGGGCCAGAACCACCATCAGTAGATGAATGCAGGGACACAGCCACCATCAGTAGATGAATGCAGCAACAGAACCACCATCAGTAGATGAATGCAGCAACAGAACCACCATCAGTAGATGAATGCAGGGCCAGAACCACCATCAGTAGATGAATGCAGGGCCAGAACCACCATCAGTAGATGAATGCAGAAACAGAACCACCATCAGTAGATGAATACAGGGTCAGAACCACCATCAGTAGATGAATGCAGGGCCAGAACCACCATCAGTAGATGAATGCAGGGTCAGAACCACCATCAGTAGATGAATGCAGCAACAGAACCACCATCAGTAGATGAATGCAGAAACAGAACCACCATCAGTAGATGAATGCAGGGTCAGAACCACCATCAGTAGATGAATGCAGGGTCAGAACCACCATCAGTAGATGAATGCAGGGCCAGAACCACCATCAGTAGATGAATGCAGGGTCAGAACCACCATCAGTAGATGAAAGCAGCAACAGAACCACCATCAGTAGATGAATGCAGAAACAGAACCACCATCAGTAGATGAATGCAGGGTCAGAACCACCATCAGTAGATGAATGCAGGGCCAGAACCACCATCAGTAGATGAATGCAGCAACAGAACCACCATCAGTAGATGAATGCAGCAACAGAACCACCATCAGTAGATGAATGCAGCAACAGAACCACCATCAGTAGATGAATGCAGAAACAGAACCACCATCAGTAGATGAATGCAGCAACAGAACCACCATCAGTAGATGAATGCAGCAACAGAACCACCATCAGTAGATGAATGCAGGGTCAGAACCACCATCAGTAGATGAATGCAGCAACAGAACCACCATCAGTAGATGAATGCAGCAACAGAACCACCATCAGTAGATGAATGCAGCAACAGAACCACCATCAGTAGATGAATGCAGGGACAGAACCACCATCAGTAGATGAATGCAGCAACAGAACCACCATCAGTAGATGAATGCAGGGACAGAACCACCATCAGTAGATGAATGCAGCAACAGAACCACCATCAGTAGATGAATGCAGCAACAGAACCACCATCAGTAGATGAATGCAGCAACAGAACCACCATCAGTAGATGAATGCAGGGTCAGAACCACCATCAGTAGATGAATGCAGGGCCAGAACCACCATCAGTAGATGAATGCAGGGTCAGAACCCCCATCAGTAGATGAATGCAGCAACAGAACCACCATCAGTAGATGAATGCAGCAACAGAACCACCATCAGTAGATGAATGCAGCAACAGAACCACCATCAGTAGATGAATGCAGGGTCAAAACCACCATCAGTAGATAAAAGCAGCAACAGAACCACCATCAGTAGATGAATGCAGCAACAGAACCACCATCAGTAGATGAATGCAGGGTCAGAACCACCATCAGTAGATGAATGCAGCAACAGAACCACCATCAGTAGATGAATGCAGCAACAGAACCACCATCAGTAGATGAATGCAGGGTCAGAACCACCATCAGTAGATGAATGCAGCAACAGAACCACCATCAGTAGATGAATGCAGGGACAGAACCACCATCAGTAGATGAATGCAGCAACAGAACCACCGTCAGTAGATGAATGCAGCAACAGAACCACCATCAGTAGATGAATGCAGCAACAGAACCACCATCAGTAGATGAATGCAGCAACAGAACCACCATCAGTAGATGAATGCAGGGTCAGAACCACCATCAGTAGATGAATGCAGGGCCAGAACCACCATCAGTAGATGAATGCAGCAACAGAACCACCATCAGTAGATGAATGCAGGGTCAGAACCACCATCAGTAGATGAATGCAGCAACAGAACCACCATCAGTAGATGAATGCAGCAACAGAACCACCATCAGTAGATGAATGCAGCAACAGAACCACCATCAGTAGATGAATGCAGGGACACAGCCACCATCAGTAGATGAATGCAGCAACAGAACCACCATCAGTAGATGAATGCAGGGACAGAACCACCATCAGTAGATGAATGCAGCAACAGAACCACCATCAGTAGATGAATGCAGCAACAGAACCACCATCAGTAGATGAATGCAGGGTCAGAACCACCATCAGTAGATGAATGCAGGGCCAGAACCACCATCAGTAGATGAATGCAGGGACACAGCCACCATCAGTAGATGAATGCAGCAACAGAACCACCATCAGTAGATGAATGCAGGGCCAGAACCACCATCAGTAGATGAATGCAGGGACACAGCCACCATCAGTAGATGAATGCAGGGCCAGAACCACCATCAGTAGATGAATGCAGGGCCAGAACCACCATTAGCAGATGAATGCAGGGTCAGAACCACCATCAGTAGATAAATGCAGGGTCAGAATCACCATCAGTAGATGAATGCAGCAACAGAACCACCATCAGTAGATGAATGCAGCAACAGAACCACCATCAGTAGATGAATGCAGCAACAGAACCACCATCAGTAGATGAATGCAGCAACAGAACCACCATCAGTAGATGAATCCAGAAACAGAACCACCATCAGTAGATGAATGCAGCAACAGAACCACCATCAGTAGATGAATCTAGAAACAGAACCACCATCAGTAGATGAATGCAGCAACAGAACCACCATCAGTAGATGAATCCAGAAACAGAACCACCATCAGTAGATGAATGCAGCAACAGAACCACCATCAGTAGATGAATGCAGCGACAGAACCACCGTCAGTAGATGAATCCAGAAACAGAACCACCATCAGTAGATGAATGCAGCAACAGAACCACCATCAGTAGATGAATGCAGCAACAGAACCACCATCAGTAGATGAATCCAGAAACAGAACCACCATCAGTAGATGAATGCAGAAACAGAACCACCATCAGTAGATGAATGCAGGGCCAGAATCACCGTCAGTAGATGAATCCAGAAACAGAACCACCATCAGTAGATGAATGCAGCAACAGAACCACCATCAGTAGATGAATCTAGAAACAGAACCACCATCAGTAGATGAATGCAGCAACAGAACCACCATCAGTAGATGAATCCAGAAACAGAACCACCATCAGTAGATGAATGCAGCAACAGAACCACCATCAGTAGATGAATGCAGCGACAGAACCACCGTCAGTAGATGAATCCAGAAACAGAACCACCATCAGTAGATGAATGCAGCAACAGAACCACCATCAGTAGATGAATGCAGCAACAGAACCACCATCAGTAGATGAATCCAGAAACAGAACCACCATCAGTAGATGAATGCAGAAACAGAACCACCATCAGTAGATGAATGCAGCGACAGAACCACCGTCAGTAGATGAATCCAGAAACAGAACCACCATCAGTAGATGAATGCAGCAACAGAACCACCATCAGTAGATGAATGCAGCAACAGAACCACCATCAGTAGATGAATCCAGAAACAGAACCACCATCAGTAGATGAATGCAGCAACAGAACCACCATCAGTAGATGAATCCAGAAACAGAACCACCATCAGTAGATGAATGCAGCAACAGAACCACCATCAGTAGATGAATCCAGAAACAGAACCACCATCAGTAGATGAATGCAGCAACAGAACCACCATCAGTAGATGAATCTAGAAACAGAACCACCATCAGTAGATGAATGCAGCAACAGAACCACCATCAGTAGATGAATCCAGAAACAGAACCACCATCAGTAGATGAATGCAGCAACAGAACCACCATCAGTAGATGAATGCAGCGACAGAACCACCGTCAGTAGATGAATCCAGAAACAGAACCACCATCAGTAGATGAATGCAGCAACAGAACCACCATCAGTAGATGAATGCAGCAACAGAACCACCATCAGTAGATGAATCCAGAAACAGAACCACCATCAGTAGATGAATGCAGAAACAGAACCACCATCAGTAGATGAATGCAGCGACAGAACCACCGTCAGTAGATGAATCCAGAAACAGAACCACCATCAGTAGATGAATGCAGCAACAGAACCACCATCAGTAGATGAATGCAGCAACAGAACCACCATCAGTAGATGAATCCAGAAACAGAACCACCATCAGTAGATGAATGCAGAAACAGAACCACCGTCAGTAGATGAATCCAGAAACAGAACCACCATCAGTAGATGAATGCAGCAACAGAACCACCATCAGTAGATGAATGCAGCGACAGAACCACCATCAGTAGATGAATCCAGAAACAGAACCACCATCAGTAGATGAATGCAGCAACAGAACCACCATCAGTAGATGAATGCAGCAACAGAACCACCATCAGTAGATGAATCCAGAAACAGAACCACCATCAGTAGATGAATGCAGAAACAGAACCACCATCAGTAGATGAATGCAGGGCCAGAATCACCGTCAGTAGATGAATGCAGGGACAGAACCACCATCAGTAGATGAATGCAGGGACAGAACCACCATCAGTAGATGAATGCAGCAACAGAACCACCATCAGTAGATGAATGCAGGGCCAGAATCACCGTCAGTAGATGAATGCAGGGACAGAACCACCATCAGTAGATGAATGCAGGGACAGAACCACCATCAGTAGATGAATGCAGCAACAGAACCACCATCAGTAGATGAATGCAGGGACAGAACCACCATCAGTAGATGAATGCAGGGACAGAACCACCATCAGTAGATGAATCCAGAAACAGAACCACCATCAGTAGATGAATGCAGGGCCAGAATCACCGTCAGTAGATGAATGCAGGGACAGAACCACCATCAGTAGATGAATGCAGGGACAGAACCACCATCAGTAGATGAATGCAGCAACAGAACCACCATCAGTAGATGAATGCAGGGCCAGAATCACCGTCAGTAGATGAATGCAGGGACAGAACCACCATCAGTAGATGAATGCAGCAACAGAACCACCATCAGTAGATGAATGCAGGGCCAGAATCACCGTCAGTAGATGAATGCAGCAACAGAACCACCATCAGTAGATGAATGCAGGGCCAGAATCACCGTCAGTAGATGAATGCAGCAACAGAACCACCATCAGTAGATGAATGCACGGCCAGGACCACCATCAGTAGATGAATGCAGCAACAGAACCAACATCAGTAGATGAATGCACGGCCAGGACCACCATCAGTAGATGAATGCAGCAACAGAACCAACATCACTAGATGAATGCACGGCCAGGACCACCATCAGTAGATGAATGCAGCAACAGAACCAACATCAGTAGATGAATGCACGGCCAGGACCACCATCAGTAGATGAATGCAGCAACAGAACCAACATCACTAGATGAATGCACGGCCAGGACCACCATCAGTAGATGAATGCAGCAACAGAACCAACATCAGTAGATGAATGCAGCAACAGAACCACCATCAGTAGATGAATGCAGCAACAGAACCACCATCAGTAGATGAATGCAGCAACAGAACCAACATCACTAGATGAATGCACGGCCAGGACCACCATCAGTAGATGAATGCAGCAACAGAACCAACATCACTAGATGAATGCACGGCCAGGACCACCATCAGTAGATGAATGCAGCAACAGAACCAACATCACTAGATGAATGCACGGCCAGGACCACCATCAGTAGATGAATGCAGCAACAGAACCAACATCAGTAGATGAATGCAGCAACAGAACCACCATCAGTAGATGAATGCAGCAACAGAACCACCATCACTAGATGAATGCAGCAACAGAACCAACATCAGTAGATGAATGCACGGCCAGGACCACCATCACTAGATGAATGCAGCAACAGAACCAACATCAGTAGATGAATGCACGGCCAGGACCACCATCACTAGATGAATGCAGCAACAGAACCAACATCAGTAGATGAATGCACGGCCAGGACCACCATCAGTAGATGAATGCAGCAACAGAACCAACATCACTAGATGAATGCACGGCCAGGACCACCATCACTAGATGAATGCAGCAACAGAACCAACATCAGTAGATGAATGCAGCAACAGAACCAACATCAGTAGATGAATGCAGGGTCAGAATCACCATCAGTAGATGAATCCAGAAACAGAACCAACATCACTAGATGAATGCACGGCCAGGACCACCATCACTAGATGAATGCAGCAACAGAACCAACATCAGTAGATGAATGCAGCAACAGAACCAACATCAGTAGATGAATGCAGCAACAGAACCACCATCAGTAGATGAATGCAGGGTCAGAACCACCATCAGTAGATGAATCCAGAAACAGAACCACCATCAGTAGATGAATGCAGGGACACAGCCACCATCAGTAGATGACTGCAGGGACAGAATCACCATCAGTAGATGAATGCAGGGACAGAATCACCATCAGTAGATGAATGCAGCAACAGAACCACCATCAGTAGATGAATGCAGCAACAGAACCACCATCAGTAGATGAATGCAGCAACAGAACCACCATCACTAGATGAATGCAGCAACAGAACCAACATCAGTAGATGAATGCACGGCCAGGACCACCATCACTAGATGAATGCAGCAACAGAACCAACATCAGTAGATGAATGCACGGCCAGGACCACCATCAGTAGATGAATGCAGCAACAGAACCAACATCACTAGATGAATGCACGGCCAGGACCACCATCACTAGATGAATGCAGCAACAGAACCAACATCAGTAGATGAATGCAGCAACAGAACCAACATCAGTAGATGAATGCAGGGTCAGAATCACCATCAGTAGATGAATCCAGAAACAGAACCAACATCACTAGATGAATGCACGGCCAGGACCACCATCACTAGATGAATGCAGCAACAGAACCAACATCAGTAGATGAATGCAGCAACAGAACCAACATCAGTAGATGAATGCAGCAACAGAACCACCATCAGTAGATGAATGCAGGGTCAGAACCACCATCAGTAGATGAATCCAGAAACAGAACCACCATCAGTAGATGAATGCAGGGACACAGCCACCATCAGTAGATGACTGCAGGGACAGAATCACCATCAGTAGATGAATGCAGGGACAGAATCACCATCAGTAGATGAATGCAGCAACAGAACCACCATCAGTAGATGAATGCACGGCCAGGACCACCATCAGTAGATGAATGCAGCAACAGAACCAACATCAGTAGATGAATGCAGCAACAGAACCACCATCAGTAGATGAATGCAGCAACAGAACCAACATCAGTAGATGAATGCAGCAACAGAACCACCATCAGTAGATGAATGCAGCAACAGAACCAACATCACTAGATGAATGCACGGCCAGGACCACCATCACTAGATGAATGCAGCAACAGAACCAACATCAGTAGATGAATGCAGCAACAGAACCACCATCAGTAGATGAATGCAGGGTCAGAACCACCATCAGTAGATGAATCCAGAAACAGAACCAACATCACTAGATGAATGCACGGCCAGGACCACCATCACTAGATGAATGCAGCAACAGAACCAACATCAGTAGATGAATGCAGCAACAGAACCAACATCAGTAGATGAATGCAGCAACAGAACCACCATCAGTAGATGAATGCAGGGTCAGAACCACCATCAGTAGATGAATCCAGAAACAGAACCACCATCAGTAGATGAATGCAGGGACACAGCCACCATCAGTAGATGACTGCAGGGACAGAATCACCATCAGTAGATGAATGCAGCAAGAGAACCACCATCAGTAGATGAATGCAGGGACAGAATCACCATCAGTAGATGAATGCAGGGACAGAATCACCATCAGTAGATGAATGCAGCAACAGAACCACCATCAGTAGATGAATGCACGGCCAGGACCACCATCAGTAGATGAATGCAGCGATAGAACCACCGTCAGTAGATGAATGTAACATTAGAACCACCGTCAGTAGATGAATGCAGCGACAGAACCACCGTCAGTAGATGAATGTAACATTAGAACCACCATCAGTAGGTGAATGCAGCGACAGAACCACCGTCAGTAGATGAATGCAGCGATAGAACCACTGTCAGTAGATGAATGTAACATTAGAACCACCGTCAGTAGATGAATGTAACATTAGAACCACCGTCAGTAGATGAATGCAGCGACAGAACCACTGTCAGTAGATGAATGTAACATTAGAACCACCGTCAGTAGATGAATGTAACATTAGAACCACTGTCAGTAGATGAATGTAACATTAGAACCACCATCAGTAGATGAATGTAACATTAGAACCACCATCAGTAGATGAATGTAACATTAGAACCACTGTCAGTAGATGAATGTAACATTAGAACCACCGTCAGTAGATGAATGTAACATTAGAACCACCATCAGTAGATGAATGTAACATTAGAACCACCGTCAGTAGATGAATGCAGCGACAGAACCACCGTCAGTAGATGAATGCAGCGACAGAACCACCATCAGTAGATGAATGCAGCAACAGAACCACCGTCAGTAGATGAATGCAGCAACAGAACCAACATCACTAGATGAATGCACGGCCAGGACCACCATCACTAGATGAATCCAGAAACAGAACCACCATCAGTAGATGAATGCAGAAACAGAACCACCATCAGTAGATGAATGCAGGGCCAGAATCACCGTCAGTAGATGAATGCAGGGACAGAACCACCATCAGTAGATGAATGCAGGGACAGAACCACCATCAGTAGATGAATGCAGCAACAGAACCACCATCAGTAGATGAATGCAGGGCCAGAATCACCGTCAGTAGATGAATGCAGGGACAGAACCACCATCAGTAGATGAATGCAGGGACAGAACCACCATCAGTAGATGAATGCAGCAACAGAACCACCATCAGTAGATGAATGCAGGGACAGAACCACCATCAGTAGATGAATGCAGGGACAGAACCACCATCAGTAGATGAATCCAGAAACAGAACCACCATCAGTAGATGAATGCAGGGCCAGAATCACCGTCAGTAGATGAATGCAGGGACAGAACCACCATCAGTAGATGAATGCAGGGACAGAACCACCATCAGTAGATGAATGCAGCAACAGAACCACCATCAGTAGATGAATGCAGGGCCAGAATCACCGTCAGTAGATGAATGCAGGGACAGAACCACCATCAGTAGATGAATGCAGCAACAGAACCACCATCAGTAGATGAATGCAGGGCCAGAATCACCGTCAGTAGATGAATGCAGCAACAGAACCACCATCAGTAGATGAATGCAGGGCCAGAATCACCGTCAGTAGATGAATGCAGCAACAGAACCACCATCAGTAGATGAATGCACGGCCAGGACCACCATCAGTAGATGAATGCAGCAACAGAACCAACATCAGTAGATGAATGCACGGCCAGGACCACCATCAGTAGATGAATGCAGCAACAGAACCAACATCACTAGATGAATGCACGGCCAGGACCACCATCAGTAGATGAATGCAGCAACAGAACCAACATCAGTAGATGAATGCACGGCCAGGACCACCATCAGTAGATGAATGCAGCAACAGAACCAACATCACTAGATGAATGCACGGCCAGGACCACCATCAGTAGATGAATGCAGCAACAGAACCAACATCAGTAGATGAATGCAGCAACAGAACCACCATCAGTAGATGAATGCAGCAACAGAACCACCATCAGTAGATGAATGCAGCAACAGAACCAACATCACTAGATGAATGCACGGCCAGGACCACCATCAGTAGATGAATGCAGCAACAGAACCAACATCACTAGATGAATGCACGGCCAGGACCACCATCAGTAGATGAATGCAGCAACAGAACCAACATCACTAGATGAATGCACGGCCAGGACCACCATCAGTAGATGAATGCAGCAACAGAACCAACATCAGTAGATGAATGCAGCAACAGAACCACCATCAGTAGATGAATGCAGCAACAGAACCACCATCACTAGATGAATGCAGCAACAGAACCAACATCAGTAGATGAATGCACGGCCAGGACCACCATCACTAGATGAATGCAGCAACAGAACCAACATCAGTAGATGAATGCACGGCCAGGACCACCATCACTAGATGAATGCAGCAACAGAACCAACATCAGTAGATGAATGCACGGCCAGGACCACCATCAGTAGATGAATGCAGCAACAGAACCAACATCACTAGATGAATGCACGGCCAGGACCACCATCACTAGATGAATGCAGCAACAGAACCAACATCAGTAGATGAATGCAGCAACAGAACCAACATCAGTAGATGAATGCAGGGTCAGAATCACCATCAGTAGATGAATCCAGAAACAGAACCAACATCACTAGATGAATGCACGGCCAGGACCACCATCACTAGATGAATGCAGCAACAGAACCAACATCAGTAGATGAATGCAGCAACAGAACCAACATCAGTAGATGAATGCAGCAACAGAACCACCATCAGTAGATGAATGCAGGGTCAGAACCACCATCAGTAGATGAATCCAGAAACAGAACCACCATCAGTAGATGAATGCAGGGACACAGCCACCATCAGTAGATGACTGCAGGGACAGAATCACCATCAGTAGATGAATGCAGGGACAGAATCACCATCAGTAGATGAATGCAGCAACAGAACCACCATCAGTAGATGAATGCAGCAACAGAACCACCATCAGTAGATGAATGCAGCAACAGAACCACCATCACTAGATGAATGCAGCAACAGAACCAACATCAGTAGATGAATGCACGGCCAGGACCACCATCACTAGATGAATGCAGCAACAGAACCAACATCAGTAGATGAATGCACGGCCAGGACCACCATCAGTAGATGAATGCAGCAACAGAACCAACATCACTAGATGAATGCACGGCCAGGACCACCATCACTAGATGAATGCAGCAACAGAACCAACATCAGTAGATGAATGCAGCAACAGAACCAACATCAGTAGATGAATGCAGGGTCAGAATCACCATCAGTAGATGAATCCAGAAACAGAACCAACATCACTAGATGAATGCACGGCCAGGACCACCATCACTAGATGAATGCAGCAACAGAACCAACATCAGTAGATGAATGCAGCAACAGAACCAACATCAGTAGATGAATGCAGCAACAGAACCACCATCAGTAGATGAATGCAGGGTCAGAACCACCATCAGTAGATGAATCCAGAAACAGAACCACCATCAGTAGATGAATGCAGGGACACAGCCACCATCAGTAGATGACTGCAGGGACAGAATCACCATCAGTAGATGAATGCAGGGACAGAATCACCATCAGTAGATGAATGCAGCAACAGAACCACCATCAGTAGATGAATGCACGGCCAGGACCACCATCAGTAGATGAATGCAGCAACAGAACCAACATCAGTAGATGAATGCAGCAACAGAACCACCATCAGTAGATGAATGCAGCAACAGAACCAACATCAGTAGATGAATGCAGCAACAGAACCACCATCAGTAGATGAATGCAGCAACAGAACCAACATCACTAGATGAATGCACGGCCAGGACCACCATCACTAGATGAATGCAGCAACAGAACCAACATCAGTAGATGAATGCAGCAACAGAACCACCATCAGTAGATGAATGCAGGGTCAGAACCACCATCAGTAGATGAATCCAGAAACAGAACCAACATCACTAGATGAATGCACGGCCAGGACCACCATCACTAGATGAATGCAGCAACAGAACCAACATCAGTAGATGAATGCAGCAACAGAACCAACATCAGTAGATGAATGCAGCAACAGAACCACCATCAGTAGATGAATGCAGGGTCAGAACCACCATCAGTAGATGAATCCAGAAACAGAACCACCATCAGTAGATGAATGCAGGGACACAGCCACCATCAGTAGATGACTGCAGGGACAGAATCACCATCAGTAGATGAATGCAGCAAGAGAACCACCATCAGTAGATGAATGCAGGGACAGAATCACCATCAGTAGATGAATGCAGGGACAGAATCACCATCAGTAGATGAATGCAGCAACAGAACCACCATCAGTAGATGAATGCACGGCCAGGACCACCATCAGTAGATGAATGCAGCGATAGAACCACCGTCAGTAGATGAATGTAACATTAGAACCACCGTCAGTAGATGAATGCAGCGACAGAACCACCGTCAGTAGATGAATGTAACATTAGAACCACCATCAGTAGGTGAATGCAGCGACAGAACCACCGTCAGTAGATGAATGCAGCGATAGAACCACTGTCAGTAGATGAATGTAACATTAGAACCACCGTCAGTAGATGAATGTAACATTAGAACCACCGTCAGTAGATGAATGTAACATTAGAACCACTGTCAGTAGATGAATGTAACATTAGAACCACTGTCAGTAGATGAATGTAACATTAGAACCACCATCAGTAGATGAATGTAACATTAGAACCACCATCAGTAGATGAATGTAACATTAGAACCACTGTCAGTAGATGAATGTAACATTAGAACCACCGTCAGTAGATGAATGTAACATTAGAACCACCATCAGTAGATGAATGTAACATTAGAACCACCGTCAGTAGATGAATGCAGCGACAGAACCACCGTCAGTAGATGAATGTAACATTAGAACCACCGTCAGTAGATGAATGCAGCGACAGAACCACCGTCAGTAGATGAATGTAACATTAGAACCACCGTCAGTAGATGAATGCAGCGATAGAACCACCGTCAGTAGATGAATGTAACATTAGAACCACCGTCAGTAGATGAATGCAGCGACAGAACCACCGTCAGTAGATGAATGTAACATTAGAACCACCGTCAGTAGGTGAATGCAGCGACAGAACCACCGTCAGTAGATGAATGCAGCGACAGAACCACCGTCAGTAGATGAATGTAACATTAGAACCACCGTCAGTAGATGAATGTAACATTAGAACCACCGTCAGTAGATGAATGCAGCGACAGAACCACCATCAGTAGGTGAATGCAGCAACAGAACCACCATCAGTAGGTGAATGCAGCGACAGAACCACCGTCAGTAGATGAATGCAGCGACAGAACCACCGTCAGTAGATGAATGTAACATTAGAACCACCGTCAGTAGATGAATGTAACATTAGAACCACCGTCAGTAGATGAATGCAGCGACAGAACCACCGTCAGTAGATGAATGCAGCAACAGAACCACCGTCAGTAGGTGAATGCAGCAACAGAACCACCGTCAGTAGATGAATGCAGCAACAGAACCACCGTCAGTAGGTGAATGCAGCAACAGAACCACCGTCAGTAGATGAATGTAACATTAGAACCACCGTCAGTAGATGAATGCAGCGACAGAACCACCGTCAGTAGATGAATGCAGCGACAGAACCACCGTCAGTAGGTGAATGCAGCAACAGAACCACCGTCAGTAGATGAATGCAGCGACAGAACCACCGTCAGTAGATGAATGCAGCGACAGAACCACCGTCAGTAGATGAATGTAACATTAGAACCACCGTCAGTAGATGAATGTAACATTAGAACCACCGTCAGTAGATGAATGCAGCGACAGAACCACCGTCAGTAGATGAATGTAACATTAGAACCACCGTCAGTAGATGAATGTAGCACCACGCTTATTACAGTGGTCAATTTCAGTGTTAGATCAGCCCCATGATACACTTGTATGACATGAACATGTAGCTCCCAGTATGTCCTTATCTATGGTAAGAAGATACTGGGAGTTGTTGCTACCTTTATCATCAGACAGCGGACCATACAGGAACCTCACTACTTATGAGATGTAGTCAGTATTAGAGATATCACTGAATTGGCACCCTAACACCAGATACAAATCCAACCAATTACCGAAATTGCAAAAATCACTGACTGTGGTGGAAAAATAATAAAACTTAACTTTTAATAAAGTGTGAATAAATAATATATCAAATCATCCACCGTGCTTGTGTGCAGTCTGTCCAATCAACCCCTACCACAAGAGGGGGTCATAAAGGACACTAATATAATTATACAACATTGTATTCATGGACTCCAAGACACCCTTTAACGAGGGAAAATCTCACTGGGCGTCCCTTCTTAAGGGAAGAGTTTAACAATTATTGCATATATGGATATACTACAATATATATGGATATACCATTGCATCATTCCCCATCATTAATAGCCAGTTTTACACTCCAATATCCGTAGACTAAAGTGCTAATGCTATTGCACATTGTCCCCAATAGAATAACGGAATCTCCCTAATACAGTGTCATCCGTTGACTACACAAAGGCTCCTTTGCCCAATTGAAACAGATGCCAGCCAGTGACCGAATGATTTATCTCACTCACTCAGTCCGTAGATGTCACCTCTCACATGCACATGCTATCCCCTTACCCACATGGGAGTAACATTAATATAGTCTGCCAGTATACTGAGCCATAAACGTAAGGCTCCACCACATCCCCGTACTCATAATGGGATTAGTATGTCCACAATGTGCCTGAGATGTTAAGCCGTGATATTAAGCTCTGTCACACCTCAGCAATGTTGCCTCAACTCGGATCATATTAGGGCACATCAGGAGGCTTAGCCCTTTTGCTGTGCGCTTATGATTTTACAACGGTGCAAAATACTCCTGGCCACGATGAGAGCCGCGTGTGGCGGCATGGACGCCGAGCTTTTATAAACAACGTGCGTGGCTCTCATCATGGCCAGGAGTATTTTGTGCCGTTGTAAAACCATTATACTGCCAACAAAGTATAAATATCTACCGTGTTGTGCCCCTGACTAAATAATTGCCCTTCAATGTGCTTCCTGCACAAAAAATCCCCCTAGACTGTCTCTCTCCATAATATCCCTCCCACACCACCCTTCTCCATAATATACCCCCTACACCACACCTCCCCATAATATACCCCCTACACCGCACCTCCCCATAATATACCCCCTACACCACCCCTCACCATAATATACCCCCTACACCACACTTCCCCATAATATACCCCCTACACAGCACCTCCCCATAAGGTACCCCCTACACCACCCCTCACCATAATATACCCCCTACACCACCCCTCTCCATAATATACCCCCACACAACCCCTCTCCATAATATACCCCCTACACCACACCTCCCCATAATATACCCCCTATACCGCACCTCCCCATAATATACCCCCTACACCACCCCTCACCATAATATACCCCCTACACCACACTTCCCCATAATATACCCCCTACACAGCACCTCCCCATAAGATACTTCCCACACACTGCATCCCTCCCCATAATATACCCCCTACACCACCCCTCACCATAATATACCCCCTACACCACACCTCCCCATAATATACCCCCTACACCGCACCTCCCCATAATATACCCCCTACACCACACTTCCCCATAATATACCCCCTACACAGCACCTCCCCATAAGATACTTCCCACACACTGCATCCCTCCCCATAATATACCCCCTACACCACCCCTCACCATAATATACCCCCTACACCACACCTCCCCATAATATACCCCCTACACCGCACCTCCCCATAATATACCCCCTACACCACCCCTCACCATAATATACCCCCTACACCACACTTCCCCATAATATACCCCCTACACAGCACCTCCCCATAAGATACTTCCCACACACTGCATCCCTCCCCATAATATACCCCCCACACCACCCCTCTCCATAATATACCCCCACACAACCCCTCTCCATAATATACCCCCTACACCGCCCCTCTCCATAATATACCCCCTACACCGCCCCTCACCATTATACCCCTCACACCACCCCTCTCCATAATATACCCCCTACACCGCACCTCCCCATAATATACCCCCTTCACCACACCTCCCCATAATATACCCCCAACACCACCCCTCACCATAATATACCCCCTACACCACACTTCCACATAATATACCCCCTACACCACACTTCCCCATAATATACCCCCTACACAGCACCTCCCCATAAGATACCCCCTACACCACCCCTCACCATAATATACCCCCTACACCACACTTCCCCATAATATACCCCCTACACAGCACCTCCCCATAAGATACCCCCTACACCACCCCTCACCATAATATACCCCCTACACCACACCTCCCCATAATATACCCCCTACACCACCCTTCTCCATAATATACCCCCTACACCGCACCTCCCCATAATATACCCCCTACACCACCCCTCACCATAATATACCCCCTACACCACACTTCCCCATAATATACCCCCTACACAGCACCTCCCCATAAGATACTTCCCACACACTGCATCCCTCCCCATAATATACCCCCCACACCACCCCTCTCCATAATATACCCCCACACAATCCCTCTCCATATTATACCCCCTACACCGCCCCTCTCCATAATATACCCCCTACACCGCCCCTCACCATTATACCCCTCACACCGCCCCTCTCCATAATATACCCCCTACACCGCACCTCCCCATAATATACCCCCTACACCACACCTCCCCATAATATACCCCCAACACCACCCCTCACCATAATATACCCCCTACACCGCACCTCCCCATAATATACCCCCTACACCACACCTCCCCATAATATACCCCCTACACCGCACCTCCCCATAATATACCCCCTACACCACCCCTCACCATAATATACCCCCTACACCACACTTCCCCATAATATACCCCCTACACAGCACCTCCCCATAAGATACCCCCTACACCACCCCTCACCATAATATACCCCCTACACCACACCTCCCCATAATATACCCCCTACACCACCCTTCTCCATAATATACCCCCTACACCGCACCTCCCCATAATATACCCCCTACACCACACCTCCCCATAATATACCCCCTACACCACCCCTCACCATAATATACCCCCTACACCACACCTCCCCATAATATACCCCCTACACCACACCTCCCCATAATATACCCCCTACACCACACCTCCCCATAATATACCCCCTACACCACCCCTCACCATAATATACCCCCTACACCACCCCTCACCATAATATACCCCCTACACCACCCTTCTCCATAATATACCCCCTACACCACACCTCCCCATAATATACCCCCTACACCACCCTTCTCCATAATATACCCCCTACACCACCCCTCACCATAATATACCCCCTACACCACCCTTCTCCATAATATACCCCCTACACCACACCTCCCCATAATATACCCCCTACACCACCCTTCTCCATAATATACCCCCTACACCACCCCTCACCATAATATACCCCCTACACCACCCCTCACCATAATATACCCCCTACACCACACCTCCCCATAATATACCCCCTACACCACCCTTCTCCATAATATACCCCCTACACCACACCTCCCCATAATATACCCCCTACACCACCCTTCTCCATAATATACCCCCTACACCACCCCTCACCATAATATACCCCCTACACCACCCTTCTCCATAATATACCCCCTACACCACACCTCCCCATAATATACCCCCTACACCACCCTTCTCCATAATATACCCCCTACACCACCCCTCACCATAATATACCCCCTACACCACCCCTCACCATAATATACCCCCTACACCACACCTCCCCATAATATACCCCCTACACCACCCTTCTCCATAATATACCCCCTACACCGCACCTCCCCATAATATACCCCCTACACCACACCTCCCCATAATATACCCCCTACACCACCCCTCACCATAATATACCCCCTACACCACACCTCCCCATAATATACCCCCTACACCACACCTCCCCATAATATACCCCCTACACCACACCTCCCCATAATATACCCCCTACACCACCCCTCACCATAATATACCCCCTACACCACCCCTCACCATAATATACCCCCTACACCACACCTCCCCATAATATACCCCCTACACCACACCTCCCCATAATATACCCCCTACACCGCACCTCCCCATAATATACCCCCTACACCGCACCTCCCCATAATATACCCCCTACACCGCACCTCCCCATAATATACCCCCTACACCGCACTTCCCCATAATATACCCCCTACACCGCACCTCCCCATAATATACCCCCTACACCGCACCTCCCCATAATATACCCCCTACACCGCACCTCCCCATAATATACCCCCTACACCGCACCTCCCCATAATATACCCCCTACACCGCACCTCCCCATAATATACCCCCTACACCACACCTCCCCATAATATACTCCCTACACCACACCTCCCCATAATATACCGCCTACACCACACCTCCCCATAATATACCCCCTACACCACACCTCCCCATAATATACCCCCTACACCACACCTCCCCATAATATACCCCCTACACCACACCTCCCCATAATATACCCCCTACACCGCACCTCCCCATAATATACCCCCTATACCACACCTCCCCATAATATACCCCCTATACTGCACCTCCCCATAATATACCCCCTACACCGCACCTCCCCATAATATACCCCCTACACCGCACCTCCCCATAATATACCCCCTACACCACCCCTCACCATAATATACCCCCTACACCATACTTCCCCATAATATACCCCCTACACCGCACTTCCCCATAATATACCCCCTACACCGCACCTCCCCATAATTTACCCCCTACACCGCACCTCCCCATAATATACCCCCTACACCGCACCTCCCCATAATTTACCCCTCACACCGCACCGCCCCATAAGATACTTCCCACACACTGCACCCCTCCCCATAATATACCCCCCACACCACCCCTCTCCACAATATACCCCCCACACAACCCCTCTCCATAATATACCCCCTACACTGCCACTCACCATTATACCCCCCACACCACCCCTCTCCATAATACACCCCCCACACCACCCCTCACCAAAATATACTCCCACACGTGCCGCCCCTTCCCATGATAAATGTCCCTCTCCATAATATCCTGCCTACACCACCCCTCTCCATAATATCCCCTTCGCTGACTCTCCCTATAATATACCCCACACACCACCCCTCTCCAAAACATACCTCTCCATCCCATAATATCTCACATACACCGTCCCTCTCCATAATGTTCGTCTCCATAATGTCCCCCACATACTGCCCCTAGTCTCTAAAATGTCCTCCCTCCACACTCCCGTCTGAACACACATACACACTCACACATACTCATACACACACTCATACACACACACAGTTATACACACTCACACATACTCATACACACACACAGTCACTTACACATACTCATACACATACACTCATACACACACTCACTTACACATACTCATACACGCACACACTCATACACACACTCACTTACACATACTCATACACACACACTCATACACACACTCACTTACACATACTCATACACACACACACACTCATACACACACTCACTTACACATACTCATACACACACACACACTCATACACACACTCACTTACACATACTCATACACACACACTCACTTATACATACTCATATACTCATACACACACACACACACAGTCATACACACACACTCACTTACACATACTCTTACACACACACACACTCATTTACACACACACCACACTTACACACACTCATACACACACACTCTCTTACACACAATGCTGTGTGGCTGCCCTTGTTGACTTACACCATGGATTCATGCCCCATACCTTATGCATGCACAGCAAATGACCGCTCTCCAATCTTCAGCAGCTCAGCTCCTGCACCTCATTGGAGCGCTGCTGCTCACCATTCTTCCCGCCGGCCGCCTTGTCCCCGCCTCTTCTGCCCTGCTCTGCGTCGCCAGCAGCAGTGTAAGGAGGTCACAGCATGATGACCTCATCACTCTGCTGCATGCTAGGCCGCGGAGCAGCAACAACGGCGATGCTCAGCTCTGTGCCAGATATAATGCATTCAAATGTATTCGCGTCTCAAAGATGCAAATACATGTGGATGCATCATTCATGCACGATCAGGAAGGAGTCTGCCAGCCCGGCCGCAAATGAAGTTTTGGCGGCCACAATAAAAAGTACAGTGCCAGGCCTCCGGGGGCCCTGAACAGCCGTCTGGGGACCGGCCCGGGGGGCAAATGCCGCCCTGCCACCCGGCCAAGCCCGCCACTGTGAAGGTTCTTCTATACAGGTCCCGCAGTGATGGTGGATCTGCTGGACTTCAAGGAGGGAGAAGATCGGGAACAGAATCAGTAGTTGAAATCATAGTCAGGAGGGCAGCCGGGGTGAGACACCAGTAAGAGCCCAGTCAGACAAGCAGTATGAATACAGCGGAGCCTGATGACAGAGGTGATACATGTCCGGCAAGAGATGTAACAGAAGGCCACAGGTAGATGGTGAAGATCCTTCTATACAGGTCCAGCAGTGATAGTGGATCTGCTGGACTTCAGGGAGGGAGAAGATCGGGAACAGAATCAGTAGTCGAAATCATAGTCAGGAGGGCAGCCGGGGTGAGATACCAGTAAGAACCCAGTCAGGCGAGCAGTAGGATTACCGCAGACCCTGGTGACAGAGGCGATACATGTCCAGGTAGCGATATAACAGAAGGCCACAGGTAGATGGTGAAGGTCCTTCTTTACAGGTCCAGCAGTGATGGTGGATCTGCTGGACTTGTGGGAGTGAGATGTGGAGGTTTCCTGGACTTTAGATGTCTTTAGGGGCACAACTCATAAGTAAAATGTTGGACACAAATGGTAATAAGTGTTTGTAGTATACGGTTCGGCCACCGGCCAGTATCTGTATATGTACTGAATCTTATCAGATAGCAAAATACATAGGTAAGTTTAATAAATGTGAAAAAAAATTAAGCAAACTTAGAATTTTTTTTATCTTTATAATTTTAATTAAGAATAGGATAGAAGGATAAGGGAGGGGTAAAACTAGGAACAGACTCAATACGTGTGTGAAAAAGCTCTGTCGTTAATACTGTTTGGGTAGAGCTATCCGATAGCGCTATCCATGAAGAAAGTGCACGGGTAGAGCTATCCCATAGCGCTATTCCTAAAGGAAATGAACGGGTAGAGCTATCCGATAGCGCTATCCCTCAGTGTTCCTGAGCGTAAGCTATTTCACATGGTTGAGCGCACTTGGGATCTGCCCCCAAGGCCCTGCCCATGCCCAATGTTTGGTCCGTAGACCGCGGCTAGGAGTTAGTCCCGCTTCAAAACAGGTCCAGCAGTGATGGTGGATCTGCTTGACTTCAGGGCGCTCGATGCTTAGGTTTCCTGTCTTTCAGATGGTTCTAGGGCAACAGTGACAACCTGCAAATACTCGAGCAGCCCTGGATAATCCACGCCGGCAGGATGATAAGATCCGGCGGAAGATGGAGCCTATGAGAAGAGAAGTAAATATAATGTAAGTGATGGGACTCCATATGACATGATGCTACTGTGCGGTCACTGTGGCCGGACGGCAGAGGAATCTCATCACACAGAGGTCAGGGGTCATTGTCAGCCATCATACATGTGATAATCCCATCACTGACAGATGACATCTGCTCCACATGAGTGATTCTCACTGACATCACACAACATGGGGCTGATTCTCACACTTACCTCGTCTCTTTTTCCCCTTTTTTCCTTTTTCTGATTTCTCTTCTTCTTTACTCAGATTTATTGTAGATTTTCTTTCCTCCTGAGCAGGAAGTTCTGATCATAAAGTAAAAAAAACCTCAGTAACGCCATATCCTAATGGGATCTGCTTTGTGTCCTGTATATAGTAGGATTGTTCTCGTCCTGTCTCCTATAGTCCTGATAATCTGGTATTGTATCATAATAGGGCAGAATAAGTCCTATATAATGTACATAATCCCATCTGAGGGGCATTAGATGTGTCGCTGATATAGAGCAGTAAGCGTCCTGTGTGCCGCCATGTGGTGCATCACTGATGAGCGATATTCTATTGTAGGAGACGATGTCTCCTTATGATGATGGAGGTTATTGGACGCTGCAACACATCTCACAGAATCCATGAAAAAGCTCCTGTGCAAAATTAGTGAAATAGAGATAGAATATGGGCCCACGGACAACATAATTGTGATCCATGAATCATGAATAACATAGGAGACCTACTACAGGAAAACCATGTGGAAATGTTTGAGACTTGAAGTCAACATTCAGATTGTTGGTGCTGCAGACATGGACATACCTGATAGTGGGGACGAGGATGGTAAGATGCTAATGGCGTCGTCTCTATCAGCTATTGGGGAAGATTCTTTCTGCCTGTTTGGAAGAAGAAAAACACATGAATCACAAGGAAACACAGTATAGAAGGGGTTGTCTCACTATAAGAACACTGACTATAAGGCCTAATAGGACATATGACTGCCATAGTGGGGAAGGTCTAATGCTCAAAACTAACTTTTATAGAGTGGAGTGGGAAACAACTACCAAGAATGTCTGTCAGGTAATACTACATCTCTCCTACAGTGTGTGTATTACTAAAAATGCATGACTGGCCACAATCATGGGCTGTTATCACCAGCGGGTTCTGAAGCCAAAAGCACAATGACTGCTAACCAGGTGGCGGAGGATGCTGCATGTGATATTATGGTATTTCTGTCCTATATTTGGTGTTGTGCACATATTTCAGCCTGAAGTTCCCAGTAATGACCCCATAATCTACTCACATTCCGGCGCTGTCAGTGTTGGGTGTTGGGGTACACTCTGGAGGGGACTTGGGATCCTCATCGTTCATCATTCCGTTAGTGGTGGTATAGAGCTACGTGTGGAAGCAACAAGATATGAAATCAGTTTATGTTTACTTTTAAGGGTCTTTTTATGCATATTTTGGATTTATTAATCACATACTTACTTTAGAAAGCCTTTCAGATGATGATGTAAAATTTTGAAAGTCATACCACTTATTGTCTTCACTTGTACCCTTCTCATCCTCTGAGACCAGATGTTTAATCATATTATAATGGTCTATAAGACATAGACAATCAAGTGTTATTACTATTAGAGGTTGTCAGTCTAACACAGTCACCATTTATCACTAATATTAATGGGATCCGATATCACATAATATGGAAGACAAGACAAGCAGACACTATGTCTAGATGATGTCTTTTCTACTTACTGACAAAAAATAAACTGGTGTCCACATCTGATGCAAGCTGAGGAACGTACACCGGCTTTTGACTTAGAAGGTTGTCAAAGTCTAAATCTCTAAAGAATGCATGACCCTTGATCTCAAATGCACCTCCTGGATAAAGAAAAACAAAATGGGGACATTGTCAGAGACAGCTCTATACCAACAAATTAAGGGAAGCGCTTACTTAATCAAGTGGGCTGGGACCATCTCATGGTAACTGGGGATTCCGACCATAAATAGGACATGTTTAATCCTACTAGAATCCTGTAGAAAACGTATACCCTCTGGTAATAAAATGCCCAGGAATAAAAAGAAACCAATATGGATAAATAAGACACAACAAAGTTTAATCAGACTAAAACAAAGTGCATTCAAAATCTTGAAAGCCGAGACTACTGAAACACCATTTCAGGAGTATAAAGATCTAAGTAAGAAACGTTAAAAAGAAATCAAGCTGGCAAAGTTATCCACAGAGAAACAAATTGCCAGTGACATTAGAATAAATCCCCTAAAATGTTATAAATATATCAATGCCAAACAGGAAAAACAGATGGTGTAGGTCCATTAAAAGACAATAATAACAAGATAATAATAGAGGACAAAAAAAGGCTGAGCTATTAAACAGGCACTTTTCATCCATGATCACTAATGAACTACCTGTTCCAGGGATCATTCAACATGGCAAAAATCAAAGGTCACCACCGGAAATAACACAACAAGAAGTATGCCTGCGTCTGAGCAAATTAAACATTGACAAATCCCCTGGCATTCATCCACGCATCCTGAGGGAATTGAGCTCAGTAATTGACAGACCACTATATCTTATATTCTTAGCCTCTCTTGTAACGGGGGTGGTGCCACAGGATTGGAAGATGGCTGAGGTGGTACCGATATTTAAGAAATATAAGACTGACATCGGTAGTGTGCAAAATCTACGAGGGCATTATAAGAGATGACCTGCAGAAACATATTGTAGATAATAATGTAATAACTGACAAACAGCATGGATTCATTAATGATAGGATGTGTCTAACTAACATGTTGGGTGTCTATGAGGAGGTAAGTGCGAATCTGGATGCTGGTAATGCAGCTGATGCGATTTATCTGGACTTTACAAAGGCGTTTGATACTGTTCCACAAAACAGCCTTATACTGAAGCTCCATAAGCAGGGACTGGGGGAAACTATGTGCAGATGGGTAAGGAATTGGCTTAATGACAGGAAACAAAGAGTCGTCCTAAATGGTACATTCTGTAAATAGGATATAGTCAGCAGTGGGGACCACAGGGATCTGTACTGGGAGCAGTGGGGACTGCAGGGATCTGTACTGGGAGCAGTGGGGCACCGCAGGGATCTGTACTGGGAGCAGTGGGGACCACAGGGATCTGTACTGGGAGCAGTGTGGCACCGCAGGGATCTGTACTGGGAGCAGTGGAGTACTGCAGAGATCTGTACTGGGAGCAGTGGAGTACTGCAGGGATCTGTACTGGGAGCAGTGGGGACCACAGGGATCTGTACTGGGATCAGTGGGGACCACAGGGATCTGTACTGGGAGCAGTGTGGCACCGCAGGGATCTGTACTGGGAGCAGTGGAGTACTGCAGAGATCTGTACTGGGAGCAGTGTGGTACCGCAGGGATCTGTACTGGGAGCAGTGGGGACCACAGGGATCTGTACTGGGAGCAGTGGGGCACCGCAGGGATCTGTACTGGGAGCAGTGGGGCACCGCAGGGATCTGTACTGGGAGCAGGGGAGTACTGCAGGGATCTGTACTGGGAGCAGTGTGGCACCGCAGGGATCTGTACTGGGAGCAGTGGAGTACTGCAGGGATCTGTACTGGGAGCAGTGTGGCACCGCAGGGATCTGTACTGGGAGCAGGGGAGTACTGCAGGGATCTGTACTGGGAGCAGTGTGGCACCGCAGGGATCTGTACTGGGAGCAGTGGAGTACTGCAGGGATCTGTACTGGGAGCAGTGTGGTACCGCAGGGATCTGTACTGGGAGCAGTGGGGCACCGCAGGGATCTGTACTGGGAGCAGGGGAGTACTGCAGGGATCTGTACTGGGAGCAGTGTGGCACCGCAGGGATCTGTACTGGGAGCAGTGTGGCACCGCAGGGATCTGTACTGGGAGCAGTGTGGCACCGCAGGGATCTGTACTGGGAGCAGTGGGGACCTGCAGGGATCTGTACTGGGAGCAGTGTGGTACCGCAGGGATTTGTACTGGGAGCAGTGGGGACCTGCAGGGATCTGTACTGGGAGCAGTGGAGTACTGCAGAGATCTGTACTGGGAGCAGTGTGGTACCGCAGGGATTTGTACTGGGAGCAGTGGGGACCTGCAGGGATCTGTACTGGGAGCAGTGGAGTACTGCAGAGATCTGTACTGGGAGCAGTGTGGCACCGCAGGGATCTGTACTGGGAGCAGTGGAGTACTGCAGGGATCTGTACTGGGAGCAGTGTGGCACCGCAGGGATCTGTACTGGGAGCAGTGTGGCACCGCAGGGATCTGTACTGGGAGCAGTGTGGCACCGCAGGGATCTGTACTGGGACCTATTCTTTTTAACCTCTTTATTAATGACCTTTCTGATGGGATTGAGAGTGAAGTGTCAGTCTCATTCTTTACTGACAACACCAAACTATGTAGGATACTAAAATCTGACCTTGACATTAGAATTTTGCAAAACGATCTGGATAAGACGTCTGAATGAGCAAAAACTTGGCAAATGAGGTTTAATGTAGATAAATGTGGAGCAATGCAGCTAGGACGGAGGAATACTATTGCTGTATATACATTAAATGGGAGAATACTTGGGAATACAGAACAGGAGAAGGACTTGGATATTCTGATTACAAGTAAGCTGAGCAGCAGTACTCAATGTCAAGCAGCAGCCGCGAAAGCAAAGATTTTAGGATGTATAGAAAGAGATAAAATCCAGCGATCCCAATGTATTGTTACTCCGCTATAAATCACTTGTGAGGCCACATGTAGAATATGGGATCCAGCTTTGGGCTCCACATTTAAAAATGGATATTCAGAAATTAGAGTCAGTTCAAAGGCGGGCTACTAGATTATTACAAGGGTTGGAAGGCCTCTCATATGATGAGAGGTTGGAAAAGTTGGGCTTGTTTTCCTTAGGAAAAAAAGACACAGGACTGGCGCATGTCTTATTCCTTCCAAGGGCCATACTATGGACCAGGGGCACTCATTACCGGTGGAAGAATGGCAATTCCAGCAGCTAAATAGGAAAGGGTTCTTTACAGTAAGAGCAGTCAGACTGTGGAATGCCGACCACAAGAAGTAGTAATGGCAGACACTATAACAGCTTCTAAAAAAGAGCTGGAAGATTTCCTCAGTGCACATAAGATTGTAGGTTATAGGTAATTTGGTGACAAAATGAATAATTGGTGGAGAAAGGGAGAACTTGATGGACCGAGGTCTTTTTTCAACCTTTGTAACTATGTAACTATATCTGAACAGTTTCTCTTAATCTGAATTAATGACGTAACCGAGCAGACATGTAGGAAATAGAGTGAAAATCTTAGCAATGAGAACTATAAATGGAGGAGCTGATGGAGAAGTAATGATCCTCATGGACATGAGTGATATGTCCTCGGTGTAACAAGCGAATAGTGATAGTATCGGATATGTTACCTGTCCCAAGTCTATCCACAGGATCTTTTCTGAGCAGCTGAGTGATGAGGTCCTGAGCATCGGGTGGAATAGTTTCATTACTGTCCCAAATTATATCTCCTGTTATATAGAAAATTACAGAACATAAAACCTCTTTACTGGACTGTAAGATAAAGCAAAGGAAGAAACTAAACCAAGATGACCAGTGAAAGCCATGATCAGATTATTCTACTTACCATTGAGCACATTTTCATTAATCTCAGTCCAGGAATTTCCACCAAATGGTCTATATCCCATGAGAAGCTCATATAATATGATGCCCATTGCCCACCAGTCCACAGGTCTTCCATAGCCTTTCATCAGGATGACCTCAGGGGCCATGTACCCCGGGGTGCCACAGAACTAGAAACCAACAGAAGAGCGAGATGAGAATCGATGAGACAATTATTATGATAAGTTCTTGACATAAAAGCAGAAATACAGAAGATAAAATATCAGTGAAAAAGTTCTGTAGAAATGAAGAACGTAGGGAAGAGACAATAGGGTGATGAGATTGATGCAGAACAAGCGAAGTTCCTGTAGGTAATGCCAACCTCATGGTCCTGGAACTCTCTGGAGATGTCCTCTGCTGATGGCTTGTAGATGTTGGTGTTTGGCATCATGACACCAAGTTTTGAAATTCCAAAGTCGGTAACTTTAATATGTCCAGCAGATGTTATCAGGAGGCTGTGAAAGAGAAGATGGTTTTAGCTTCATAGACCGTGAGATAATAAAGGATAACTTTCCTCTTTTTCTCATACTACAGGTATGCACTTACTTCTCCGGCTTCAGGTCTCTGTGCACCACACCGTAACTATGCAGGTATTCCACAGCAAGGACCGCCTCTGCAAAGAACAAGCGGGCCAACGGGACAGATAAAGCACCCCTGGTGTTTAGAAGGGTCCTACAGTCTCCACCTATAGAAGAAAGGAAATATGGCCAGTGAGGGGTTTATACAGCCGATCACCATGATGTGTGATGAGAAGTGAGCGGAGACATTGGGGCAGGAGACAATATATAAAGATATAATATACTGTATACTGCACAATGAATTAGTCTGAGGTCATGATGAAATGTCATCTATGTAACTAATAACATAAAGTGATGTCACATCTGGCCTACAGCTGGAGATACTGACGCTCTCAGTGCGGACATTCCGGGAGATCACACAGATCAATGACTTTCTGGCCATCTTGGGAATAACCTATAGTAAATGCTCTGTGGGATGTAACCGTCCACGGGGAGAATCCTAATGATATGGGAGGTGATAAGATGTCAGCAGGCATGGGAAGAATATACAATGTACGTGTCCTACCTCCTACATACTCCATGACCATACACAGGTAAGATGTAGTAGGGAAGGAGCAGAGCATGGAGACCACAAAGGGACAATCTGCGAAGGTGAGGATGTCTCTCTCGATAAAGGCGCTTTCCACTTTCTGTGGAGTATCCAGGTTCCGCTTGGCCATTTCCTTCATAGCGAAGATCTGTTGTGATTCTTTATGGCGCACTAAGAAGACGGACCTGGAGAGAAGGAGAAGCCATGGTTTATAATGATGCCTTATTACCAGTCTGTATATACAAGTCATTATATGATCTGTTAGTAATGTTTGATGCCAGCAGTCCGGCCATCACTAGAAATCCACATCTAGAAATACATAAAAGAGCTCTACATAGATCACCTACGGGAGGTCTGCACCACGCCACGTCTGCCCTCACCCAGGTCACATTACAGATGAGAGAATCTACTGAAATCCATCTTGGGCAGATTCGCTATAACCGACCAGTACATACGATTCCGGCCAAATATAAATTGCTCTAAATTCCAATTGCCGTAGCAGGATGGTTTTTAGGCTTTCTCCACAGCCCAAGGCAGAATAAATGGAGGGCAGGGAAGAGGTTAACATATAATTAAACACATTACACCCCCTTGTCCTCGTTCCTCCCCGTCCATCACTGCAGTCCTCCGTCCTCTGTGCCAGTCTCTGGTTGTCCTCCCTTCTGCTGCTGAGGCCAGTGATCGGACTCACATGGTCATGGTGGAGGGTGGGGGTGCAGATGTCATTGGCGTCAGTATCGTGTCACCCCTCACCTGACCGTGTGCAGCCAATCACTATTATCAGCTCCATAATGGGGCCCCGAAAAATCCGAAGATGGGTGCGGAGGACGGGGAAGCGGTGGTGGAGGCGGCAGCATAAGAGCAGATGAGGTCTCGGACCGGTGGGTGTAATGTATTCTATCCGCCCTTTCCTTACAGACTGATTGGTTACAGATCTGGCCGCTCAGCGGTATATAACTGAGCTGAAGAGTGACATTGAGATGTGGACAGTGATGTGGACTCTGATCATTTCCCTATGACAACACTGACTGGCAGAGCACAGGGGCAGAAGCACTGTCATGGGGAACCCTGAGAAATGGGGATTATGGGAACAGAAATCTCACCCAAAAGCTCCACTGCCGATCCGTTTAGATGTCTCATAGTCGCTGATCCGCGGCTCTCCTGCCGGGATCAATGATCTGATCAAGTCCTAAAAAAGAATAAGAAATAACACTAAGATATAGAAGCTGCAGGAAAACATCTCAGGATGTAAAAAATACAAATGCACCAATCAGGAAGGACTAAACCAACATTTACAGATGCACCAATTGTAACGCTACAAATCACGCGCCATCATGAGAACTTTTCTCAGAAACTTCTCTCCCTTATGTGGATTACGATGAGTTAACATTGAAAAATCTCCCGTTCGGTGTCAGATTTTATGTTATGCACCGTGATATCCCAGAGCTGCATTATCCCCGCTCTTTCCACCGTGGATACGTCTTGCACTTTATTCATTATATCATTGGGTAGAATTGCTTTACACTGCAGCTCCTCTCCACAAGCTCACATTAATATACTGTATAAGGGACTTGTATGCACAACATTTCTGTAATGACGCCTGTTATCTCAGCGGCAGCATTTACAAGTAGGAAGACTGATAGAAATACAGACTCTCCCCCCACTGAGCTGTGACTACATCAGCAGAATACAGACTGTACTCACAGAGGAGGGAGCAGCACAGACAGGCGGCCATAAAACCTGTGCCTGCCGGGGACTGACAGGAGGCCTGGAAGATCTAACACCAGATCTTCTGATCTCTGACTGCTGATCTGGAGAAGATCAGAAAACAAGGACGTGTGATAGAGAAGATGATGGCTCCTTACCGGGCGTTCCGACGAGCAGGCCGGACCTTCTAGGACACACAGGACTTTTTCGGCCAGATCTTTAATAAAAGCCAAATCTTCAATTTGAGATCTTTTTTCAGCCTATAAAGAAGAAAAGAAACAAAAAGGAAAAATGTGAGATGAGAAAAGACACAATGGAGGCGGCCATTGTCAGTGACATCGTCTCCTCTCTGCAGATACAGCGGCTCCATATCTGGGGACTCGTCGTGCTTTATATTGGAGGAAAGAAGAAGCTTCTCTCCCACCATTATTATCTAGGACTACGGAGAAGTTCTGTGCGGAGCGTCCGCCACTTACCTGCTGTAGTAATGTCCTGATGTTGTGATGTAAATCCGTCAGATAGTCTGACGTTAGTTGGTCTAGTTGGTGTTTGGTCAGGCAATCCATTACTAGCTGCACCACCAGCCGGTGAGTGAAGCTGAGGACGCCATCGGGTGGTGGAAGCACAATGTCAGGGTGATGGGTGGTAAGAATCTCCCACAGTGTTTGTACCTGAAAATTCTGTAATTCAGCCATAGTGAGAAATTGCAAATGCTCTCAGTCACTATAGAACCATAAATGGCAGCGGTGACCCTGCGTACATTCTAGAAGTAGGGACCGAGCTGTGAGGTCATAATGGCCGAGAATCACCAGTGATCTCACAATAGCCGAGCATCAGCAGTGATGTCATCACGGAATCCTGTGATAGAATCTTCAAGGATCGGTACAAATACAGGGGGAAAATAAGTGTTTGATACACTGACAACTTTGCAAGTTTTCCCACCCACAAAGAATGGAGCGATCTGTACTTTTTATCATAGGTGCAGTTCTACTGTGATAGAATCTAAAAATAAAAAAAATCACATTATATGATTTTCAAATTATTAAATTGCATTTTATTGCATAAGTATTTGATCACCTACCGACCAGCAGGAATTCTGGCTCTCCCAGACCTGTGTTTTTAACCCTTTAGTGACAGAGCCGATTTGGTACTTAATAATCAAGCCAATTTTTACACTTCTGACCACTGTCACTTTATGAGGTTACAGCTTTGGAGCGCTTTACCGTATCCCACTTATTCTGATATTGTGTTTTCGTGACACATTGTACTTCATGTCAGGGGTAAAATTTGTTTGATATACTGTAACTTTGCAATTTTCAAACTTTTAACTTTTGTACACTTAAATCAGAGAGGTGTATCACACAAAATAGTTACTATATAGCATTTCCCACATTTCTACTTTACATCAGCACAATTTTTGAAGCAATTTTTTTGTTAGGACATTATAAGGGTTAAAATTGACCAGCGATTTCTTATTTTTCAAACAAAACGTACAAAAACATTTTTTTAGGGACCACCTCACATTTGAAATGAGTTTGGGGATCAAAATAACAGAAAATACCCAAAAGTGACACCAATCTAAAAACTGCACCCCTCAAGATGCGTAAAACCACATTCAAGAAGTTTATTAACCCTTCAAGTGCTTCACAAGAACTTAGGCTGAGTTCACACGTGGCGTTTTTTTCGCGTTTCCGCGGCGGTTTTAACCGCGCGATTTTGCCGCGAAAACGCGAAAATTAAGCATCCCATGCATTCCTATGGGATTCCGCAATGCTGTACTAATGCTGCGGTTTTTACTGCGGCGGAATCGCTTCGCGGTAAAAACCGCAGCATGCTCATTAATTTGCGAAATCGCGGCGATCCCGCACCCATAGGAATGCATTGTTCCGCTTACTTCCCGCATATGGCTGTGCACACCATGCGGAAAGTAAGCAGAACAATTGTGGATGGTACCCACGGTCCGGAGGAGAGGAGACTGTCCTCCGGGCTCTGGGTACCATATCCCTGTAAAAAATAGAATTTAAAAATAAAAAATATTGTTATTCTCACCCTCCGACGTCCCGCGCAGCCTTCCCGCCTCTCTCCACACTCTCGTTCCCAGTAGTCCTTTGCGAAAATGCCCGCGATGGCGTCCGTTCTCGCAGGATCGCGAAGTCTCATGGTCATTCGCGCGACGTCATCGCGAATTACCGCGAGACATCGCGATCCCGCGAGAACATACGTCATCGCGGGCATTTTCACAAAGGATTACTGGGAACGGATGCGCGGGACGTCGGAAGGTGAGAATAACACCATTTTTTTTCTTTTACTACTGATGCTGCATAGGCGGCCTCAATAGTAAAAACCTGGTCACACTTGTCAAACACTATGTTTGACGAGTGTGACCAACCTGTCAATCAGTTCTCCAAGCGATGCTACAGATCGCTTGGAAAACACTAGCATTCTGCAAGCTAATTAGGCTTGCAAAACGCTAGTTTTTCTGCAGGAAAATCGCGGGAATTTAAAATGCGATTTTCCCGCGGACTGGAATTCCAGAATTCTCGCGGTAATTTCCGCGAGAGTTCCGGTACGTGTGCACTTAGCCTAAAGCAACGTGGAAGGAAAAAATGAACATTTTACCTTTATCACAAAAAATTACTTTGGAACCAATTTTTTTTATTTTTACAAGGGTAACAGGAGAAAATGGATCACAAAATTTGTTGTGCAATTTCTCCTGAGTACACCAATACCCAATATGTGGGGAAAAGCCACTGTTTGGGTGCATGGCAGGGCTCAGAAGGGAGGGAGCACCGTTTGACTTTTTGAACACAAAATTGGCTGGAATCAATGGTGGCGCCATGTCGCGTTTGGAGACCCCCCTGATGTGCCTAAACAGTGGAAACCCCACAAATCTAATCCCAACCCTAAACCCAACACACCCCTATCCGTAATCCTAACCAAACACAACCCTAACCCTAATCACAACCCTAACCGTCCCCCCAACTCTAGCCCCAACCCTAATCCTAGCCCCAACCTTAACTTTAGCCCCAACCGTAACCCCCTAACTTTAGCCTCAACCCTAACCCTAACTTTAACCCCATCCCTAACCCTAACTTTAGTCCCAAACATAACCCTAACTTTAGCCCCAATCCTAAGCTTAACTTCAGCACCAACCCTAACTTTCGCCCAACTCACTAGCCCAACTCTAACTCAAATGGGAAATTGGGGGGATGCAGGAGGGTCCAGGGACACCGGGAAGGTCCGGGTGGGGGAATCAAGGACCCTATTTCTCTCTCCTCTGATGTGCGATTACATCAGACGAGAGAGAAATTAAATGGAACATCTGACTTTTTTTCTGCAGTCGCCATTATACCATTAATAACAGCAATCGCAACACCGGAGTCGGTAAAAACCGACCCAAATCATGTTCTCTGGGGTCTTGGCTACCCCAGGTAGCTGAAACCATGGATAAATTCTGACTTTGGGGGGGCGCTATACCCTTACTCCTCAGCAACGGCGCTGTGGTTTAAGTACCCTTAACTGCCGCAGTTAAAAGGCGTATCAGCGGTCATTAAGGGGTTAAGAAGCCCTCCTACTCTGCACTCATTACCTGTATTAATTGCTCTTGTTTGAATTTAACTGTATAAAAGACACCTGTCTACACAATCAATCACATTCCAACCTCTCCACCATGGCAAAGACCAAAGAGCTGTCTAGGGACACAGGGACAAAATTGTAGACCTGCACAAGGCTGGGATGGGCTACAGGTAGTGTTGAGCTATTACAATGCAGGCAGGTAACCTACAATGCAAAAGATGAGGCTCCAAAAAAATTGGGTAATACTACCCAGGCTACATAAACCACCACTGTAGCTTTCTTTTCCCTAGCAGCAGTGTTCACAGCTGTCTGCAAGAGCTGTGTGAGTGCAGCTCACGCTGTGGAGTGGGTCCTGCAGCCACATCTGGTTGTAGGCCGCCCAGCGTGCCTCACTGCTGCCTCATACATATTTTTCTTTTGAGCTGCTTATTTTTAAAAAATTCTATCTAGTGTGCTTCCATCCGTATCCATATACGTTGGTTGCAAACACTAGTAGTAGACAGCGGAGCCTTTCTGCAGCCTTTCAGTGCTAGTGCCCACTTAGCTGCACTGTTCACGGCTGTCTGAGAGGTCTCTGACTGTGTGTGAGTGCAGCTCACGCTGAGTAGTGTGTCCTGCAGCTACGTCTGGTTGTAGGCCGCTCAGCGTGTGTCACTGCCTCACACATATTTTTCTTTAATTGCAGCTCATTTTTTCTTCTCCTATTAGTGTGCATCCATCCATATCCATCTACATTGGTTGGTTGCAAACACTATATAGGAGTAGATAGAGGAGCCTTTTTTCTGGCTTGTGCCCTTCAGCTGCAGCCAGATTAGTATTACCCAATTTTTTTGGAGCCTGCATTGTAGGTTACCTGCCTGCATTGTTATAGCTCCAGAAAGTTGGTGATACTCTGACTTTCAAATCTTTGGTCACATCCTTTTAGTTTTTTTTCCCCCAAAAAAAACAACAAAGTTAACCAAACACTACATTTGAAAGTTGTGTAGGCCACATTAGCTCCCATTAAAGTGTAGTCGACACACACACTTCATAAAATTAGTGTTTCTTATACCTGTAACCAGCTGTTCAGGAATAAGCACACTAAGGCCCCCCTTTGTACTTTTCTACCTATCTTTCTCAGTCTAGCAAGATGAAGAAGGCAGGGAGTAAGGCACGTGGCCGTGGGCGTGGAGTTTCAGCAGGGAGAGGACGTGGGGATTCTGCAGGGAGAGGACGTGGGGATTCTGCAGGGAGAGGACGTGGGGATTCTGTGCCTGCTGTTGGCACCAGTGAGTCAGCATCCCCGAGTTTTAGCAGGCAACTGTCCTTAATTCGCAGCTTTGTAGGACCTCACCGTACCCCACTGCTGCGGGAGGAACAAATTGAAGCCGTTGTCGGATGGATGGCAGCTAACGCATCGACTTCAGTTACTTCCACATCCTCTCAGGGCCAGAGCACCGAAGAGCAACCATCTGTCTCTTCACCACCTGCCAAAGTGCCCAGGCAGTCAGAGAGCCCTGGACAGGAGCCATCACAGTCTCTACTTCTGTTCTCGGAATCTGTTGGTTTGGAAAGAGGGGGCCAGCCAAGCAGCATTCCAGAATGTGAAGAAGAGGGAGTATGCAGTGATGCGCAACTTCTTTGTCCCTCTGAATCTGAAGAGGCGGGTGGGCCAGTGCCTATGGTCAGCACACCTCAGTATGCATCAGATGATGACGAGACTCAGTTACCACTTTCTGGTGCGTACGGTGCTGGCGAGACAACCCAGGAGAAGCAGGTGTTTGAAGAGGGGAGTGTAGATGATGAGGTCCTTGACCCATCATGGTGTAAGGAACAGGAAGGTGGTGGGAGCAGCTCTGAGGAAGAGATTCCCCGAACGGCCAAAACCGGAGGGAGAGGGAGGAGGCAGACTTGCTTGCCTGTAGCCTCCACTTCGGCACCCGTTAGGAGCATTCCACTTTCAAAAGGCAAAACGGGCGCTCCCAAGACTTGCAGTGCGTGGTCCTTTTTTGACACAGTTGCAGATGACATTTGCTTTGTCAAATGCAAGCTGTGTCATCAGAGAGTCAAAAGAGGGAAAAATGTCAGCAACCTCAATACCACTAATATGTGGAAACATGTGCGGACCAAGCACGAGGTGGAGTTACACAGACACACTGAAGACGTAGGCCAACGTACAGCACCACCTGCCACCTCTTCAGCTCGTGTTGGGGCCTCTTCCTCCAGCTCACACACAGCTGGTTCGGCTTCATCACAGGATCGCCAAGGAAGAACCTCTGGCACTGTTGTCCGGAGACCCTGTGGCATTCCACCCACAGCCCCACGTTCCAAGTCATCCTCACACTCCCAGGCCACTCGACAGCCATCGGTAGCACAGGCACGGGAGAAAAGGCGGCCATACTTGGCAAACCATCCCCGAGCACAGGCTCTCAATGCTGGCATTGCCAAACTACTGGCACTTGAAATGCTGTCATTCAGGCTGGTGGAGACTGACACCTTCCGGGACTTCATGGCATTGGCAGTCCCACAATACACCGTGCCCAGCCGCTTTTATTTCAGCAGGCGAGCCGTCCCTGCCCTGCAGAAACATGTGGAGGCAAACATAAAACATGCGCTACTAAACGCCATCAGTAGCAAGGTCCACCTGACCACCGATGCGTGGACCAGTAACCATGGACAGGGCCGATACCTTTCCCTCACTGCCCATTGGGTCAATGTTGTGGAGCCGGGTACAGATCTGGAGAGTGGCCCTCTACGTGTTCTGCCAACTCCACGGATTGCAGGAATCCAGTCTGTACACATTGACTCCTCCTCCTACTCAAGTTCCTCTGAAACAGCGCAGCAGGAGCCTGTTATGACCGATATGAGCACAGCCGTGGCCAAACGTCAACAGGCCGTACTGAAATTAATTTCTTTGGGGAATCGAAGCCACACAGCGCAGGAGCTCTGGAATTCCATCAAGCAGGAGAACGACGTGTGGTTTCTGCCAGCGAATCACCAGCCGGGCATGGTAGTGTGTGACAATGGCCGAAATCTGGTGGCAGCTCTTGGCCTTGGCAACCGCACTCACATCCCATGTCTGGCACATGTGCTCAACTTGGTCGTGCAGAGCTTTCTGAGGGACTATCCGGATCTTGATGCACTGCTGCACAAGGCCCGCATAGTGTGCGCTCACTTGCGTCGTTCCAGCACGGCAAGATCGCGCCTTGCTGCTCTGCAGCGCCGATTACGCCTTCCGGAACATCGCATCATATGTGACCTACCCACCAGGTGGAATTCAACGTTACATATGTTGGAGCGGTTGTGTGAGCAGCAGGCAGCAGTCATGGAGTACCAGCTGCATCAGGCGCAAACAAGTCGCAATGTGCGCCGGTCACACTTCAGCACCACTGAGTGGGCCTCTATGAAGGATATCTGCCTCGTTCTGCGTGCCTTCGATGATTCCATGCGGATGGCGAGTGCAGATGATGCAGTAGTCAGCATGACTGTCCCCCTTATCTGCCTGCTTCAAAAAACACTGCAAGCACTAAGGGATGAGGTTTTGGAAGAGGTGGAGGATGAGGAGTCCCAAATGCCATCTGCCTCTGGACAGTCTGCGCTACGTGCTTCCTCACAAAGGCCTAGGCAGGGGACACTTTGTGAGGAGGATGAGGAGGAGTCGATGGAGGAGGAAGACATCTCTCCACAGGAGGGAGGTACACAAAGCTCCAACTTTCCTTGTTCCTTTGCCAACTTTCCTTGTAGATTGTAAGCTTGCGAGCAGGGACCTCACTCCTAATGTCACTGTTTGAATTGTCTTAACTTGTATTGAATTTATTGTCTGTACATGTCCCCGCTTAATTGTAAAGTGCTGCGGAATATGTTGGCGCTATATAAATAAAAATTATTATTATTATTATTATTAAAGCTCTAGACAGTATGTACAGCGAGGGTGGGGTGATGCAGAGCAGGCAGAGATCACGCCTCAAGCAGGGGACAGCGGTTCTTTGGCAGTTGGGAGTCTGCAGCACATGGTTGACTTCATGCTGCAGTGCCTGAGAAACGACCGCCGCATCGCCCACATTCTCTACATGGCTGATTATTGGGTGTACACCCTCGCTATCGGGACAACTTGCAAACCCTCATACCAACGTTGAACCGGAAGCGTAAACTGCGGGAGTACCAAGACACACTGGTGCAGTCCATCATGTTTTCCATTCCACCCGACAGCAGTGGTGCTAGTGCTTTACAAAGCACCTCTGTGCGTCGAGCCAGTGGAGGAAACTCGGCACAAAGAGGGAGCAGAAGCAGCGCCTTAGCACAAGGCAAGACCACTATGGCCCAAATGTGGCAAAGTTTTGTGTGTCCGCCACAATTGTCTACACCATCACTGACGGCTCCAGTCAGCAGGAGGCAACGTTTCCGTCAGATGGTGACAGACTACATGTCTTGCCCTGTGAGTGTACTCCCAGATGGCTCTTCCCCCTTCAAGTTTTGGGTCTCTAAGCTGGATACATGGCCAGAGCTTAGCCAGTATGCATTGGAGGTGCTGGCTTGCCCTGCTGCCAGTGTATTATCGGAACGCGCTTTAGTGCCGCAGGTGGTGTACTAATAGACCGTCGCACTCGACTTTCCAACGTCGACCGTCTTACTTTTCTGAAAATGAACAAGGCCTGGATCTCCCCAGAATTTGCCAGTCCTCTTCGCGACTAAATAATTGGTTGGCAACAGTATCCAGGTCTCCTGTTGTGTTCATGTTTCTACCACCTGAACTATAATCCCTGGGCTTCAACACAGCCAGTTGTCGCTCAGATGTGCCGTCTTCACAGAGAAAAACACACTAGCTCCTGTGTTAGTGGGGTTCAGTAATGCCAGCTGTTCCCCTGGTCTCCCCAAAGTCTCCTGCTGCCTCCACATGCCAACACCATCAGGCCTAAGCCTGCTCCATGCCTCATCCTGGGCTCCAACAACGCCAGTTGGTGTTCAGAAGTGCCATCTTCACAGAGAAACACACACTAGCTCCTGTGTTTGTGGGGTTCAGTAATGCCAGATGTTCCCCTGCTGTGTAGACGGCAATGTCTCCTGCTCCATCAACATGCAAACTACTACAGATTTGTAACTGTGCTCAACTTAGGCCTCTGGCTCCACTGTCTCTAGTATTTCCCCTGGCCAACAACCCCGCCAGTTACAGCTCTGAAGTGGCGTCTGCACAATCCACACTTGTTCCTGAGTTACTGTGGCTCAGTCCCATCAGTTGATCCCCCGATGTGTGTCCGGCAAGGTCTCCTTCTCTGTCCACATTCACATTACTAGTAGTGTGAATGAGGACTGAGCAGGAGAGCTTGCCAGACACACATCAGGGGATCAACAGATGGGACTGAGCCACAGTTACACAAGAACAAGTGTGGATTGTGCAGACGCCACTTCAGAGCTGTAACTGGCGGGGTTGTTGGCCAGGGGAAATACTAGAGACATTGTAGCTGGAGGCCATAGTGGAGCACGGTGACAATCAGTAGTAGTCTACAACCTCTATAAAACCAGCTGCAAGTTGTCCTCCGCCTGCTGCATGCTTCATCCTGGGCTACAACACAGCCAGTTGTAGCCTGGAAGTGCCGTCCGCACAGATATAAACACTCACTCCTGTGTCTGTGGGGTTCAGTAACGCCAGCTGTTCCCCTGCTGTGTGGATGGCAAAGGTCTCCTGCTCTGTCCACATTCCCATTACTAGTAGTGTGAATGAGGACAGAGCAGGGGACCTTGCCGGACACACATCAGGGGATCAACTGACGGGACTGAGGCCAAGTAACACAGGAACAAGTGTGGATTGTGCTATCGCCACTTCAGAGCTGTCACTGGCGGGGTTGGAGGCCAGGGGAAATACTAGTGACAGTGGAGCCAGAGGCCCAAGTGGAGCACGGTTACAATCAGTAGTAGTCTACAACCTCTATAAAACGTGCTGCAAGTTGGCCTCAGCCAACTCCATGCCTCGTCCTGGGCTCCAACAATGCCAGTTGGTGTTCAGAAGTGCCGTCTTAACAGAGAAACACACACTAGTTCCTGTGTTAGTGGGGTTCAGTAATGCCAGCTGTTCCCCTGCTGTGTAGATGGCAAAGTCTCCTGCTGCCTCCAACATCACACTACATGTTATTTTCCACTTGCTCCAATTAGGCCTCAGCCTGCTCTGAGCATTGATCCTGGGCTTCAACACAGCCAGTTGTAGCTTGGAAGTGCTGTCCGCACAGATAGAAACACTCGCTCCTGTGTCTCTGGGGTTCAGTAACGCCAGCTGTTCCCCTGCTGTGCGAAGTCTACTGCTGCCTCCAACATCACACTACTACTGACTTTTAACCGTGGTCCACTTAGGCCTCTGGCTGTACTGTCTCTAGTATTTCCCCTGGCCTCCAACCCCGCCAGTCGCTGTTCTGATGTGCCGTCTGCACAATCCACACTTGTTCCTGTGTTACTGGGGCTCAGTCACGTCTATTGATCCCCTGATGTGTGTCCGGCAATGTCTCCTTCTCTGTCCCCATTCCCATTAATAGTTGTGGGAATGTGGACAGAGCAGGACACCTTGCCGGACACACATCAGGGGATCAACTGACGTGACTGAGCCCCAGTAACTCAGGAACAAGTGTGGATTGTGAAGACAACACTGCAGAGCAGCCACTGGCGTGGTTGGAGGCCAGGGGAAATACTAGAGACAGTAGAGCCAGAGGCCAAAGTGGAGCACGGTTACAATCAGTAGTTGTGTACAACCAATATAAAACTCTCTCCAAGTTGGCCTCAGCCTGCTGCATGATTGACCCCTGGGCTTCAACATCGCATGTTGCTGCTCAGAAGTGTGTTTGCCAAGGGTACTCCCTCCTACCCAGTCGGGTTCCAGCACCGTCAGCTGTTTCTCGGCAGAGCCTTTGGCCTAGGTGCCTCCTTCATCGTCTGCTGGTCCTTGGTAGTGCTTTTTAGCACAGGTAACTCCTGCTTAGAAACCGTGTTCCAGCACCGTCAGCTGGTCCACGGTTGTGCCATTGGCTCTTGTTCCTTTTGCTGCCCCTCCGAGTTCCAGCACCGTCAACTGGTTCTCGGCAGTGTCTTTGGCACGGGTACTCCCTCCTGCCCAGCCTGGTTCCAACACGCCTGCTGTTTCCGGGTAGTGTCAACATCACTTTGCCACTGATACGTTGTCCTGTCGTGTTGCGGTCGGGTTAGCCGAGTCTATGGTGCCTGCAGTTTCAGTGCTTCCTATGTGGACTGCGGGTTCTGGTAACAAAGGCTGCATCCATAGTGCCAATAGGAAAAGCACCCCCTGTAGGACTGTGGGTTTCGGTAACTGCGGCCTGCTCGCGGACGCGACACTTTGTTAATCATGGGTACCTTCTGCTACCCATCCGGGTTCCAGCAATGTCAGCTGGTTCCCGGCAGAGCCTTTGGCCTAGATGCCTCCTTGTCGGTATCCGAGTTCAACCAACGTCTGCTGGTCCTTGGTAGTGCTTTGGAGCACAGGTACCTCCTGCTTAGTGTCACGCCGTGCTCACCTGGGGGCGGGACCTCGGTCCCGACGTCATTTCTTCCGGAGCCGCGGTCACTCCGGGGCTCCCGTCGGGTGCGCACGCGCAGCTCTCATCCCCGGGTCTCCTCCTACATGTCACGTTTGCGCTTGCGCACTCCTGTCAGTGCTGTATAGGGCTCGGTCCTCTCTATGGTAATGGAGGACCTGACCCGGAACCTGTAGTGGTCATGTGCTTTCTGGCTAGGTCCTGACCCGGAACCAGTAGTAGTCATGTGCTATATCAGACGACCTCCCCCTAGGGGCGGTGCCTGATTATTGTTGTGCTTCCTGGCTTGGTCTGCCGTGTCCCTGCCTGGCTGTGCGCTGTACTCAGGTCCTCTGCTTTGTACTTGGTTGTGCCTCCTGGCACACGCTCTGACCCTGTGCTCTGTCTCGTACTCGGTTGTGCCTCCTGGCACATGCTCTGACCCTGTACTCTGTCTCATACTCGGTTGTGCCTCCTGGCACACCCTCTGACCCTGTACTCTGTCTCATCCTCAGTTGTGCCTCCTGGCACACACTCTGATTCCGTGCTCTGTCTTATACTCAGTTGTGCCTCCTGGCACACACTCTGATTCCGTGCTCTGACTTATACTCAGTTGTGCCTCCTGGCACATGCTCTGATCCTGTACTCAGTCTCTTACTCTGTTGTGCCTCCTGGCACATGCACCAATCCTGCGCTCTGTCTTATGCTCAGTTGTGCCCTCTGGCACACACCCTGCTCCTGTACTCTGTTACACCTCCTGGCACACCTGCTGCCTGACTCAGTGCTCTGACGTGCGCCTTGCACGCATCCTGCTTCACTCACACCCGGACGAACGAAGTCTCTGTATACCACGTGTTCCCGTGTCCACGCTTTACACGTTCCTGCAGACACATTCACCCACTCGTGTCTCCTGTGAGCCGGCCGCCTGGTGCCAGCAGTCGTGGCGCCTCACCCCCTGGGGCTTGCCCCTGACACTCCCTGTATAGGGGGTGGTCTTCACTAGGTCAGCTCGCCCTGCGAGGGTTGGTGTCACGACGCAGAGGGTCCACTCCAGGAGTCGTCACAGTATAATCAGGCCATGGACCCTGCTGGTACCACCACCTCCATCCAAAAGGAACTGGTGTTCCTACGGGAGAGTCAGACCAGGATTATGGCCCTTTTGAAATCCATGGAGTCCCGTTTGTCGGCCATACAATCCGTTTCTGCCCAGTCCTCGGCCCCGCACCCGATGCCGCGCCTCGGCAAGCTACCCCGATATAGCGGGGACCCCAAGTTTTGTCGAGGATTTCTGAACCACTGCCGGTTACATTTGGAGCTTTTGCCGCAGCACTATCCCACTGAGCGCGCCCAAATTGCCTTTATTGTTTCACACTTAGAGGGGGAGGCGTTAGCATGGGTGAACCCCCTCTGGGAGCGCAATGACCCACTCGTCTCTCAGCTTTCCACCTTTTTGGACACCTTCCGCAAGGTGTTCGACGAGCCGGGTCGGCTGGCCTCTATCACCGAGTCCCTCTTTAACCTCTATCAGGGTACGCTATCGGTGGGACAGTATGCCATCCGTTTTCGTACCTTGGCCTCCGAACTCGGTTGGAACAACGAGGCTCTCGTAGGGATCTTTTGGCGTGGCCTGTCGGGTCGGATCAAAGACGTACTGGCAGGTCGGGATACCCACACCTCTTTAGAGGATCTGATCTCTGTGGCGACACGCATTGACCTGCGGTTTCAGGAACGCGCCCGTGAATTAGCCAGAGAGAGGAGCTCCTCTCACCTCCTCCGATCCTGCTCCAAGAAGTCGGGAAACTTCTCCGCCTAGGGTTGATAGGAGAGGCCTCCCTAGGTGTACGTGATTCCTCTCCTCCCCTGCTCGTGTCCGTATTATTGAATCTTGGTGCCAAGCGTTATTCTGAGGAGGCTTGTCTGGATTCTGGCGCGGAGGGGAATTTTATCACACTCGAGGCGGTTAAAAAATACCGGATTCCAGTCAGATCCCTGGAGACTCCTTGGTCGATTGTTTCGGGTCAATGGTACGTCCGTGCAGGAGACCGTTACCCTGGCCACCGAAGAGATCGAGCTGCAGATTGGAGCCCTGCACCGGGAGAAGATCTCCTTCCTCGTCTTGTCTACCATGTCTTACACACTTCTTCTAGGCCTCCCTTGGCTACGGACTCATGAGCCAACCCTGGACTGGCGGTCGGGCGAGATACTCCGGTGGGGACCGTTCTGTCAGGAGAAGTGCCTGTTGCCCGTCCGTCCGATGAACTCTGCCGGTCCATCCCCGGCACCTACAGGTCTGCCGTCGGCTTACTGGTCCTTTGCAGATGTCTTTGAGAAGAAGGAGGCCGAGACTCTGCCCCTCCATCGGCCATATGACTGTCCGATTGACCTCATTCCTGGTTCTACACCACCCAGGGGTAGGATATACCCGCTATCCCCTGCTGAGACCCAAGCTATGTCTGACTATATCCAGGAGAACCTTGCGAGAGGTTTTATCCGTAAGTCCAACTCGCCCGCGGAAGCGGGATTTTTCTTTGTAAAAAAGAAGGACGGCTCCCTCCGTCCTTGCATAGACTACCGAGGCCTGAACGATATCACGGTCAAGAACAAGTACCCATTGCCATTGATCCCGGAGCTCTTTGACCGACTTAGAGGAGCTCGAATTTTCACCAAACTGGATCTTCGTGGGGCCTACAACTTGATCCGCATTCGTTTCGGGGATAAGTGGAAGACCGCCTTTAACACCAGAGACGGCCACTATGAGTACTTGGTCATGCCCTTCGGCCTCTGCAATGCCCCAGCGGTGTTCCAGGAGTTCGTGAATGATGTCTTCCGGGATATGCTGTACTCTTGCGTGGTAGTCTATCTGGATGACATCCTCGTTTTTTCTCCAGACCTCTCCGTCCACAGAAAGAACGTGCGTCAAGTCCTCCAGCGCCTGAGGGAGAACCGCCTTTATGCCAAGCTCGAGAAATGTGCCTTCGAGCAAACGTCCCTGCCATTCTTGGGGTACATTATCTCAGAATCAGGTCTACGCATGGATCCGGCAAAGGTATCCGCCGTCCTCGATTGGCCACAGCCCCATGGGGTGAAGGCAATCCAACGCTTCCTTGGTTTTGCGAACTACTACCGACAGTTTGTTCCTCATTTCTCCTCGTTGGTTCGCCCCATCTCGTCCCTTATCTGCAAGGGAGCTAACCCAAAGGCTTGGCCCTCTGAGGCTGAAGAGGCATTCCAGTCGTTGAAACAAGCCTTCGCCGCTGCTCCGGCGCTTCACCGACCTGAGGTTAGTAGACCTTTCACTCTCGAGGTGGACGCATCCTATACTGGGGCTGGCGCAGTCCTGCAGAAATCCTCTTCTGGACGTTTTGTCACCTGTGGCTTCTTTTCTAAAGTATTTTCCTCCACTGAGCAGAACTACTCCATTGGCAACAAAGAGCTATTGGCCATTAAGTTGGCCTTGGAGGAGTGGAGGTACTTACTGGAAGGTGCCATACATCCATTCAAGATCTTCACAGACCATAAGAACCTGGCGTACATCCAGTCCGCACAGAGGCTCAATCCTCGGCAAGCCAGGTGGTCCCTATTCTTCGCCCGCTTTGACTTTGAGCTACATTTTCGGCCCGGCGATAAGAACGTTAGAGCGGATGCGTTGTCAAGATCATTCCTGTCGTCTGATGCAGAGGAAGAACCCTCTCATATCATTGATATATCCAAAGTGATTACTGTGGCCCCTGTCAAGTTAACCACGTTACCTCCGGGAAGAACCTTTGTGGCTGAGAATAACCCGAAAACGAGTGCTAAATTGGGGACATTCGTCCAAGATTGCCAGCCACGTTGGTGTCAAAAAGACTTTGGACTTAATCTCTCGCCATTATTGGTGGCCTTCACTCTCCCAGGATGTTAAAGACTTTGTAACATCTTGCCCGTCCTGTGCCCAGAACAAGATACCCAGACAACCACCCTCCGGTCTTCTGTTCCCGCTTCCCGTTCCGTCGGCTCTATGGCAGCACATAGCCATGGATTTCATTACTGATCTGCCTTGTTCTTCCGTTTATACTGTGGTCTTGGTGGTTGTAGACCGATTTTCAAAGATGGCCCACTTCATTCCTCTTCCCGGACTACCCTCTGTTCCTGACTTGGCGAAGATCTTCATTTCCCATATCTTCAGGATTCACGGCTTCCCCCAGCACATCGTGTCAGACAGAGGGGTCCAATTCACCTCCCGATTCTGGAGAGCTCTATGCGCACTCATGAAAGTGTCATTGGATTTCTCTTCCGCCTATCACCCCCAAACCAATGGGCAGGTGGAACGTACCAACCAGATCCTTACATCCTACCTCCGGCATTTTTCTAATGCTCATCAGAATGACTGGGTCGGTCTACTTCCTTGGGCTGAGTTCGCCTACAATAATCACTCCAGTGAATCGTCTACCAAGTCTCCTTTCTTCATCGTCTTTGGACAGCATCCCAATATGCCTCTACCGGTACTTCCTGTCTCGGGGGTACCTGCTGCCGATTCTCTGTCTGTGGAGTTCTCCAGGGTATGGCAGGAGACCAAAACCGCTCTCGAGAAAGCACGGGACAGAATGAAATTACACGCTGACAAGAGGCGCCTGGACGTTCCTCCATTTCTCCCTGGTGACAAGGTGTGGCTCTCCACCAAATACGTCCGCCTTAAGGTACCATCTTACAAACTGGGTCCCCGTTACATTGGTCCTTTTGAGGTCCTCAGGCGGATTAATGATGTTGCTTACAAATTGAAGCTGCCTCCTTCACTCCGTATTCCCAATTCCTTCCAAGTATCTCTCCTAAAACCTGTGGTTCTTAACCGATTTCATCCTTCTCTAGGCCACACACCCCAGCCTGTTGGCTTGGGGGATGAGTTTGAGGTGAATGACATTTTGGCCATGAAGAAGGTAAGAGGGAGAACCATGTTCTTGGTCGATTGGAAGGGTTTTGGCCCTGAGGAAAGGTCATGGGAACCCAGGGAGAATATCCACGCACCCCAGATTTGTCTAAGTTCATCTCCAGTTTAAGAAAGAGGGGGCGTAAAGGGGGGGTACTGTCACGCCGTGCTCACCTGGGGGCGGGACCTCGATCCCGACGTCATCTCTTCCGGAGCCGCGGTCACTCCGGGGGTCCCGTCGGGTGCGCCCGCGCAGCTCTCATCCCCGGGTCTCCTCCTACATGTCACGTTTGCGCTTGCGCGCTCCAGTCAGTGCTGTATAGGGCTCGGTCCTCTCTATGGTAATGGAGGACCTGACCCGGAACCTGTAGTGGTCATGTGCTTTCTGGCTAGGTCCTGACCCGGAACCAGTAGTAGTCATGTGCTATATCAGACGACCTCCCCCTAGGGGAGGTGCCTGATTATTGTTGTGCTTCCTGGCTTGGTCTGCCGTGTCCCTGCCTGGCTGTGCGCTGTATTCAGGTCCTCTGCTTTGTACTTGGTTGTGCCTCCTGGCACACGCTCTGACCCTGTGCTCTGTCTCGTACTCGGTTGTGCCTCCTGGCACATGCTCTGACCCTGTACTCTGTCTCATACTCGGTTGTGCCTCTTGGCACACGCTCTTACCCTGTACTCTGTCTCATCCTCAGTTGTGCCTCCTGGCGCACACTCTGATTCCGTGCTCTGTCTTATACTCAGTTGTGCCTCCTGGCACACACTCTGATTCCGTGCTCTGTCTTACACTCAGTTGTGCCTCCTGGCACATGCTCTGATCCTGTACTCAGTCTCTTACTCTGTTGTGCCTCCTGGCACATGCACCAATCCTGTGCTCTGTCTTATGCTCAGTTGTGCCCTCTGGCACACACCCTGCTCCTGTACTCTGTTACACCACCTGGCACACCTGCTGCCTGACTCAGTGCTCTTACGTGCGCCTTGCACGCATCCTGCTTCACTCACACCCGGACGAACAAAGTCTCTGTATACCACGTGTTCCCGTGTCCACACTTTACACGTTCCTGCAGACACACTCACCCACTCGTGTCTCCTGTGAGCCGGCTGCCTGGTGCCAGCAGTCGTGGTGCCTCACCCCCTGGGGCTTGCCCCTGACACTCCCTGTATAGGGGGTGGTCTTCACTAGGTCAGCTCGCCCTGGGAGGGTTGGTGTCACGACCCAAAGGGTCCACTCCAGGAGTCGTCACACTTAGTAACCGTGTTCCAGCACCGTCAGCTGTTCCACGGTTGTCCCATTGGCTCTTGTTCCTTCTGCTGCCCCTCCGGGTTCCAGCACCGTCAGCTGGTCCTCGCTAGTTTCATTTGCTCTTGCAGCTTCTGCTACCCATCCAGGTTCCTGCACCGTCAGCTGGTTCTCGGCAGTGCCTTTGGCCTAGGTGCCTCCTTGTCGGTATCCAAGTTCCACCAATGTCTGCTGGTCCTTGGTAGTGCTTTGGAGCACAGATAACTCCTGCTTAGTAACAGTGTTCCAGCACCGTCAGCTGGTCCACGGTTGTGCCATTGGCTCTTGTTCATTCTGCTGCCCCTCCGGGTTCCAGCACCGTCAGCTGGTTCTCGGCAGTGTCTTTGGCACGGGTACTCCCTCCTGCCCAGCCTGGTTACAGCACGCCTGTTGTTTCCGGGTAGTGTCAACGTCACTTTGCCACTGATAAGTTGCCCTGTCGTGTTGTGGTCGGGTTAGCCGAGTCTATGGTGCCTGCAGTTTCAGTGCTTCCTATGTGGACTGCGGGTTCTGGTAACAAAGGCTGGTTCCATAGTGCCAATAGGAAAAGCACCCCCTGTAGGACTGTGGGTTTCGGTAACTGCGGCCTGCTCGCGGACGCGACACTTTGTTAATCATGGGTACCTTCTGCTACCCATCCGGGTTCCAGCACCGTCAGCTGGTCCTCACTAGTTTCATTTGCTCTTGCAGCTTCTGCTACCCATCCGGGTTCCTGCACCGTCAGCTGGTTCTCGGCAGTGCCTTTGGCCTAGGTGCCTCCTTGTCGGTATCCGAGTTCCACCAACGTCTGCTGGTCCTTGGTAGTGCTTTGGAGCACAGGTACCTCCTGCTTAGTAACCGTGCTCCAGCACCGTCAGCTGGTTCACGGTTGTGCCATTGGCTCTTGTACATTCTGCTGCCACTCCGGGTTCCAGTACCATCAGCTGGTTCTCGCCAGTTCCTCAGCCTTCTTGTAACTTCTGCTACTTTTCAAAGTTCAAGCTTGTGGAAATGGTTTTTGATTCTCACTCTGGATCTCCCTGACAATGACCCTGAAGACGACGACCCTGAAGACCACACAGAAGAATGCCTAAAAGATGACCCTGAAGGAGATGACCAAGAGGACGAAGAACAGGAAGACAACCACCAAGATGCAGAACAACAAGAGACAGAAGACCAAGAAGCATAAAAATCAAAAGCAGAAGAACATTAAGCATAAGACTAAAAATCTGAGCAAATGAGAATATCAAATTTATCAGCAGAAGAAGACTAAGCAGTGTATGGGGGTGAGTCCATTCCTCCTCGTGGTGCCCCTGAAAAAGGCCTGCTGCTGCAGGCCAAACTGAACGCGGACAAATCCTGTTGTAAATCTTTTGTGACAGGCTGAATGGAAGGTGTAATCTTCAAACTTTTGTAGATAACAACTACAGGGAAGAAGAAGAAGAAGATGATACTGCTGCTGCTGAAGATGATGAAGGAGAAAGTGTGGGAGAAGTAAAAAAGAAGGTGAAGAGCATGGAAGTAGTGAAACATACATATCTGACAAAAAATTAAAGACTTTAACATAGTCAATATCTTTGTAACTACGAACGTCTTTAAAAAAAAAAAAAAATTCCTGCTATTCCATTTGATTGGGCTAAACCTCTATGGCTTTAATGTCTCCTCCACCTCCCACAATACATTCTACATTATTATTAGTTGTTTTTTTTCATGGAGAATTAACAGACAGGGAAAGAAAGGGTTTTTTTAATTCCGATATTTCTGTTCCATTGACTTGAATGGGACTTCCGGGATCGGAATCGGCGATACCCGATACTTTTTTAGATCGGCCGATCCATTCCGATACGATATTTTTCAGTATCGGGTGGTGTCGCTCAACACTAGCTACAGGACAATAGGAAGCCATAATGATCATGCCACATGTATGCAACATACAAATCAAGAAGTGCTTATATTCAGCGCAAAATAAAATGGAGCACTTTATTTTTGAATATTTAAAGCAATACATAAAAGAGAAAACATTAATGACAAAAAGGTGCCTCAAACCAACAAACACACGGAGGGCAGTTGCAGCAAATTACTAGTAGTTGTAAAACAAATGACTAGATATAAATCCTAATTGTTCCCGTGTTCAGCCGTCGTGCATAAAGAGAGATCTTATATATAAGCGGGTAAACATGCCGTACTATAATATCCTGATATCTGCATGGAAGCCAACTATTGCCAGACACCAATGGAATCAGGTGAGGGTGAACAATCGCACCCCTCACGTGAGTAAATAATGTGGCCAGAGTGCCTGGACAGCAGTGTGTCCCCAATCACCAATCCTTGAGGCCTGGGAATGATAAACTCTGCAGACACAGTGTTTCCTGGTGTGGTATGAGATATAACTAATGTATAAGGTACGCCGCCTATGCAGGGAGACACTGCTGTGGGAAAGATCCCATCAGAGGATAACTACTCATAGAGGTGACATCTCAAAATGACAGCAAGGCAATGTAGAAATAATCGGGAGTGCACTGGTATATATATATATATATATATAAAGACTGGTAAAGCTAGGAGATGTACATATTACCTGTATGGGTCAAAGCTGACACATGGGTAATGGCTGCATGCTGCCTCCCGTAACCCCGATGCACGTTTCGCTAGTGCTTCTTCCTGGGGGCATGCCTGAGTGGGAAGCAATATCGCTATAAAAGCAACCTCCAGCCAATGGAGACAGTTGAGGTGGTCTATCGGGGACCCGCCCACTGACATACAACACATGTCCATTTCATTGTGTGCACATTCTAAACTGTCAGGGTCGCTGTTTAGACAAACCGCCCACATGATTTCACCACTGGAATCTAGGAGTGAACACAGGGTAACCGCACATTCTACCTATAAGGGTAACCCGCTGTCAGTGTGCCGTATGTGGTGATCACATGATCCCACGACGAGGGACGTTATCCGATTAAGGATAATTTGAACGTTTTGGGCTAGTTTGCGCTTCTACTGGTCAATGTTACTATGTGAAAACACCTCATTCCCTTTACACCAGCGTGAGGCAAATACAATAACACTGATTAAACATCACATGTGTGCACAAAGAAAAACATGTCACACAAAACAGATCTAACTTGTCATGTAAGCCTAGAGGACCCTGTGCTTCAGTGTCTAAAATCCATTTGGCTTCTCTTCGCAGAAGCAATTTATTGCTATAGCCTCCTCTTAGTGGATTTTCTACATGCTCAATATTTGCAAATTTTAGCCCATTAGGATCTGCATTGTGGCAATCAAGTATGTGTTTGATGAATCTCACTGACCCTTTCATTGTAGTGATAGAATGGAAATGTTCCCTGAAGCGTGTGCATAGTGGCCTAATTCCGATATAGTAGAAGTGACAAGGGCATAAAATTGCATATACCACGTGATTCGTACGAGACGTGATGAAATCTTTTATTATATGCGTAATTTTACCTAATTTTAAAACCTTCCCTGTAATCTGCAGCCGACAGTATGAACAATGTCCACAGCAAAAATTACTGTGAGAATCATGTGGGAATAGTGGATGAGGGCAGGTATATCTCGCCCAGATGCCTTTCCTATGTGGCCTAGTCTGGTCAGTATCGCACCTGCTTGCTAATGAATAATGGGAGGTGGATATAAAAGGATGCCAGGTGGTTGTGTGAGTGTCTCAGCCTGGGAACACAGAGAGCCTGTCTGTGTGAGAGACACACGTGAGTGGAAGCAGTGCCCACTGCAACTGTGGTTTGGCTGGACGGGAGAAGCCCGCCAGTTGGTAGTTAGGTTGTCCATTGTTTAGTTAGTGCCGGACAGGCAAGGATTTGTTTTATGTTTTATTTCCTTTTGCATTGCTTTCACCGTTAATAAACCTGACCCAGTGTCAGTTATACCCGAATCCAGCTCTGCGCCTGAGTTTAATGCTGAACGCACGTGACCTTTGACCCCAGCAAAGGCGATCCCGGAGTGTTTTATCACATTGTGGTGGAGAACGCGGGCATCACGTTGCAAGCATGAGCATGGAGGACGTGGTGAAAGCGCTGGTACAGTCCACCGCCGTCCAGCAAGAAGCTAATCGGGTGATGATGGTCCAGCTGAAGGAGTTGGTGGACATGACAGTTACCGATCGTTCGCTTCTCCAGCAGGTGGCGCAGCGCTTGGCAAGCTTACCTGAGCTTAACCTGGAAGCCGAGTCGAGAGTGATTCACGTGAGTCGGTACTGGCAGAAAATGACGACCGAAGATGACGTCGAGGCATACCTGACCACGTTTGAACGGACGGCGGTGCGAGAAAAATGGCCGAAGGCAAGATGGGCCGGCCTGATTGCCCCGTTTCTTTCCGGTGAGGCCCAAAAGGCTTATTATGACTTAGAGCCTGAAGCTGCGCAGGACTTTGACAAACTGAAAGCCGAGATCTTGGCCCGGCTGGGAGTGACGACCGCTGTCCGTGCACAGAGAGTGCATCAATGGACTTATCAGCCGGATAAACCACCGCGGTCACAGATGTTCGACCTGATCCACGTGACGAAGAAGTGGCTACAACCCGAGGTGTTGACAGCGCCAGAGATAATCCAGAGAGTCGTCATGGATAAGTACCTGAGAGCTCTACCGCCAGCCCTGAGGAAGTGGATAAGCCATGGAAATCCTACAACGGCAAATCAACTGGTGGATCTGGTTGAATGTTACTCCGTGGCGGAAGGACTCCGAGACGACGCTACCCCACCTCGTTCTTCATCATCTCCACGTGGAACCGGTAAGACTGTTCCAGGGAGTAGGGGAGATGGAAAAATCCCTAAGACAGTGGGGGAGGAAAACGGGACTGCCCGCACTGCGAGGCCGAGAGTAACGAACTATGGTCTAAGCAAGGGGCCCGTTAGGTGTTTCCGCTGCCAAGAGATGGGACATATTGCTGCAAACTGTCCGGTCACTACTGAACCCATGCAGTGCGATGTCACAGACTCTAAAAACCGCATGTCTATGGTTGCACGGGTGGTGAGTGTGAATGCCGGTCAAAAGGATGTGGAAAAACACTTGTGTGATTTAACTGTTGATGGCAAAAATGTGGTGGCATTGTTAGACTCGGGAAGTGTGGTGACTCTGGTGAAGGCCAGTCTGGTGTCAGCCCCGACTGGACCATCAGACAAATTTTCTGTAACATGTGTGCATGGAGACACCTGTTCGTACCTCACCACGGTCATATGCATTACTACTTCCTATGGGTCTGTGCAACATAAAGTGGGACTCGTCCCGGCGTTATTGCATGATGTTATCCTGGGCCGGGATTTTCCCCACTTCTGGCAATTGTGGGAGAATCAGTTGATACCCCAGGGTAATAGTGTACATGATTCTTCTCCCAGGGCGCATGTGGGTCCCGAACCCCTGGAAGAGGTCTCCCCGGAAGACTCTGGGGAAGAGTCTGCGGGAAATGACCTGCCGTTCCCGTTTTCAGTCATGGCGGGTGATACGGAGGAGACCGGGGAAGAGGAGGAGGCCGACAGCCGTCCACCTCCCCGTTTGCCGGATTTAGAAGTTCAGAAAGATGACTTCCAAAGTGAGCAAATAAAGGATCCTACCCTTTCTCAGGCTAGGACAAATGTAAAAGTGATAAATGGGGTACCCGTAGAACCTGGCTCTAGGCTGGCATATCCTTACATGGTTCTGGAGAATGATTTACTCTATCAGATAGAGAAAAAGGGGGAAGATACGGTGCAACTATTAGTCGTGCCAAAACCCTACCGGCGGCAGGTGCTGGACCTGGCCCACGGACATGTGATGGGAGGTCACCTGGGAGTCCAGAAAACCACCGAAAGGATATTACACTGTTTTGTTTGGCCAGGCATGCATCACGATATTCGTGTATATTGTGAGTCTTGTCCTGACTGCCAAGCCTCTGCACCTAAGCCCCGGTTCTGTAGCCCTTTGGTACCCCTACCTATTATTGAGGTCCCGTTTGAGAGGATTGGGATGGATTTAGTTGGGCCCCTTCCACGGTCTGCACGTGGACACCAACATATCACACGTAACACGGCCACCAAGACGATTGCCAAGGAACTGGTGCATGTGTTTAGTCGGGTCGGTATACCAAAACAGATACTCACCGACCAGGGGACCCCCTTTATGTCCAGGATAATGAAGGAGCTCTGCCGATTGTTACAAATCGAACCGTTACGCACATCCGTGTATCACCCTCAAACAGACGGGTTGGTTGAACGGTTCAATAAAACTCTGAAGCAGATGCTGAGAAAGGTGATAGACAAGGATGGGAAGAACTGGGACTATTTACTTCCGTATTTGCTTTTTTCCATCAGGGAAGTACCCCAGTCTTCCATGGGATTCTCGCCTTTCGATTTATTGTACGCCCGACGTCCTCGCGGACTGTTAGACGTTGCAAAAGAAACCTGGGAGGGTCAGGTCACTCCATTTAAAACAGTGATAGATCACGTCACACAAATGCAGGACCGTATTGCGGCTGTTATGCCTATCGTCAAAGAACACATGATACAGGCTCAAGGAGCCCAAAAAAGAATCTATGATAGGGGCGCCAAGATCCGTACATTTGCACCCGGAGATAGGGTGTTGATCCTGGTCCCCACGGTGGACAGTAAGTTCCTGGCAAAGTGGCAGGGCCCCTTTGAGATCAAGGAAAGAGTTGGTGAAGTAAACTACAAAGTATACCAGGCAGGTAAACGGAAACCTGAACAGATTTATCATGTAAATCTGATAAAGCCCTGAAAGGATCGGTCTGCCTTGTCAGCGGAGCTGGCCCGTCCTGTCTGCCCGCATACCGTGCCGGAGGTACGGGTTGCAGAGACTCTCTCGGAGCGGCAAAAGACTGAGGTCAGGCAGTTTCTACTTCACAACCAAAAGTTTTTCTCAGAAAAACCCGGGCAGACTACGCTAATGAAACATGACATCGTAACGGAACCTGGTGTCACAGTTCACGTAAAGCCCTACCGAATCCCGGAAGTGCGCGGTGAAGCCGTTTCCCGAGAAGTGAAGGCAATGTTAGAGTTAGGAGTCATGGAGGAATCGCCAGTGCGTGGTCCTGCCCGATTAGGCCAATTCCTAAACCGGACGGCACCATCCGGTTCTGCAATGACTTCAGGAAACTGAATGCGGTCTCAAAATTTGATGCCTATCCTATGCCCCGGGTCGACGAGTTAATAGATCGGTTAGGAAAAGCCCGGTATATTACGACCCTAGATCTAACAAAGGGGTATTGGCAGGTCCCTCTGGCTGAGACTGCCAGAGAAAAGACGACATTTGCCACGCCGGAAGGTTTATTTCAGTATGTGTATATGCCGTTTGGACTGCACGGGGCACCGGCGACCTTCCAGAGACTGATGGATCGAGTCCTGAGGCCACATAGGCGGTACGCTTTGGCCTATTTGGATGACATTGTCATTTACAGCTTGGACTGGGAGACTCATCTCCAGAAAGTACAAGCTGTGATTGACGACCTGTGGGAGGCAGGTCTAACCGCAAACCCCAAGAAATGTCACATCGGGCTAGAAGAAGCCCGGTATTTGGGGTATGTAATTGGGAGGGGTGTTGTTAAACCCCAGGTTGATAAGATTCAGGCGGTTCAGGACTGGCCACAACCTGTCAACAAGAAGCAGGTGCAAGCCTTCCTGGGGATCGCCGGCTATTATCGCCGGTTCATACCCAATTTTGCAGCCATCGCTACCCCCCTGACGGATCTTACAAAAGGGAAAGACTCCGTCATGATTAAATGGAGTTTAGCGGCTGAAGAAGCCTTCCATAGCCTAAAACGGGCACTTTGCTCTCAGCCCGTACTGGTGACTCCGGACTTCCGCAGCGAGTTTGTGGTACAAACGGATGCCTCTGATACCGGTATCGGGGCCGTACTCTCACAAGTGAGGGACGGAGTGGAACACCCAGTCCTCTATCTCAGCAGGAAGCTGAATAAACACGAGCAAAGGTATGCAGTCGTAGAAAAAGAGTGCCTCGCCATTAAGTGGGCTCTAGAGGCCCTCAAATATTACCTGGTGGGCCGAAAGTTCAGGCTGATCACTGACCATGCCCCTCTCAAGTGGATGCACTTGAACAAGGAACGGAATAGCCGGGTGACCCGGTGGTTCCTTGCCCTGCAGGCCTACACTTTTACGGTGGAGCACCGCCCGGGGGTACAGGTGGGGAATGCAGATGCCCTGTCCCGAGTGCACTGTTTGGCGGGTGTCATTGCTTGACCAGAGTGGTCTGAGCAGAAGGGGGGGGATATGTGAGAATCATGTGGGAATAGTGGATGAGGGCAGGTATATCTCACCCAGATTCCTTTCCTATGTGGCCTAGTCTGGTCAGTATCGCACCTGCTTACTAATGAATAATGGGAGGGCGGATATAAAAGGATGCAAGGTGGTTGTGTGAGTGTCTCAGCCTGGGAACACAGAGAGCCTGTCTGTGTGAGAGACACACACGTGAGTGAAAGCAGTGCCCACTGCAACTGTGGTTTGGCTGGACGGGAGAAGCCCGCCAGTTGGTAGTTAGGTTGTCCATTGTTTAGTTAGTGCCGGACAGGCAAGGATTTGTTTTATGTTTTATTTCCTTTTGCATTGCTTTCACCGTTAATAAACCTGACCCAGGGTCAGTTATACATGAATCCCAGCTCTGTGCCTGAGTTTCATGCGGAAGGAACGTGACCTTTGACCCCGGCAAAGGCGATTCCGGAGTGTTTTATCACATTACCTATTGGTTTACTATCTGTTCGCCATGTAGATGTTTCTATATCAGCTGTAAATCTTTTTCTCACTAGTAGGTCGCCAATATTTTGGTTTCTTCTATAAGTAACTCGCGGTTTATTCTGAGCTACAGTACTAAGGTCTCGGTCACTTTCCAATAAATGACAGTTTTTTCTGATTCTTTATCAAACTCATATTTGGGTTATTTCTAAAAATAAATCTCTGTTTTCTTTTAATCCTATCAGTTCTTGGCTTTTTTATTAATTCTGCGTGCGTTTTTTCTTTAGCTCTATTATGTGCCTCTTTCAGTAATGTTGAAGGGTAACCCGAGCTCTAAAGTTTTTTGTGAGCTCTATTGCTTGAGTTTCACAACCTGCATCACTGCTGTTGATTCGTCTTAGGCCGGGGTCACACTTGTGAGTGTGACGCATGAAACTCGCCCGAGTCTGTGGCATCAATACCCGGCACTGCCGCCGGCACTCAGGACCGGAGTGTGGGCGGCATAGAAATACCTGCCGGGGTGTGCACTATTATAATGTAGGAGCATGTTAGAAGCTGTTGGGTTTTTACACTTTAGTAATGATATTATCATTGCTGTGTCACTGGCGCACCCATTGCTGTCCCCGTTACCTGCACATACCAATTATTGTCAGAGGTGAAGGCGTTATGAGATAATACAACATCTCGTCCTTCTGTCATGAATGTTATATTTAGTTCTGCATCCTGTGGTTATTCCGAAATATTCTCAATAGAATCTATCCCCAATGATTGTGGGATCCTCGGATATAAACTTTCAGCATCTATCCATTCAGTTTACAAGCTTTTTTCCGCTGCAAATCTGAAAGAATTTTTATAAAATCATTAGTGTCTTTTATATGTGCTGGTATTAATATTAATAAAGGTTTTAGTCTCCAATCTAGGAACTTGGAAAGCGGCTCAGTAATAGATCCCACCCCTGAGACGATGGGTGATATATTTGTTGTATGGGCAGGAACAGAAACAGAGTTTAATGACTTTGTTATTTAAATAATTACAACAAAATTAGCATGAAATTTACAGCAAAATTTGGGCCTAATACAGTGCCTTGCGAAAGTATTCGGCCCCCTGGAACTTTTCAACCTTTCCTACATATCATGCTTCAAACATAAAGATACCAAATGTAAATTTTGGTGAAGAATCAACAACAAGTGGGACACAATTGTGAAGCTGAATGAAATTTATTGCTTACTTTAAATTCTTGGGTAAATTCAAAAACTGAAAAGTGGGACGTGCAATATTATTCAGCCCTTTGAACTTAATACTTTGTTGCGCCTCCTTTTGCTGCGATTACAGCTGCAGTCTCTTGGGGTATGTCTCTATCAGTTTTGTACATCGAGAGACTGAAATTCTCGCCCATTCTTCCTTGACAAACAGCTCGAGCTCAGTGAGGTTGGATGGAGATCGTTTGTGAACAGCAGTTTTCAGCTCTTTCCACAGATTCTCCATTGGATTCAGGTCTGGACTGTGACTCGGCCATTCTAACACCTGGAGACGTTTATTTTGAACCATTCCATTGTAGATTTTGCTTTCTGTTTGGGATCATTGTCTTGTTGTAAGACAAATCTTTGTCCCAGTCTCAGGTCTTTTGCAGACTCCAACAGGTTTTCTTCAAGAATGGTCTTGTATTTGGCTCCATCCATCTTCCCATCAATTTTAACCATCTTCCCTGTCCCTGCTGAAGAAAAGCAGGCCCAAACCATGATGCTGCTGCCACCACCATGTTTGACAGTGGAGATGGTGTATTCAGGGTGATGAGCTGTGTTGCCTTTACGCCAAACCTATCGTTTGGCATTGTTGACAAAAAGTTCGATTTTAGTTTCATCTGACCAGAGCACCTTCTTCCACATGTTTGGTGTGTCTCCCAGGTAGCTTGTTGCAAACTTTAAGCGATACTTTTTAAGGACATCTTTGAGAAATGGCTTTCTTCTTGCCACTCTTCCATAAAGACCAGATTTGTGCAGTGTACGACTGATTGTTGTCCTATGGACAGACTGACCCACCTCAGCTGTAGTTCTCTGCAGTTCAGCCAGAGTGATCATGGGCCTCTTGGCTGCATCTCTGATCAGTCTTCTCCTTGTTTGAGATGAAAGTTTAGAGGGACGGCCGGGTCTTGGTAAATTTGCAGTGGTATGATACTCCTTTCATTTCAATACGATCACCTGCACAGTGCTCCTTGGGATGTTTAAATTTTGGAAATCATTTTGTATCCAAATCCGGCTTTAAACTTCTCCACAACAGTATCACGGACCTGCCTGCTTTGTTCCTTGGTCTTCATGATGCTCTCTGTGCTTCAAACAGAACCTTGAGACTATCACAGAGCAGGTGCATTTATACGGAGACTTGATTACACACAGGTGGATTATATTTATCATCATTAGTCATTTAGGACAACATTGGATCATTCAGAGATCCACAATGAACTTCTGGAGTGAGTTTGCTGCACTGAATGTAAAGGGGCCATATAATAATATTGCACGCCCCACTTTTCAGTTTTTGAATTTCCATCAAAATTTAAAATAACCACTAAATTTCGTTCAACTTCACAATTGTGTTCCACTTGTTGTTGATTCTTCACCAAAAATTTACATTTGGTATCTTTATGTTTGAAGCATGATATGTGGGAAAAGGTTGAAAAGTTCCAGGGAGCCAAATAATTTCGAAAGGCACTGTAGTCTAGAGTTTTTAGATGTGCAAATAAGTATAATAAATGATGATATTACTGCTAAAGTTTTTAAAAAATCAATAGCTTCTCACATGCTCCTACATTATAATTGTCATGCTCCAGACCAGGGTTGGAGCCCTGTTTTCCCCTTCTCGCGGTCTGACCATAAAGGGGTTACCTTTCCTAGCCTTAGTCTGAATTCAGATTTGCTATTTATAGCTGCTTCCTGCAATGTCGGTTAGGGTGTGTACACACGCTGCGGATTCTGCTGCGGATCCGCAGCGGTTTTGGCCCTGCAGGTCCGCAGCAGTTTCTGCTGTGTTGTACAGTACCCTTTTAGCCTATGGTAAATGAAATCCGCAGTGCACACAAGCGGAATTTTCCGCGCAGATTTGCTGCGGTTTCAAAACCTCAGCATGTCAATTCTTTGTGTGGATTCCGCAGCGGTTTACCACCTGCTCTATGACAGGTGGCAAGCCGCAAGGGAAATCCGCAGAAAAACTGCAGATAAACTGGTCTTTTGACCTGCGGATTTACCTGCAGTTTTTCTCTAATCCGCATGGAAAATTCTGCAGAGCAATCCACAAAGTGTGCACACAGCCTTATAGTTCCTGCCTAGGGCTGCTGTAGCTCACTGTGATTGCTCTGATTGGTCCTGCTACGTTTGCTATCTGATCCTGTGTCTCTGTTTTCCCGTATTCCCGTTCTGATCCAGTGTTTCCCTTTAGTGTGCTGACTCCCTGGGTTTGTCTTGGCTTGCATCCTGACCTGCTTCTGTCTTTTGTCGTTGTCTTATCCACTTCCGACCATTGCTGATTCGCTGGCTTGTCTGTTGTGAGTTCATTTTCCCCTTCACCATTGAGGTCTGATGAACTCCATCTTCTGGTGATGGAAGGTAGTGAGGCTGGTTACCAAGCACCTGGGCAGGATGATGATGACTGGGTGACGGAAATTACTGACTGGATATAAGGCAGCCGACGCCCTTCTGCCTTGCTGGTGATCTCTCTGAGGGATTCTAGGAGACCAGTCTGATTCCTGCTCCGCAAAAGCTAAGTTTTCTGTTCTACTTTTTGAATTTGTGTTTTGGTTTTGTTTTGCATTGTTTTCCTTGATTTCTGCCATTCCCTGCTGGGGTGAGCTGAATTCCTTTTTGCTCTGTCTTCAGAAAATACCTGAGTACTGATATAGTCTTTTTGAAGCCTAGCGTCTTCAGGGCTTTTTTCCCTATCAGCTGTTGGCTCTTGTTTTGATAGGGTTTTGGCGGATTACAGACAGCAGCTTTTCTATCCTGTCCTATCTAGTTAGCTTGGGCCCCATCATTTGCTCAGCCTATCTTTCTATCTGTGTGAGTGTTTTTTCATCTTGCTTCACCGTCATTATATGTTGGGGGCTGCCTATTGCTTTGGGGTCTGCTCTGGGGCAGTTTAGATTTCCCTTTCTGTCTTTAGGCTATGTAGTTCTCCGGCTGTGATCGAGGGGTCTAGGGCACTGTAGGAACCCCCCACGGCTACTGCTAGGTGTTGTTGATAGGTTCAGGGGTCTGTAATCCGATAGCTGCCAACTTCTCTGGTTTTCTGGACTTACAGTAGCTAGCATTTCTGTTTTTACCTCCTACGGTGACTCGTTCATAACAGAATCACCAGCCATACCGCAGATCCTAGGGTACTCAATAGCAGGAAAGAATTGTAAAAAAAAAAAAAAAAAAGTGTGTATATTTGTTCCTCTATATCTCTGAGGCCGTAGGGGGAATTTTTTTTCTCTCAATGGAGATAAAACAATTGTCTGATCGTGTGGAGCAGCTCGCTGCGGAAGTGCGGGGAATTTCCGCCTACCTTGCTCATTCACATGCTGCTGAACCAAAGATCCCTACTCCGATGTGTTTTTTGGGGATCGGTCTAAATTTTTGAATTTCAAAAATAATTGTAAATTATTTTTTGCCTTGAAGCCTAACTCGTCAGGGAGCTCCGCGCAGGAGGTTAAAATTGTCATCTCTTTGCTGCGTGGCGATCCCCAGGATTGGGCGTTTTCTTTGAAACCAGATGATCCTATTCTGACTAATGTGAACGCATTTTTTCAAGCCTTGGGGTTGTTGTATGATGAACCTAATGCTATTGATCAGGCTGAAAAGACCCTGTTGGCATTGAGCCAGGGTCGAGATTCTGCAGAATTGTACTGTCAAAATTTCCGAAAGTGGGCGGTCCTTACTACCTGGAATGATAATGCCTTGGCAGCTCTCTTTCGGAAGGGTTTGTCAGAAGTCGTAAAAGATACTATGGTGGGATTTCCTGTTCCCTCTGGTCTTGACGATTCTATGTCATTAGCCATTCAGGTTGATCGGCGTTTACGTGAACGCAGGACTGCACGAGAGGTGTTGCCACCTGTTGAACAAATGTCTGAACCTATGCAATGTGATAGAGTTTTGTCCAGGGAGCAACGTCAGGAGTTCAGAAGGCGTAATAAGCTGTGTTTTTTTTTGTGGCGATGCCTCGCATATTATTTCTGTCTGTCCTAAACGAGAGAAACGTTTTGCACACACGTTTTCTGTGGGTGGTGTTCAACCTAAGTTTCTTCTGGCAATTACTCTGATCTGCTCCCTGTCCACATTTTCCGCCAAGGCTTTTGTGGATTCGGGAGCAGCCGTGAACCTAATGGACATGGAGTTTGCTTAACGTTGTGGATTTCCTATGACACCTCTGCGGACGCCTATCCCTTTGAGGGGGATTGATGCTACTCCTTTGGCGAAAAATAAACCTCAGTTTTGGACCCAGGTGGTAATGCGGGTCGCCCCAGACCATCAAGAAAATTGCAGATTTTTGGTGTTGCATAATTTGCATGATACCATTGTTCTGGGGTTTCCCTGGTTGCAAATTCATAATCCAGTTTTGGATTGGAAATCTGTGTCTGTGGTGAGTTGGGGTTGTCGGTGTGCCCTTAATGAGGCTCCGGTTTTTTCCACCTCTCCTCAGTCGCATGATGTTCCTGACTAGAGTTGAGCGAAACGGGTCAAAAAATTTCAAAAGTCGCCGACTTTTGGCAAAGTCGGGTTTCATGAAACGAAACCCGACCCTAGGATGAGGTCGGCCACGAGGTCGGCGACTTACGTGCCAAAGTCGTGTTTCAAAAGTTTGTTTTGCGCTCTTTTTCAGCCAATCAGGATCCACGGACACTGTGGGCAACGTGATGACATAGACAGGGGTCACCACCATCTTTCAGAAGGGCATGCAAGTGATTGGCTTGCTTTGGTGGGCGTCACAGGGGTTATAAAAGGGCGTGCACGCCGACCGCCATCTTACTTCTGCCGATCTTAGCATAGGGAGAGGTTGCTGATTCTGTAGGGAGAGCGTTAGGCAGGGAAGAAGAAAAAAAAACTGCTTCTGCTGCTAGCGATTTTGCCTGTACAACACACCAGTCACTGTGTGTGCAGTGCAAGGGGAGGCTATATTGTGGTGGATCAGCGGTGTTGGTTGTTAGGCTGCCTTCTAAGGCTTCCTGACAGCTGCATTGCTGTTTACCCACTGCTCTGCAAACTGCTTTTTTAAAAGCAATCCCAATTTTTTTTTTTGTCCTGCTGAGGTACTGAGCGTGCATTTTTTCACACCATACAGCGTCAGTGGGCCTCACACAATCCAAAAGTGTCCAGTGTCCACTAGTGTCTGCAGAAATTCAAAATCTCCCTTATCCTGTAGTCACTTTTTTCACACCTGTGCCATCGAGCCTGTGACATAGCGCTCTGATATTCAGTGGGCCTCACACAATCCAAAAGTCTCCAGTGTCCACTAGTGTCTGCAGAAATTCAAAATCTCCCTTATCCTGTAGTCACTTTTTTCACACCTGTGCCATCAAGCCTGTGACATAGCGCTCTGATATTTAGTGGGCCTCACACAATCCAAAAGTGTCCAGTGTCCACTAGTGTCTGCAGAAATTCAAAATCTCCCTTATCCTGTAGTCACTTTTTTCACACCTGTGCCATCGAGCCTGTGACATAGCGCTCTGATATTCAGTGGGCCTCACACAATCCAAAAGTGTCCAGTGTCCACAAGTGTCTGCAGAAATTCAAAATCTCCCCTGTCCTATAGACACCTTGTACCTTGTTTTACATTACTATATAGTTTGTTGGATTTTGTCTACATTTCTACCAAAAATGAGGAAGGCTGGTGGAAGAGGCCGTGGAATTGGGCGGGGGTTGGCAGCTGGTAATGATGGTGTTGGTGGTGGATCTGATGGTAGTGGCAAAAGCAAAATAGGACCGAATGCAGGAGGTGTTGAGCCTGCGTCATCGTCTGGCTCCACAAGGCCTCGAAGGCTTAGTTTTCTAGGAGTTGGCAAACCGCTTTTAAAGCCAGAGCTTCAGGAAAAAGTTTTGTCTTACATTGCTGACTCAGCCTCCAGCTCTATCGCCTCCTCTTCTGAAGTTGTAAAAAATAAAAGCACTGAGTCGTCATTGGAGGCTCATGTTCATGAACCACACCTTTCCTTGTGTCCTTCACCCCAACCAAGATTGAAGGATGACTCAGGCCATACTACTGATTACTCCATGGAGCTGTTTTCACATACCATGCCTGGATTATCAAGTGAAATGGTGAATTACCCAGGCCAAGATGGATCTGACATGGAGTGCACTGATGCACAGCCGCTGATAGATGATTCTGCTGGTACATTCACTCAGAGCACTACATTGTCCTCGCAGTGTACAGAGCCAGATTCTGACCCTGATGAGACTCAGGTGCCCCTTCCCGCACACTATACCACCATACACGGTGACACAGAGGAAGGTGCACATGACATTGAAGAGGAGGTGATGGATGACCCAGTTGTTGACCCAGATTGGCATCCATTGGGGGAAGAGGGTGCTGCTTCCAATAGCTCAGATGAGGAGGAGCATCCACAGCAGACATCGACATCGCAACAGCTGTTATCTGGCAGGCCCGGAGCACTCCAAAGACAGGTTCCAAAAATCAAAAGAGTTGCTGGACAGCTTGTCCAGACGGTCAAAAGATCACAGCGTGCTAGGCCGCAAGATGTCTGCCAAAATAGGAAGAGTGCAGTGTGGCACTTTTTTGAACAAAATCCTCATGATCAGGCCAAGGTTATCTGTAAGAAGTGCGCAAAGACCTTTAGCCGAGGGAAAAATCTGAAAAATTTGAATACCAGTTGCATGCTTAGACATTTAACCAGCATGCACTTGCAAGCGTGGACACAACACCAAACCTCAAGTGCCACATGTGCAACTGATCACAAAGAAGGTAGTCAACAACGCTACATTGTTTCCCCCACTGTAAGCCCACCGGTTGGCACAGCAGCAAATGTTGAGGTGTCGTTGCAAGACCACAGCAGTCAGGGAATCCCACTGTTATATCAACGAAATACTGAATCTAGGCCATCAGAAAGAACACCAACTCCATCACCATCATCAACCCTCTCTCAGTCCGCCCTGTCCACCGCTACTTCCACCATATGCAGCTCTCAAGTCCAGCTCACCCTCCCAGACACTATGAGTAGGTCAAGAAAGTACTCAGTCTCTCATCCGCGTACACTGGGTTTGAACGCCCACATTGCCAAACTAATCTCGTTTGAGATGATGCCCTATCGGTTGGTGGAAAGTGCAGCTTTCCGCGAACTCATGGCCTATGCAGTACCACGCTATGACCTACCCAGTCGCCACTTCTTCTCTCGCAAAGCCATCCCAGCCCTCCACCATCATGTAAAAGACCGCATTGTCCATGCACTTAAGCAGTCAGTGAGTGGAAAGGTGCACCTCACAACTGATGCATGGTCCAGTCGGCATGGCCAGGGCCGTTACGTGTCCATCACTGCGCACTGGGTTAATGTGCTGGATGCAGGGTCCACAGGGGACAGCAGTGGTGGGACAGTGCTGCCTAGCCCACGGTATAGGAAACAGTTGGCTGTAGACGTTCGACCCTCCTCCTCCTCCTCCTCCAGAAGCGAAAGCTCGTCCACAGAGCGCACTCGTACGAGCACTCCATCTGCAGCTGCCACTGTTGCACACGAGGTGTCCCCCTATCGAGCAGCTAGTGGAAAGCGTCAGCAGGCTGTGTTGCAGATGATGTGTTTGGGCGACAGACACACCGCCGAGGTGCTGGCCGAGTACTTGCAGCGACAAACTGAGTCATGGCTGGGCAGTGTACATCTTGAGGCAGGCAAGGTAGTTAGTGATAACAGCCGTAATTTTGTGGCAGCCATAGCCCTTTCAAATCTCAGCCACATACCTTGCTTGGCTCACACCTTGAACCTGGTGGTGCAGTGCTTCCTAAAAAATTATCCGGAGTTAACAGCCCTGCTCCAGAAGGTGCGAAGACTGTGCGCGCACATCCGCCGGTCGCCTGTACACTCCGTTCGTATGCAGAAGCTGCAGCGATTGCTCCACCTTCCCAACCACCGCCTCATTATCGACATTGCAACAAGGTGGAACTCCACCCTGCACATGGTGGAGCGGTTGTGCGAGCAGAGGCAGGCCATAATGCATTTGTGGGAGGATACACGGCCAGGCACTTTGAGAGCAGACATGGAGTTGACAGGTGTGCAGTGGTCGAAGCTGAAAGACCTCTGTAAAGTCCTTCAGTGTTTTGAGGAATGCACACGGCTGGTAAGCGCAGACGACGCCATCCTAAGCATGAGCATCCCACTTATGCGTCTGCTCATGCAAACTTTGACGCACCTTAAGGAGCAGGCGTCTGCAGCCAATGTTGATGAGGAGGAAGAGGAGGAGGGAATCCTTGATGACATTCAGCCATTGTCTGCTCAGGGACCTCTCCTGGACGAGGTGGAGGAAGAAGAGGAGGAGGATGATGATGGGGATGATTACTTAGGGGAGGAGGATGCATCTCGTGGGGCAAGTGAAAATGTTGGCGTGGCAAGGTCTGGTACAGGGTTTGTGCGTGACTGGAGGGATGTGGATTTGCCAGAAAGTGCTCCTCCACCCAGCACTCGCAGCGCATCATTGACACCGGGAACATTGGCCCACATGTCAGATTATGCCTCCTAAAAAGGGACCCCCGCATTGCCAAAATGATGAACGATGACGACTACTGGTTGGCCAGCATCCTGGATCCACGCTATAAAGGCAAATTACAAAACATCATGCCACAGGAGAACCTTGACCTAATATTGGCTAATAAACAAGCAACTCTGGTAAATCGGTTGCTTGAGGCATTCCCAGCACACAGCAGCGGTGATGGTTCTCACACGAGCCGTACGGGCCGGGGGCAGCTTGGCAGAGGTGTTCATGGTGCACACAGCAGAAGTGGCGTTGGAGACAGGGGTTTCATGACAATGTTGTGGACTGATTTTTCACGGACCGCTCACACAACTGGTAATACTGCATCGATGGAAAGTGACAGGAGACAGCAGTTGTCAACTATGGTTACAAACTACTTTTCCTCCCATATCGATGTTCTCCCACACAGGTCATTCCCCTTTGACTATTGGGCCGCTAAACTGGACACCTGGCCTGAATTGGCACAATATGCCTTACAGGAACTCGCTTGCCCAGCTGCAAGTGTGCTATCGGAAAGAGTCTTCAGTGCAGCTGGATCAATCCTGACAGAAAAAAGGACCCGTCTGTCAACCCAAAATGTGGATGATCTAACCTTCATTAAAATGAACCATGCATGGGTTTCCAAGGATTTTGTCCCACCTTCCCCTGATGACACATAGGGTGACAGAAAATGGCTTGCTTTGGTCCACCTCTTCCTGGGACTTGACCTATTTCGCCTTTTGCATCAGCTGAATGTCCAACATCAACATATGCCACTTTCTAAAACTCCCTAACTGTGCTGCCTCCCCCCCATGGCCGGGGTCACCACCTAGCGCACGACACCGTGCGAGTGCCGTTGCCCTGGACAGGTGGGTAGGCCGACTCTTGGGTGCGGGCACTGGCACAGGGTCCCTCATAGTGCAATCAAGTGTCTCTGACGGTGGTGGTGCACACCCGCCGTCAGACACACCGCCGTACTATGAGGGGCCCAGTGCCAGTACCGACGCCCACGAGTGGGCCCCCCTTGCTTGGGCAGGGCCCCAGCATTTGCAATCTTTACCTCTCCCTGCTCCTCCGCTGTGTAGTCTGGGCCATCAAATCCATACTGTGCCTGACACCGTCTGAGCCTGCCTCCTGATGTATAGACATATATTTTGAATGTGTACGCTATCCATACATGTTATCTGGGGATACGGTACCCTTTCTCACCTTTGTGCAATCACGTGCAAGCCATACTGGGCCTAACACCGTCTGAGCCTGCCTCCTGAGACATATATTTTGAATGTGTACGCTATCCATACATGTTATCCGGGGATACGGTACCCTTTCTCACCTTTGTGCAATCACGTGCAAGCCATACTGGGCCTAACACCGTCTGAGCCTGCCTCCTGATGTATAGACATATATTTTGAATGTGTACGCTATCCATACATGTTATCCGGGGATACGGTACCCTTTCTCACCTTTGTGCAATCACGTGTAATCCATACTGGGCCTTACAGCGTCTGAGCCTGCCTCCTGATGTATAGACATATCTTTTGAATGTGTACGATATCCATACATGTTATCTGGGGATACGGTACCCTTTCTCACCTTTGTGCAATCACGTGCAATCCATACTGGGCCTAACACCGTCTGAGCCTGCCTCCTGATGTATAGACATATCTTTTGAATGTGTACGCTATCCATACATGTTATCCGGGGATACGGTACCCTTTCTCACCTTTGTGCAATCACGTGCAAGCCATACTGGGCCTAACACCGTCTGAGCCTGCCTCCTGATGTATAGACATATCTTTTGAATGTGTACGCTATCCATACATGTTATCCGGGGATACGGTACCCTTTCTCACCTTTGTGCAATCACGTGTAATCCATACTGGGCGTGAGAACGGCTGGCGAGCTGTTAAGCAAGCTACAGCACCTGTGGTTTGCACACGTAAGTTTTTAATTTTTTCAGGAATGACGGTTAGGCCTAATTCCGGAACTGCGGTTGACCTGCACTTACTGGGAAATCATCGTTCGTTGGGTAATAATTGTAATGAGTGATCCCCATCACTAACGTTGTTCAGCGGGTTATCTGCACCTGTAAGCGACAAACGCTGGCCTTTTCAGTGTAGCGCACATGCAGCCACGGACATGTAAGGGCATGACACACCAGTTATTGGCCAATCTCATGTGCCAGAGCCTCAAGTATCCCTCTAGTAAGCCGGACTCGGACCGCGGGGCATGACGGAGTCTCGTTCGTTAACGGAATTAAGCTTGCAATGTGTGCATCTGTTCTGTAGCTGGCATGGTTGAGGTTTCCCAGGTGGAGTCGAATTTAACCGTAGGCTCCACTCCTGGTGGTGCCCTTCTGGACATTCCTTTAAGGTTCAGCTTTGCAACCATACTGCCCACGTAAAACAAACACGTTGCCTTCATGAACGCTGTTTGGAGGGTCATGACTCGTGGGAATAACGCCGCCCAATCAGTTAACCTGCTAGAGAGATCCTTTGTTGCTCCCAAGCATGACATCACACTCCCTAGGAGGAAGGTAATGCCACTGTGGCGACCGTACTCCTGGGGGTGACACAAGTGCACTGATGCCCAGCCACTGCTCGATGAATCTGCTGGTACATTGACCCAGACCACTACATTCCCCTCGCATGCTACTCGGCCTGAATCTGACCCTGATGAAACTCAGGTTACCCTTCCCATATACAGTTCCATCTTACACGGTGACAAAGAGGAAGCTGCAGATGAAAGTGCAGGTTCGGCCCACCCTCCATCAGACACACCACCGTACTATCAGGGGCCCTGTGCCAGTGCCGTCGCCAATGAGTGGGCCCCCCCTGCTTGCTCAGGATCACAGCACTTGCAAGGTTGAAATACTGTGCAGTGAGATGGAAGATGGGGACGACGAAGAGTCCAGACTAGTACAGGGATTCCCTAGCGAGGAGACTTATTTGATTGTTTTCAATGTTGGGACAGCAATTTTTGGGGAGCACTATACTCTGGAGAATGATAGATGGGGCCCACCATACACTGGAACATTCCAAAGGTGGACATCAGACACTGGAGCAGCATTTACAGGGCCCATTATACACTAGAGCATTAGAAATGGGGCCCATTATGTTTGGAGCATTATTTGGGCCCATAAGACAGTGGAGCTTCATCCATGGGGACCAACATATACTGTAGCATTATGTGGAGCTCATCATATACTGTTTCAAACATTATATGGGACCAATGATTTTGTATGGAGAAATAGATGGGCCTCGTCATGAGATGTAAAAAGTGAGGTATTTTTCATTGTACTATACCGCTATTTCTCTGCCGTATCGGAGCATGATGAGTTGTGGTATGTGTTAAAGGGGCGCTCTTTCGCCCAGGGCACATGAAAACCTGGAGCCAGCCCTACCCCCCCACAACTTTAGCCAAATAACCCCCATTTTTCAGTGCGTAACTTGTATTATGAAGTTAATTAAGGTTGACAAGCTTAAGTAAGAAGAATTGATGCTTTTGGCATTCAAATGGGCACTGTAGGTGTGTTTCCTGTCCTCCTCTCACTGCCGACTTTTATTCCCCATTGACTTACATTGGGTTTCTTGTTTCGGGACGACCCCGACTTTTCCCTATAATCGGCCGATCTTGCTCGACCCGACTTTTGGAAAAGTCGGGTTTCACGAAACGAAACTCGACCCTAAAAAACCAAAAGTCGCTCAACTCTATTCCTGACTATTTGGCGGACTTTTATGATGTATTTAGTGAGAATGAGTCTGCATCTTTGCCTCCTCATAGGAGTTATGACTGTGCAATTGAACTGAGCCCGGGGTGTAAATTTCCCAAGGGTCGGCGCTTCAATTTATCTGTACCCGAGCACGAGGCTATGTGATCCTATATTAAGGATTCGTTGGAGAAGGGTCATATTAGACCATCCTCTTCACCCTTAGGTGCTGGGTTTTTTTTTCGTGGCCAAAAAGGATGGTTCATTAAGGCCTTGTATTGATTATCGTGCCCTCAACAAAATTACTATTAAATATCAGTATCCGTTACCCCTGATTTCGGATCTATTCTCCAGAGATAAAGGTGCTTGCTGGTTTACCAAGCTTGACCTCAGGGGGGCGTATAATCTTATCCGCATTAAGCATGGGGATGACTGGAAGACGGCGCTTAATACTCCGGAGGGACATTTTGAGTACCTGGTGATGCCTTTTGGGCTCACTAATGCCCCTTCTGTCTTCCAGTGCTTCATGAACGATATTTTCCGAGACTTTGTGGATACATTTTTGATTATCTATCTGGATGATATTTTGATCTTCTCCAAGGATTGGGATTCTCATGTGGAACATGATTGGACTGTGTTCCGGATCTTGAGGGAGAATTCCCTGTATGTCAAAGGATCGAAATGCCTTTTTGGGGTACAGAGGATTTCTTTTTTGGGATTTATTTTGTCTCCGTCAACTATTGAAATGGACCCGGCCAAGGTACAGGCCATTTAGGATTGGGTTCAGCCCACTTCTTTGAAGGCCTCCAGAAGTTTTTGGGTTTTGCTAATTTTTATCGGAAATTTATAGCAAAATTTTCTAGTATTGCCAAGCCATTGACTGATCTGACTAAGAAGGGTGCTGATGTGTTGAATTGGTCTCCGGAGGCTGTTTCTTCCTTTCAGGAGCTGAAGCGAAGATTCACTTCTGCCCCGGTTTTGCGGCAACCTGATGTCTCACTCCCGTTCCAGGTAGAGGTGGACGCTTCTGAGATTGGTGCAGGAGCTGTTTTGTCCCAAAAGGATCCTGTAACATCTAAAATGAATTCCTGTGCTTTCTTTTCCCGAAAGTTCTCTCCATCTGAACGTAACTATGATGTGGGGAATCGGGAACTGTTAGCCATGAAATGGGCATTTGAGGAGTGGAGACATTGGTTGGAGGGAGCTAAACATCAAGTCGTGGTCCTCACTGACCACAAGAATTTGATTTACCTGGAGTCGGCCAAATGCTTGAACCCTAGACAGGCTAGGTGGGCCTTGTTTTTTACACGTTTTGATTTTGTGGTCTCTTTTCTTCCTGGCACTAAGAATGTCAAGGCTGACGCTCTCTCTAGGAGCTTCTTTGCTGATTCTCCTGTGGTGACCAAGCCTGCTACCATCTTAGGTGAAGGGGTAGTTCTTTCTGCCATCTCGCCCGATTTGAGACGTACTCTGGAAGAGTTCCAGGAGGACAAACCTGAGCGTTGTCCCAGTGTAAAGTTGTATGTTCCTGACCAGTGGAAGAAGAGAGTGATGTCTGAAGTTCATTGCTCTGCATTGGCTGGTCATCCAGGTATTTTTGGTACTAGAGATCTGGTGAGTCGGTCTTTTTGGTGGCCCGCCTTGTCTCGTGATGTCAGGAATTTTGTGCAGTCCTGTGGGACTTGCTCCCGGTCTAAACCTTGTTCTCGCTCTAGTGGGTTGTTGATGCCTTTGCCGGTTCCCAGGAGGCCATGGACCCATATTTCAATGGATTTCATCTCTGATATGCCTGTCTCTCAGAGAATGACTGTTATTTGGGTGATTTATGATAGGTTCTCTAAGATGGTTCTTCTTGTACCACTCCCTAAGTTGCCATCTTCCTCTGAGTTGGTGCCCCTGTTTTTGCAACAGGTGGTTCGCTTGCACGGGATTCCTGAGAACATTGTATCTGACAGAGGAGTTCAGTTTGTGTCTAGATTTTGGAGGACTTTCTGTTTCAAGCTGGGAATTCAGTTGTCCTTCTCCTCTGCTTTTCACCCTCAGACCAATGGGCAAACGGAGAGAACAAACCAGACCTTGGAGTCGTATTTGAGATGTTTTATTTCCGCTGATCAGGATGATTGGATTTCATTTTTGCCCTTGGCCGAATTTGCTTTAAATAATAGAGCTAGTTCTGCGACTTTGATGTCACCTTTTTTTTGTAACTTTGGGTTTCATCCTCGATTTTCTTCAGGGCAGGTGGAGCCTTCTGCCTGCCCAGGTGTTGACACTGTGGTGGAGAGAATGCACCAGGTCTGGGACCAAGTGGTGGATAAGTTATCTCTCTCCCAGGAAAAGGCCCAGCGGTTTTCCAACCGACATAGGACCATTGGTCCCCAGTTTAAGGTTGGTGATATGGTTTGGTTATCATCAAAAAATATCGCTATGAAGGTGGCTTCTCCTAAGTTTAAGCCTAGATTTATTGGACCTTACAAGATTTTGGAGATTATTAATCCGGTCTCTTTTCGTTTGGCTCTTCCTGTTACATTTAAAATCCATAATGTGTTTCATAAGTCCTTGTTGAAGAGGTTTGTTGAACCAGTAGTTCCTGGGGTGGCACCTCCAGACCCTGTATTGGTTGAAGGTAACATGGAATATGAGGTAGAGAAGATACTGGATTCCCGTCTGGCTAGACGGAGACTCCAGTATTTGGTTAAGTGGAAGGGTTATGGTCAGGAGGATAATTCCTGGGTCTCTGCCTCTGATATTCATGCCAAAAGATTGGTGCGTGCCTTTCATCGGGCTCACCCTGATCGCCCTGGTGGCGTGGATGAGGGTTCGGCGACCCCTCCTCAAGGGGGAGGTAATGTTGTGAGTTCATTTTCCCCTTCACCATTGAGGTCTGATGAACTCCCTCTTCTGGTGAAGGAAGGTAGTGAGGCTGATTACCAAGCACCTGGGCAGGATGATGATGACTGGGTGACGGGAATTACTGACTGGATATAAGGCAGCCGACGCCCTTCTGCCTTGCTGGTGATCTCTCTGAGGGATTCTAGGAGACCAGTCTGATTCCTGCTCTGCAAAAGCTAAGTTTTCTGTTCTACTTTTTGCATTTCTGTTTTGGTTTTGTTTTGCATTGTTTTCCTTGATTTCTGCCATTCCCTGCTGGGGTGAGCTGAATTCCTTTTTGCTCTGTCTTCAGAAAATACCTGAGTACTGATATAGTCTTTTTGAAGCCTAGCGTCTTCAGGGCTTTTTTTCCCTATCAGCTGTTGGCTCTTGTTTTGATAGGGTTTTGGCGTATTACAGACAGCAGCTTTTCTATCCTATCCTATCTAGTTAGCTTGGGCCCAGGGCCGGTTTTAGACAAAGTGGGGCCCTAGGCAAAAGTTTAAAGTGGGGCCCCAAATGTTAACATTGTAAAACCACACATTTAGGTTACATTACATGAGCAGGAAGTGGATACAGGTGGCAGAGGGGCCTGGAGCCAGTGCTGGCACTGTGGCCCCCATATTCAGGGGCCTTATATCGGTCAATGGGTCTGCCACTATTAGCATTACACAGGAGCGTGGCTAGGATCAGAAAAGATTGGAGGGCCAGGCCCCAAGACAAAGAGTTGTCCCCCAACCCCCTCTTAATTTTTTTTTAACACTGCAGATAACACAGCAGGGCTCCCAACTGTCCTGGATCCAGCAGAACAGTCCTGATTTTGACACTCCCACCCGATATCCAGGCCGGGATTGCAGTTTTCCCGCACTGCGAATCAGCCACCACGCCCACCTGTCATTTCAGAAGGGGCTGTGTACCGATCGCCATACAATTCCCTCTATGCATAGCACACTCCAGAACAGAAGCCCTCCCCGGCTCATGTGACCAGTCACATGACTCTGACCTCATCTTATGTAACACCAGAGATAGCAGTAATAACTCTTGGAGAACAGATAATGTAGTAGATGTCACCTGCAGTCCTATGTAACACCACAGATAGTCTTACTCTGAAATGCTATGGCTATGTTCACATGCATTTTTTTCAGTAGCCAAAACCTGTTCAATTGGCAGTAAAAATGTTGCGTTCAAAACACCTGTTTTTCAGCTTGTTTTCTGGGGTTATTTACACTTTTCTCAGCTTTTTTTAAAGTGAGGATGATTGCTTTGTCTACAGTATGTTTAAGGCCACGTTCACACGTTGAGTATTCGGTCAGTATTTCACATCAGTATATGCAAGTCAAAACCAGGAGGGTGAGAAATCCAGAAGTGGTGACCTGTTTCTGTAAGGCCGGGGTCACACTGGTGAGGAATACGGGAGAGTGAGAGGCGCTAAAAGCCCGCATTACACACGGACAAATGATTCTCTATGGGGTCCCTCGCACCAGCCGTATATTTCTCCTCCGTATCCTACGCTCCGTGCCACTCGCAGCATGCTGGGACTGTCAGCGTACTACGGCCGTAATACGCCAATGCAAGTCTATGGGTGCGCAAAAAATACGGATTACACACGGAACACACATGTGACTTGCGAGAAATACGCACCAGGTGTCTTTTAGCAAAGGTGGCAATTCAGTGCACGATACATTAAAATCACACTGACAGGTTTAATAAAGAAAGAAAGAATAGATATATACACATAGAATACATATACATATATACACACACTATATATATATGCATTCTATGTGTCTATATCTATTCTTTCTTTCTTTATTAAAACTGTCATAGGGCTCCATTATATGTCCATTTTGCAAGCCTGCGAGAAAATCTCACCATACGGATGCCATACGGATTACATACGGATGCTGACATGCGCAAAATACGCGACCACACCTTGATTACGGATGACATACGGAGCACTGTTTAGGGGTCTGTCATCCGTATTACGCATGTAAAATACTGACCGTATTTTGCGCAGGTTAGTGTGACTCCAGCCTTATACTTTTCCTCTGATTGTTCCACTGCTGTTTCTGCATTACAAATCCTGATGTGAAATACTGACCAAATACTGAACGTGTGAATGACACTTAATAGTTTAATTCACCAAAACCATTTCAAAAATTGCAGCAAAAAATACCGATGCAATATCTGCAGCTTTCTTTTTTATTCTTTCATTGCTTTCTAAAGGTGAAAACACACTGAAAGAAGTGACACGTTGTAGATTTAAAAAGTGCTACAGTTCTGAAATTCAGTCTGAAAAAAATCAAGCGCATGCAGGAGATTTCGGAAATCTCATATGTTTTGCTGGCACTTTAAAAAGCCGCTCTTGGCCACGTTCATAGGCAGAATTTCTGCAGCTTTTTCTTCTGCAAATAAGAAGCTTACAGCATTTTACAGCACAAGCAAAGACTGAGATTTTCAGAGATCTCCCGCACACCCTTTTATTTTCTCCTGACTGAATTTCACAACTGCAGCGTTCTTTAAATCTGCAGCGTCACTTCTTTCAGCAATTTTTTGCACCCGTAGAAAGCAATGAAAAAGTTTTAGAAGATCTCACCCCTACCATGTACTGGACGCAGTGATTTCGCACGGTTCAGTGACCACATGTGGAATCACCTGCGTTCAAAAGATGGCAGCAGTTTAGACGGAGCACAAGTCCGCTACGTTCAAAGTGCTGCCATTTCTGGATCGTCTGCACATACCCTAAAAAATGGGCATTTTGAAAGCAGTGTTTTTACTGCCAAGAGAGCCAGCTTTAACATAGTAACATAGTTTTGAAGGCTGAAGACCTTATGTCCATCTAGTTCAGCCTATTGTTAGTCCAGCTGTTCTGCATTGTTGATCCTGGGGAAGGCAAAAAACCCACAGAGTAGAAGCCAATTTTCTCCATAGGGAAAAAAATTCCTTCCCCTAAGCTGGGTCAACCATCTACCTATAATATTCTGTTATTCGTAACCTTCTATACTGTTACTCACAAGAAAAGCCTCCATTCCTTTCTTACATTCATTCAGTGAGTTGGCCATCACCACTTCCTCAGGAAGAGAATTCCAGAGCCTCACTGCTCTTACCGTGAAGAACCCTCTTTTAAGCTGGTGCAGAAATTGTCTTTCCTCCAAACGAAGAGAATGCCCCCTTGTTCTTGTCACCGTCCTTGGTACAAACAGTTCATTGGAGAGATCTCTGTATTGCCCTCTGATATACTTGTGCATATATATTAAGTCTCCCCTAAGTCTTCTCTTTTATAGAGTAATTAGACCTAATTTTGATAACCTTTCTGGGTATTGTAGTGAACCAACTCCATTTATCATTTTAGTAGCCGCCTTTGAACCCTTTCAAGTTCAGTAATGTCTTTCTTGAGCACCGGCATCCAAAATTGCACACAATCCTCCAAGTGTGGTCTGACGAGAGATTTGTACAGAGGGAGAATTATGTTTTCATCTCGTGTCCCCAGACCTCTTCTAATGCATCCCATGACCCTATTTGCTTTGGTGGCAGCTGCCTGACACTGGGCACTCCAATTTAGCTTCTTATTGACTAAGATGCCTAAGTCTTTTTCCATGTCTGATTTCCCCAGCAGTTTCCCATTTAGTCAGTAATTGTAGCCTCTGTTTCTCCTTCCCATGTGCAGAACCTTACACTTATCTGTGTTAAACCTCATTTGCCATTTTTCAGCCCAATTCTCCAATTTACTCAAATCTGTCTGTAGTTGCAAACTGTCCTCCTTTGTGGTAACTACCTTCCATAGTTTTGCATCATCTGCAAATACTGATATTTTACTGTGTAAGCCATCCACTAGATCATTAATTATTTTTTGGCTGCAAAAAAAAAAGGCACCAAAAATGCTGATTCCTATGCAAACCTGTACTAGTACTATATATATGTATGGTTTACCCTTGTTATTTCACATGGGAAGTCATTTATTTCTATATCATAAATCCCCTGATTCAGCAGACAATATCCTTGTCATGTCATCCAGACAGTAGTGACAGGAGGTCGCCCTGTCACATTACAAGCAGTGATAAGTGACTGTGGTCAGAGCTGATGCTGATCGCTGCTGTATGTGGCTGTGAATCCTGATCCTACACCAATCAGCACAGAGCTCTGGAACCACAGTGAGTAAATCACTGCACTTTGACCTGATATTGCTGCTCTTACCAGGTTCTGTGGCTTCACTTAGGCATATCCATTCTCAGGTCAGTGCTAGGAGCAGCCATGACACAGGAGGAGACATAGAGCTGCAGTCATCTGCTGTGCTGTAATCGGACCCTCCCCCTCACTCTCAACTTTTAACCTACCTGCAGGGAGAGACAGGGGGGCTCAAGGGGCTTTGCGAGAGACACTCCAAGACTTCAGAGCAATGCACAGCGTTATTCACTGCTGTACACCCTCTGGGCACTTCATAAATGGACTGCAGATGCAGGGGGCCCCCTTTGTAGGTGGGGGCCCCAGGCATCTGCCTGGTCTGCCTGGTCCAAACTCCGGCCCTGCTTGGGCCCCATCATTTGCTCAGCCTATCTTTCTATCTTGCTTCACTGTCATTATATGTTGGGGGCTGCCTATTGCTTTGGGGTCTGCTCTGGGGCAGTTTAGATTTCCCTTTCTGTCTTTAGGCTATGTAGTTCTCCGGCTGTGATCGAGGGGTCTAGGGCACCGTAGGAACCCCCTACGGCTACTGCTAGTTGTTGTTGATAGGTTCAGGGGTCTGTAATCTGATAGCTGCCAACTTCTCTGGTTTTCTGGACTTAGCTAGTATTTCTGTTTTTGCCTCCTACGGTGACTCATTCATAACACTTGTCCCTGACCGTGAGTTTGCTTATTCCTTTGGTACTGCGCTACAGTCAAGGATTTGACCCGGCTTTTTGGACTACTGCTGCCACCTGTGGTAGCCTTGCTGCTGTACTGCAGACCAGCTCTGTTTAGGTGCAGTCCAGCTTCATCTCTACTGCCATCTTGTGGAGCCTGCAAAGAGAGCTTTCTGACTGTAAAATCTTTGCAGTGATTTTCTTTCCACTCTGCCTGTAAGTAGTCTAACACTGTTGATATCTCATTGCACTCTACTGAACCTACAGTTAGGCTCCCAGATACCTTCTTTGGGGAAAAGGAGAGGTTCTGTACATTTTAGGAAAGTTGCAAGCTATTTTTTTCTTTTAGACCCCGATCCTCTGGAGATGAGAGTCAGCGGGTGGGGATAATCATTTCCTTACTTCGGGAGGGACCTCATTCATGGGCTTTCACTTTATCTGCTTCTGCCCCTGAACATGTGTCTGTGGATAGGTTCTTTGAGGCCTTAGAACTTATTTTTGAGAAGCCTGACCGGGTCAGAGTGGCAGAGGACACAATTATGAGTCACTTTCAGGGGAAGCTCTCGGCTGAATGATATTGCTTCAAGTTCCATCGATGGTCCACTGAGGTGTCCTAGGATGACTCTGCGCTGAGATGACAGTTCAGGAGAGGACTGTCAGATCACCTGAAGGATACTCTGGCTCTCCATCCACCATCCAGCTCATTGGAGGAGGCTATGACTCAGGCTATCCATATGGATCGGAGGCTAAGGGAGAGAGGTGTTACATAGCGAGAGGTTCTGTTACTCCCTGCTAATCCTGCTGTATTGCCACCAACTGAATCTATGGAGTTGGGGGCCACCAACCTCAAGGAGGAGAGGAAATGGCGACGTGAAGTTAAGCTGTGTTTTTACTGCGGAGATCCTGGACATTGGAAAAAGGACTACCCTTCCTGCCAACCGACTAACAAGCGGCTGAGTCTGGGCGATTGTTGTGGGGATCATCCAGGCTCTCAGGTACCTTTTTCCTCATTTTCAAGAGTATTGTTGGAAGTGGAACTTAGTTGTGGGAGTTTCTGCACTCCCACTTCTGCTTTCATGGACTGCGGGTCGTCCATGAACTTTATTGACTCTAACTTGGTGACCAAGTGTAAGTTAGGGACAGTTAGGCCGGAAACTCCTATTCATGTTGTTGCCATTGACAAAACACCACTGGCTCAGAATGTCATCAAATTTGTCTCAGAGGAGTTTCTCTTTAAAGTGGGTTCCTTGCACCAGGAACGTATTTCATGTTTTGTTCTGGACAACCTGCTTGCAGGACTGTTGTTGGGTTCCCTTGGTTACAGTTACATAATCCTGTGATAGACTGGAACTCTCGGGACATTTTTAAATGGGGTCCTAATTGTAGTAGAAGTTGCCTTACTACTGTTCTTGTGTCATCCATTAATCTGGAAGGTATTCCGGAGTACCTGAAGGATTTTGAGGATTTTTTTTCCAAAAAAGAGGCCGAGGTCTTACCACCATACCGCCCTTTAGATTGCACTTTCAATCTGATTCCGGGTGCTAAATTGCCCAAGGCCCATCTGTACAACCTCTCTGGCCCAGAGTGAACAGCTATGAAAGAGTATATTTCTGAAAGCCTATAAAAGGCCACATCCGTCCCTCTGTCTCTCCTGTGGCAGCTGGATTCTTTGTTGTTAAAAAAAGATGATGGTTTGCGCCCGTGCCTCGATTTTCGAGAATTGAACAAGATCAGAGTGAGAAATATCTGTCTCAGAACATTACAAAGTGGCAATAGCGAGGTTGCTGTATGTGGCACGCAAACTAATAGTACGAAAATGGAAGGATTCGGAACCCCCCACTAGGAGGGAATTTATTGCTCAGACACGTACGGTAATGCATTTAGAGGAAAGCATTTACAGGCGAAGGCATGGTGAAAGCACTTTCGAAAAAATATGGTCCGCCTGGATGGCGGTGATATGATTGCTAAGACTCTCAAGTATACCCGGCATAAGGCGTATTGGGGGAGGGGGGAGGGGGGATGGCTTTGATTGTATTACTACAAGATATGTGAATTGTTACATGTATATTGATATCCACTGTTTATTGTTTAAAATCTTTTGAAACCTAAATAAAAATAACTGGTTTAAAAAAAAAAAAAAAGAGTGAGAAATATCTACCCCCTCCCGCTCATCCCTGATTTATACAATGAATTTTCGGGGGGCCAAATTGTTTTCTAAATTGGACCTCAGGGTGCATATATTCTTATCTGTATTCGGGAGGGGGATGAGTGGAAAACGGCATTTTTCACTTCTGAAGGGTTATTTGAGAATTTGGTTAAGCCTTTTGGTCTCACCAATGCGCCAGCTGTTTTTCAGAATTTCATTAACCAAGAATTTTCTGATTTTATTGGATGCTTTGTGGTGGTGTATTTGGATGATATCCTCATGTTCTCATCTAACAACTAGGTTCACATGGATCATCTACGTGCGGTTCTCCAGAGGTTACAAGAGAACTCGTTTTTTGCAAAACCTGAAAAATGCTCATTTTTTGTCCAAGAATTGTCCTTTCTGGGGTTCATTCTGTCTGACATGTGGTTTTGTATGGATCCTGGGAATGTACGGGCCATTGTGTATTGGGTGCAACCCAGAGACTTAAAGGGTCGTCAGCGTTTTTGAGGTTTGCAAATTATTATAGGAAATTTATTAATGGGTTTTTACAGGTGGTCAAGCCCCTCACTGATCTAACTCGTAAGGGAGCTGATATCAAAAACTGGTCAGCTCCAGCTGTGAAGGAGTTTGCTTTATTAAAAAAATGCTTTATGTCTGCCCCTGTTTTAGTCCAGCCTGGTCCATCTAAACCGTTCATTGTTGAGGTGGAAGCTTCAGAAGTAGGGATGGAGGTGGTGTTGTCCCATGGACCCACGACTTTGACTTACCTGAGGCCCTGTGCCTTTTTCTCGAACAAATTCTATACCTGTGGGTGAATTTGTTAGATTGCAACGCAACTGCAGCGACAATAACAATCTGCAAACTGAATTTGCTCATTTCTCACAGAAGTTGAAAAACACAAATATCCAGATTGGACAAAAACCAGGGCATGCAACATAATTTAGAAGAGAAGTCGCATAGAAACCATCCACAACGTCATGACAGAAGGTCTCCTGTGATTGGTTGCCAAAGACACTTGTCCCTGGCCATATAATAAGCAGACATCTTGTATTGGTAGCACCATTTTCACAGTGTCACCAAGCCCCGTGACGCTCACTGCGTGACATTGAAGAGGAACGTGAGGGGGAATCGTCTGTTGATGATGGCCAAATATTTGAAACCCCACAGCCAGAAGAAAGCAACTTTCATCCATGTGACATACCGGGTGAAGAGGAGGAGGCTGATGGTGATGACATATAGTTGCCATCTGGCCAGTCGCCAATATCAACACGGAAAGAGGAAGACATGGATGATGAGGTGGTCGATGATGAGACCACCGATCCAACCTGGACCGTTGGCACGCATAGCCAGCACAGCAGCACAGAGGATGAAGGTGGATATGTAGCGCCAACAAAGGCACCAAGGGCTACTGGTGTGATCAGAGTGCGAAGTGTGTCATCTGTTGCCAGTAGCAATCTCTCTGCCCCAAGTCAAGGCAAGGGTGCGTTCAGCCGCTGTCTGGAAATTTTTTTCCGATAATTCTCCTGAATCAAATGTTGTAATCTGTAGCATCTGCCATAGGAAGCTCAGCAGAGGCCAGGGCAAAGGCAACCAAAGCACCACCATTATGGGGAAACACATGGCAGCCAAGCACCATAGTCGGTGGGCTGAACAACAGGGTACCAAATCGGTGTCTGGGACTGTGGGTCAAACCACTGCCATGTCGCCTGTGATAAGTCCTTTCCAATCTGCTGGGTAGGAAGCAGGTGATCATCATACCTCTTGCTCACAAGCTGATGTTGCACAGACACAGGCCACAACAAGCTCATCCACTTGTTTGTACCAGGAAAGTGTCCAATTGTCCATGCCCCAGATGTATGAAAGGAGGCATAAATACCAAGCCACGCACCCACAAGCACAAATACTGAAGGTGCAGATTGCCAAGTTGCTAGCCATGGAGATGTTGCTGTTTAGGCTTGTGGGGACACAGTCTTTCCATGATCTTTTGGCTGTGGCTGCCCCACGATACTCGGTTCCCAGCCGGCACTATTTTTCCCGGTGTGCCGTCCCCGCGTTACAACAGCACGTCTTAATCTAAAGCGTGCTCTTACCAACGTCGTAACCGGGAAGGTCCATCTTATAACAGACACGTGGACAAGTACTTGTGACGATACATCTCTGTCACGGCACACTTGCTCAACCTGGTGGAGGGTGGGACAAAGTCTCAAACTGGACCATCAACACATATCCTACCCACGCCACGAATAGCGGGCCCAACCTCAATTAGGGTTTCCGCCTCATCATATAGGTCCAGTCTCTCCTTTTCCTCCTCCTCCGCCTCGTCATCCTATGCTGAATTACCCTCCACATCACTCCCAAGTTGGGAGCTGTGCAGCAGTGCATCGGCAAAGCGGCAAAATACTCTGCTGAAGCAGATCTGCTCAGGTGAAACACCACACAATGCAGCAGAGCTGTGGCAAGGAATAAAACAGACTGATCAGTGGCTCTCACTACTGTAACTCCAACCTGGTCTGGTTGTCTGCGACGATGGGCGTAACCTGGTGGCAGCTTTAAAGCTCAGGAAGCTGGTACACGTGCCATGCATGGCTCACGTGCTGAACCTAGTGGTGCAGACATTTCTAAAAACATACCGACTGCCCGTACCTACTTGAGAAGGTGCGCTGTATTTGCGCCCATTTCCGCCACTTCTCAACCGCTGTTGCCAGTCTTGCAGCGCTTCAAAAGCAATTTAATTTGCCAAATCACAGACTCATTTGCGACCTGCCGACACGGTGGAACTCAACGTATATTATGTTGGCAAGGGTAAGTGAGCAGCAGAGGGCACTTTCTGAATACCAGCTTAAACATGTCCATCACACTGAGACTCAGCCAAGACATAACAACTGCAAGTGGGTGTGGATCGCTGATATTTGTGAGGTGCTTGATAACATTGAGTACTGCACCAAGCTTGTGAGCGGTGATCAGGCTATTATCAGCGTAACCATCCCTATGCTATGTCTGCTTAAAAAAAATCGCTGCAGAATCAAAAAATGGAATCTTTGCGTGCCCAGCAGCTGGGTATGGAGCAAGATTTCACAATGGGTGATCCTACCCAGCCCAGCCAATATCATCAGGTAACATTGTGGGATGAAGAGGATGAGGAAAATGAGGAAGGAGAGGTCTTCTTTTTCAGTGGTACCGAGGGGACACCTCATGCTACAGAGGGGAATCCCAACCCCAGCTTCTTGTCTGTCCAGCATGGGTGGGCTGGAGAGGAGGTGGTGGAGGAGGAGAGTCAGTTTGAGGAGAGGATGGGTATTGTTCCTCCTTCAGGGGTCACAGAACATTTGCCTCTTTGCAGCTTGGCACACATGGCACACTTCATATCTGACCGTCTGTGCCAAGACCCTCGTGTATTCCACATTTTCAATAGCAACCTATACTGGTTGGCCACCTTTCTAGACTCACGGTACAAGGACAAATTTCCTTCGCCACTGTTGCAGTCACCAAGGGGTTTCACAATGGAATCCTTCAAAAAGGCCGTTGTTGACCATTTGATTACTGGATATCCAAGTTGCATAGTTGGCCCAACCACTCCTGCTATGCCTTGGAGGTGCTGGCCTGCCCTGCTGCTAGTGTGATGTCAGAGCGTGTTTTCAGTGCCGCTGGGGCAATCATCACAGATACACGCACACGATTGCCTACAGAGAATGCAGACAGGCTGACTCTGATTAAATTTAATAAGGACTGGATTTCACAACAGTATTTAAGCCCTCCAGATGACAGTATCCCAACCTAAAGTCACCCAAAACGTTATTTTTTTTAAAAATTGGTGATCACGTCCATCCCTTCCCATACAAGCCCCTTTTCTTCTTCTTACATATGTTTTGAAATCCTGCTTCTGCCACATGTACCTCATGGTCAATAAGCTAAAAACAATGTTACGTTAATTAATATTTCCCATCGGAGGCACTGGTGATAAGAGTGAGATCCTTCTTCCTTCATCAACCATGGTATCATGCCCCTTGGTCTAATTTTTGGAGACACTATGGCTATGCCTGGACACTGGGCACTGCCACCTCTATGCTAGTAGTCCTAGCTACGTCATGATTGTTTGGCTCTTCAGACCTGCCTTGCTTCCTTCATCAACCATGATACGGCCCCTAGGGCTAATGTTTTGAAGACACTATGTCTATGCCTACACATTGGGCAGTGGCACAACAAGGACAGTAGTCCAAGCTTTATAATTGTGAATCCCTTGTGATGAAGATGATGATGGGTGGCTTCTTCCTGCGTTAACCATAGCACAGCCCTTAGGGCAGATTGCTCTCCTTACACCACTTACACACTTAGCTGTCAGAAGATCGCCTCCATTATCACTCGCTCTTACGGCACTTCTGATATATCACTGGCACTGCGTAAGTGGCGTACGAGTCCTGCTCTGCCAGCAAAAAAACACAGGATTTCAAATAGTGTTTGTACATTCTAGTGAAGCAGTGGTGTAAAACCACTCGTGCAGCCCCTGACCAGGTGCCCCCATGTTATATACATTTGTTTACAGCATACATTTTTTTTAACATTTACACATTTTTTAGCCTTTTTTTAGCCTTTTCCTCAGCCCCCAGACCACTTTGTAGGGTCCAGCAGACAATTACTCGCATTTTCCTTTGACTATCATTGGACTCGCTACTCGTACCGAATACCCGAGTATTATGGTATACTCGGTCCGAGTATGGCGAGTCCGAATACTTCACGACTCGCTCATCCCTAACCATACCTCATTTCATAATCTAAATCGTTCGGGCTAATACTCTGGAGCAGATGCCAGCCCACATTTAATAATATAAATCCTTTGTGCTAATAATGTGTTGCAGTCGCCAGTCCACATTTCACAATATAAATCCTTTGTGCTAATACTGAGGTGCAGGCACCAGACCTCATTTCATAATCCAAATTGTTTGGGCTAATACTTTGTAATGAATAAAGATTTGCAACTGGAACATTTCTTTTAGCGACATCTAGGATGTGGCATTTCTTTGTTCCCTTTATTTTTTGAGCAGTGTATGCCTCTTCTATTCTACTCTGAGAGTTCGGGTTGTGACCTTTCTGTACACGGCTGATGAAATATTGGGTTTCCTATGAGATGAGTGAGTAAAAATCACATGCATGGTGCGTGTGCTGTGCAACTTTTTTTCTCGCACCTGTAAGGGGGTACCACGCCTCTACCCTCTTAAAGTTGTGTATAAAGTTATGCTGCATTGTATATAGTGTTTGTTATTTGTTACTGAGTAATGTATATGTATATACTCTTCTATGTAGATATGAATAATAGAGAAAGTGTAGTACTCATGTATGGCCACTAGATGGGACATTATAGTGTACATAATATAAGATAGGAGTTCAGTATAGTTAATGGTTAAATGTAGGAGGGATTCACTGTGGGTGCATTTCCTCAAGTGAGGGGAATAGGGTGAAGGTGCCCATTCAGCTCGGGTGGGCTTAGAGCCCAGGCTATACAGGGACAACACAGTGACCCCCTAACATTGAAGTATTGGAGCCTAGCCATCTAACGCCAGTGGGTCAGAACAGCAGCAAAGACAGCAGTGACATCAGTAGTGGGAACTGGAACTTCAGGAGAAGTCACAGCAGTTTAAACAGGCAGGTCGCTCACCATGTGGCAGATCATCGCATGGGCTGATGCCCTCAGATCCAGGGTGAAATGGCTGAGGGAACCCCCAAGAGCAGACATTCTGAACAGAGAGGACGCTGAGGAACCATATGAAACGGTCCGACCCAGGAACATGGTGTATAATCAGGAGAGAAGTAGAGGGAAAGAGGAAGAGATGCAATATGTGAAATCTGATGTTGATGCTGTTATGAACATGGATGTGCTATGCATGAAGAACAGTAAAGTTGTGCGTTTAAAAGTTGAAATGGACTGTGTCTCAATTTGTGCAAAACCGGACAGAGGGAGCCTCCAGCAATGTAGAAGATGTGATGCCACAGGTATGCTAAGTAATGGACACTGTTTGCATGTGATGGGAGGTCAGGGTGCACCAGAACCGTTAATCACTGCCACTAGTACGGCCCTGGCTCTCTTTCACACACCCATTGACTTGCATTGGCAAGTCTCCTCTGATATACGCGGCCGTTTGCAGCATGCTTTTTTTCTCAGTCTGATCTGAGCTGAGAAACAAATTGTAGATGAGCACTGAGTCATTGAATAACATTAGTCAAAGTGCAATCCGATTTTTTAACGCAGAGCCCTTTAGCGCAATCTTAAAATTGTAGACAGTGGGAATGAAACTGATTGTCTGGAGTAGTACACTCCATAAAACTGGTGCAGCCCTAAAATATCTATTATGTGGAAAGTCCTTAATAGTTTTTTTAGTTATGCTTTGCTTATATAGCACTGTCTTACTCTGCAGTGCTTCACAGATATTACCAGCACTTTCCCCCATGAGGCTCACCATCTAGGTTCCCTTTCAGGACATCTTTGGAATGTGGGAGCAGGGCTGCCACTAGGAATTTTGGGGCCCCATACTGGCAAAATTTTCAGGGCCCCCTTGAGACTCCACCCCTCAAACTGTCCACAGCCCCACCGCTCTCTCTTAGAAAAATTCCACTTCTCACCAATCACACATTAACAGTTCCCATCTCCAGATCACACACATAGCCAGCAGCTCTTGTTATGACCAAAAGATTTTTTAAATCTGCCACCACAAGGTAGACTCTTTTGGCTGAGCCCTACTCTACTCTAACCTATTAAACATTTGCTAAAATATCCAATACAATTTAGGTATACTTTTTTATTTATTTTTCAATTTTTAAAATGACCAATAATATCACATCCAAAGGGACAAATACCACCACACCATGCCCAGACACCATATTACCACCACATGGTGACCAATAATACCACATACAAGTAGAGTTGAGCGACTTTTGGTTTTTTAGGGTCACGTTTCGTTTCGTGAAACCCGACTTTTCCAAAAGTCGGGTCGAGCAAGATCGTCCGATTATAGGGAAAAGTCGGGGTCGTCCCGAAACACGAAACCCAATGTAAGTCAATGGGGAATAAAAGTCGGCAGTGAGAGGAGGACAGGAAACGCACCTACAGTGCCCATTTGAATGCCAAAAGCATCAATTCTTCTTACTTAAGCTTGTCAACCTTAATTAACTTCATAATACAAGTTACGCACTGAAAAATGGGGGTTATTTGGCTACAGACTGTGGGGGGGGAGGGCTGGCTCCAGGTTTTCATGTGCCCTGGGCGAAAGAGCGCCCCTTTAACACATTCCACAACTCATCATGCTCCGATACGGCAGAGAAATAGCGGTATAGTACAATGAAAAATACCTCACTTTTTACATCTCATGACGAGGCCCATCTATTTCTCCATACAGAATCATTGGTCCCATATAATGTTTGAAACAGTATATGATGAGCTCCACATAATGCTACAGTATATGTTGGTCCCCATGGATGAAGCTCCACTGTCTTATGGGCCCAAATAATGCTCCAAACCTAATGGGCCCCATTTCTAATGCTCTAGTGTATAATGGGCCCTGTAAATGCTGCTCCAGTGTCTGATGTCCACCTTTGGAATGTTCCAGTGTATGGTGGGCCCCATCTATCATTCTCAGATGGTGTTAGGCCCAGTATGGATTGCACGTGATTGCACAAAGGTGAGAAAGGGTACCGTATCCCCAGATAACATGTATGGATAGTGTACACATTCAAAATATATGTCTATACATCAGGAGGCAGGCTCAGACGGTGTTAGGCCCAGTATGGATTGCACGTGATTGCACAAAGGTTAGAAAGGGTACCGTATCCCCAGATAACATGTATGGATAGCGTACACATTCAAAATATATGTCTCAGGAGGCAGGCTCAGACGGTGTTAGGCCCAGTATGGATTGCACGTGATTGTACAAAGGTTAGAAAGGGTACCGTATCCCCGGATAACATGTATGGATAGCGTACACATTCAAAATATATGTCTCAGGAGGCAGGCTCAGACGGTGTTAGGACCAGTATGGATTGCACGTGATTGCACAAAGGTTAGAAAGGGTACCGTATCCCCAGATAACATGTATGGATAGCGTACACATTCAAAATATATGTCTCAGGAGGCAGGCTCAGACGGTGTTAGGCCCAGTATGGATTGCATGTGATTGCACAAAGGTTAGAAAGGGTACCGTATCCCCAGATAACATGTATGGATAGCGTACACATTCAAAATATATGTCTCAGGAGGCAGGCTCAGACGGTGTTAGGCCCAGTATGGATTGCACGTGATTGCACAAAGGTTAGAAAGGGTACCGTATCCCCGGATAACATGTATGGATAGCGTACACATTCAAAATATATGTCTCAGGAGGCAGGCTCAGACGGTGTTAGGACCAGTATGGATTGCACGTGATTGCACAAAGGTTAGAAAGGGTACCGTATCCCCGGATAACATGTATGGATAGCGTACACATTCAAAATATATGTCTCAGGAGGCAGGCTCAGACGGTGTCAGGCCCAGTATGGATTGCACGTGATTGCACAAAGGTTAGAAAGGGTACCGTATCCCCAGATAACATGTATGGATAGCGTACACATTCAAAATATATGTCTCAGGAGGCAGGCTCAGACGGTGTTAGGCCCAGTATGGATTGCACGTGATTGCACAAAGGTTAGAAAGGGTACCGTATCCCCAGATAACATGTATGGATAGCGTACACATTCAAAATATATGTCTCAGGAGGCAGGCTCAGACGGTGTTAGGCCCAGTATGGATTGCACGTGATTGCACAAAGGTTAGAAAGGGTACCGTATCCCCGGATAACATGTATGGATAGCGTACACATTCAAAATATATGTCTCAGGAGGCAGGCTCAGACGGTGTTAGGCCCAGTATGGATTGCACGTGATTGCACAAAGGTTAGAAAGGGTACCGTATCCCCAGATAACATGTATGGATAGCGTACACATTCAAAATATATGTCTCAGGAGGCAGGCTCATACGGTGTTAGGCCCAGTATGGATTGCACGTGATTGCACAAAGGTTAGAAAGGGTACCGTATCCCCAGATAACATGTATGGATAGCGTACACATTCAAAATATATGTCTCAGGAGGCAGGCTCAGACGGTGTTAGGCCCAGTATGGATTGCACGTGATTGCACAAAGGTTAGAAAGGGTACCGTATCCCCAGATAACATGTATGGATAGCGTACACATTCAAAATATATGTCTCAGGAGGCAGGCTCAGACGGTGTTAGGCCCAGTATGGATTGCACGTGATTGCACAAAGGTTAGAAAGGGTACCGTATCCCCGGATAACATGTATGGATAGCGTACACATTCAAAATATATGTCTATACATCAGGAGGCAGGCTCAGACGGTGTCAGGCACAGTATGGATTTGACGGCCCAGATTACACAGCGGAGGAGCAGGGAGAGGTAAAGATTGCAAATGCTGGGGCCCTGCCCAAGCAAGGGGGGCCCACTCGTGGGCGTTGGTACTGGCACTGGGCCCCTCATAGTACAGCGGTGTGTCTGACGGCGGGTGTGCACCACCACCGTCAGAGACACTTGATTGCACTATGAGGGACCCTGTGCCAGTGCCTGCACCCAAGAGCCGGCCTACCCACCTGTCCAGGGCAACGGCACTCGCACGGTGTCGTGCGCTAGGTGGTGACCCCGGCCATGGGGGGGGAGGCAGCACAGTTAGGGAGTTTTAGAAAGTGGCATATGTTGATGTTGGACATTCAGCTGATGCAAAAGGCGAAATAGGTGAAGTACCAGGAAGAGCTGGACCAAAGCAAGCCATTTTTCTGTCACCCTATGTGTCATCAGGGGAAGGTGGGACAAAATCCTTGGAAACCCATGCGTGGTTCATTTTAATGAAGGTTAGATCATCCACATTTTGGGTTGACAGACGGGTCCTGTCAGGATTGATCCAGCTGCACTGAAGACTCTTTCCGATAGCACACTTGCAGCTGGGCAAGCGAGCTCCTGTAAGGCATATTGGGCCAATTCAGGCCAGGTGTCCAGTTTAGCGGCCCAATAGTCAAAGGGGAATGACATGTGTGGGAGAACATCGATATGGGAGGAAAAGTAGTTTGTAACCATAGTTGACAACTGCTGTCTCCTGTCACTTTCCATCGATGCAGTATTACCAGTTGTGTGAGCGGTATTTGAAAAATCAGTCCACAACATTGTCATGAAACCCCTGTCTCCAACGCCACTTCTGCTGTGTGCACCACGAACACCTCTGCCAAGCTGCCCCCGGCCCGTACGGCTCGTGTGAGAACCATCACCGCTGCTGTGTGCTGGGAATGCCTCAAGCAACCGACTTACCAGAGTTGCTTGTTTATTAGCCAATATTAGGTCAAGGTTCTACTGTGGCATGATGTTTTGTAATTTGCCTTTATAGCGTGGATCCAGGATGCTGGCCAACCAGTAGTCGTCATCGTTCATCATTTTGGCAATGCGGGGGTCCCTTTTTAGGATCCGCAAGGCATAATCTGACATGTGGGCCAATGTTCCCGGTGTCAATGATGCACGGCGAGTGCTGGGAGGAGGAGCACTTTCTGGCAAATCCACATCCCTCCAGTCACGCACAAACCCTGTACCAGACCTTGCCACGCCAACATTTTCACTTGCCCCACGAGATGCATCCTCCTCCCCTAAGTAATCATCCCCATCATCATCCTCCTCCTCCTCTTCTTCCTCCACCTCGTCCAGGAGAGGTCCCTGAGCAGACAATGGCTGAATGTCATCAAGGATTCCCTCCTCCTCTTCCTCCTCATCAACATTGGCTGCAGACGCCTGCTCCTTAAGGTGCGTCAAAGTTTGCATGAGCAGACGCATAAGTGGGATGCTCATGCTTAGGATGGCGTTGTCTGCGCTTACCAGCCGTGTGCATTCCTCAAAACACTGAAGGACTTTACAAAGGTCTTTCAGCTTCGACCACTGTGCTGTTCCATGCATGTTTCTAGTTAAAGAAATGTATTTATGTTTTTTCGCTTGTCTCTGCTGCCATCTACTGGCCAGACCATTTAGTTCCTCGGTCTTTCCTTGTTCAGCCTATGGGGAGGGGCTTCTCTTCAGCCTCTTCTCTTCCTGTTTGCTCAGTCATCGGCAGACATCTTACCTGAGAGAACTGTTCTCCCTCATGAGCTGAGGAAGCAAAGTCTTTTGACCCGCAAGTAGCGACTCCAGAGACAAGCTCCATGCAAGAGACTCAGTGTAATGTTTGAATCGTTATCTACGGAATAAACCAACATTGTTCTTCATCACAACGCGTGTATGCTTATCTGAGAAGCTGCTAAGGGTCATGTCTGCCTCGCTTATTGGATACACAAAGGTAGGAACTTCTCTCACTTACATGTCTGCATACCTTTAATCGCCATTAAGTGGGGACAGAACAGTCAAAAGACTAGCTTGCCGGCCCATACAAGTCAGAAGACTACTTTTAAAGCTCATAAGCAGCTAGAAAACCTCCTTATAGCCCAGCACCCCAGCTACAGATCTCCATCTGCCCCGTCTCCCTATGTGTAATCTGCCCAGCAACAAGCCTCGCACACCAGTCTGCCTGCAGCAGTGCACGTCTGGACAAGCCTAGAAGTAGCTCCACCACCTGCCACATCTTGCAATAACTCTGCTCGTACTGTTAATGAGGACTGTCTATGCACCTGCTGTTTCCTTCTGGCCACATCGCTCCTAAAGGCCTGCAGTACTCCATACCTCATTACCGTGCATCAGCGATCCGCGAACCCCCAAGTTTCGCCAAAGCCACTCTGGGAATCTCATCCGGGACCTCCCGCAGAGCCGCACAGCGATTTTCGGACCCCGATTCAAAAGTTGAATTTTTTAAAGAGACAGTACACCTTTATTCAAAATGGCCGAAAAAGACCTCGGACAGGTCCCTACTGATGAAACAGTGCAAATACAACCTGATACCGTCCACGATGAAGCCCAGGAGGCAGACCCCACATCTCAAGCAGACCAAGTCACCCGACCAAAACGTTCTGCCAAACCAACTATAAAGGTGCTTGAAAACTATCACAATATGAAAGATGAGCTATGTGATCACCTGGAAGAACAGTGGGAATGCGTCACCTCTTATATGTCAAGACTCGAATCCTCATCAGGCAACGCCGCAAGCTTGCAATCCGTCATGGAGCGGCTGAACACCGCCTGTGAAAGGTACAAGAGACTATCAGCAAAGTACTTCGCTCTTCTAAAAGATTTTAATTCTGATGAAGCTCTTCCAGACCTCAGTGAGGCGCTAGAGACGGACAAGGAGAGAGACGCCAAGGTCCAACATGCCATAAACAAGGCTGAACACCGTATCTCTCACCTGCAAGAAACCAGGTCACACCGATCGACCTCATCTAAACGTTCCTCTCGGTCATCCAGGGCATCGTCCTCAAGAAGTTCAACCATGAGCGACAGGATACTAGAGGCCCGCATAAAGGCAGAGGAATCCAGAGTGAGACGTTCTTTCACTGAGAGAGAAGCTAAGGCAGAGGCAAAAAGGGCAGAAGCAGACATGGAAGCAAAAAGGGCAGAAGTGGAAGCAAAAAGGGCAGAAGTGGAAGCCAAGAGAGCAGAAGCAGAAGCGGAGGCTCAGCTGAAGATTCTTCGGTCACAGATGGAAGAGGAGGTCGCACTAGCTAAAGTGAGACTACTTGAGCAGGCGTTGATCCAAGGTCCTGATGCAGCTAACTTGCCACCACTGGAATCAGACGATCCAGTCAATCGCACGAAAGACTATGTACTAAACCAGCTACCTGTAGCAACCCCGGTCTACAGTACCGTCCAAGTCGACGACACCAAAACCTCCAACGTACTCCCAGAGATACCTTCTCAAACACAGTCACCACAAGATGGCAACCAAGTGTTTCCTGACCCACCTTTACAGCTCAAGCGGTATTCGTCAGATTCTTCAAGGGCTAAACCACAGCTCAACCCTGCAGCAACATCATTCTATCCGGGAACAGCTCATCCATTCACACCAGGCGGCCCATACGCCCCAGGGGCATCACGAGTCGTCGTGGCAACGAGTGGTGAGAAGTCGGATATGTCCGAGTTCGCCAGGTTCATGGTGAGCAGAGAGCTAATCAACACCAGTCTTACGAAGTTTGATGATCGTGCAGAGAGCTACAGGGCCTGGAAAGCAACCTTTAAGGCAGCCATCGCCAATCTCAACCTAACTGAAGAACAGGAACTTGACCTCCTGATAAAGTGGTTAGGTCCAAGCTCTTCAACCCGCGTCAGGAGCCTCAGAGCGGTCCACGTGGGACAAGCAGAAGCAGGTCTCGCTGCCGCATGGCAAAGGCTGGAACGCACCTTTGGCAGCGCAGAGGCAATAGAGAAAGCCCTATTCAAGAGACTGCAGGATTTCCAAAAGATCAACCTTAAAGACGTCCACAAGCTGCAAGACCTAAGTGACCTGCTAATGGAGCTGGAGCTCGCCAAAAGAGACCCTCGTCTGTCTGGGCTGTGCTATCTGGATTCAGCCCATGGAGTAAACCCGATCGTGGTGAAGCTGCCATACAGCCTGCAGGAAAAGTGGGCAATGTCAGTATCAAGATACAAAGGAGTGAACGACGTTACCTTCCCTCCATTCATCCACTTCTGCAGGTTCATCGATGAACAGGCCCAGATGAGGAATGACCCCAGCCTCGACTTCCTAGAGTCCAACGCTTCGACAGCCGCACCAACTCCTGCGCCAAGGTATGAAAACACCACATACAAACGCAGAGACACTAAGAGAGCTGTGAGCGTTAGGAAGACCGAGCTACCGTCACCTGCAACGCCCACAGACGAACAGAACATCGTCTCAACACGAGATAAATCCTTTAATCGTGAATGTCCCATCCACAAGAAGCCACACTCGTTGACCAAGTGCAAAGGGTTTAGATCCAAAACCCTACAGGAGCTCTAGGAGATCCTCACAGAGCTCGGGGTTTGCTTCAAATGCTGCGCATCACTTGAGCACATGGCCAAGGACTGCAAATCCACAGTCAAGTGTGGGGAGTGCCACAGCGAAAAGCATGTTTCAGCCATGCACTCAACCCGAATAGCTAGAGACACACCGGCTGCAGTCACCACTGCTCCCGCTCCAAGTCATGGCGGGGAGCCACAGAATCAGACCGACACCGCCACAACTGTCTCCTGCTCATGCTCAGAAGTATGTGGAGAGGGCCGCATGGAGAAATGTTGCGCCCGAATATGCCTCATCAAGGTTTACCCCGAAGGACATCCAGAAAAGGCAATGAAGGTGTATGCCATCATAGACAACCAAAGCAACCGGTCCCTGGCAGGAGCCAAATTCTTTGAAGCCTTCGGAATTAGTGGACCATCAGAGCCCTACACCTTGAACACCTGCTCAGGCCGCATAGAGACTAGCGGCAGAAGAGCCCAGGGATTCATCGCTTCTCCTATCAACGGGAAGACTGAAATACCTCTGCCAACGCTAGTTGAATGTAACCAAATACCCAGCCATAGGAGTGAAATTCCTACCCCAGAAGCTGTACTTCATCAGCCGCACCTGAAGCACCTCGCAAGCGTCATCCCACCTATGGACAACAACGCGGAGATTCTACTCCTGCTCGGCAGAGACAACCTGAGGGTACACAAGGTGCGACAACAGTGCAACGGACCTGACTACGCACCATACGCCCAGAGACTGGACCTCGGATGGGTAGTCATAGGAAACGTGTGCGTTGATCGATCAGAAATCGACTCCTTCAGGACCTACGTCCATGGAGACGGACGCACAACCTGCCTAAGGCCATGTCCTCATCACTATGAAGTGAAAGAGAAGCCCCCAGACTCAATACAGCTGCCTGACATCGCTTCTTCTCTGCGTACCGACAACTTGGGAAGATCAGTCTTTCACATCACCAAGGACGACGATAAAGTAGCCTTGTCAGTGGAGGACAGAGAATTCATCGACATAATGGACCGTGAGTTCTCTAAGGACAAAACCGACCACTGGGTCTCTCCATTACCCTTCCGATCCACCAGGGTAAGACTGCCAAACAACCGAGACCAAGCTCAGAACAGATTCAACTCTCTTCAACGTTCAATGAACCACAAACCTGAAATGAGGGAGCACATTGTCGCCTTTATGGACAGAATATTTCGCAACAACCACGCGGAACCCGCTCCTCCCGTGAAGAAGAACGAAGAGTGCTGGTATCTGCCTTCATTTGGTGTCTACCACCCACGGAAACCGAACCAAATCAGGGTTGTCTTTGACTCCAGCGCCAAACATGGAGGCGTATCACTCAACGATGTCCTCCTCACAGGTCCCAACCTGACGAACAACTTAGTAGGAGTGTTGCTGAGGTTCAGGAAAGAACTCGTCGCCATCACTGCCGATATCGAACAGATGTTCCACTGTTTCCTAGTCAGGGAGGACCACCGGAACTTCCTCAGATTCCTGTGGTTCAAGGACAACGACACCAACAAAGAGATGGTGGAATACCGTATGAGAGTCCATGTCTTCGGGAACAGCCCTTCACCCGCAGTAGCAACCTACGGTCTCCGAAGGACCGCATCAGAGGGAGAGTCTGAGTATGGCACAGACGCAAGAGACTTCGTTGAAAGAGACTTCTATGTAGACGACGGGCTCAAATCACTGCCCACTGAAGAAGCAGCCATTGATTTGCTCAAGAGGACCCAAGGTATGCTGGCCCAGGCAAGGCTCAGGCTTCATAAAATCGCTTCAAACAGCCCGACCGTAATGAGAGCCTTTGATTCGGGTGATCACGCCCCTGGATTCAAGGACATTGACTTGGGGCTAGACAGCCCACCCGTGCAGAGGAGCCTAGGCATCAGATGGGATCTCGCAGCCGACTCCTTCGGGTTTCAAGTGAATTGCTCGGACAAACCGTTCACAAAACGTGGTGTCCTCTCCATAGTGAACAGCTTATTTGACCCGCTGGGGTTCGTGGCGCCCATCACCATACAAGGCAAATCCTTGTTGAGACAACTATCTGAAACTGTCAAGGATTGGGATACCCCGCTCCCCTCCGACAAAGAGAAAAAATGGGAAACTTGGAAACAGTCGTTGTGCGGATTGAACAATATTCACATCCTGAGATGCTACACCAAAATCTCCCTTGCCTCTAGCGGAAGGAAAGAACTCCACGTCTTTTCAGACGCCTCCACAGAAGCCATAGCGGCGGTTGCATACCTGAAGGTGATGGACGCCAGCGGGCAAAGCTACGTCGGATTGGTGTTCGGCAAGGCGAAGCTAGCCCCGAAGCCCGACCACACCATCCCCAGACTCGAACTCTGTGGAGCCGTCTTGGCAGTGGAAATTGCTGACTTCATACTACAAGAACTGTGTATCGAAATAGATGAGGTCCAATTCTACACCGACAGCAAGGTCGTTTTGGGTTACATCTACAATACATCGAGACGATTCTACGTGTATGTCAGTAACCGCATCGAAAGGATCAGGAGATCCTCCAAACCGGAACAATGGCGTTACGTACCATCGGAGCTGAATCCAGCAGATCTTGCAACCAGACCCATGTCTATATCTTCTTTCGTTAACTCTTCTTGGCTTACAGGTCCAGAGTTCCTGCTGAGACGGTCAGAAGAAGGTGTCCAGGAAGACTTCAGCATCCTAGATCCAGACAACGATCCAGATGTCCGAACTGAGGTCCATACCCTGACCACCAGTGCTGAGAAAACATCCTACCACGGCTGCCAACGTTTTGAACGTTTCTCCAGCTGGTTAAGACTCGTCAGGACTGTTGCCAGGTTAGTGCACATCGCCAGATGTTATCGTGCAGACTTTAAAGACAAGGACTGTCATCGCTGGCATGTATGCCACAGACCTCTTTCTGCTGAGGACATCTCCCGTAGTGAGTCCCTCATTATACGCCACCTCCAACAGAGCGAATTCGCCACTGAATGGAAGTGCTTAAATAACAAACAGCAGATTCCATTAAGAAGCCCCCTCGCCAATTTAAACCCAGTAATGGACAGCTTCGGCTTACTGAGGGTTGGCGGTCGTTTAAGCCAGGCTCGTTTCGGTGTCGCAGAGCAAAATCCTCTCATCATTCCCAACAAACACCACGTTACAGTCTTACTGATCCGTCATCATCATGAAAGGGCTGAACACCAAGGCAGGCAAATTACAGAGGGCACTCTACGGTCTGCAGGCCTCTGGATTGTCGGGATGAAGAGACGTGTAGCACAAATACTTCACGATTGTGTGCACTGTCGCAAAGTGAGAGGAAAGCAACTGTGCCAACAAATGGCCGACCTACCTACAGATAGACTTTCCATGGAACCACCTTTCACCTATGTGGGCCTAGACGTTTTCGGACCATGGATGGTATCCACACGCAGAACTCGTAGCAGCCGTGCGGACAGTAAGCGGTGGGCTGTGCTATTCACCTGCTTGAGCATCCGAGCCGTTCACATCGAGGTGTTAGAGTCCATGGATACCTCCTGCCTGATTAACGCCTTGAGAAGATTCCTCGCCATCAGAGGACCAGTAAAGCAGCTGAGGTCCGACCGCGGCAGCAACTTCGTCGGTGCATGTAGAGAGCTGAACATCGACACCAAGCCAATCCAAGACCAGCTGGCAGACAAGGGTTGCACCTGGATCTTCAATTCTCCTCACAGTTCTCACATGGGAGGCTCCTGGGAGAGGATGATCGGAATCTCACGCAACATCCTGAACTCCATGCTAAAGGACGTCAACTCCTCGAGACTCACGCACGAGACTCTAGTGACTCTTTTAGCCGAAGTCTCAGCCATCATCAACTCGAGATCCCTTGTGCCGGTGTCAATGGATCCAGAGGTACCAACCATGTTGACTCCCAACATCCTTCTTACTCAGAAGATCGACAACGCGGTAATTCCCAGCGGAGACTTCACTCATGCCAACACCTACCAAAGACACTGGAAACGAGTCCAATATTTGGCCGACTACTTCTGGAACCGATGGAGGAAGGAATACCTTACCATTCTTCAAGGGAGAAGGAAGTGGCGACATCCCAAGCCGAATATCAAGGAAGGAGATCTGGTCCTCATGAAAGACCAGACCACTGAAAGGACTGACTGGCCTCTGGGACTTGTTACCAGGACACTGCCTAGCCAGGACGGCAACGTGCGGAAGGTGGAGCTGAGGGTCTTTAGGAAGGGTGAGACGAAGATCTTTGCGAGGCCAATCCATGAACTCGTCCTCTTACTGCCTATCGAGAGCGCCACTACGGGATGAGCGTTCTGCACCCGAAGTTTGGCCGTTTTTCTGATTTTTTGAACTTTAATTGTTGCATTTAACATGCCCTTTCTTTTAGGTTTATTATTATTATGGACAATAGTGGAATCCCCATAGTGAATTCCAGACGGGGAGTGTGCTGTTCCATGCATGTTTCTAGTTAAAGAAATGTATTTATGTTTTTTCGCTTGTCTCTGCTGCCATCTACTGGCCAGACCATTTAGTTCCTCGGTCTTTCCTTGTTCAGCCTATGGGGAGGGGCTTCTCTTCAGCCTCTTCTCTTCCTGTTTGCTCAGTCATCGGCAGACATCTTACCTGAGAGAACTGTTCTCCCTCATGAGCTGAGGAAGCAAAGTCTTTTGACCCGCAAGTAGCGACTCCAGAGACAAGCTCCATGCAAGAGACTCAGTGTAATGTTTGAATCGTTATCTACGGAATAAACCAACATTGTTCTTCATCACAACGCGTGTATGCTTATCTGAGAAGCTGCTAAGGGTCATGTCTGCCTCGCTTATTGGATACACAAAGGTAGGAACTTCTCTCACTTACATGTCTGCATACCTTTAATCGCCATTAAGTGGGGACAGAACAACCACTGCACACCTGTCAACTCCATGTCTGCTCTCAAAGTGCCTGGCCGTGTATCCTCCCACAAATGCATTATGGCCTGCCTCTGCTCGCACAGCCGCTCCACCATGTGCAGGGTGGAGTTCCACCTTGTTGCAATGTCGATAATGAGGCGGTGGTTGGGAAGGTGGAGCAATCGCTGCAGCTTCTGCATACGAACGGAGTGTACAGGCGACCGGCGGATGTGCGCGCACAGTCTTCGCACCTTCTGGAGCAGGGCTGTTAACTCCGGATAATTTATGAGGAAGCACTGCACCACCAGGTTCAAGGTGTGAGCCAAGCAAGGTATGTGGCTGAGTTTTGAAAGGGCTATGGCTGCCACAAAATTACGGCCATTATCACTAACTACCTTGCCTGCCTCAAGATGTACACTGCCCAGCCATGACTCAGTTTGTCGCTTCAAGTACTCGGCCAGCACCTCGGCGGTGTGTCTGTCGCCCAAACACATCATCTGCAACACAGCCTGCTGACGCTTTCCACTAGCTGCTCGATAGGGGGACACATCGTGTGCAACAGTGGCAGCTGCAGATGGAGTGCTCGTACGACTGCGCTCTGTGGACGAGCTTTCGCTTCTGGAGGAGGAGGAGGGTCGAACGCCTACAGCCAACTGTTTCCTATACCGTGGGCTAGGCAGCACTGTCCCACCACCGCTGTCCCCTGTGGACCCTGCATCCAGCACATTAACCCAGTGCGCAGTGATGGACACGTAACGGCCCTGGCCATGCCGACTGGACCATGCATCAGTTGTGAGGTGCACCTTTCCGCTCACTGACTGCTTGAGTGCATGGACAATGCGGTCTTTCACATGATGGTGGAGGGCTGGGATGGCTTTGCGAGAGAAGAAGTGGCGACTGGGTAGGTCATAGCGTGGTACTGCATAGGCCATGAGTTCGCGGAAAGCTGTGCTTTCCACCAACCGAAAGGGCATCATCTCAAACGAGATTAGTTTGGCAATGTGGGCGTCCAAACCCAGTGTACGCGGATGAGAGACTGAGTACTTTCTTGACCTACTCATAGTGTCTGGGAGGGTGAGCTGGACTTGAGAGCTGCATATGGTGGAAGTAGCGGTGGACAGGGTGGACTGAGAGAGGGTTGATGATGGTGATGGAGTTGGTGTTCTTTCTGATGGCCTAGAATCAGTCTTTCGTTGATATAACAGTGGGATTCCCTGACTGCTGTGGTCTTGCAACGACACCTCAACATTTGCTGTTGTGCTAACCGGTGGGCTTACAGTGGGGGAAACAATGTAGCGTTGCTGACTACCTTCGTTGTGATCAGTTGCACATGTGGCACTTGAGGTTTGGTGTTGTGTCCACGCTTGCAAGTGCATGCTGGTTAAATGTCTAAGCATGCAACTGGTATTCAAATTTTTCAGATTTTTCCCTCGGCTAAAGGTCTTTGCGCACTTCTTACAGATAACCTTGGCCTGATCATGAGGATTTTGGTCAAAAAAGTGCCACACTGCACTCTTCCTACTTTGGCAGACATTTTGCGGCCTAGCACGCTGTGATCTTTTGACCCTCTGGACAAGCTGTCCAGCAACTCTTTTGATGTTTGGAACCTGTCTTTGGAGTGCTCCGGGCCTGCCAGATAACAGCTGTTGCGATGTCGATGTCTGCTGTGGATGCTCCTCATCTGAGCTATTGGAAGCAGCACCCTCTTCCCCCAATGGATGCCAATCTGGGTCAACAACTGGGTCATCCATCACCTCCTCTTCTATGTCATGTGCACCTTCCTCTGTGTCACCGTGTATGGTGGTATAGTGTGCGGGAAGGGGCACCTGAGTCTCATCAGGGTCAGAATCTGGCTCTGTACACTGCGAGGACAATGTAGTGCTCTGAGTGAATGTACCAGCAGAATCATCCAACAGCGGCTGTGCATCAGTGCACTCCATGTCAGATTCATCTTGGCCTGGGTAATTCACCATTTCACTTGATAATCCAGGCATGGTATGTGAAAACAGCTCCATGGAGTAATCAGTAGTATGGCCTGCGTCATCCTTCAATCTTGGTTGGGGTGAAGGACACAAGGAAAGGTGTGGTTCATGAACATGAGCCTCCAATGACGACTCAGTGCTTTTACTTTTTACAACTGAAGAAGAGGAGGCGATAGAGCTGGAGGCTGAGTCAGCAATGTAAGACAAAACTTTTTCCTGATGCTCTGGCTTTAAAAGCGGTTTGCCAACTCCTAGAAAACTAAGCGTTCGAGGCCTTATGTAGCCAGACGATGACGCAGGGTCAGCACCTCCTGCATTCGGTCCTATTTTGCTCTTGCCACTACCATCAGATCCACCACCAACACCATCATTACCAGCTGCCAACCCCCGCCCAATTCCACGGCCTCTTCCACCAGCCTTCCTCATTTTTGGTAGAAATGTAGATAAAATCCAACAAACTATATAGTAATGTAAAACAAGGTACAAGGTGTCTATAGGACAGGGGAGATTTGGAATTTCTGCAGACACTTGTGGACACTGGACACTTTTGGATTGTGTGAGGCCCACTGATATCTGAGCGCTATGTCACAGGCTCGATGGCACAGCTGTGACCAAAGTGACTAGAGGATAAGGGAGATTTTGAATCTCTGCACACACTTTTGGACACTGGATGGACACTTTTGGATTGTGTGAGGCCCACTGATATCTGAGCGCTATGTGACAGGCTCGATGGCACAGCTGTGACCAAAGTGACTAGAGGATAAGGGAGATTTTGAATCTCTGCACACACATTTGGACACTGGACACTTTTGGATTGTGTGAGGCCCACTGATATCTGAGCGCTATGTCACAGGCTCGATGGCACGGTTGTGACCAAAGTGACTAGAGGATAAGGGAGATTTTGAATCTCTGCACACACTTTTGGACACTGGACACTTTTGGATTGTGTGAGGCCCACTGATATCTGAGCGCTATGTGACAGGCTCGATGGCACAGCTGTGACCAAAGTGACTAGAGGATAAGGGAGATTTTGAATCTCTGCACACACTTTTGGACACTGGACACTTTTGGATTGTGTGAGGCCCACTGATATCTGAGCGCTATGTCACAGGCTCGATGGCACAGCTGTGACCAAAGTGACTAGAGGATAAGGGAGATTTTGAATCTCTGCACACACTTTTGGACACTGGACACTTTTGGATTGTGTGAGGCCCACTGATATCTGAGCGCTGTCACAGGCTCGATGGCACAGCTGTGACCAAAGTGACTAGAGGATAAGGGAGATTTTGAATCTCTGCACACACTTTTGGACACTGGACACTTTTGGATTGTGTGAGGCCCACTGATATCTGAGCGCTATGTGACAGGCTCGATGGCACAGCTGTGACCAAAGTGACTAGAGGATATGGGAGATTTTGAATCTCTGCACACACTTTTGGACACTGGATGGACACTTTTGGATTGTGTGAGGCCCACTGATATCTGAGCGCTATGTGACAGGCTCGATGGCACAGCTGTGACCAAAGTGACTAGAGGATAAGGGAGATTTTGAATCTCTGCACACACTTTTGGACACTGGACACTTTTGGATTGTGTGAGGCCCAATGAATATCTGAGCGCTATGTGACAGGCTCGATGGCACAGCTGTGACAAAAGTGACTAGAGGATAAGGGAGATTGGATTGCTTTTAAAAAAGCAGTTTGCGGAGCAGTGGGTAAACAGCAATGCAGGAATGTCAGGAAGCCTTAGAAGGCAGCCCAACAACCAACACCACTGATACACCACTATATAGCCTCCCCTTGCACTGCACACACAGTGACTGGTGTGTTGTGCAGGCCAAATTGCTAGCAGCAGAAGCATTTTTTTTTTCTTCTCAGCAGGACAAAAAAAAAAATTGGGATTGCTTTTAAAAAAGCAGTTTGCGGAGCAGTGGGTAAACAGCAATGCAGGAATGTCAGGAAGCCTTAGAAGGCAGCCCAACAACCAACACCACTGATACACCACTATATAGCCTCCCCTTGCACTGCACACACAGTGACTGGTGTGTTGTGCAGGCCAAATCGCTAGCAGCAGAAGCAGTTTTTTTGTCTTCTTCCCTGCCTAACGCTCTCCCTACAGAATCAGCAGCAACCTCTCCCTATACTAAGATCGGCAGAAGTAAGATGGCGGTCGGCATGCACGCCCTTTTATACCCCCTGTGACGCCCACCAAAGCAAGCCAATCACTTGCATGCCCTTCTGAAAGATGGTGGTGACCCGTGCCTATGTCATCACGTTGCCCACAGTGTCCGTGGATCCTGATTGGCTGAAAAAGAGCGCAAAACAAACTTTTGAAACGTGACTTTGGCGCGTAAGTCGCCGACCTCGTGGCCGACCTCATCCTAGGGTCGGGTTTCGTTTCATGAAACCCGACTTTGCCAAAAGTCGGCGACTTTTGAATTTTTTCGACCCGTTTCGCTCAACTCTACATACAAGGAACGAATACAGCCATACCTGTTGTGAGTTCATTTTCCCCTATCTTTCTGTGTTAGTGTTTTCATCTTGCTTCACCGTCATTATATGTTGGGGGCTGCCTTTTGCTTTGGGGTCTGCTCTGGGGCAGTTTAGATTTCCCCTTTCTTTCTTTAGGCCTATTTAATTCTCTGGCTGTGATCGAGGGGTCTAGGGCAACGTAGGAACCCCCCACGGCTACTGCTAGTTGTGTTGATAGGTTCAGGGGTCTGCAATCCGATAGCTGCCAACTTCTCTGGTTTTCTGGACTTAGCTAGCATTTCTGTTTTTGCCTCCTATGGTGACTCAATCATAACACATACCATGTCCAGACCACATATTACCACCAGTGACAGAATAATAGCACATACAAGGGACAAATACCACTACACCATGACCAGACCACATATTACCAGCACATGGTGACTGGATACTACAATACTGATCATTAATAAAAAAACATATTACTATCACCATAAGTGCCATTATACACAGGAGATCTGTACTTAGTATGTAGTGTCTGTGTACACGTAATACAGTGATCACCAGTGACATTATTCACAGGAACTCTGTATATAGTGTCAATGTACAGGTAATACAGTGATCACTGGTGACATTGTACAAAGGCACTCTGTATATAGTGTATAGTGTCATTGTACAGGTAACACAAACTCACCAGTGATGTCTCTAGGTGAAGTCCTTCATCTTTGCTTTTCATCTTTCATCCAGCACAGATCGCCATCACGTCTTCCAGCCAGGGCTCGTCTCTGCAGGAAATAACACAGTTATCTAGAGCTCCACTTGCAGAACACATTACTTAATTTTTTTCCCAACTTCTACACTACACCAGATGAAGAAAAAAAGGCGACATAGTGTCGCTCTGCACAGTAACAGAACCTCCCCTCATTTAAAACAGTATCCTCAAAAAAATAAAATAAATACATCATTGCAGTAATAATATCCCTTAATTAGCCCCTATGGTAATAATATCCCCCATCCTGGCTCCAGCCATATTTTCTCTCATCCTGCCCTCATGAGTATCCATTCTGCCCCCACATGATCTCCAGATCCTGCCCCATCTGTCTACATCGTATCCATCCGGCCCCATGATCCTGCACCATGTGTCTCCCATCCTGCCCCCTGTGTCTCACATTCTGCCCCCTCCTGTGTCTCACTGTCACATTCTACCCCCTCCTGTGTCTCACTGTCACATTCTGCCCCCTCCTGTGTCTCACTGTCAATTCTGCCCCCTCCTGTGTCTCACTGTCATATTCTGCCCCCGTGCCTCACATTCTGTCCCCTCCTGTTTCACTGTCACATTCTGTCCCCTGTGTCTCACTGTCACATTCTGCACCCTCCTGTGTCTCACTGTCACATTCTTCCCCTTCTTGTGTCTTACTGTCATATTATGCCCCCATGTCCATTCTGACCCCGTGTCTCACATTCTGCCCCCATGGTCATTCTGCCCCCTCATGTGTCTCACTGTCACATTCTGCCCCCTCCTGTGTCTCACTGTAACATTCTGCCCCATGTCTCACATTCTGCTCCCTCCTGTGTCTCACTGTCACATTATGCCCCCATGTCTCACATTCTGCCCCCTCCTGTGTCTCAATGTCCCATTCTGCCCCCTCCTGTGTCTTACTGTCACATTCTACCCCCATGTCTGCATACTGCCCCCATGTCTTGAATTCTGCCCTAACGTTCTGCATTCTGCCCTCATGTCTCACATTCTGCCCCATGTCCATTCTGCCCCATGTCTCGCATTCTGCCCCCTCATGTGTCTTACCGTCACATTCTACCCCCATGTCTGCATACTGCCCCCATGTCTTGCATTCTGCCCTAACGTTCTGCATTCTGCCCTCATGTCTCACATTCTGCCCCATGTCTCGCATTCTGCCCCCTCCTGTGTCTCACTGTCACATTCAGCCCCCTCCTGTGTCTCACTGTCATATTCTGCCTGCCCCCATGTCTTGAATTCTGCACCCATGTCTTGCATTCTGCCCCCATCATGTGTGCATTCTGCACCCATGTCTGAATTCTGCCCCCATGTCTTGCATTCTGCCCTCATGATGTCTGCATTCTGCCCCCATGTCTTGCATTCTGCCCCCATCATGTCTGCATATTGCCCCCATGTCTCGTATTCTGCCCCCATGTCTGAATTCTGCCCCATGTCTGCATTCTGCCCCCATGTCTCACATTTTGCCCCATGTCTTGCATTCTACCCCATGTCTTGCATTTTGCCCCCGTGTCTAGATATTTGGCCCTGTGTCTCCAATCCTGCCCCGTCTCCACATTTGCTCCTGTGTGACTCCAATCCTGCCCCCTGTCTCCATATTTGCCCCTGTGTGACTCCAATCCTGCCCCCTGACTCCATATTTGCCCCTGTGTGCCTCCAATCCTGCCCCCGTGTCTCAATTCTGCCAGGGATACATACCGCCCCTTTCAAAAATAAAAACTTTCTTCTTAGGCCGGTTTCACATTAGCGCTTTTTAAGCGCACGCACGGCCAGGGGTAGCTCCGCCCCCGAGCCGGCTCTCTGCCCGGCGTGCCCGCCCCTTGCTTATAGCGCCGCCTCCTAGCGGACAGCGGCGCCTGCGATCGGCGCACCCTATCTTTAGCATAGGGTGCGCAGATCGTGCGCAGGCCGTGCGCTAGTTGCGCTTTGACCTGCGCTGCGCACTTTTGACGGTGCGCCGTGCGCGCCAAAATCGAACTTTTCGGATTTTGGCGCGCACGGCACACCGTCAGAAGTGCGCAGCGCAGGTCAAAGCGCAACTAGCGCACGGCCTGCGCACGATCTGCGCACCCTATGCTAAAGATAGGGTGCGCCGATCGCAGGCGCCGCTGTCCGCTAGGAGGCGGCGCTATAAGCAAGGGGCGGGCACGCCGGGCAGAGAGCCGGCTCGGGGGCGGAGCTACCCCCGGCCGTGCGTGCGCTTAAAAAGCGCTAATGTGAAACTGGCCTTACCTGACCTCGCTCCTGCGCTGAAGATGGAGCTGATGCTGTGTGAACTGAAAGGACCTGTGGTGACGTCATCATCATGTGATCAGGGGGCAGAGCTGATCAATGCTGAAGGCCTGTGATAATGATGACGTCACCACAGGTCCTTCAGCTCTTCTCTGTCTTTCAGATGTCGGGCGCTGTGGCGGCTCTGCTGATGTGTGCCTGCCCGGCGCCCCTATGACGCACAGCACTTGGGGCCCGATGACTGGCAGCACAGGAGCGGGGCCCCTGATCTGCGGGCCCCCTTCTGTACTGCTGTTCATCGGGCCCCATACAGCAGTAAGGGCTGTCATGCCCTGATGGCGGCCCTGTGTGGGAGGAAACACAAGTAAGCTTCTTGTAGATGTTGTTATTGGTGGGATTTGAACCCAGGACCTCAGCACTGAAAGGCTGCAGTACTAACCACTGAGACCTCATACTGCCCAAAGTCCTGATTATGGAGGATGTTAGCCTTAGCTCCTTGGAGTGTAGATATGGCAGTAGATCGAGATGTGGGAGAACATGTAGGATGGTGCAGCTCTGTGGAGAGCTATGTGGGTGAGTGCAATGACTGGTACAGGGTGGAGGCGGCGGTGTAACTGCTGGACAGAAATAAAAGCCTTACTGCTGCATTCAGGACAATAAGAAATATATATAGTGAGGAGAAGAGCAATTAGCAGTGGGTTCAAGATGAAAAGGAATCAGAGGAACAATCAGAGCTTTTGCCAACAAACCACATTAGAAAACTCTTACATTACATAGGTTTTGTGTACTTACATCCAGAACGCAAAACCTAGAAAAAATTAGCCAAGATAATGATGGCACTTACACAATTGCATATTAACCTATAAATATACGGAAGCAGATGCTCAGTAAATTTTTAAAGACAAGAAATTTTATTGAATACTGAATAACCCAAAATTTTTATTTAAAAATTCCAATGGGTGAACACAAGAAAAATGGACTTGCAAACACAGGGATCGTTATACCCAATATTAAGAGCAATAGATTGAATACCAATAAACTAGTGTTACTATTATGATTTGGACTAGAGAAGAAAAAAGAAAAAGCATCCAATTCTTTTGCAAAACAATAAAATACTGTTAGTGCGTATAAGCTTTGATGTATAAAAAAATAATATTTGATAAATTCTCAAATAATTGGTAGTCAGGTACATTTAGATGGATTAAATTATTCCTGATGCTAAGTAGCAATATTGGTACATATTAGATCAGTACCCTTGTACATACAATTAGTGCTTATAAGCTTCAACGTATGAAAAAATAGTTTTTAGATTCTCTGATGATATGAAGTCCAAATCCAATTGGACCAATTACATTATTAAATCTATTTTTAAAGCAGAGTAACAAGTGTCTTAAAGGTAAATCAGCTAATAGTACATATTGCATCAGTGGTCCAATTAAAAAAGCTTTTAACGATAGTAAGAAATAAGGGTTTTAAATCAAGTTAAACGTGTTCTGGTGAAACCTTGACATCTGTCTAGGTAATAATTCATTGCCAGTAACTTTATTGAGAATCTATGAGCATGGATAATAGCCCCTGGATTATATACATATATTATTGTGCATCACCGTTGTGAGGAGCAGTTTGTCCTATATATTAAGACGAGCACTAGTGATGAGTGAACGTGCTCACACTACTCGTTACTCGTCCAAGTATCACAGTACTCGGTGTACACCGATCATTTTTGGGATTACACAGCAGGAACTCAGTGTTAGGCGTCAGATTCCTGCCTCTGCACAGGAGGAATCTCAAGCCTTGCCTTCTGCAGTCTGCCATTCAGTCCCAGCTGCAGAGGAGGCTTCTCAGCCAAGACTTCGTCCCGGCCTCTTGGTCAGGCCAGTGCTGTCAGTTCAGTTGCTGCTGCCATCTCAGGGTCAGTGATAACAGCCTGCACTGGTCAGCAGCAAGCAGCTCCTGGGACTAAAGGCCCTGTTACATTTAGCGATGCACCAGCGATCCCGACAACGATCCCGACTAAATGGTCGCTAGTGAGCTGCCAAACAGGCAGATCTCTCCAGCGATGCAGCAGCGGTCGGCGGGCGATACCTACCTGTCACACGCAGCGAGGGTGACGTCTTCCGCCCGCGTCCATGGAGTCGCTCGTCGGCGCCAGCAGGAAGCCGACGACGAGAAATGGACCAGGATGATCTTGCGCAATCAGCGATATCCAGCGGGGGGCCTGGTCGGAGGTGTCACATGTAGCGAGATCGCTACCGATATCGCTGTTGAGTCAGAAAATCGGTGACCCTTTAGCGATATCGCTAGCGATCTCGCTATGTATGAAGAAGGCTTTAGTCCTTCGTTCTGCTACTGAGCATGCCCGTGGAATGACCTCTCATTGCAGGTCAGGGGTCACATGCTCAGGTCCTCAAGCAGCTCGGATTGTACCATCAGGAAGGTCCCGGAAGGATGCTGCCATAAAAGGTTCGCATGGCCACTTGGCCATGCGATAATATAGACTCTGATGGTTAGTTGTGTGTGTAATGACGGATGTATGAGACTGGTGACTGACTCATTATGAAACCCCTACCCTCGGTTGTGTATGAGTTAGGGTTTAGGGAGATAGAGTCAGCGCCAGTACTGACATAACCTATGTGCCATAGAGCATCCCGCTCTCCACATGAGCGTTAGCACCAGATAGCGCCAGTCAGCACAAGGCACCACTGGACCGCATGTGCAGCAGCGTTCCTCGCAGTGGCGCCGTGCGCAAGTCAAGCGCTTAACTCCCTGCTCTGGGTGGTTAGTGGCATCCGCTGAATTGGTGCAGTGCGCACGTGGAGCGATTATTTTATTTAGTTCAGGCATTGCAGTTGCAGTGTCGAACGCTAGTGGGACTAGAGGGACTCTAACCCTGTGTCCTTGGGGCAGAGTCCTGTGCCGGCAGTCTGGTCACCTTGCCAACCGGTGCCCACAGCGGTCGGGAAAACGCTCACCTCTAGTGGTCATAGGAGGGGGCTCACTAGAATCAGCGGCATTTTTCTCTAAGCTGGCCTTTAAGGGGACTCTTGGGTTTGGTTCCTCCACTCTGGCGGTGGAAGTCTGCGTGGACTCTGGACAGGAGGGCAATTTTATGTCTTCTGCCTTCGCTCAATGGCACGCAATACCCCTGGTAATGATGGCCAAGCCAGTTACCGTTAGAGTGGTGAACGGTGCGACTGTACCCTCACAGATTACCCACCAGACCGCCCCGTTGATACTCTTGGTGTCCTTCACATCAGGAGACGATATCCCTCCTCGGCATGCCTGACGGTATCGACCAGGTCCTTTTTGGGGTTCCCTGGTTACGGTTCCACTCTCCCCATATAGAGTGGTCCTCAGGGAGGAGGGTAGATGTCAGAGGGAGTGCATTCAAGTTGCTTCCACCGAAGTCCCCGCACCGAAGTCCCCGCAGATCGTTCTTCTCTCCCCAAACACTATCAACAGTATGTAGACGTGTTCTCCAAGAGGGCGGCGGAGACTTTTCCGCCCAATCGCCCCTACGACTGTCCTATTGACCTCTTGCCTGGTGCTGAGCCTCCTTGGGGTTGAGTCTATCTCCTTTCGCTCCCAGAGACATAGGCCATGTCTCAGTATATCAGGCAGAATCTGGCAAGGGGATTCATTAGGAAGTCGATGTCACCAGCTGGGGCGGGATTCTTCTTCGTCAAGGAGAAGAACGGAGAACTGCGTCCCTGCATCGATTACAGGGGTCTTAACGCCATCACCATTAAGAATAAGTACCCTCTGCCCCTGATATCAGAGCTGCTTGATAGGCTATGGTGTTATGAGCTCATTTTCTGCTCCTCCAGTTGAGAGTTCTCCTTCCGTTCTCCCTCTGGTGGTAACAGGAGGTAGTGAGGTTGGTTTAAGTGGTAGTGATCTGCCACCTGATGAGAAGGATAACGATTGGATCTCTGGACTATCAGACAGGATATTAGACAGCCGACGCCCTATCCTACTGCTGGTGATTCAGTCTGCTTCTCAGGTCTTTGACTTCAGCTCTCTTCCAGTCTTCTTAAGTTAAGTTTGTTTTTTGCTAATGTTCACACTTGCGCTTGTTGGTCAATTCAGTTTCTTGTGTGGTCAGCTTGCCCCTGCTGGCGCTATGCTGAACTTCCACTCCTATTTGTCTGTATTTGCCAGTTTGCCTTTTTGTCCCTTATTGGATTGGCCTCTTTTTGCTCTGTTTCAGAATATTTCAGAGTGCTGATATAGTGGGAGAAGTCTAGTGACTTCAGGGTTAATTTTGCTATCAGACGTGTTGGACATTATTTTTGGTAGGGTTTTTTGGCAGATTGCAGACAGTGGCTTTCCTTTCCTGTCCTTTCTGGTTGGTCGGGCCCCATCGTTTGCTCAGCCTATTTTCCTGCCTGTGTATGTGTTTTCATCTTGGTTCACCGTCAATACATGTGTGGGGGCTGTCTTTTCCTTTGGGGTCTGCTCTGGGGCAGTTCGTTTTCCCTTTTCTTTCTTTAGGTTTATGTAGTCCTCCGGCCGTGATGAGGCGTCTAGGATCATCGTAGGTATGCTCCACAGCTGTTTCTAGTTCTGTGGTTGGGATCAGGGATCTGCAATCTGCATAGTGATCAACCTCTCTGGTTTTCTGGGACTTAGCTTTTTGTTGTTCCTCCTCGGTGACCCATTCATAACAGAATCACCAGCCATACCGCAGATTCTCTGGTACTCAAAAGCAGGGAAAGATTGTGTAAAGGAAAAGAAAAAAAAAAGTGACAGAATTTTTTTTTTTTTTTAGTATATTTTTTCCTCTTTTTTTTTTCTGGGGCTGTAGAAGGATTTTTTTTTTCTAATGGAGATTAAGCAATTGTCTGATCGTGTGGAGCAACTTGCTGCTGAAGTGCAGGGAATTTCCACCTACCTCATTCAGTCACATGCTGCTGAACCTAAGATTCCTACTCCTGATGTGTTTTCTGGGGATCGGTCTAAATTTCTGAATTTTAAGAATAATTGTAAATTATTTCTGGCCTTGAAGCCTAATTCATCGGGGAGCTCTGTGCAGCAGGTTAAAATTGTCATCTCCTTGCTGCACGGCGATCCCCAGGATTGGGCTTTTTCTCTGACACCTGAACATCCTATGTGGATGCATTTTTTCAAGCCTTGGGGTTGTTGTATGATGAACCTAATGCTGTTGATCAAGCTGAGAGAACCCTATTGGCATTAGACCAGGGTCAGGATCGTGCAGAGTTGTACTGTCAAAATTCCTAAAGTGGGCGGTCCTTACTACATGGAATGATAGTGCATTGGCGGCTCTCTTTCAGAAAGGTTTGTCAGAGACCGTAAAAGATGTTATGATGGGATTTCCTGTTCCTTCTGGTCTGGATGGCTCTATGTCATTAGCCATTCAAGTTGATCGGCGTTTACGTGAACGTAAAACTGCACGGGAGGCGCTGCCACCTTTTGAACAAATGTCTGAACCTATGCAATGTGATGGGGTTTTGTCTAGGGCGCAACATCGGGAGTTTAGTAGGCGTAATAAGCTGTGTTTTTTCTGTGGAGACGCCTCTCATACTATTTCTGTCTGCCGTAAATGAGAGAAACGTTTTGCACACACATTTGCTGTGGGCAGTATACAACCTAAGTTCCTTTTGGCAATTACTCTGATCTGCTCCTTGTCCACATTTTCCACTAAGGCTTTTGTGGATTCAGGAGCAGCTCTGAATCTGATGGATTTGGACTTTGCTAAACATTGTGGTTTGTCCATGACGCCTCTGCAGACGCCTATTCCTTTGAGGGGTATTGATGCCACTTCTTTGGCGGAGAATAAACTTCAGTTTTGGACCCAGGTGATAATGCGAGTTGCCCCTGACCACCAGGAAAATTGTACATTTTTGGTGCTGCATAATTTGCATGATACTATTGTTCTGGGGTTCCCCTGGTTGCAAACTCATAATCCAGTTTTGGATTGGAAATCTGTCTCTGTGGTGAATTGGGGTTGTCAGTGTGTTCTTAGGGACGCTCCTGTTTTCTCCACCTCTCCTCAGTCTCATGATGTTCCTGATTATCTGGCTGATTTCCCTGATGTATTTAGTGAGAGTAAGTCTGCGTCTTTGCCTCCTCATAGGAGTTATGACTGTGCAATTGACTTGATGCCTGGGTGTAAATTTCCCAAGGGTCGGCTTTTCAACTTATCTGTACCCGAACATGATGCTATGCGATCCTATATTAAGGAGTCGTTGGAGAAGGGTCATATTAGACCATCCTCATCACCTTTAGGTGCTTGTTTTTTTTTGTGGCCAAGAAAGATGGTTCATTAAGACCGTGTATTGACTATCGTTCCTTTAACAAAATCACTGTCAAATATCAGTACCCGTTACCCCTGATTTCTGATTTATTTTCCAGAGTTAAAAGTGCCTGTTGGTTTACCAAGTTTGACCTCAGCGGGGCGTATAATCTTATTCGCATTAAGCACGGGGGTGAATGGAAGACGGCGTTTAATACTCCGGAGGGCCATTTTGAGTACCTGGTGATGCCTTTTGGGCTCTCTAATGCCCCTTCTGTCTTCCAGTCCTTTATGAATGATATTTTCCGAGACTTTGTGGATAAGTTTTTGATCATCTTTCTGGATGATATTTTGATGTTTTCTAGTGATTGTGATTCCCATGTGGAACATGTCCGGACTGTGTTCCGGATTTTGAGGGAGAATTCCCTGTTTGTTTAGGCGATCGGAGTGCCTCTTTGGTGTACAGAGGATTTCATTTTTGGGATTTATCTTGTCTCCATCGACTATTGAAATGGACCCGGCCAAGGTACAGGCCATTTATGATTGGGTTCAGCCTACTTCTTTGAAGGCTCTCCAGAAGTTTTTGGGTTTTTCTAATTTCTATCGTAAATTTATAGGTAATTTTTCTAGTATTGTCAAACCACTGACTGATCTGACCAAGGAGGGAGCTGATGTGCTGAATTGGTCTCCTGAGGCTGTCTCAGCATTTCAGGAGCTTAAGCAGAGATTTACTTCAGCTCCAGTTTTACGGCAACCTGATGTCTCACTTCCCTTTACAGTGGAGGTAGACGCTTCTGAGATTGGTGCAGGAGCTGTTTTGTCCAAAAAAGACCCTGTGACTTCTAAGATGAATCCCTGTGCGTTCTTTTCTCGAAAGTTTCCCCCATCTGAACGCAACTATGACGTGGGGAATCGGGAATTGTTGGCCATGAAATGGGCATTTGAGGAGTGGAGACATTGGTTGGAGGGAGCTAGACATCAATTTGTAGTCCTCACCGATCACAAGAATCTGATTTATCTGGAGTCGGCCAAACACTTGAATCCTAGACAGGCTAGATGGGCCTTGTTTTTCACGCGTTTTAATTTTGTGGTCTCTTTTCTTCCGGGCACTAAGAATGTTAAGGCAGACGCCCTTTCTAGGAGTTTCTTTGCTGATTCTCTTAATGTGACCGAGCCTAATACTATCTAAGGTGAGGGGGTAGTTCTTCCTGCCATTTCGCCCGATTTGAGACGCGCCCTGGAGTAATTTCAGGAGGATAAACCTGAGCGTTGCCCTTTGGGAAGATTGTATGTTCCTGACCAGTGGAGAAAGAGAGTGATGTCTGAAGTCCATTGCTCCGCATTGGCTTGTCATCCGGCTATTTTTGGAACCAGAGATTTGGTGAGTCGGTCGTTTTGGTGGCCTGCCTTATCTCGAGATGTCAGGAATTTTGTACAGTCCTGTGGGACTTGTTCTCGGTCTAAACCCTGTTCTCGTTCTAGTGGGTTGCTGATGCCCCTGCCGGTGCCCAAGAGGCCATGGACCCATATCTCAATGGATTTTATTTCTGATCTTCCTGTCTCTCAGAGAATGACTGTTATCTGGGTGATTTGTGATAGATTTTCGAAGATGGTCCATCTTGTACCACTCCCAAAGTTGCCATCTTCCGCTGAGTTGGTGCCCTTGTTTTTACAACAGGTGGTTCCGTTACACGGGATTCCTGAGAACATTGTGTCGGATAGAGGGGTCCAGTTTGTTTCCAGATTCTGGAAAGCCTTTTGATCCAATCTGGGAATTCAGTTATCCTTCTCCTCCGCGTTTCATCCCCAGACCAATGGGCAGACTGAGAGAACAAACCAGACCCTGGAGTCTTATTTAAGATGTTTTATATCTGCTGATCAAGATGATTGGGTCTCATTTTTGCCCTTGGCCGAATTTGCGCTGAACAATAGAGCTAGTTCTGCCACTTTGATGTCACCATTTTTCTGTAATTTTGGGTTTCAGCCTCGATTCTGTTCAGGGCAAGTGGAATCTTCGTCCTGCCCAGGTGTGGACATTGTGGTTGTGAGAATGCAGCAGATATGGGACCAAGTGGTGGATAAGTTGTCACTCTCTCAGGAAAAGGCCCAGCATTTTTCCAACCGGTATAGGACCATTGGTCCCCGGTTTAAAGTGGCTGATATGGTTTGGTTGTCATCTAGGAATATTCCTATGAAGGTTGCATCTCCAAAATTTAAGCCCAGATTTATTGGACCTTATAAGATTTTGGAGATTCTTAATCCTGTTTCTTTTCGATTGGCTCTTCCAGTTACGTTCAAAATCCATAACGTATTTCACAAGTCACTGTTGAAGAGGTTTGTTGAGCCAGTAGTTCCTGTGGCGGCACCTCCTGACCCTGTATTTGTTAAAGGCAATGTGGAATATGAGGTAGAGAAAATATTGGATTTTCATTTGGTTAGACGGAGACTCCAGTATATAGTCAAATGGAAGGGTTATGGCCAGGAGGATAATTCTTGGGTCTCTGCCTCTGATATTCATGCCAATAAATTGGCTCGTGCTTTTCACCGGGCCCATCCTGATCGGCCTGGTGGCATGGATGAGGGTTCGGTGACCCCTCCTCAAGGGGGGATACTGTTATGAGCTCATTTTCTGCTCCACCAGTTGAGAGTTCTCCTTCTGTTCTCCCTCTGGTGGTGACAGGAGGTAGTGAGGTTGGATTAAGTGGTAGTGATCTGCCACCTGATGAGGAGGATAACAATTGTATCTCTGGAGTATCAGACTGGATATAAGACAGCCAACGCCCTATCCTGGTGCTGGTGATTCAGTCTGCTTCTCAGGTCTTGGACTTCCGCTCTCTTCCAGTCTTCTCAAGTTAAGTTTGTTTTTTTGCTAATGTTCACACTTGCGCTTGTTGGTCAATTCAGTTTCATATGTGGTCAGCCTGCCCCTGCTGGGGCTATGCTGAACTTCCACTCCTATTTATCTGTATTTGCCAATTTGCCTTTTTGTTTCTTATTAGATTGGCCTCTTTTTGCTCTGTTTCAGAATATTTCAGAGTGCTGATATAGTGGGAGAAGTCTAGTGACTTCAGGGTTAATTTTGCTATCAGACGTGTTGGACATTATTTTGGTAGGGTTTTTTGGCAGATTGCAGACAGTGGCTTTCCTTTCCTGTCCTTTCTAGTTAGTCGGGCCCCATCGTTTGCTCAGCCTATTTTCCTGCCTTTGTTTGTGTTTTCATCTTGTTTCACCTTCAATACATGTGGGGGGCTGTCTTTACTTTGGGGTCTGCTCTGGGGCAGTTAGTTTTCCTCTTTTCCTGCTTTAGGCTTATGTAGCTCTCCGTTTGTGACGAGGCATCTAGGACCATCGTAGGAACGCTCCGCGACTGCTGCTAGTTGTGTGGTTAAGATCAGGGATCTGCAATCTGCATAGTTATCAACCTCTCTGGTTTTCTGAGACTTAGCTTGTTGTTTTTTTTTCCTCCTCGGTGACCCATTCATAACATTTACCACTGTGTGAAAGGCACCACCATGGGTATTTCTTGTGCACTGACTTCTGCTAATTTATTTTTAGGGTGGTGGGAAGATAAAATTGGCGAATTATTACTTTTTTACACTAGTCACTTTTTTTTTTCAGGGGGGGTTATTTTCTGACTTTGTTACAGGTATGAATAGGAATTAAATTGCCAAGTTCTTTACACATGAAATTGGAAACAAATGCATCAATTTGCTAGATTTGACGATCGGTATTCAGGATGATGGCTTTATCCGCACGGATATTCTCAGGAAGGCAACGGCTACCAACAGTTTTCTCCACTGAAACAGCTGTCACCCCCAAAGCTAATAGCAGGAATACAGGTGGGACAGTATTCGAGGACTCGCCTAAACGGTTCAGAGAATGAAAGTTTTGGTAGAGAGTACCATAATCTTTGTGAAAAGATTTACAGCTAGAGGTTACCCGAAAGAAGCATTTTATAAGGCATTTAATATAGCAAAATTAAAGCAAGTTCCCATACTGGACCCAAGAGACAAAAAAAGGGATAATTCTATCATTAGATCCATAGGGACCCATGAGGACCAAACCCCAGAAGCTATAAATATACGGCACAGGTACTGACCTATCTTGCAGACAGATCCTGATTTGAAAGCTATAATTGTCTCATATCCATCAGTGTCCTATCAGAGAGGTCTCACCTTACATGAGCAACTGGTGCAGAGCCATTTTACATCAATAAGGACTCCACAAGCACAGGGGAATTGGCCTAAAAAATTACAAATGGATCTTATCTCGGCAATTCTTCCCAATTTTGCAAATACCTGCGCAGTATTAAAGAATTTACGAATCTCCATGACAATTGGAAATTCAATATCAGAGATAGAATAAAGGACGAAAAGAGTTATTTACATAGGAGAATGCTCTGCACAAAGTTATACATTGGAAAAACAATCCAGGAATTCAGAAGGATCTCCAAACACATTACCCAATCAACAGCGAAGCCAATATCCGCCCACGCTGTACACGTGCTGCTCACGAGGCTCTGCTCCGTACACACGGCTCCGCTCTGTACATGCTGTACACACACGGCTCCACTCCATACACCTCGTATACACAGCTCCGTACATCTCATACACGTGCGGCTCCACTCCATACACCTCGTACACACACGGCTCCGCTCCGTACACCTCGTACACACATCTCCGCTCCTACACCTTGTACACACGCAGCTCCGCTCCGTACACCTTGTACACACATCTCCGCTCCTACACCTCGCACACACGCGGCTCCGCTCCGTACACCTTGTACACACATCTCTGCTCCGTACACCTCGTACACGTGCGGCTCCGCTCCGTTCACCTCATACACACACGTCTCCTCTCCGTACATCTCGTATACACTCCTCTTACACGCACGGCTCTGCTCCGTACACCTCGTACACACATCTCTGCTCCGTACATCTCATACACGTGCGGCTCCACTCCATACACCTCGTATACACAGCTCCGTACATCTCATACACGTGCGGCTCCACTCCATACACCTCGTACACACACGGCTCCGCTCCGTACATCTCATACACGTGCGGCTCCACTCCATACACCTCGTACACACGCGGCTCCGCTCCGTACACCTCGTACACACACGGCTCCGCTCCGTACACCTCGTACACACACGGCTCCGCTCCGTACACCTCGTACACACATCTCCGCTCCTACACCTTGTACACACATCTCCGCTCCTACACCTCGCACACACGCGGCTCCACTCCATACACCTCGTACACACACGGCTCCGCTCCGTACACCTCGTACACACACGGCTCCGCTCCGTACACCTCGTACACACTTGGCTCCGCTCCGTACACCTCGTACACATGCGGCTCCGCTCCGTACACCTTGTACACACACGGCTCCGCTCCGTACACCTCGTACACACATCTCCGCTCCGTACACCTTGTACACACACGGCTCCGCTCCGTACACCTCGTACACACGCAGCTCCGCTCCTACACCTCGCACACACGCGGCTCCACTCCATACACCTCGTACACACGCGGCTCCGCTCCATACACCTCGTACACACACGGCTCCGCTCCGTACACCTCGTACACACTTGGCTCCGCTCCGTACACCTCGTACACACGCGGCTCCGCTCCGTACACCTTGTACACACACGGCTCCGCTCCGTACACCTCGTACACACATCTCCGCTCCTACACCTTGTACACACATCTCCGCTCCTACACCTCGCACACACGCGGCTCCACTCCATACACCTCGTACACACACGGCTCCGCTCCGTACACCTCGTACACACACGGCTCCGCTCCGTACACCTCGTACACACTTGGCTCCGCTCCGTACACCTCGTACACACGCGGCTCCGCTCCGTACACCTCGTACACACACGGCTCCGCTCCGTACACCTCGTACACACACGGCTCCGCTCCGTACACCTCGTACACACTTGGCTCCGCTCCGTACACCTCGTACACACGCGGCTCCGCTCCGTACACCTCGTACACACTTGGCTCCGCTCCGTACACCTCGTACACACACGGCTCCGCTCCGTACACCTCGTACACACACGGCTCCGCTCCGTACACCTTGTACACACACGGCTCCGCTCCGTACACCTCGTACACACACGGCTCCGCTCCGTACACCTTGTACACACACGGCTCCGCTCCGTACACCTCGTACACACATCTCCGCTCCGTACACCTTGTACACACACGGCTCCGCTCCGTACACCTCGTACACACGCGGCTCCGCTCCGTACACCTCGTACACACGCGGCTCTGCTACATCCAATCTGCAAACCCCTCCTGACCCCACACAGAAACTTCCCCTCATCCAGCACCATGACAACCAGCACAGCAGAGTCCTGCAGACATTGAGGCCCCTGATCATGTGACCTCATCACAGGTCCTGTGCGCACAGAGCAGCCATCGTCGCTCCTGAATGATATTGTCCAGTGTAGGGACTCGCCCCTTGCTGGTAACGCCCAGTTGTCAGTTTATTGTTATTTTCTAGGAGTTCTAGAATGTTACAAATAAGATTTCCTGGGCAGAGCGGTGGAGCTGTGACGGCTCACTGTGAGGATGCCCTGAAGGTTGTGTGTGGCTCCAGAACGTGACTTCAGGACATATAGACGCTGGTGGCGTTCACCATCCACTTCTTCTCTAATCCACCACCGCGTCAGCCTTGATGTTTCCGGCAGCTGAGCCATTCCTGTAAGATCACAAGTCCGGGTTCTTACTTGTACTGAGAGTAAATCATCCTGCGCGGGTTTCACCCACCGAGCGCTTTTCTTTTTCTTCTGATCCTCGGCAGCTAAGCTGCACACGTCACGTCTCCTATGTGGATGCCTGTCACGGAGCTGAGGCATGACTTCACCTCCTCTGGGTAGACGAATGTGTCTGCTATTCACAGGACTTGGTGGGTAAATAAGACTAGGCATGACTTCCTGGAGATATGTGTAGACTTGGCCTGACTTGCTGGAGATATGTGTAGACTAGGCCTGACTTCCTGGAGATATGTATAGACTAGGCCTGACTTCCTGGAGATATGTATAGACTAGGCCTGACTTCCTGGAGATATGTGTAGACTAGGCATGACTTCCTGGAGATATGTGTAGACTAGGCCTGACTTGCTGGAGATATGTATAGACTAGGCATGACTTGCTAGAGATATGTGTAGACTAGGCCTGACTTGCTGGAGATATGTGTAGACCAGGCATGACTTGCTGGAGATATGTGTAGACTAGGCCTGACTTGCTGGAGATATGTGTAGACTAGGCATGACTTCCTGGAGATATGTATAGACTAGGCCTGACTTCCTGGAGATATGTATAGACTAGGCCTGACTTCCTGGAGATATGTGTAGACTAGGCCTGACTTGCTGGAGATATGTATAGACTAGGCATGACTTGCTAGAGATATGTGTAGACTAGGCCTGACTTGCTGGAGATATGTGTAGACCAGGCATGACTTGCTGGAGATATGTGTAGACTAGGCCTGACTTGCTGGAGATATGTGTAGACTAGGCATGACTTGCTGGAGATATGTATAGACTAGGCATGACTTGCTAGAGATATGTATAGACTAGGCCTGACTTGCTGGAGATATGTATAGACTAGGCCTGAATTGCTGGAGATATGTATAGACTAGGCATGACTTGCTGGAGATTTGTATAGACCAGGCATGACTTGCTGGAGATATGTGTAAACTAGGCATGACTTGCTGGAGATATGTGTAGACTAGGCCTGACTTGCTGGAGATATGTGTAGACTAGGCCTGACTTGCTGGAGATATGTGTAGACTAGGCCTGACTTGCTAGAGATATGTATAGACTAGGCCTGACTTGCTGGAGATTTGTATAGACCAGGCATGACTTGCTGGAGATATGTATAGACTAGGCCTGACTTGCTGGAGATATGTGTAGACTAGGCCTGACTTGCTGAAGATATGTGTAGACTAGGCCTGACTTGCTGGAGATTTGTGTAGACTAGGCCTGAGTTGCTGGAGATTTGTGTAGACTAGGCATGACTTGCTGGAGATTTGTATAGACCAGGCATGACTTGCTGGAGATATGTGTAAACTAGGCATGACTTCCTGGAGATATGTGTAGACTAGGCATGACTTGCTGGAGATATGTGTAGACTAGGCCTGACTTGCTGGAGATATGTGTAGACTAGGCCTGACTTGCTGGAGATATGTGTAGACTAGGCCTGACTTGCTAGAGATATGTATAGACTAGGCCTGACTTGCTGGAGATTTGTATAGACCAGGCATGACTTGCTGGAGATATGTATAGACTAGGCATGACTTGCTGGAGATATGTGTAGACTAGGCCTGACTTGCTGGAGATATGTGTAGACTAGGCCTGACTTGCTGAAGATATGTGTAGACTAGGCCTGACTTGCTGGAGATTTGTGTAGACTAGGCCTGAGTTGCTGGAGATTTGTGTAGACTAGGCATGACTTGCTGGAGATATGTGTAGACTAGGCCTGAGTTGCTGGAGATTTGTGTAGACTAGGCCTGAGTTGCTGGAGATTTGTGTAGACTAGGCATGACTTGCTGGAGATATGTGTAGACTAGGCCTGACTTGCTGGAGATATGTGTAGACTTGCATGACTTGCTGGAGATTTGTATAGACGAGGCATGATTTGCTGGAGATATGTGTAGACTAGGCATGGCTTTATTTATAGACTAGCCATGACTTGATGGAGATATGTATAGACAAGTCCTGACTTTATGTATAGACTAGTCATGACTTGCTAGAGATATGTGTGGACCAGGCATGACTTGCTGGAGATATGTGTAGACTATGTCTGAGTTGCTGCAGATATTTGTAGACTAGGCCTGACTTGCTGGAGATATGTGTAGACTAGGCCTGACTTGCTAGAGATATGTATAGACTAGGCCTGACTTGCTGGAGATTTGTATAGACCAGGCATGACTTGCTGGAGATATGTGTAGACTAGGCCTGACTTGCTGGAGATATGTGTAGACTAGGCCTGACTTGCTGAAGATATGTGTAGACTAGGCCTGACTTGCTGGAGATATGTATAAACTAGGCCTGACTTGCTGTAGATATGTGTAGACTAGGCCTGACTTGCTGGAGATATGTGTAGACTAGGCCTGACTTGCTGGAGATATGTGTAGACTAGGCCTGACTTGCTAGAGATATGTATAGACTAGGCCTGACTTGCTGGAGATTTGTATAGACCAGGCATGACTTGCTGGAGATATGTGGAGACTAGGCATGACTTGCTGGAGCTATGTGTAGACTAGGCCTGAGTTGCTGGAGATATGTGTAAACTAGGCATGACTCGCTAGAGCTATGTGAAGACGAGACCTGACTTTCTTTACAGACTAGGCATGACTTCCTGGAGATTTGTATAGACTAGTCATGACTTGCTAGAGATATGTGTAGACCAGGCCTGACTTGCTGGAGATATGTATAGACTTGGCATGACTTGCTGGAGATATTTACAGACTAAGCATGACTTGCTGGAAATCTGTGTAGACTAGGCATGACTTGCTGGAAATATGTATGGACTAGGCATGAATTGCTGGAGATATGTGTAGACTAAGCCTGAGTTGCTGGAGATATGTGTAGACTAGGCCTGAGTTGCTGGAGATTTGTGTAGACTAGGCCTGAGTTGCTGGAGATTTGTGTAGACTAGGCATGACTTGCTGGAGATATGTGTAGACTAGGCCTGAGTTGCTGGAGATCTGTGTAGACTTGCATGACTTGCTGGAGATTTGTATAGACGAGGCATGATTTGCTGGAGATATGTGTAGACTAGGCATGGCTTTATTTATAGACTAGCCATGACTTGATGGAGATATGTATAGACAAGTCCTGACTTTATGTATAGACTAGTCATGACTTGCTAGAGATATGTGTGGACCAGGCATGACTTGCTGGAGATATGTGTAGACTATGTCTGAGTTGCTGCAGATATTTGTAGACTAGGCCCGAGTTGCTGGAGATATGTGTAGACTAGGCCTGAGTTGCTGGAGATATGTGTAGACTAGGCATGACTTGCTGGAGATATGTGGAGACCAGGCATGACTTGATGGAGATATGTATAGACTAGGCATGACTTGCTGGAGCTATGTGTAAACTAGGCATGACTTGCTGGAGATATGTGTAGACTAGGCATGACTCGCTGGAGATATGTGTAGACTAGGCCTGACTTGCTGGAGATATGTGTAGACTAGGCCTGAGTTGCTGGAGATATGTGTAAACTAGACATGACTTGCTGGAGATATGTGGAGACTAGGCATGACTTGCTGGAGATATGTGGAGACTAGGCATGACTTGCTGGAGATATGTGGAGACTAGGCATGACTTGCTGGAGATATGTGGAGACTAGGCATGACTTGCTGGAGATATGTGGAGACTAGGCATGACTTGCTGGAGATATGTGGAGACTAGGCATGACTTGCTGGAGATATGTGGAGACTAGGCATGACTTGCTGGAGCTATGTGTAGACTAGGCATGACTTGCTGGAGATATGTGTACACTAGGCTTGACTTACTGGAGCTATGTGGAGACTAGGCATGACTTGCTGGAGCTATGTGTAGACTAGGAATGACTTGCTGGAGATATGTGGAGACTAGGCATGACTTGCTGGAGATATGTGGAGACTAGGCATGACTTGCTGGAGATATGTGTAAACTAGGCATGACTTGCTGGAGATATGTGGAGACTAGGCATGACTTGCTGGAGCTATGTGTAGACTAGGCCTGAGTTGCTGGAGATATGTATAGGCTAGGCATGACTCGCTGAAGATATGTGTAGGCTAGGCCTGAGTTGCTGGAGATACTGTATGTGTAGATTAGGCCTGACTTGCTGGAGATATGTGTAGACTAGGCATGACTCACTGTAGATATGTATAGACTAGGCATGACTTGCTGGAGATATGTGGAGACTAGGCATGACTTGCTGGAGATATGTGGAGACTAGGCATGACTTGCTGGAGCTATGTGTAGACTAGGCCTGAGTTGCTGGAGATATGTGTAAACTAGGCATGACTTGCTGGAGATATGTGTAGACTAGGCATGACTTGCTGGAGCTATGTGTAGACTAGGCCTGAGTTGCTGGAGATATCTGTAGACTAGGCATGACTCGCTGGAGATATGTGTAGACTAGGCCTGAGTTGCTGGAGATATGTGTAGACTAGGCATGACTTGCTGGAGATTTGTATAGACCAGGCATGACTTGCTGGAGCTATGTGAAGACGAGACCTGACTTTCTTTACAGACTAGGCATGACTTCCTGGAGATTTGTATAGACTAGTCATGACTTGCTGGAGATATGTATAGACTAGGCATGACTTGCTGGAGATATGTGTAGACTATGTCTGCATTGCTGCAGATATGTGTAGACTAGGCCTGAGTTGCTGGAGATCTATGTAGACTAGGCATGGCTTGCTGGTGATATGTGTAGACTAGGCATGACTTGCTGGTGATATGTGTAGACTAGGCCTGACTTGCTGGAGATTTGTGTAGACCAGGCATGACTTGCTGGAGATTTGTGTAGACCAGGCATGACTTGCTGGAGATATGTGTAGACTAGGCATGACTTGCTGGATATATGTGTAGACTAGGCCTGACTTTATGTATAGACTAGTCATGACTTGCTAGAGATATGTGTAGACCAGGCATGACTTGCTGGAGATATCTGTAGACTAAGCATGACATGCTGGAGATATTTACAGACTAAGCATGACATGTTAAAGATATGTGTAGACCAGGCATGACTTAATGGAAATTTTTTTATACTAGGCATGACTTGCTGGAGATCTGTGTAGACTTGGCATCACTTGCTGGAAATATGTTTAGACTAGGCATGACTTGCTGGAAATATGTATGGACTAGGCATGAATCGCTGGAGACATGTGTAGATTAGGCATGACTTGCTAGAGATATGAACAGACCAGGCATGACTTGCTGCAGATATGTATAGACTAGGCATGACTCGCTGGAGATATGTGTAGACTAGGCCTGAGTTGCTGGAGATATGTGTAGACTAGGCATGACTTGCTGGAGATTTGTATAGGCCAGGCATGACTTGCTGGAGATCTGTGTAGACTAGGCATGACTTGCTGGAGATATGTATAGACTTGGCCTGAGTTACTGGAAATATGTTTAGACTAGGCATGACTTGCTGGAGATTTGTATAGACTAGGCATGACTTGCTGGAGATTTGTATAGACCAGGCATGACTTGCTTGAGCTATGTGAAGACGAGACCTGACTTTCTTTACAGACTAGGCATGACTTCCTGAAGAATTGTATAGACTAGTCATGACTTGCTGGAGATATGTGTAGACTATGTCTGCGTTGCTGCAGATATGTGTAGACTTGGCCTGAGTTGCTGGAGATATGTGTAGACTAGGCATGACTTGCTGGAGATATTTACAGACTAAGCATGACTTGCTGGAGATATGTGTAGACCAGGCATAACTTGCTGGAGATCTGTGTAGACTAGGCATGACTTGCTGGAGATATGTATAGACTAGGCATGAATTGCTGGAGATATGTGTAGACTAGGCCTGAGTTGCTGGAGATTTGTGTAGACTAGGCCTGAGTTGCTGGAGATTTGTGTAGACTAGGCCTGAGTTGCTGGAGATCTGTGTAGACTTGCATGACTTGCTGGAGATTTGTATAGACGAGGCATGATTTGCTGGAGATATGTGTAGACTAGGCATGGCTTTATTTATAGACTAGCCATGACTTGATGGAGATATGTATAGACAAGTCCTGACTTTATGTATAGACTAGTCATGACTTGCTAGAGATATGTGTGGACCAGGCATGACTTGCTGGAGATATGTGTAGACTATGTCTGAGTTGCTGCAGATATTTGTAGACTAGGCCCGAGTTGCTGGAGATATGTGTAGACTAGGCCTGAGCTGCTGGAGATATGTGGAGACCAGGCATGACTTGATGGAGATATGTGTAGACTAGGCCTGAGTTGCTGGAGATATGTGTAGACTAGGCATGACTTGCTGATGGTATGTATAGACTAGGCCTGAATTGCTGGAGATATGTATAGACTAGGCATGACTTACAGGAGATATGTTTAGACCAGGCATGACTTGCTGGAGATATGTGTACACTAGGCATGACTTGCTGGTGATATGTATAGACTAGGCATGACTTGCTGGAGATATGTATAGACTAGGCATGACTTACTGGAGATATGTTTAGACCAGGCATGACTTGCTGGAGAAATGTGTAGATTAGGCATGACTTGCTGGTGATATGTATACACTAGGCATGACTTGCTGGAGATATGTATACACTAGGCATGACTTGCTGGAGATATGTATACACTAGGCATGACTTGCTGGAGATATGTATACACTAGGCATGACTTGCTGGAGATATGTATACACTAGGCATGAATTGCTGGAGATATGTGTAGACTAGGCCTGAGTTGCTGGAGATTTGTGTAGACTAGGCCTGAGTTGCTGGAGATTTGTGTAGACTAGGCCTGAGTTGCTGGAGATTTGTGTAGACTAGGCCTGAGTTGCTGGAGATTTGTGTAGACTAGGCCTGAGTTGCTGGAGATCTGTGTAGACTTGCATGACTTGCTGGAGATTTGTATAGACGAGGCATGATTTGCTGGAGATATGTGTAGACTAGGCATGGCTTTATTTATAGACTAGCCATGACTTGATGGAGATATGTATAGACAAGTCCTGACTTTATGTATAGACTAGTCATGACTTGCTAGAGATATGTGTGGACCAGGCATGACTTGCTGGAGATATGTGTAGACTATGTCTGAGTTGCTGCAGATATTTGTAGACTAGGCCCGAGTTGCTGGAGATATGTGTAGACTAGGCCTGAGCTGCTGGAGATATGTGGAGACCAGGCATGACTTGATGGAGATATGTGTAGACTAGGCATGACTTTCTGGAGATCTGTGTAGACTAGGCCTGAGTTACTGGAAATATGTGGAGACCAGGCATGACTTGATGGAGATATGTGTAGACTAGGCCTGAGTTGCTGGAGATATGTGTAGACTAGGCATGACTTGCTGATGGTATGTATAGACTAGGCCTGAATTGCTGGAGATATGTATAGACTAGGCATGACTTACAGGAGATATGTTTAGACCAGGCATGACTTGCTGGAGATATGTGTACACTAGGCATGACTTGCTGGTGATATGTATAGACTAGGCATGACTTGCTGGAGATATGTATAGACTAGGCATGACTTACTGGAGATATGTTTAGACCAGGCATGACTTGCTGGAGAAATGTGTAGATTAGGCATGACTTGCTGGTGATATGTATACACTAGGCATGACTTGCTGGAGATATGTATACACTAGGCATGACTTGCTGGAGATATGTATACACTAGGCATGACTTGCTGGAGATATGTATACACTAGGCATGACTTGCTGGAGATATGTATACACTAGGCATGACTTGCTGGAGATATGTACAGACTAGGCATGACTTGCTGGAGAAATGTGTAGACCAGGCATGACTTGCTGGAGATATGTATAGACTAGGCATTACTTGCTGGAGATATGTGTAGACTAGGCCTGAATTGCTGGAGATATGTATAGACTAGGCATTACTTGCTGGAGATATGTGTAGACTAGGCATGACTTGCTGGAGATATGTGTAGACTAGGCCTGAATTGCTGTAGATATGTGTAGACTAGGCATGACTTGCTGGAGATATGTGTAGATTAGGCATGACTTGCTGGAGATATGTATAGACTAGGCATGACTTGATGGAGATATGTATAGACTAGGCATGACTTGCTGGAGATATGTGTACACTAGGTATGACTTGCTGATGGTATGTATAGACTAGGCCTGAATTGCTGTAGATATGTGTAGACTAGGCATGACTTGCTGGAGATATGTATAGACTAGGCCTGACTTCCTGGAGATATGTATAGACTAGGCCTGACTTCCTGGAGATATGTATAGACTAGGCCTGACTTCCTGGAGATATGTGTAGACTAGGCATGACTTCCTGGAGATATGTGTAGACTAGGCCTGACTTGCTGGAGATATGTATAGACTAGGCATGACTTGCTAGAGATATGTGTAGACTAGGCCTGACTTGCTGGAGATATGTGTAGACCAGGCATGACTTGCTGGAGATATGTGTAGACTAGGCCTGACTTGCTGGAGATATGTGTAGACTAGGCATGACTTCCTGGAGATATGTATAGACTAGGCCTGACTTCCTGGAGATATGTATAGACTAGGCCTGACTTCCTGGAGATATGTGTAGACTAGGCCTGACTTGCTGGAGATATGTATAGACTAGGCATGACTTGCTAGAGATATGTGTAGACTAGGCCTGACTTGCTGGAGATATGTGTAGACCAGGCATGACTTGCTGGAGATATGTGTAGACTAGGCCTGACTTGCTGGAGATATGTGTAGACTAGGCATGACTTGCTGGAGATATGTATAGACTAGGCATGACTTGCTAGAGATATGTATAGACTAGGCCTGACTTGCTGGAGATATGTATAGACTAGGCCTGACTTGCTGGAGATATGTATAGACTAGGCATGACTTGCTGGAGATTTGTATAGACCAGGCATGACTTGCTGGAGATATGTGTAAACTAGGCATGACTTGCTGGAGATATGTGTAGACTAGGCCTGACTTGCTGGAGATATGTGTAGACTAGGCCTGACTTGCTGGAGATATGTGTAGACTAGGCCTGACTTGCTAGAGATATGTATAGACTAGGCCTGACTTGCTGGAGATTTGTATAGACCAGGCATGACTTGCTGGAGATATGTATAGACTAGGCCTGACTTGCTGGAGATATGTGTAGACTAGGCCTGACTTGCTGAAGATATGTGTAGACTAGGCCTGACTTGCTGGAGATTTGTGTAGACTAGGCCTGAGTTGCTGGAGATTTGTGTAGACTAGGCATGACTTGCTGGAGATTTGTATAGACCAGGCATGACTTGCTGGAGATATGTGTAAACTAGGCATGACTTCCTGGAGATATGTGTAGACTAGGCATGACTTGCTGGAGATATGTGTAGACTAGGCCTGACTTGCTGGAGATATGTGTAGACTAGGCCTGACTTGCTGGAGATATGTGTAGACTAGGCCTGACTTGCTAGAGATATGTATAGACTAGGCCTGACTTGCTGGAGATTTGTATAGACCAGGCATGACTTGCTGGAGATATGTATAGACTAGGCATGACTTGCTGGAGATATGTGTAGACTAGGCCTGACTTGCTGGAGATATGTGTAGACTAGGCCTGACTTGCTGAAGATATGTGTAGACTAGGCCTGACTTGCTGGAGATTTGTGTAGACTAGGCCTGAGTTGCTGGAGATTTGTGTAGACTAGGCATGACTTGCTGGAGATATGTGTAGACTAGGCCTGAGTTGCTGGAGATTTGTGTAGACTAGGCCTGAGTTGCTGGAGATTTGTGTAGACTAGGCATGACTTGCTGGAGATATGTGTAGACTAGGCCTGACTTGCTGGAGATATGTGTAGACTTGCATGACTTGCTGGAGATTTGTATAGACGAGGCATGATTTGCTGGAGATATGTGTAGACTAGGCATGGCTTTATTTATAGACTAGCCATGACTTGATGGAGATATGTATAGACAAGTCCTGACTTTATGTATAGACTAGTCATGACTTGCTAGAGATATGTGTGGACCAGGCATGACTTGCTGGAGATATGTGTAGACTATGTCTGAGTTGCTGCAGATATTTGTAGACTAGGCCTGACTTGCTGGAGATATGTGTAGACTAGGCCTGACTTGCTAGAGATATGTATAGACTAGGCCTGACTTGCTGGAGATTTGTATAGACCAGGCATGACTTGCTGGAGATATGTGTAGACTAGGCCTGACTTGCTGGAGATATGTGTAGACTAGGCCTGACTTGCTGAAGATATGTGTAGACTAGGCCTGACTTGCTGGAGATATGTATAAACTAGGCCTGACTTGCTGTAGATATGTGTAGACTAGGCCTGACTTGCTGGAGATATGTGTAGACTAGGCCTGACTTGCTGGAGATATGTGTAGACTAGGCCTGACTTGCTAGAGATATGTATAGACTAGGCCTGACTTGCTGGAGATTTGTATAGACCAGGCATGACTTGCTGGAGATATGTGGAGACTAGGCATGACTTGCTGGAGCTATGTGTAGACTAGGCCTGAGTTGCTGGAGATATGTGTAAACTAGGCATGACTCGCTAGAGCTATGTGAAGACGAGACCTGACTTTCTTTACAGACTAGGCATGACTTCCTGGAGATTTGTATAGACTAGTCATGACTTGCTAGAGATATGTGTAGACCAGGCCTGACTTGCTGGAGATATGTATAGACTTGGCATGACTTGCTGGAGATATTTACAGACTAAGCATGACTTGCTGGAAATCTGTGTAGACTAGGCATGACTTGCTGGAGATATGTGTAGACTAGGCCTGAGTTGCTGGAGATTTGTGTAGACTAAGCCTGAGTTGCTGGAGATATGTGTAGACTAAGCCTGAGTTGCTGGAGATATGTGTAGACTAGGCCTGAGTTGCTGGAGATTTGTGTAGACTAGGCCTGAGTTGCTGGAGATTTGTGTAGACTAGGCATGACTTGCTGGAGATATGTGTAGACTAGGCCTGAGTTGCTGGAGATATGTGTAGACTAGGCCTGAGTTGCTGGAGATATGTGTAGACTAGGCCTGACTTGCTGGAGATATGTGTAGACTAGGCCTGACTTGCTAGAGATATGTATAGACTAGGCCTGACTTGCTGGAGATTTGTATAGACCAGGCATGACTTGCTGGAGATATGTGGAGACTAGGCATGACTTGCTGGAGCTATGTGTAGACTAGGCCTGAGTTGCTGGAGATATGTGTAAACTAGGCATGACTCGCTAGAGCTATGTGAAGACGAGACCTGACTTTCTTTACAGACTAGGCATGACTTCCTGGAGATTTGTATAGACTAGTCATGACTTGCTAGAGATATGTGTAGACTAGGCCTGACTTGCTGGAGATATGTATAGACTTGGCATGACTTGCTGGAGATATTTACAGACTAAGCATGACTTGCTGGAAATCTGTGTAGACTAGGCATGACTTGCTGGAGATATGTGTAGACTAGGCCTGAGTTGCTGGAGATTTGTGTAGACTAAGCCTGAGTTGCTGGAGATATGTGTAGACTAAGCCTGAGTTGCTGGAGATATGTGTAGACTAGGCCTGAGTTGCTGGAGATTTGTGTAGACTAGGCCTGAGTTGCTGGAGATTTGTGTAGACTAGGCATGACTTGCTGGAGATATGTGTAGACTAGGCCTGACTTGCTGGAGATATGTGTAGACTTGCATGACTTGCTGGAGATTTGTATAGACGAGGCATGATTTGCTGGAGATATGTGTAGACTAGGCATGGCTTTATTTATAGACTAGCCATGACTTGATGGAGATATGTATAGACAAGTCCTGACTTTATGTATAGACTAGTCATGACTTGCTAGAGATATGTGTGGACCAGGCATGACTTGCTGGAGATATGTGTAGACTATGTCTGAGTTGCTGCAGATATTTGTAGACTAGGCCCGAGTTGCTGGAGATATGTGTAGACTAGGCCTGAGTTGCTGGAGATATGTGTAGACTAGGCATGACTTGCTGGAGATATGTGGAGACCAGGCATGACTTGATGGAGATATGTATAGACTAGGCATGACTTGCTGGAGCTATGTGTAAACTAGGCATGACTTGCTGGAGATATGTGTAGACTAGGCATGACTCGCTGGAGATATGTGTAGACTAGGCCTGACTTGCTGGAGATATGTGTAGACTAGGCCTGAGTTGCTGGAGATATGTGTAAACTAGACATGACTTGCTGGAGATATGTGGAGACTAGGCATGACTTGCTGGAGATATGTGGAGACTAGGCATGACTTGCTGGAGATATGTGGAGACTAGGCATGACTTGCTGGAGATATGTGGAGACTAGGCATGACTTGCTGGAGATATGTGGAGACTAGGCATGACTTGCTGGAGATATGTGGAGACTAGGCATGACTTGCTGGAGATATGTGGAGACTAGGCATGACTTGCTGGAGCTATGTGTAGACTAGGCATGACTTGCTGGAGATATGTGTACACTAGGCTTGACTTACTGGAGCTATGTGAAGACTAGGCATGACTTGCTGGAGCTATGTGTAGACTAGGAATGACTTGCTGGAGATATGTGGAGACTAGGCATGACTTGCTGGAGATATGTGGAGACTAGGCATGACTTGCTGGAGATATGTGTAAACTAGGCATGACTTGCTGGAGATATGTGGAGACTAGGCATGACTTGCTGGAGCTATGTGTAGACTAGGCCTGAGTTGCTGGAGATATGTATAGGCTAGGCATGACTCGCTGAAGATATGTGTAGGCTAGGCCTGAGTTGCTGGAGATACTGTATGTGTAGATTAGGCCTGACTTGCTGGAGATATGTGTAGACTAGGCATGACTCACTGTAGATATGTATAGACTAGGCATGACTTGCTGGAGATATGTGGAGACTAGGCATGACTTGCTGGAGATATGTGGAGACTAGGCATGACTTGCTGGAGCTATGTGTAGACTAGGCCTGAGTTGCTGGAGATATGTGTAAACTAGGCATGACTTGCTGGAGATATGTGTAGACTAGGCATGACTTGCTGGAGCTATGTGTAGACTAGGCCTGAGTTGCTGGAGATATCTGTAGACTAGGCATGACTCGCTGGAGATATGTGTAGACTAGGCCTGAGTTGCTGGAGATATGTGTAGACTAGGCATGACTTGCTGGAGATTTGTATAGACCAGGCATGACTTGCTGGAGCTATGTGAAGACGAGACCTGACTTTCTTTACAGACTAGGCATGACTTCCTGGATATTTGTATAGACTAGTCATGACTTGCTGGAGATATGTATAGACTAGGCATGACTTGCTGGAGATATGTGTAGACTATGTCTGCGTTGCTGCAGATATGTGTAGACTAGGCCTGAGTTGCTGGAGATCTATGTAGACTAGGCATGGCTTGCTGGTGATATGTGTAGACTAGGCATGACTTGCTGGAGATATGTGTAGACTAGGCATGACTTGCTGGTGATATGTGTAGACTAGGCCTGACTTGCTGGAGATTTGTGTAGACCAGGCATGACTTGCTGGAGATTTGTGTAGACCAGGCATGACTTGCTGGAGATATGTGTAGACTAGGCATGACTTGCTGGATATATGTGTAGACTAGGCCTGACTTTATGTATAGACTAGTCATGACTTGCTAGAGATATGTGTAGACCAGGCATGACTTGCTGGAGATATCTGTAGACTAAGCATGACATGCTGGAGATATTTACAGACTAAGCATGACATGTTAAAGATATGTGTAGACCAGGCATGACTTAATGGAAATTTTTTTATACTAGGCATGACTTGCTGGAGATCTGTGTAGACTTGGCATCACTTGCTGGAGATATGTATAGACTTGGCTTGAGTTACTGGAAATATGTTTAGACTAGGCATGACTTGCTGGAAATATGTATGGACTAGGCATGAATCGCTGGAGACATGTGTAGATTAGGCATGACTTGCTAGAGATATGAACAGACCAGGCATGACTTGCTGCAGATATGTATAGACTAGGCATGACTCGCTGGAGATATGTGTAGACTAGGCCTGAGTTGCTGGAGATATGTGTAGACTAGGCATGACTTGCTGGAGATTTGTATAGGCCAGGCATGACTTGCTGGAGATCTGTGTAGACTAGGCATGACTTGCTGGAGATATGTATAGACTTGGCCTGAGTTACTGGAAATATGTTTAGACTAGGCATGACTTGCTGGAGATTTGTATAGACTAGGCATGACTTGCTGGAGATTTGTATAGACCAGGCATGACTTGCTTGAGCTATGTGAAGACGAGACCTGACTTTCTTTACAGACTAGGCATGACTTCCTGAAGAATTGTATAGACTAGTCATGACTTGCTGGAGATATGTGTAGACTATGTCTGCGTTGCTGCAGATATGTGTAGACTTGGCCTGAGTTGCTGGAGATATGTGTAGACTAGGCATGACTTGCTGGAGATATTTACAGACTAAGCATGACTTGCTAGAGATATGTGTAGACCAGGCATAACTTGCTGGAGATCTGTGTAGACTAGGCATGACTTGCTGGAGATATGTATAGACTAGGCATGAATTGCTGGAGATATGTGTAGACTAGGCCTGAGTTGCTGGAGATTTGTGTAGACTAGGCCTGAGTTGCTGGAGATTTGTGTAGACTAGGCCTGAGTTGCTGGAGATTTGTGTAGACTAGGCCTGAGTTGCTGGAGATTTGTGTAGACTAGGCCTGAGTTGCTGGAGATCTGTGTAGACTTGCATGACTTGCTGGAGATTTGTATAGACGAGGCATGATTTGCTGGAGATATGTGTAGACTAGGCATGGCTTTATTTATAGACTAGCCATGACTTGATGGAGATATGTATAGACAAGTCCTGACTTTATGTATAGACTAGTCATGACTTGCTAGAGATATGTGTGGACCAGGCATGACTTGCTGGAGATATGTGTAGACTATGTCTGAGTTGCTGCAGATATTTGTAGACTAGGCCCGAGTTGCTGGAGATATGTGTAGACTAGGCCTGAGCTGCTGGAGATATGTGGAGACCAGGCATGACTTGATGGAGATATGTGTAGACTAGGCATGACTTTCTGGAGATCTGTGTAGACTAGGCCTGAGTTACTGGAAATATGTGGAGACCAGGCATGACTTGATGGAGATATGTGTAGACTAGGCCTGAGTTGCTGGAGATATGTGTAGACTAGGCATGACTTGCTGATGGTATGTATAGACTAGGCCTGAATTGCTGGAGATATGTATAGACTAGGCATGACTTACAGGAGATATGTTTAGACCAGGCATGACTTGCTGGAGATATGTGTACACTAGGCATGACTTGCTGGTGATATGTATAGACTAGGCATGACTTGCTGGAGATATGTATAGACTAGGCATGACTTACTGGAGATATGTTTAGACCAGGCATGACTTGCTGGAGAAATGTGTAGATTAGGCATGACTTGCTGGTGATATGTATACACTAGGCATGACTTGCTGGAGATATGTATACACTAGGCATGACTTGCTGGAGATATGTATACACTAGGCATGACTTGCTGGAGATATGTATACACTAGGCATGACTTGCTGGAGATATGTATACACTAGGCATGACTTGCTGGAGATATGTACAGACTAGGCATGACTTGCTGGAGAAATGTGTAGACCAGGCATGACTTGCTGGAGATATGTATAGACTAGGCATGACTTGCTGGAGATATGTACAGACTAGGCATGACTTGCTGGAGATATGTATACACTAGGCATGACTTGCTGGAGATATGTACAGACTAGGCATGACTTGCTGGAGATATGTATACACTAGGCATGACTTGCTGGAGATATGTATACACTAGGCATGACTTGCTGGAGAAATGTGTAGACCAGGCATGACTTGCTGGAGATATGTATACACTAGGCATGACTTGCTGGAGATATGTACAGACTAGGCATGACTTGCTGGAGAAATGTGTAGACCAGGCATTACTTGCTGGAGATATGTGTAGACTAGGCCTGAATTGCTGGAGATATGTATAGACTAGGCATTACTTGCTGGAGATATGTGTAGACTAGGCATGACTTGCTGGAGATATGTGTAGACTAGGCCTGAATTGCTGTAGATATGTGTAGACTAGGCATGACTTGCTGGAGATATGTGTAGATTAGGCATGACTTGCTGGAGATATGTATAGACTAGGCATGACTTGATGGAGATATGTATAGACTAGGCATGACTTGCTGGAGATATGTGTACACTAGGTATGACTTGCTGATGGTATGTATAGACTAGGCCTGAATTGCTGTAGATATGTGTAGACTAGGCATGACTTGCTGTAGATATGTGTAGACTAGGCATGACTTGCTGGAGATATGTATAGACTAGGCATGACTTGCTGATGGTATGTATAGACTAGGCCTGAATTGCTGTAGATATGTGTAGACTAGGCATGACTTGCTGGAGATATGTATAGACTAGGCATGACTTGCTGGAAATATGTATAGACTAGGCCTGAATTGCTGGAAATATGTATAGACTAGGCATGAATTGCTGGAGATATGTGAAGACGAAGCCTGACTTTATGTATAGACTACGCTTGACTAGCTGGAGATATGTGTAGACCAGGCATGACTTCCTGGAGATATGTATAGACTAGGCATTACTTGCTGGAGCTATGTGTAGACTAGGCCTGAGTTGCTGGAGATATGTATAGGCTAGGCATGACTCGCTGAAGATATGTGTAGGCTAGGCCTGACTTGCTGGAGATACTGTATGTGTAGATTAGGCCTGACTTGCTGGAGATATGTGTAGACTAGGCATGACTCACTGTAGATATGTATAGACTAGGCATGACTTGCTGGAGATATGTGGAGACTAGGCATGACTTGCTGGAGATATGTGGAGACTAGGCATGACTTGCTGGAGCTATGTGTAGACTAGGCCTGAGTTGCTGGAGATATGTGTAAACTAGGCATGACTTGCTGGAGATATGTGTAGACTAGGCATGACTTGCTGGAGCTATGTGTAGACTAGGCCTGAGTTGCTGGAGATATCTGTAGACTAGGCATGACTCGCTGGAGATATGTGTAGACTAGGCTTGAGTTGCTGGAGATATGTGTAGACTAGGCCTGAGAAGCTGGAGATATGTATAGGCTAGGCATGACTTCCTGGAGATATGTACAGACTAGGCATAACTTGTTGGAGATATGTACAGACTAGGCATGACTTGCTGGAGATATGTATAGACCAGGCATGACTTGCTGGAGATATGTATAGACTAGTCCTGACTTGCTGGAAATATGTGTATACTAGGCCTGAGAAGCTAGAGATATGTATAGGCTAGGCATGACTTGCTGGAGATATGTACAGACTAGGCATGACTTGCTGGAGATATGTGTAGACTAGGCCTGAGTTTCTGGAGATATGTGTAGACTAGGCATGACTTGCTGGAGATATGTGTAGACTAGTCCTGACTTGCTGGAAATATGTGTAGACTAGGCCTGAGAAGCTAGAGATATGTATAGGCTAGGCATGACTTGCTGGAGATATGTACAGACTAGGCATGACTTGCTGGAGATATGTATAGACTCGGCATGACTCACTGGAGATATGTGTAGACTAGGCATGACTCGCTGGAGTTATGTGGAGACCAGGCATGACTTGCTGGAGATATGTGTAGACTAGGCCTGACTTGCTGGAGATATGTGTAGACTAGGCCTGACTTGCTGAAGATATGTGTAGACTAGGCCTGACTTGCTGGAGATATGTATAAACTAGGCCTGACTTGCTGGAGATATGTGTAGACTAGGCCTGACTTGCTGGAGATATGTGTAGACTAGGCCTGACTTGCTGGAGATATGTGTAGACTAGGCCTGACTTGCTAGAGATATGTATAGACTAGGCCTGACTTGCTGGAGATTTGTATAGACCAGGCATGACTTGCTGGAGATATGTGGAGACTAGGCATGACTTGCTGGAGCTATGTGTAGACTAGGCCTGAGTTGCTGGAGATATGTGTAAACTAGGCATGACTCGCTAGAGCTATGTGAAGACGAGACCTGACTTTCTTTACAGACTAGGCATGACTTCCTGGAGATTTGTATAGACTAGTCATGACTTGCTAGAGATATGTGTAGACCAGGCCTGACTTGCTGGAGATATGTATAGACTTGGCATGACTTGCTGGAGATATTTACAGACTAAGCATGACTTGCTGGAAATCTGTGTAGACTAGGCATGACTTGCTGGAAATATGTATGGACTAGGCATGAATTGCTGGAGATATGTGTAGACTAGGCCTGAGTTGCTGGAGATATGTGTAGACTAGGCCTGAGTTGCTGGAGATTTGTGTAGACTAGGCCTGAGTTGCTGGAGATTTGTGTAGACTAGGCATGACTTGCTGGAGATATGTGTAGACTAGGCCTGACTTGCTGGAGATATGTGTAGACTTGCATGACTTGCTGGAGATTTGTATAGACGAGGCATGATTTGCTGGAGATATGTGTAGACTAGGCATGGCTTTATTTATAGACTAGCCATGACTTGATGGAGATATGTATAGACAAGTCCTGACTTTATGTATAGACTAGTCATGACTTGCTAGAGATATGTGTGGACCAGGCATGACTTGCTGGAGATATGTGTAGACTATGTCTGAGTTGCTGCAGATATTTGTAGACTAGGCCCGAGTTGCTGGAGATATGTGTAGACTAGGCCTGAGTTGCTGGAGTTATGTGTAGACTAGGCATGACTTGCTGGAGATATGTGGAGACCAGGCATGACTTGATGGAGATATGTATAGACTAGGCATGACTTGCTGGAGCTATGTGTAAACTAGGCATGACTTGCTGGAGATATGTGTAGACTAGGCATGACTCGCTGGAGATATGTGTAGACTAGGCCTGACTTGCTGGAGATATGTGAAGACTAGGCCTGAGTTGCTGGAGATATGTGTAAACTAGACATGACTTGCTGGAGATATGTGGAGACTAGGCATGACTTGCTGGAGATATGTGGAGACTAGGCATGACTTGCTGGAGATATGTGGAGACTAGGCATGACTTGCTGGAGATATGTGGAGACTAGGCATGACTTGCTGGAGATATGTGGAGACTAGGCATGACTTGCTGGAGCTATGTGTAGACTAGGCATGACTTGCTGGAGATATGTGTACACTAGGCTTGACTTACTGGAGATATGTGTAGACTAGGCATGACTTGCTGGAGATATGTGGAGACTAGGCATGACTTGCTGGAGATATGTGGAGACTAGGCATGACTTGCTGGAGATATGTGTAAACTAGGCATGACTTGCTGGAGATATGTGGAGACTAGGCATGACTTGCTGGAGCTATGTGTAGACTAGGCCTGAGTTGCTGGAGATATGTATAGGCTAGGCATGACTCGCTGAAGATATGTGTAGGCTAGGCCTGACTTGCTGGAGATACTGTATGTGTAGATTAGGCCTGACTTGCTGGAGATATGTGTAGACTAGGCATGACTCACTGTAGATATGTATAGACTAGGCATGACTTGCTGGAGATATGTGGAGACTAGGCATGACTTGCTGGAGATATGTGGAGACTAGGCATGACTTGCTGGAGCTATGTGTAGACTAGGCCTGAGTTGCTGGAGATATGTGTAAACTAGGCATGACTTGCTGGAGATATGTGTAGACTAGGCATGACTTGCTGGAGCTATGTGTAGACTAGGCCTGAGTTGCTGGAGATATCTGTAGACTAGGCATGACTCGCTGGAGATATGTGTAGACTAGGCCTGAGTTGCTGGAGATATGTGTAGACTAGGCATGACTTGCTGGAGATTTGTATAGACCAGGCATGACTTGCTGGAGCTATGTGAAGACGAGACCTGACTTTCTTTACAGACTAGGCATGACTTCCTGGAGATTTGTATAGACTAGTCATGACTTGCTGGAGATATGTATAGACTAGGCATGACTTGCTGGAGATATGTGTAGACTATGTCTGCGTTGCTGCAGATATGTGTAGACTAGGCCTGAGTTGCTGGAGATCTATGTAGACTAGGCATGGCTTGCTGGTGATATGTGTAGACTAGGCATGACATGCTGGTGATATGTGTAGACTAGGCCTGACTTGCTGGAGATTTGTGTAGACCAGGCATGACTTGCTGGAGATTTGTGTAGACCAGGCATGACTTGCTGGAGATATGTGTAGACTAGGCATGACTTGCTGGATATATGTGTAGACTAGGCCTGACTTTATGTATAGACTAGTCATGACTTGCTAGAGATATGTGTAGACCAGGCATGACTTGCTGGAGATATCTGTAGACTAGGCCTGAGTTGCTGGAGATATGTGTAGACTAGGCATGACGTGCTGGAGATATTTACAGACTAAGCATGACATGCTGGAGATATTTACAGACTAAGCATGACATGTTAAAGATATGTGTAGACCAGGCATGACTTAATGGAAATTTTTTTATACTAGGCATGACTTGCTGGAGATCTGTGTAGACTTGGCATCACTTGCTGGAGATATGTATAGACTAGGCATGACTCGCTGGAGATATGTGTAGACTAGGCCTGACTTGCTGGAGATATGTGTAGACTAGGCCTGAGTTGCTGGAGATATGTGTAAATTAGACATGACTTGCTGGAGATATGTGGAGACTAGGCATGACTTGATGGAGATATGTGGAGACTAGGCATGACTTGCTGGAGATATGTGGAGACTAGGCATGACTTGCTGGAGATATGTGGAGACTAGGCATGACTTGCTGGAGATATGTGGAGACTAGGCATGACTTGCTGGAGCTATGTGTAGACTAGGCATGACTTGCTGGAGATATGTGTACACTAGGCTTGACTTACTGGAGCTATGTGGAGACTAGGCATGACTTGCTGGAGCTATGTGTAGACTAGGCATGACTTGCTGGAGATATGTGGAGACTAGGCATGACTTGCTGGAGATATGTGGAGACTAGGCATGACTTGCTGGAGATATGTGTAAACTAGGCATGACTTGCTGGAGATATGTGGAGACTAGGCATGACTTGCTGGAGCTATGTGTAGACTAGGCCTGAGTTGCTGGAGATATGTATAGGCTAGGCATGACTCGCTGAAGATATGTGTAGGCTAGGCCTGACTTGCTGGAGATACTGTATGTGTAGATTAGGCCTGACTTGCTGGAGATATGTGTAGACTAGGCATGACTCACTGTAGATATGTATAGACTAGGCATGACTTGCTGGAGATATGTGGAGACTAGGCATGACTTGCTGGAGATATGTGGAGACTAGGCATGACTTGCTGGAGCTATGTGTAGACTAGGCCTGAGTTGCTGGAGATATGTGTAAACTAGGCATGACTTGCTGGAGATATGTGTAGACTAGGCATGACTTGCTGGAGCTATGTGTAGACTAGGCCTGAGTTGCTGGAGATATCTGTAGACTAGGCATGACTCGCTGGAGATATGTGTAGACTAGGCCTGAGTTGCTGGAGATATGTGTAGACTAGGCATGACTTGCTGGAGATTTGTATAGACCAGGCATGACTTGCTGGAGCTATGTGAAGACGAGACCTGACTTTCTTTACAGACTAGGCATGACTTCCTGGAGATTTGTATAGACTAGTCATGACTTGCTGGAGATATGTATAGACTAGGCATGACTTGCTGGAGATATGTGTAGACTATGTCTGCGTTGCTGCAGATATGTGTAGACTAGGCCTGAGTTGCTGGAGATCTATGTAGACTAGGCATGGCTTGCTGGTGATATGTGTAGACTAGGCATGACATGCTGGTGATATGTGTAGACTAGGCCTGACTTGCTGGAGATTTGTGTAGACCAGGCATGACTTGCTGGAGATTTGTGTAGACCAGGCATGACTTGCTGGAGATATGTGTAGAATAGGCATGACTTGCTGGATATATGTGTAGACTAGGCCTGACTTTATGTATAGACTAGTCATGACTTGCTAGAGATATGTGTAGACCAGGCATGACTTGCTGGAGATATCTGTAGACTAGGCCTGAGTTGCTGGAGATATGTGTAGACTAGGCATGACGTGCTGGAGATATTTACAGACTAAGCATGACATGCTGGAGATATTTACAGACTAAGCATGACATGTTAAAGATATGTGTAGACCAGGCATGACTTAATGGAAATTTTTTTATACTAGGCATGACTTGCTGGAGATCTGTGTAGACTTGGCTTGAGTTACTGGAAATATGTTTAGACTAGGCATGACTTGCTGGAAATATGTATGGACTAGGCATGAATCGCTGGAGACATGTGTAGATTAGGCATGACTTGCTAGAGATATGAACAGACCAGGCATGACTTGCTGCAGATATGTATAGACTAGGCATGACTCGCTGGAGATATGTGTAGACTAGGCCTGAGTTGCTGGAGATATGTGTAGACTAGGCATGACTTGCTGGAGATTTGTATAGGCCAGGCATGACTTGCTGGAGATCTGTGTAGACTAGGCATGACTTGCTGGAGATATGTATAGACTTGGCCTGAGTTACTGGAAATATGTTTAGACTAGGCATGACTTGCTGGAGATTTGTATAGACTAGGCATGACTTGCTGGAGATTTGTATAGACCAGGCATGACTTGCTTGAGCTATGTGAAGACGAGACCTGACTTTCTTTACAGACTAGGCATGACTTCCTGAAGAATTGTATAGACTAGTCATGACTTGCTAGAGATATGTGTAGACCAGGCATGACTTGCTGGAGATATGTGTAGACTATGTCTGCGTTGCTGCAGATATGTGTAGACTTGGCCTGAGTTGCTGGAGATATGTGTAGACTAGGCATGACTTGCTGGAGATATTTACAGACTAAGCATGACTTGCTGGAGATATGTGTAGACCAGGCATAACTTGCTGGAGATCTGTGTAGACTAGGCATGACTTGCTGGAAATATGTATGGACTAGGCATGAATTGCTGGAGATATGTGTAGACTAGGCCTGAGTTGCTGGAGATTTGTGTAGACTAGGCCTGAGTTGCTGGAGATTTGTGTAGACTAGGCCTGAGTTGCTGGAGATTTGTGTAGACTAGGCCTGAGTTGCTGGAGATCTGTGTAGACTTGCATGACTTGCTGGGGATTTGTATAGACGAGGCATGATTTGCTGGAGATATGTGTAGACTAGGCATGACTTACAGGAGATATGTTTAGACCAGGCATGACTTGCTGGAGATATGTGGAGACTAGGCATGACTTGCTGGAGATATGTGGAGACTAGGCATGACTTGCTGGAGCTATGTGTAGACTAGGCATGACTTACAGGAGATATGTTTAGACCAGGCATGACTTGCTGGAGATATGTGGAGACTAGGCATGACTTGCTGGAGATATGTATAGACAAGTCCTGACTTTATGTATAGACTAGTCATGACTTGCTAGAGATATGTGTGGACCAGGCATGACTTGCTGGAGCTATGTGTAGACTAGGCATGACTTACAGGAGATATGTTTAGACCAGGCATGACTTGCTGGAGATATGTGGAGACTAGCCATGACTTGATGGAGATATGTATAGACAAGTCCTGACTTTATGTATAGACTAGTCATGACTTGCTAGAGATATGTGTGGACCAGGCATGACTTGCTGGAGATATGTGTAGACTATGTCTGAGTTGCTGCAGATATTTGTAGACTAGGCCCGAGTTGCTGGAGATATGTGTAGACTAGGCCTGAGCTGCTGGAGATATGTGGAGACCAGGCATGACTTGATGGAGATATGTGTAGACTAGGCATGACTTTCTGGAGATCTGTGTAGACTAGGCCTGAGTTACTGGAAATATGTGGAGACCAGGCATGACTTGATGGAGATATGTGTAGACTAGGCCTGAGTTGCTGGAGATATGTGTAGACTAGGCATGACTTTATGTATAGACTAGGCATGACTTGCTGATGGTATGTATAGACTATGCCTGAATTGCTGGAGATATGTGTAGACTAGGCCTGACTTACAGGAGATATGTTTAGACCAGGCATGACTTGCTGGAGATATGTGTAGACTAGGCATGACTTACAGGAGATATGTTTAGACCAGGCATGACTTGCTGGAGAAATGTGTACACTAGGCATGACTTGCTGGTGATATGTATAGACTAGGCATGACTTGCTGGAGATATGTGTAGACTAGGCATGACTTACAGGAGATATGTTTAGACCAGGCATGACTTGCTGGAGAAATGTGTACACTAGGCATGACTTGCTGGTGATATGTATAGACTAGGCATGACTTACTGGAGATATGTTTAGACCAGGCATGACTTGCTGGAGAAATGTGTAGATTAGGCATGACTTGCTGGTGATATGTATACACTAGGCATGACTTGCTGGAGATATGTATACACTAGGCATGACTTGCTGGAGATATGTATACACTAGGCATGACTTGCTGGAGATATGTATACACTAGGCATGACTTGCTGGAGATATGTACAGACTAGGCATGACTTGCTGGAGAAATGTGTAGACCAGGCATGACTTGCTGGAGATATGTGTACACTAGGCATGACTTGCTGGAGAAATGTGTAGACCAGGCATGACTTGCTGGAGATATGTACAGACTAGGCATGACTTGCTGGAGAAATTTGTAGACCAGGCATGACTTGCTGGAGATATGTATACACTAGGCATGACTTGCTGGAGAAATGTGTAGACCAGGCATGACTTGCTGGAGATATGTGTACACTAGGCATGACTTGCTGGTGATATGTATAGACTAGGCATGACTTGCTGGAGATATGTATAGACTAGGCATGACTTACAGGAGATATGTTTAGACCAGGCATGACTTGCTGGAGATATGTGTACACTAGGCATGACTTGCTGGTGATATGTATAGACTAGGCATGACTTGCTGGAGATATGTATAGACTAGGCATGACTTACTGGAGATATGTTTAGACCAGGCATGACTTGCTGGAGAAATGTGTAGATTAGGCATGACTTGCTGGTGATATGTATACACTAGGCATGACTTGCTGGAGATATGTATACACTAGGCATGACTTGCTGGAGATATGTATACACTAGGCATGACTTGCTGGAGATATGTACAGACTAGGCATGACTTGCTGGAGAAATGTGTAGACCAGGCATGACTTGCTGGAGATATGTATAGACTAGGCATTACTTGCTGGAGATATGTGTAGACTAGGCCTGAATTGCTGGAGATATGTATAGACTAGGCATGACTTGCTGGAGATATGTGTAGACTAGGCCTGAATTGCTGTAGATATGTGTAGACTAGGCATGACTTGCTGGAGATATGTGTAGATTAGGCATGACTTGCTGGAGATATGTATAGACTAGGCATGACTTGATGGAGATATGTATAGACTAGGCATGACTTGCTGGAGATATGTGTACACTAGGTATGACTTGCTGGAGATATGTATAGACTAGGCATGACTTGCTGATGGTATGTATAGACTAGGCCTGAATTGCTGTAGATATGTGTAGACTAGGCATGACTTGCTGTAGATATGTGTAGACTAGGCATGACTTGCTGGAGATATGTATAGACTAGGCATGACTTGCTGTAGATATGTGTAGACTAGGCATGACTTGCTGTAGATATGTGTAGACTAGGCATGACTTGCTGTAGATATGTGTAGACTAGGCATGACTTGCTGATGGTATGTATAGACTAGGCCTGAATTGCTGTAGATATGTGTAGACTAGGCATGACTTGCTGGAGATATGTATAGACTAGGCATGACTTGCTGGAAATATGTATAGACTAGGCCTGAATTGCTGGAAATATGTATAGACTAGGCATGAATTGCTGGAGATATGTGAAGACGAAGCCTGACTTTATGTATAGACTACGCTTGACTAGCTGGAGATATGTGTAGACCAGGCATGACTTCCTGGAGATATGTATAGACTAGGCATTACTTGCTGGAGATATATATATAGACTAGTCCTGACTTCCTGGAAATATGTGTATACTAGGCCTGAGAAGCTGGAGATATGTATAGGCTAGGCATGACTTCCTGGAGATATGTACAGACTAGGCATAACTTGTTGGAGATATGTACAGACTAGGCATGACTTGCTGGAGATATGTATAGACCAGGCATGACTTGCTGGAGATATGTATAGACTAGTCCTGACTTGCTGGAAATATGTGTATACTAGGCCTGAGAAGCTAGAGATATGTATAGGCTAGGCATGACTTGCTGGAGATATGTACAGACTAGGCATGACATGCTGGAGATATGTGTAGACTAGGCCTGAGTTTCTGGAGATATGTGTAGACTAGGCATGACTTGCTGGAGATATGTGTAGACTAGTCCTGACTTGCTGGAAATATGTGTAGACTAGGCCTGAGAAGCTAGAGATATGTATAGGCTAGGCATGACTTGCTGGAGATATGTACAGACTAGGCATGACTTGCTGGAGATATGTATAGACTCGGCATGACTCGCTGGAGATATGTGTAGACTAGGCATGACTCGCTGGAGATATGTGTAGACTAGGCATGACTCGCTGGAGATATGTGTAGACTAGGCATGACTCGCTGGAGATATGTGTAGACTAGGCATGACTCGCTGGAGATATGTGTAGACTAGGCATGACTCGCTGGAGATATGTGTAGACTAGCCATGACTAGCTGAAGATATGTGTAGACTTGGTTTGACTGTTGTGACTGGGTCACCGAGGAGGAAAGCAAGACCAAGCTGAGCCACAGAAAACCAGAGAGGTTGGTAACTAAGCAGATTGCAGACCTATCCACACAACTAGCAGTAGCCGTGGAGCGTACCTACGATGATTCTAGACGCCTCGACACAGCCTGAGAACTAAATAAGCCTAAAGCAAGAAAGGGGAAATCTAAACTGCCCCAGACCAGACCCCAAAAGAATAGATAGCCCCTAAACATATATTGTCGGTGAGACAAGATGAAAACACAATCGCAGGTAGGAAAATAGGCTAAGCAAACGATGGGCCCAAACTAACTAGACAGGACAGGAAAGGAAAGACACTGTCTGCAATCATGCAAAAAACCCTGCAAAAAATGCCCAACACTTCTGATAGAAAAAAACCCTGAAGTCACTAGACTTCTCCCACTATATCAGCACTCTGGTATATTCTGAAAGCAGAGCAAAGAGAGGCCAATCTAATAAGGGACAAAAACAAACTGGCACAAACAGTAGCATAAGGATGGAAATCAAGCACAGCCCCAGTGGGGCTGGCTGACCACACAAAAATCCCGCCGAGCTCCTGGTTGTGACTGCTCTCCCTCTCTTCTCTCTGTGTTAGGGAAGAGTCAGACGCCGTATAACTCGGACGAGCGCTAAGACTGGCCGTCTGCTCTCCTGGCTCTAGCGTCACAGCTGCATAGAAATACAGCGATTTGCAAAAGTTTTCACCCCTCTTGGCTTGTTACCTATCTTGTTACCTGTGTTTAAATATTTTTGTAATCTGATTTGTGGGTGATAAATCAGCACTAAATAGTGTAAGTTGGTGAAGTGAGAAAAATATAGGCATACAATAATTTTTTGGTTGGGTTCTAAAAATCTACCTGTGCATATGTGTTCACGCCTTTTGCCATAAAGCCCCTAAAATTTTTTGGTGCCAGCAATTCCCTTCGTAAGTGAAAGATTGCACCCAGGTGGTCTTCCTCAGTGTCACATGGTCTGTCAGTATACACACACCTTTTCGGAGAGTCCACAGAGGCTGCGACCCCATTAAAGTGAAGCTGTCAGGTCCCCATTCCCTCTAACTCACTGATGAGTAAGTTCCCGGCCTATCCGGCCCTAGATAACATTTTTCGAGTCAAATGGCGCTCGTTGCCCCGGACTAGTCAGCCCTCTTTCCATGTTCTCGTGCCGCTGTGGGCGTGATAACATAATGTGCACACGCGGGGTCATCACCGCATATGCGGATCTAGCGCATGCGCCGCTCATTCCGGCCACGTCACTGCGTCTCTGAAGCCGGGTGTACGCACTCCGCATGACCAAAAGTTATCTTCCAAACTTCTGCACATGCGCCGTGCGCCTCTGGAGCCGGCTGGATTTTACCATCGAGGTCAGAAAATCTTTGGTGACAGAAGATTTTAGGGTTTTTTATTTTAACTTTTTCACACTTTTTGCCTCCACTTTTCAGACTCTGGAGCTGCCTTCATTTTCCATGACCCCGTCCCATCGTCAGGTTGTGTCTGAGGGGACAGCCTCGCTTTCCAGTGCACGGCGTCCTACATAGCCAGGACATGCCGGTGTTGTGCTCTCCGGATGGGAGGACTGTGGGAACGGACGAGGCGCAGGGGATTTTTGTTGAGAAGAACATGATCCACAGCTGATCACTGATCGCCAGGTGCCCCGTGTTCTCCGATATATCATCGGTGTATATATACGTTGTGTCATGGACAAACCATAAAATCCCTATAGGAGTTTGTATAAGAAGCCAGCAGCCTAAAGATCACTGCGCATATTGGGGCATAAAGAGTCATTTATTCTGTTATTTCTCCTGATTTACCAAACCCCGGAGAATTGTCTGCATCGCCCTGCAAGACCCCACAGTTTCCCCAGACTTCTACCCCCGGAGCTGGATGGGGGGCGATGCCGCGTCCTATAGACATTTTCAGCATTCTCAGCGCATGCATGGCCAGAAATATTCAGACCTGCGGGTACAAGTTACAGGGGGGTTGTCAGGGTTACAAGAGAGTTTTTCCAGCAAAAACCTGATCTGGACTGTAATGTGTAATCCCCAGTACATAAGTGTAAGAGCGCGTTCACACTGCGGCAATGTCACAGACAAAACCCAGAGGAAAATAACACAAAAATATGTATTTGGTCCAAACAGCGCTCAGTCCCCTGTGTTATATATATAAGACGTGCTGTTAGTATTTGCTTATTTTCTGTAGGGTATGGGCTCATTTTCTTTTTTTCCTAGGTTCTGTCTGTGAAATGGCCGCAGTGTGAACTTGCTCTTACACTTTGCACACATGCCAGCTTATAGTCCAGCTCAGTTTTTTGTTTCTTTTTGGGAGCGGGGGGTTGTATGTAATTTTTTTGTAAGTTTGCTATACTGTTCCAGAAATATGAGCCTTTTATTTACTTGCTATAATTATGCTCTTCACTAAGGAGAGGTGACTTACAAGGAAATATAATGCAGCCCAAAGACCCGCCCCAGAGGATCCTGTGAGCCCCGCCCCATGGTAACGTCAGTACTAAATAAAAAGGCCCATATCCCCGATACGTGCAGAAAAGGTACGGAACACTCTGGGGAACAGCAGGGAGAAAATAAGAGCACAACCTGGCCATTGTTGTCCTGGTGGCAGGTCCTCTTTACAGTCTTTTATCTTCTGTGGTGAATGCTCCAGTAGGTGAGTTATGGCCGTGGAAGGTGTGAGGTTATTATAATAGTATTGCCTGTGTGTGTGGTTGTGACACCTTGATCCCTTTTTAGTGCACTGACCATTTCCAACATACAAGCTGGATCACCCGGGAACTGGGGCTGCCGGGTGCAGAGCAGGCGAGGTAATGACAGCGGGACTGTGGACATCGTGGTGCTGGAGAGTTCCGCACAGTATTGCCCCATGGACAGAGTGATCAACAACAGAGGGGATTTCAGGTGGGTGAGCATTTCATTCCTTGGGGGTTTTGGCCTGTTTTATCATTATTCATCTGTCATCAGGCACTGAGTATTTCATAGACATATTTACCCATAACACAGGGGCTTCATCAGCGTAATGTCTGTTGTAACGTGTTCCCAAAGAGCATCTGGCACCAGACTGACCATTTCTGGTGCTACTGACCCTCTGGATATTCATCAGAGGGTCAGACTTATTTTGTCCTCTCTACTAATCAGAAACTGTGCACTTATGGGTTTTTCCTGGATGGTTGGGAAGCCATCGCTGCTGGCTAGTGCGGATTGCCAAAGCTGACCCAGAGGTGGTAGCAGTAACCAACCTGACAGCACTAGCCTGAGCAAGACGCTGGAACGACGTCTTCACTGAGCAGGCTCCTCTGCGGCTGGGACTGAATGGGAGACCACAGAAGGCAAGGCTCGAGATTCCTCCTGTGCAGGGGCAGGAATCCGACACCTAACATACAGTGGGGAAAAAAAGTATTTAGTCAGTCAGCAATAGTGCAAGTTCCACCACTTAAAAAGATGAGAGGCGTCTGTAATTTACATCATAGGTAGACCTCAACTATGGGAGACAAACTGAGAAAATAAATCCAGAAAATCACATTGTCTGTTTTTTTTTCATTTTATTTGCATATTATGGTGGAAAATAAGTATTTGGTCAGAAACAAGCAATCAAGATTTCTGGCTCTCACAGACCTGTAACTTCTTCTTTAAGAGTCTCCTCTTTCCTCCACTCATTACCTGTAGTAATGGCACCTGTTTAAACTTGTTATCAGTATAAAAAGACACCTGTGCACACCCTCAAACAGTCTGACTCCAAACTCCACTATGGTGAAGACCAAAGAGCTGTCAAAGGACACCAGAAACAAAATTGTAGCCCTGCACCAGGCTGGGAAGACTGAATCTGCAATAGCCAACCGGTTTGGAGTGAAGAAATCAACTGTGGGAGCAATAATTAGAAAATGGAAGACATACAAGACCACTGATAATCTCCCTCGATCTGGTGCTCCACGCAAAATCCCACCCCGTGGGGTCAGAATGATCACAAGAACGGTGAGCAAAAATCCCAGAACTACGCGGGGGGACCTAGTGAATGAACTGCAGAGAGCTGGGACCAATGTAACAAGGCCTACCATAAGTAACACACTACGCCACCATGGACTCAGATCCTGCAGTGCCAGACGTGTCCCACTGCTTAAGCCTGTACATGTCCGGGTCCGTCTGAAGTTTGCTAGAGAGCATTTGGATGATCCAGAGGAGTTTTGGAAGAATGTCCTATGGTCTGATAAAACCAAACTGGAACTGTTTGGTAGAAACACAACTTGTCGTGTTTGGAGGAAAAAGAATACTGAGTTGCATCCATCAAACACCATACCTACTGTAAAGCATGGTGGTGGAAACATCATGCTTTGGGGCTGTTTCTCTGCAAAGGGGCCAGGACGACTGATCCGGGTACATGAAAGAATGAATGGGGCCATGTATCGTGAGATTTTGAGTGCAAACCTCCTTCCATCAGCAAGGGCATTGAAGATGAAACGTGGCTGGGTCTTTCAACATGACAATGATCCAAAGCACACCGCCAGGGCAACGAAGTAGTGGCTTCGTAAGAAGCATTTCAAGGTCCTGGAGTGGCCTAGCCAGTCTCCAGATCTCAACCCTATAGAAAACCTTTGGACGGAGTTGAAAGTCCGTGTTGCCAAGCGAAAAGCCAAAAACATCACTGCTCTAGAGGAGATCTGCATGGAGGAATGGGCCAACATACCAACAACAGTGTGTGGCAACCTTGTGAAGACTTACAGAAAACGTTTGACCTCTGTCATTGCCAACAAAGGATATATCACAAAGTATTGAGATGAAATTTTGTTTCTGACCAAATACTTATTTTCCACCATAATATGCAAATAAAATGAAAAAAAAACAGACAATGTGATTTTCTGGATTTTTTTTTCTCAGTTTGTCTCCCATAGTTGAGGTCTACCTATGATGTAAATTACAGACGCCTCTCATCTTTTTAAGTGGTGGAACTTGCACTATTGCTGACTGACTAAATACTTTTTTTCCCCACTGTATGTGGCATGATGTATTACCTGAGAGGTGTTGCAGGTAATATGTTGTTGGATGGAGAATTTTTTTTTTTTTTGCCATCCACAGATGTGAATGAAGAAGATCTCACTATATTTTTGCCCGACACACAATTGCCGCACGACTTTCCTTTGTCTTGTACCCAGGTGTGCTTCCCAGCATGCGCTCTGCTCTGTCTTGTACTCAGGTGTGCTTCCCAGCATGCGCTCTGCTCTGTCTTGTACTCAGGCGTGATTCCCAGCACGTGCTTTCCTCAGTCTTGTACTCAGGCGTGCTTCCCTGCACGCGCTCTGCTCTGTATTGTACCCAGGCGTGCTTCCCAGCTTGCGCTCTGCTCTGTCTTGTACCCAGGCGTGCTTCCCAGCATGCGCTCAGCTATGTCTTGTACTCAGGCGTGTTTCCCTGCACGCACTCTGCTCTGTCTTGTACCCAGGCGTGCTTCCCAGCATGCGCTCTGCTCTGTCTTTTACCCAGGCGTGCTTCCCAGCATGCGCTCTGCTCTGTCTTATACTCAGGCGTGCTTCCCAGCGTGCACTCTGCTCTGTCTTGTACCCAGGCGTGCTTCCCAGCATTCGCTCTGCTCTGTCTTGTGCTCAGGCGTGCTTGCCAGCACGCGCTCTGCTCTGTCTTTTACCCAGGCGTGCTTTCCAGCATGCGCTCTGCTCTATCTTGTACTCAGGTGTGCTTCCCAGCACACGCTCTGCTCTGTCTTGTACTCAGGCGTGCTTCCCAGCATGCAGTCTCCTCTGTTTTGTACTGAGGCGTGCTTTCCAGCACGTGCTCTCCTCTGTCTTGTACGTAGGCATGCTTCCCAGCACGTGCTCTCCTCTGTCTTGTTCGCAGGCATGCTTCCCAGCATGCGCTCTCCTCTGTCTTGTTCCCAGGCGTGCTTCCCAGCATGCGCTCTCCTCTGTCTTGTTCCCAGGCATGCTTCCCCGCATGCTGTCTCCTCTGTCTTGTACTCAGGCGTGCTTCCCAGCACGTGCTCTCTTCTGTCTTGTACCCAGACGTGCTTCCCAGCATGCAGTCTCCTCTATTTTGAACTCAGGCATGCTTCCCAGCACGCGCTCTGCTCTGTCTTGTTCCCAGGCATGCTTCCCCGCATGCTGTCTCCTCTGTCTTGTACTCAGGCGTGCTTCCCAGCACGTGCTCTCTTCTGTCTTGTACCCAGACGTGCTTCCCAGCATGCAGTCTCCTCTGTTTTGTACTCAGGCTTGCTTCCCAGCACGCGCTCTGCTCTGTGTTGTCTTTGAACCGGCCACCTGGTTCCAGCAGTCATGGTACTTTGTTCCCCTGGGCCTGCTCCTGATGCTCCCTGTATAGGGGGTGGTCCTCACTAGGTCAGCTCGCCCGGGGTGGGTTGGTATCACGGCCCAGAGTGTCCACTCCAGGAGTCGTCACATGAACAAGGGTGGGTGGTTTTGCTGGGCGTAAAAGAGTTGTTATGGAAAAGGTTGAGGTGTACCCCACAGGGGAAAATGTTTGCCAGCCAACACACTTGGTGTATGGGCATTACAAGTCAAGGAGACCGCTCCTTTTTTAGTGGGACATTTTTTGCTAAGACGCCCTCCTCCATGTTTCTTCCAAGGGGATTGGAGTTATTGGGGTGCATATGACTTGGTAGCAGGTCAGACCTTGCTGTCAATGCAACATTTTTTAGGGACTTCCTCCTGGACATCTCGTGAAAGGGGTATTGGGGTGCGTCGTAATTCTTGGCAGCCCATCCACTCAATGCAAGAGTCCCTCCTTCATAAAGGAAACAAGATGTGTCTGCTTATGTGTCACACACCACATGGCAGCTAGGGTTGGGAAATGTTACAATGACATTTCCCAGTGAATGCATTTGTTTTGGTTGAAAGCAATGATAAAGTTGAAATACGCTTCAAAAACGTTGCGTCTGAACATATCCCATGTAGTGGAGAAACATTATGGTCTGGGGTTAATTATTTTGCCTTATATACAAGTCATTAACCTGGAAAGGATGTACCGTAACATATTTCCCAGCAAAGTCCATTTTGGTTTCGTTTTGGTATGTTTTTTGGTGCACCGGTAAAAATGGCATGAAACTGACAACATTATATAAAGCTGTGACCTAGGAGTCAGGAATGCTTCCAGGGGCGATCCCCATGATGTTCCTGTGTCATTTGAGCAATGTTTCCATCATTTTCAGATGTTTTTAGACCTTAAAAGGATCCCCGGTGGGGATCGCGGTAAAAATGCTCGGGTCTCCCATAGACTTACATTGGGCTCGTTGTTCTGTCCGAGTACCTGAGTATTCCAATTTGCTCGACCCGAACAACGAGCACCCGAGCATTTTAGTGCTCGCCCATCACTAATGATTACCAGTTACTTTACTGTTTAACTTTATTCAAAACCCTTATTTCTTACTATTGTTAAAAGCTGTTTTCAATTGGACCACTGATGCAATATGTACTATTAGCTGATTTACCTTTAAGACACTTGTTACTCTGCTTTAAAAATAGATTTAATAATGTAATTGGTCCAATTGGATTTGGACTTCATATCATCAGAGAATCTAAAAACTTTTTTTTTCATACGTTGAAGCTTATAAGCACTAATTGTATGTACAAGGGTACTGATCTAATATGTACTAATATTGCTACTTGGCATCAGGAATAATTTCATCGATCTAAATGTACCTGACTACCTATTATTTGAGCATTCATCAATTATTATTTTTTTATACATTGAAGCTTATAAGCGCTAACAGTATTTTATTGTTTTGCAGAAGAATTGGATGCTTTTTCTTTTATTTTCTCTGGACCAAATCATAATAGTAACACTAGTTTATTGGTATTCAATCTATTGCTCCTAATATTGGGTATAACGATCCCTCTGTTTGCAAGTCCATTTTTCTTGTGTTTACCCATTGGAAGTTTTTTTTAAAAATTGTGTATTATACAGTATTCAATAAAGTGTATTATCTTTTAAAATTTACTGAGCATCTGCTTCCGTATATTCACATCCAGTACGTTTTCTAAATGGCGCAGACTTCAGATCTTAATGACACAGCTCGTTTATCAAGTAAATGATGATGAGAAGTAGCTGAGTGCTCCACCATCAATTCACTTATCATCCTGCAGCACAAGAGGAGCTCTGATTAAACCCCTCAGTTATTAGGCATCAGGCGCAGGTCTACACATCTGTATAGTGCTGTCACATGATAATATTCCTAGCAATACATGTGATATCATGGATCACTATCTTAGTAGAAGTCTGTTATGATGAGTCACCGAAGGAGGAAAAAACAAAATACCAGCTAAGTCCAGAAAAACCAGAGAGGTTGGCAGCTATCGGATTGCAGACCCCTGAACCTATCCACATCAACAAGCAGTAGCCGTGGGGGGTTCCTACGGTGCCCTAGACCCCTCGATCACAGCCAGAGAACTATATAGCCTAAAGACAGAAAGGGGAAAAACTAAACTGCCCCAGAGCAGACCCCAAAGCAATAGGCAGCCCCCAACATATAATGACGGTGAAGCAAGATGAAAACACTAACACAGATAGATAGGTTGTGCAAATGATGGGGCCCAAGCTAACTACATAGGACAGGATAGGAAAGCTGCTGTCTGCCATCCACAAAAACCCTATCAAAATGAGCCAACCGACTGATAGGAAGAACAGGCCCTGAAGTCGCTAGGCTTCAAAAGACTATATCAGCACTCAGGTATATTCTGAAGACAGAGCAAAATATCAACAGATCAGAGACAAAAAATGGAATACAGCTCACCCCCGGCCGGGGATGGCAGAACTCCCAAAAAACAAGGCAAAACAAAAACAAAACTGAAGAGTACAAAGCAGAGCAGAAAAACTTAGCTTTGAGATGCAGGAATCAGACTGGTCTCCAAGAATCCAGCAGGAAAATCACCAGCCAGGAAGAAGGGCGTCGGCAGCCTTATATCCAGTCCTCAATTCCAGCCACCCAGTCATCATCTAGCTGCCCATGTGTTTGGTAATCAGCCTCACTAGGAAAAAGCAATTAGTTCCAGCTGCGTGTAAAAAATTTCTTCTTTATTTCAACATTAAAATTATGTCATCTTCATAGTAAATGCCATACACACGGACACGGCAACGCGTTTCGATCTGTAAGATCTTTGTCAGAGCCATAGAGATACACTGATCTCAGCTGCATATATACTACATTTGATCCAATGACATGCACAAATAAAATCACATGACAATTAACTCATTAAAATTACATAGCAATGTACAAAATAAATTAAAACACATGTTGCAAAAGAGAAATATTTATCTTTTCAACAATAATGAAGCATTAGGTCATTTCGTTTATTTAAACCATTCGGGGATCGGACATCTAGGTGATAAATCCAAAAAGCCTCTCTTGTTAACAGGCGTCGCTTTGAATCTCCGCCGCAGAAAGGAATTTTAACCTGTTCTATTCCTTGCACTTTAAAACCCGGACTCCTCTGATAATTACTTGAGTGCTTCAGACGATAATGCACCAACCAGTGTGAATATAGGCCAACATTTTTCAAAAAACGCAAGAGGCGCGGGGGTCGCAAGCACCACAGGCGCAGTAGGAATTACTACCCGCAAGAAGCATTACATGACCAAGTAATTAAGAATGTACAAAATTATTCATCTAGAGAGTTAACTCCAGATCAAATTGAGGTCTTATCTTTGGGGTTAAACTTTGCTCCGGATCAGGACTTTGATTTGTTCACAACTATACTAGATGTGAATAAGTTCATGCGGAACTTGACTGTCAAAAAACACTTTATGAATGATTCACAAACAACAATGAATGAAGAAGGAGAATGTGATGACAACACTCAGACAATAACTAACGAATTTTTACATATGAACTTTCAGGAGCAGGTGTCATTGGTAACTTTACAAGATTTGGATACAGAAGAAAAAAATAGAGAGATGGAATATGTTAATCAGTCATTAAATTTTTCCACAAAAAATCCCTATTTCTATCCGGTCCACGCGAGATCTGAGTGTATGGACCGATTCCAAGATATAGTGGAGAAGGAATTGCAAATTTTGTTTAATCAAAAAAATAGTAAATTTAAAAATCTATCTGGCAAGCAATTTATAGCCCTAAGAGAATTAAAATCAATGACAGATATTGTTATAAAAATGTCAGATAAAGGTGGGGTAGTTGTGGTTCTAGATTCTAAAGATTATTATGATAAAATGATTGAGTTATTGTCAGATGAATTGACATACAGGAAACTGGATTATAACCCTTTAGAACAATTTAGGGATAAAACTAATCAAATTATCATGGAAGGTTTGGAGTTAGGAGTCATTACTAAAAAACAGGCAGAATATCTGCAAGTGAAAAAACCGGTGCTTCCAATCATATATGGAGTACCCAAAATACACAAAGGCTGCGGCATTCCTCCTATGCGACCGATTGTCTCGGGCATCGGTTCAGCACATGAGCATTTGTCACAATGGGTCGACACATTGTTGCAACCCCTTGTACAGAGGATGCCTGGCTATATTAGAGATTCCAAACAGGTGTTACAAATGTTTTCTAACAAGATGTGGTTGTCATCATATTCATGGCTTAGTTGTGATGTAGTATCATTATATACATGTATCCCTCATGATTTAGCAATAAGAGCTTTGCAATTTCATTTAAAAAGGTTTAGTAACTACTCTATGGATCTAATTAATTATATTTTGCAAGTAGTAATATTTTTGATGTCACATAATTTTTTCTCCTTCAACCAGTGTTATTATTTACTGTTGAAGGGAGTAGCCATGGGAGCCAAATTTTCACCGTCCCTTGCAAATCTGGTTATGTCGTTTTGGGAATATGAATTTATTTTCTCAGATTCCAATCCTTTTTATGGACAGGTGGCATGGTATGGCAGATATATCGATGATACCCTATTAATTTGGGATGGAGATGTATCTGCCATACCTGCCTTTATGCTATATCTAAACTCTAACCAATACAATATTAAATTTACACATGAACATAATATGGAACATATATCTTTTTTGGATTTGGATTTATTTGGTGTTGAGGGGGAAATAATCTCTACGAAAACACATCATAAACCCTATAGTGGGAATACCATCTTACATGCGACTAGCAGTCACAATAAACATACCGTCAAAGCAATACCAGTAGGAGAACTCACAAGGGTTAAACGTAATTGTAGTGAAGAGAGTAATCTAGATAGTGAACTGGAACATGTAAAGAAAAAATTAAAAAATCGCATGTATCCGGATTGGTCTTTAAATCGAGCACAACAAATAGTAAAAAATAAAAAACGTAATAAAATGATTTTTTCTGGTGGCAACGCAAATGAGACAGTTATTGGAAAGAAACCGTATATTTGTTTTCAGTTTAGTCGCCAATTTCCACAAATCAAGGGAATCATTAATAGATATTTGCCCATTTTATATGAAGATAGTAAATTGGCCGATATATTAAAGCCAGGTATTAATATAGTATCGAGAAGAGCTCCTACATTGGGAGACAAATTATCACCTAATTTATTTTCTCTCAATAATAAAACCTGGTTAACCTGTAATGGTTTTTTCAGATGTGGAGCTACAAAATGCAAAACATTTTTTTTTTTTTTTTTTCCTCCCCCTTATATAGTAGCCACTTATACATAATACACGCACAGTATATTGGAGTTTTTTCCAATTCCATTTTCTTTATTCCACCCTTTTTCCTTCCCCTACTCCCCCCTCCCCAACCCCCCCCCCTTTCCCTTTTCTTTTTCAACATTTTTCAAACACAATACTTTCCACCTTTTCATTTTCCCACTTTTTTCCCACTTTATTCTCTCCTTATCTAGCCAGGTTGTCTGATGCTTTTGTGGCCTTTCCATGGGGTGACTCGCATATGCTGTGCGTCATACAGACGTGCATCAGATGGAACAGGCGCTGCTTGTGTAGCGGTCTAGCGCCGGCCGCTCACTCGTGGCGTCTGGCTATCAGGAACAACACAACGCTGGTTTTAGCTGTTACCTAGGCAGCGGTTTGTTGCTGATCGTCACATGATGACGTCAACCTACCGGAAGACAGCTCCACTGATACTGCGCATGTGCTGCAGGCTCCCCATGGATTGGTCCGTAATGGTCAGATGACTGTTCCCAGCCAGGCATTTAACCTGGGACGTTCACAGTCATAGCCACGCCCCCCGAGGAAGCGGTCTCCTATACCGCGAAACGCGCGTAGGGGCACATAAGCTGACGCCTTTATACACCGGGACATGATGGGTATGTTTAACCAGCTCATTTTGAGCTCATCTTTGACGTTTACTGCATGATTTATGACACACTGACATGGCGTATGTCTGAGTTTCCCACTCATTTAGTCTCAGGACACATTGGGTGATGTATACTCAATTTACCAGTCATTGGCACTGACATCTCCATGTACTATATAACACATAACACTGCTTTGGGGTTGTTTTTTTGACAGTGACTCCTGCATAATAGATTCATTAACTGTTTTGTGGCTGGTCCAGTGACTATTCTCTATGCCATTTTTTTACTGTCATTGTGACTATATTGTAAACCTGTGGTATCTGTCCTTTGGTTGCACATGCCCATCACAGGCTGTCCGCTTATTTTTCTAGTATCGGGTTTCATGTGATTGCCCATTTTATTGGTTTTGTAATTTTCCTGTATCTCTAATGTGTGTCATATTTGGTAAATAAAAATATTATACGGTTGTAATGGATTTGGATTCTAGGCTCTCCTTTCTCTCAAAATGCAAAACATGTAGATATGCAAATGTCACAAAAAAAATTTCTGATGCGGCAAATAAAGTGCAATATACCATAAAACAATATATCAATTGTAATTCAACTAATGTAATATACAAGATAGATTGCACCATTTGCAAATTATCATATATAGGGTGCACATCTAGAAAAATGAAGATGCGCATTAGGGAACATCTACATGATATTGAGAATACGAATAACATGAATCGTAATATATCAGCTGTGTCGCAGCATTTCATTAGGCACCATGCTAGAAATACCTCGAGTTTTAAAGTGCAAGGAATAGAACAGGTTAAAATTCCTTTCTGCGGCGGAGATTCAAAGCGACGCCTGTTAACAAGAGAGGCTTTTTGGATTTATCACCTAGATGTCCGATCCCCGAATGGTTTAAATAAACGAAATGACCTAATGCTTCATTATTGTTGAAAAGATAAATATTTCTCTTTTGCAACATGTGTTTTAATTTATTTTGTACATTGCTATGTAATTTTAATGAGTTAATTGTCATGTGATTGTATTTGTGCATGTCATTGGATCAAATGTAGTATATATGCAGCTGAGATCAGTGTATCTCTATGGCTCTGACAAAGATCTTACAGATCGAAACGCGTTGCCGTGTCCGTGTGTATGGCATTTACTATGAAGATGACATAATTTTAATGTTGAAATAAAGAAGAAATTTTTTACACGCAGCTGGAACTAATTGCTTTTTCCTATTGATTACACGTCAGTCCAGACGGAGCTCCGAGGTCTGCGGTGAACACTTGGTGAGCTGGCTTTTGTTTGTTTTCAAATCAGCCTCACTACCTTCCTTCACCAGAGGAGGGAGTTCATCAGACCTCAATGGTGAAGGGAAAAATGAACTCACAACAGAAGCCATTATAATGATATGACAAGGGAGAAAATATCATATATGTCCTACTGCTCTGCTTATTAATGCTCAGCTCCGAAACTACTCCTTAATAATACTACAATACTGTGCCCAAAGCCTTCTGCTGTACTACTGCCAAATTTACCCACCATACATTGCGTAAGACACATGGACTATAGTCGTATGGGTCTGAATGTTGACACTAGAATTGATGTTTGGGAAATTGCTGAATGGCAGCTGTTTACCTCTTATATCAGCTCCTAGGGATTATTATCTGCTATCTTTGAAAAACAGGGACGCAGGGTCATTGAACAATCATGTTTGCTAATATGTTGATTACACATTGTACCAAGCCATGGAGCTTGTTTACTTGGAAAACAGAGGAAGACAAACTATGCAAATTAATTAAATACTCAAACAATGAGGTATGAGACACTGCAAACATCCCCCAATCCTGTGGAAAAAATACCTGAATAAGAGCTGTGATGTATAAAAGAGGATCTGCTTCTGTATCAGGTAAACTTTACAAATCACAGCCAGAAACACTCTACAAGACAGCTGCCGGTACACCATGGCTCCATCAAGAGGGACACAGATTTAACATTCTACAGGATGCCAGCTTAACGACCTCAGCCCCAGCTGGAAGAATACTGATCTGCTACATTGACCATCACTGAACCCATGGTCCGCTCTGAAAACCACCTGAAAAATCACTCAGAAACTGCAACAAAATTTCTATGTATCTCTTCAGTGTCTTTGAAATTCTTCAGGTTTCCAAAAACACCAAGAGGTTGAAAGAAGTGAGCCGACCATTCTTCAGGCATATTCTGTTTCGCAGAGGCTCAACCCCAGAAGATGCCTGGGTGTCAGTTGGAGCATTTAGTGACTTTTTGTCTTAAAAACGCTCTCATTTTATGCATTGCTTAATGGACTTATCAAAACTTCTGACAATAGGTCCAAGAAGCACTAAAAAAAGCTTAAGAAAATGAGACTGCATACGTTTGGGCAGCAAGGTGGCTCAGTGGTTAGCACTGCTGCCTTACAGCACTGAGGACCTATGTTCACATCCCACCATGGACAACATCTGCAATGAGTTTGAATGCTCTCCCATGTTTGTGTGGGTTTCCTCCAGATTCTCTGGTTTTCTCCCACAGTTCAAAAACATTCTGATATGGAATTTAGATTGTGAGCCCCAATGGGGACAATTTCAATAATGTTTGTAAAGTGCTGTGGAATAAATGGCTCTATATAATGGGTAAAATCAGTAATGTATATGCTGCTTACATAGACATTCATATATTTAGAAACAGGAATGTTACATTATTATTTTCATCAACTAACAAAATGCAGAGTTAAGTTTGATCATTATTAGATGAAAAAATCTCACTAAAAATATTTATAATTTTTTTTATTGATAATAGGATAGAAGGAAAAGGGAGGAAGAAGATCGGGAACAGAATCAATAGGCAAAATGATAGTCAGGAGGGCAGCCGGGGTCAGATAACAGTAAGAGCCCAGTCAGACAAGCAGTATGAATACAGCGGAGCCTGGTGACAGAGGCGATACATGTCCGGCAAGAGATGTAACAGAAGGCCACAGGTAGATGGTGAAGGTTCTTCTATACAGGTCCAGCAGTGATAGTGGATCTGCTGGACTTCAAGGAGGAAGAAGATCGGGAACAGAATCAGTAGTCGAAATCATAGTCAGGAGGGAATCCGGGGTCAGATAACAGTAAGAGCCCAGTCATACAAGCAGTATGAATACAGCGGAGCCTGATGACAGAGGTGATACATGTCCGGCAAGAGATGTAACAGAAGGCCACAGGTAGATGGTGAAGGTTCTTCTATACAGGTCCAGCAGTGATGGTGGATCTGCTGGACTTCATGGAGGGAGAAGATCGGGAACAGAATCAGTAGTCGAAATCATAGTCAGGAGGGAATCCGGGGTCAGATAACAGTATGAGCCCAGTCAGACAAGCAGTATGAATACAGCGGAGCCTGGTGACAGAGGTGATACATGTCCGGCAAGAGATGTAACAGAAGGCCACAGGTAGATGGTGAAGGTTCTTCTATACAGGTCCAGCAGTGATGGTGGATCTGCTGGACTTCATGGAGGGAGAAGATCGGGAACAGAATCAGTAGTCGAAATCATAGTCAGGAGGGAATCCGGGGTCAGATAACAGTATGAGCCCAGTCAGACAAGCAGTATGAATACAGCGGAGCCTGGTGACAGAGGTGATACATGTCCGGCAAGAGATGTAACAGAAGGCCACAGGTAGATGGTGAAGGTTCTTCTATACAGGTCCAGCAGTGATAGTGGATCTGCTGGACTTCAAGGAGGAAGAAGATCGGGAACAGAATCAGTAGTCGAAATCATAGTCAGGAGGGAATCCGGGGTCAGATACCAGTAAGAACCCAGTCAGACGAGCAGTATGAATACAGCGGAGCCTGATGACAGAGGTGATACATGTCCGGCAAGAGATGTAACAGAAGGCCACAGGTAGATGGTGAAGGATCAGGGGCTGGCTGGCACATTTTAGCCTGGGGGCCAAGCACACAGCAGTGGCCCATGAGTAGCGGCCCGTCGTTAAAAAGGTTGTCCGATCTTTAGCTACAAGTCTAAAGTCACTATATGTGAATCCTCACATCATGTGCACTGTGAGGATTCTCTGGTGCTGGCGGTGGGAGCGGGCACTTATATGATCAAGTATGTGATGTGTTTATTCCCGGCCATATTACAACTAGACTGTTTCTGGCCTTGCTCCATACAGGTGTAATAAGTGGGGCTGAGCAAGGCTAGTTGTCATGTATACAAATCACATACCTGCAGTCACGCGCCCGCCGAATCACAACAGCACTGCGAGCAATGTGAGGATTCACGAGTCTGCAGTCACAGAGTGACTTGTAACTTAAATCTGGACAACCCCTTTAACATGTTTACCTCCGGCTGCTTCACAGGCTATATGCCTACTACTGTATTGCCTGTCTGAGAGCTGTTCAATGAAAAACCAGAAAGTACTGGGATCAGCTCAGATGAGCGTTTCTATTGATCGGACAAATCACATATTATGCTCATTATTAATTTTAAACTGGATATACATTTTCAGATATGTAGTAAAGCAAAGTATGCAATGCTTCTCATCATTACCTAGGATTTTTTTTTCCAATGCTCTATACTGGTCACACCTGGACCTGCCTACAGAACCTCAGATATCACATATGGAGCCATATAAGTTTCAGTTTTAACATAGCCATGAAGCACATTATGGTTTGCTACATGTGTACATGATCAGAACCAGTAGTAGAATGAAGTGACAGAACCGTCAGAAGATACATGCAGCACCAGAACCACCGACAAGTAGATGAATGCAGCAACAGAACCACCATCAGTAGATGAAAGCAGCAACAGAACCACCATCAGTAGATGAAAGCAGCAACAGAACCACCATCAGTAGATGAATGCAGGGTCAGAACCACCATCAGTAGATGAATGCAGGGTCAGAACCACCATCAGTAGATGAATGCAGGGCCAGAACCACCATCAGTAGATGAATGCAGCAACAGAACCACCATCAGTAGATGAATGCAGCAACAGAACCACCATCAGTAGATGAATGCAGCAACAGAACCACCATCAGTAGATGAATGCAGCAACAGAACCACCATCAGTAGATGAATGCAGCAACAGAACCACCATCAGTAGATGAATGCAGGGTCAGAACCACCATCAGTAGATGAATGCAGGGTCAGAACCACCATCAGTAGATGAATGCAGGGCCAGAACCACCATCAGTAGATGAATGCAGCAACAGAACCACCATCAGTAGATGAATGCAGCAACAGAACCACCATCAGTAGATGAATGCAGCAACAGAACCACCATCAGTAGATGAATGCAGCAACAGAACCACCATCAGTAGATGAATGCAGAAACAGAACCACCATCAGTAGATGAATGCAGGGTCAGAACCACCATCAGTAGATGAATGCAGGGTCAGAACCACCATCAGTAGATGAATGCAGCAACAGAACCACCATCAGTAAATGAATGCAGGGCCAGAACCACCATCAGTAGATGAATGCAGCAACAGAACCACCATCAGTAGATGAATGCAGCAACAGAACCACCATCAGTAGATGAATGCAGGGTCAGAACCACCATCAGTAGATGAATGCAGGGTCAGAACCACCATCAGTAGATGAATGCAGCAACAGAACCACCATCAGTAGATGAATGCAGAAACAGAACCACCATCAGTAGATGAATGCAGGGTCAGAACCACCATCAGTAGATGAATGCAGGGTCAGAACCACCATCAGTAGATGAATGCAGCAACAGAACCACCATCAGTAGATGAATGCAGCAACAGAACCACCATCAGTAGATGAATGCAGAAACAGAACCACCATCAGTAGATGAATGCAGGGTCAGAACCACCATCAGTAGATGAATGCAGGGACACAGCCACCATCAGTAGATGAATGCAGAAACAGAACCACCATCAGTAGATGAATACAGGGTCAGAACCACCATCAGTAGATGAATGCAGGGCCAGAACCACCATCAGTAGATGAATGCAGCAACAGAACCACCATCAGTAGATGAATGCAGGGTCAGAACCACCATCAGTAGATGAATGCAGGGTCAGAACCACCATCAGTAGATGAATGCAGGGCCAGAACCACCATCAGTAGATGAATGCAGGGTCAGAACCACCATCAGTAGATGAAAGCAGCAACAGAACCACCATCAGTAGATGAATGCAGAAACAGAACCACCATCAGTAGATGAATGCAGGGCCAGAACCACCATCAGTAGATGAATGCAGGGTCAGAACCACCATCAGTAGATGAATGCAGGGTCAGAACCACCATCAGTAGATGAATGCAGGGCCAGAACCACCATCAGTAGATGAATGCAGGGTCAAAACCACCATCAGTAGATGAAAGCAGCAACAGAACCACCATCAGTAGATGAATGCAGAAACAGAACCACCATCAGTAGATGAATGCAGGGTCAGAACCACCATCAGTAGATGAATGCAGGGCCAGAACCACCATCAGTAGATGAATGCAGCAACAGAACCACCATCAGTAGATGAATGCAGCAACAGAACCACCATCAGTAGATGAATGCAGCAACAGAACCACCATCAGTAGATGAATGCAGAAACAGAACCACCATCAGTAGATGAATGCAGGGTCAGAACCACCATCAGTAGATGAATGCAGGGCCAGAACCACCATCAGTAGATGAATGCAGGGTCAGAACCACCATCAGTAGATGAATGCAGCAACAGAACCACCATCAGTAGATGAATGCAGGGACACAGCCACCATCAGTAGATGAATGCAGCAACAGAACCACCATCAGTAGATGAATGCAGCAACAGAACCACCATCAGTAGATGAATGCAGGGTCAAAACCACCATCAGTAGATAAAAGCAGCAACAGAACCACCATCAGTAGATGAATGCAGGGTCAGAACCACCATCAGTAGATGAATGCAGCAACAGAACCACCATCAGTAGATGAATGCAGCAACAGAACCACCATCAGTAGATGAATGCAGAAACAGAACCACCATCAGTAGATGAATGCAGGGTCAGAACCACCATCAGTAGATGAATGCAGCAACAGAACCACCATCAGTAGATGAATGCAGCAACAGAACCACCATCAGTAGATGAATGCAGCAACAGAACCACCATCAGTAGATGAATGCAGGGTCAGAACCACCATCAGTAGATGAATGCAGGGCCAGAACCACCATCAGTAGATGAATGCAGGGTCAGAACCCCCATCAGTAGATGAATGCAGCAACAGAACCACCATCAGTAGATGAATGCAGCAACAGAACCACCATCAGTAGATGAATGCAGGGTCAAAACCACCATCAGTAGATAAAAGCAGCAACAGAACCACCATCAGTAGATGAATGCAGCAACAGAACCACCATCAGTAGATGAATGCAGGGTCAGAACCACCATCAGTAGATGAATGCAGCAACAGAACCACCATCAGTAGATGAATGCAGCAACAGAACCACCATCAGTAGATGAATGCAGCAACAGAACCACCATCAGTAGATGAATGCAGCAACAGAACCACCATCAGTAGATGAATGCAGGGACACAGCCACCATCAGTAGATGAATGCAGCAACAGAACCACCATCAGTAGATGAATGCAGGGACAGAACCACCATCAGTAGATGAATGCAGCAACAGAACCACCATCAGTAGATGAATGCAGCAACAGAACCACCATCAGTTGATGAATGCAGCAACAGAACCACCATCAGTAGATGAATGCAGGGTCAGAACCACCATCAGTAGATGAATGCAGGGTCAGAACCACCATCAGTAGATGAATGCAGGGACACAGCCACCATCAGTAGATGAATGCAGGGCCAGAACCACCATCAGTAGATGAATGCAGGGACACAGCCACCATCAGTAGATGAATGCAGCAACAGAACCACCATCAGTAGATGAATGCAGGGCCAGAACCACCATCAGTAGATGAATGCAGGGACACAGCCACCATCAGTAGATGAATGCAGGGCCAGAACCACCATCAGTAGATGAATGCAGGGCCAGAACCACCATTAGCAGATGAATGCAGGGTCAGAACCACCATCGGTAGATAAATGCAGGGTCAGAATCACCATCAGTAGATGAATGCAGCAACAGAACCACCATCAGTAGATGAATCCAGAAACAGAACCACCATCAGTAGATGAATGCAGGGCCAGAACCACCATCAATAGATGAATGCAGGGACAGAACCACCATCAGTAAATGAATGCAGCAACAGAACCACCATCAGTAGATGAATGCAGGGCCAGAATCACCGTCAGTAGATGAATGCAGGGACAGAACCACCATCAGTAGATGAATGCAGGGACAGAACCACCATCAGTAGATGAATGCAGCAACAGAATCACCGTCAGTAGATGAATGCAGGGACAGAACCACCATCAGTAGATGAATGCAGCAACAGAACCACCATCAGTAGATGAATGCAGCAACAGAACCACCATCAATAGATGAATGCAGGGACAGAACCACCATCAGTAGATGAATGCAGCAACAGAACCACCATCAGTAGATGAATGCAGGGCCAGAATCACCGTCAGTAGATGAATGCAGGGACAGAACCACCATCAGTAGATGAATGCAGCAACAGAACCACCATCAGTAGATGAATGCAGCAACAGAACCACCATCAGTAGATGAATGCAGGGCCAGAATCACCGTCAGTAGATGAATGCAGGGACACAGCCACCATCAGTAGATGAATGCAGGAACAGAACCACCATCAGTAGATGAATGCAGGGTCAGAACCACCATCAGTAGATGAATGCAGCAACAGAACCACCATCAGTAGATGAATGCAGGGTCAGAACCACCATCAGTAGATGAATGCAGCAACAGAACCACCATCAGTAGATGAATGCAGCAACAGAACCACTATCAGTAGATGAATGCACGGCCAGGACCACCATCAGTAGATGAATGCAGCAACAGAACCACCATCAGTAGATGAATGCAGGGTCAGAACCACCATCAGTAGATGAATGCAGGGACACAGCCACCATCAGTAGATGAATGCAGGGCCAGAACCACCATTAGCAGATGAATGCAGGGTCAGAACCACCATCAGTAGATGAATGCAGCAACAGAACCACCATCAGTAGATGAATGCAGCAACAGAACCACCATCAGTAGATGAATGCAGCAACAGAACCACTATCAGTAGATGAATGCAGCAACAGAACCACCATCAGTAGATGAATGCAGGGCCAGAATCACCGTCAGTAGATGAATGCAGGGACACAGCCACCATCAGTAGATGAATGCAGGGTCAGAACCACCATCAGTAGATGAATGCAGCAACAGAACCACCATCAGTAGATGAATGCAGGGCCAGAATCACCGTCAGTAGATGAATGCAGGGACACAGCCACCATCAGTAGATGAATGCAGGGCCAGGACCACCATCAGTAGATGAATGCAGCAACAGAACCACCATCAGTAGATGAATGCAGGGCCAGAATCACCGTCAGTAGATGAATGCAGGGACACAGCCACCATCAGTAGATGAATGCAGGGTCAGAACCACCATCAGTAGATGAATGCAGCAACAGAACCACCATCAGTAGATGAATGCAGCAACAGAACCAACATCAGTAGATGAATGCAGCAACAGAACCACCATCAGTAGATGAATGCAGGGACACAGCCACCATCAGTAGATAAATGCAGCAACAGAATCACCATCAGTAGATGAATGCAGGGCCAGAATCACCATCAGTAGATGAATGCAGCAACAGAACCACCATCAGTAGATGAATGCAGCAACAGAACCACCATCACTAGATGAATGCAGCAACAGAACCAACATCACTAGATGAATGCACGGCCAGGACCACCATCAGTAGATGAATGCAGCAACAGAACCAACATCAGTAGATGAATGCAGCAACAGAACCACCATCAGTAGATGAATGCAGGGTCAGAACCACCATCAGTAGATGAATCCAGAAACAGAACCACCATCAGTAGATGAATGCAGGGACAGAATCACCATCAGTAGATGAATGCAGCAACAGAACCACCATCAGTAGATGAATGCAGCAACAGAACCACCATCACTAGATGAATGCAGCAACAGAACCACCATCAGTAGATGAATGCACGGCCAGGACCACCATCAGTAGATGAATGCAGCAACAGAACCAACATCAGTAGATGAATGCAGCAACAGAACCACCATCAGTAGATGAATCCAGAAACAGAACCACCATCAGTAGATGAATGCAGGGACACAGCCACCATCAGTAGATAAATGCAGCAACAGAATCACCATCAGTAGATGAATGCAGCAACAGAACCACCATCAGTAGATGAATGCAGCAACAGAACCAACATCACTAGATGAATGCAGGTACACAGCCACCATCAGTAGATGAATGCAGCGACAGAACCACCGTCAGTAGATGAATGTAGGGACAGAACCACCATCAGTAGATGAATGCAGCGACAGAACCACCATCAGTAGATGAATGCAGCAACAGAACCACTGTCAGTAGATGAATGTAACATTAGAACCACCGTCAGTAGATGAATGCAGCGACAGAACCACCGTCAGTAGATGAATGTAACATTAGAACCACCGTCAGTAGATGAATGCAGCGACAGAACCACCGTCAGTAGATGAATGCAGCGACAGAGCCACCGTCAGTAGATGAATGCAGCAACAGAACCAACATCACTAGATGAATGCAGGGACAGAACCACCATCAGTAGATGAATGCAGCAACAGAACCAACATCACTAGATGAATGCAGCGACAGAGCCACCGTCAGTAGATGAATGCAGCAACAGAACCAACATCAGTAGATGAATGCAGCGACAGAACCACCGTCAGTAGATGAATGCAGCAACAGAACCACTGTCAGTAGATGAATGTAACATTAGAACCACCGTCAGTAGATGAATGCAGCGACAGAACCACCGTCAGTAGATGAATGCAGCGACAGAGCCACCGTCAGTAGATGAATGTAACATTAGAACCACCGTCAGTAGATGAATGCAGTGACAGAACCACCGTCAGTAGATGAATGTAACATTAGAACCACCGTCAGTAGATGAATGCAGCGACAGAACCACCGTCAGTAGATGAATGCAGGGACAGAACCACCATCAGTAGATGAATGCAGCGACAGAACCACCGTCAGTAGATGAATGCAGCAACAGAACCACCGTCAGTAGATGAATGTAACATTAGAACCACCGTCAGTAGATGAATGTAACATTAGAACCACCGTCAGTAGATGAATGCAGCAACAGAACCACCGTCAGTAGATGAATGTAACATTAGAACCACCGTCAGTAGATGAATGCAGCGACAGAACCACCGTCAGTAGATGAATGTAACATTAGAACCACCGTCAGTAGATGAATGCAGCGACAGAACCACCGTCAGTAGATGAATGCAGCGACAGAGCCACCGTCAGTAGATGAATGTAACATTAGAACCACCGTCAGTAGATGAATGCAGCGACAGAGCCACCGTCAGTAGATGAATGTAACATTAGAACCACCGTCAGTAGATGAATGCAGCGACAGAGCCACCGTCAGTAGATGAATGTAACATTAGAACCACCGTCAGTAGATGAATGCAGCGACAGAACCACCGTCAGTAGATGAATGTAACATTAGAACCACCGTCAGTAGATGAATGCAGCGACAGAACCACCGTCAGTAGATGAATGTAACATTAGAACCACCGTCAGTAGATGAATGCAGCGACAGAACCACCGTCAGTAGATGAATGTAACATTAGAACCACCGTCAGTAGATGAATGCAGCGACAGAACCACCGTCAGTAGATGAATGTAACATTAGAACCACCGTCAGTAGATGAATGCAGCACCACGCTTATTACAGTGGTCAATTTCAGTGTTAGATCAGCCCCATGATACACTTGTATGACATGAACATGTAGCTCCCAGTATGTCCTTATCTATGGTAAGAAGATTCTGGGAGTTGTTGCTACCTTTATCATCAGACAGCGGACCATACAGGAACCTCACTACTTATGAGATGTAGTCAGTATTAGAGATATCACTGAATTGGCACCCTAACACCAGATACAAATCCAACCAATTACCGAAATTGCAAAAATCACTGACTGTGGTGGAAAAATAATAAAACTTAACTTTTAATAAAGTGTGAATAAATAATATATCAAATCATCCACCGTGCTTGTGTGCAGTCTGTCCAATCAACCCCTACCACAAGAGGGGGTCATAAAGGACACTAATATAATTATACAACATTGTATTCATGGACTCCAAGACACCCTTTAACGAGGGAAAATCTCACTAGGCGTCCTTTTTTAAGGGAAGAGTTTAACAATTATTGCATACATGGATATACTACAATATATATGGATATACCATTGCATCATTCCCCATCATTAATAGCCAGTTTTACACTCCAATATCCGTAGACTAAAGTGCTAATGCTATTGCACATTGTCCCCAATAGAATAACGGAATCTCCCTAATACAGTGTCATCCGTTGACTACACAAAGGCTCCTTTGCCCAATTGAAACAGATGCCAGCCAGTGACCGAATGATTTATCTCACTCACTCAGTCCGTAGATGTCACCTCTCACATGCACATGCTATCCCCTTACCCACATGGGAGTAACATTAATATAGTCTGCCAGTATACTGAGCCATAAACGTAAGGCTCCACCACATCCCCGTACTCATAATGGGATTAGTATGTCCACAATGTGCCTGAGATGTTAAGCCGTGATATTAAGCTCTGTCACACCTCAGCAATGTTGCCTCAACTCGGATCATATTAGGGTACATCAGGAGGCTTAGCCCTTTTGCTGTGCGCTTATGATTTTACAACGGTGCAAAATACTCCTGGCCACGATGAGAGCCGCGTGTGGCGGCATGGACGCCGAGCTTTTATAAACAACGTGCGTGGCTCTCATCATGGCCAGGAGTATTTTGTGCCGTTGTAAAACCATTATACTGCCAACAAAGTATAAATATCTACCATGTTGTGCCCCTGACTAAATAATTGCCCTTCAATGTGCTTCCTGCACAAAAAATCCCCCTAGACTGTCTCTCTCCATAATATCCCTCCCACACCACCCTTCTCCATAATATACCCCCTACACCGCACCTCCCCATAATATACCCCCTACACCACACCTCCCCATAATATACCCCCTACACCACCCCTCACCATAATATACCCCCTACACCACACCTCCCCATAATATACCCCCTACACAGCACCTCCCCATAAGATACTTCCCACACACTGCATCCCTCCCCATAATATACCCCCCACACCACCCCTCTCCATAATATACCCCCTACACCGCCCCTCACCATTATACCCCTCACACCACCCCTCTCCATAATATACCCCCTACACCGCACCTCCCCATAATATACCCCCTACACCACCCCTCACCATAATATACCCCCTACACCACACTTCCCCATAATATACCCCCTACACAGCACCTCCCCATAAGATACTTCCCACACACTGCATCCCTCCCCATAATATACCCCCCACACCACCCCTCTCCATAATATACCCCCTACACCGCCCCTCACCATTATACCCCTCACACCACCCCTCTCCATAATATACCCCCTACACCGCACCTCCCCATAATATACCCCCAACACCACCCCTCACCATAATATACCCCCTACACCACACTTCCCCATAATATACCCCCTACACAGCACCTCCCCATAAGATACCCCCTACACCACCCCTCACCATAATATACCCCCTACACCACACTTCCCCATAATATACCCCTACACAGCACCTCCCCATAAGATACCCCCTACACCACCCCTCACCATAATATACCCCCTACACCACACCTCCCCATAATATACCCCCTACACCACCCTTCTCCATAATATACCCCCTACACCGCACCTCCCCATAATATACCCCCTACACCACCCCTCACCATAATATACCCCCTACACCACACTTCCCCATAATATACCCCCTACACAGCACCTCCCCATAAGATACTTCCCACACACTGCATCCCTCCCCATAATATACCCCCCACACCACCCCTCTCCATAATATACCCCCACACAATCCCTCTCCATAATATACCCCCTACACCGCCCCTCTCCATAATATACCCCCTACACCGCCCCTCACCATTATACCCCTCACACCACCCCTCTCCATAATATACCCCCTACACCGCACCTCCCCATAATATACCCCCTACACCACACCTCCCCATAATATACCCCCAACACCACCCCTCACCATAATATACCCCCTACACCGCATCTCCCCATAATATACCCCCTACACCACACCTCCCCATAATATACCCCCTACACCGCACCTCCCCATAATATACCCCCTACACCACCCCTCACCATAATATACCCCCTACACCACACTTCCCCATAATATACCCCCTACACAGCACCTCCCCATAAGATACCCCCTACACCACCCCTCACCATAATATACCCCCTACACCACACCTCCCCATAATATACCCCCTACACCACCCTTCTCCATAATATACCCCCTACACCGCACCTCCCCATAATATACCCCCTACACCACACCTCCCCATAATATACCCCCTACACCACCCCTCACCATAATATACCCCCTACACCACACCTCCCCATAATATACCCCCTACACCACACCTCCCCATAATATACCCCCTACACCACACCTCCCCATAATATACCCCCTACACCACCCCTCACCATAATATACCCCCTACACCACCCCTCACCATAATATACCCCCTACACCACCCTTCTCCATAATATACCCCCTACACCACACCTCCCCATAATATACCCCCTACACCACCCTTCTACATAATATACCCCCTGCACCACCCCTCACCATAATATACCCCCTACACCACCCTTCTCCATAATATACCCCCTACACCACACCTCCCCATAATATACCCCCTACACCACCCTTCTCCATAATATACCCCCTACACCACCCCTCACCATAATATACCCCCTACACCACCCCTCACCATAATATACCCCCTACACCGCACCTCCCCATAATATACCCCCTACACCACACCTCCCCATAATATACCCTCTACACCGCACCTCCCCATAATATACCCCCTACACCACCCCTCACCATAATATACCCCCTACACCACACTTCCCCATAATATACCCCCTACACAGCACCTCCCCATAAGATACCCCCTACACCACCCCTCACCATAATATACCCCCTACACCACACCTCCCCATAATATACCCCCTACACCACCCTTCTCCATAATATACCCCCTACACCGCACCTCCCCATAATATACCCCCTACACCACACCTCCCCATAATATACCCCCTACACCACCCCTCACCATAATATACCCCCTACACCACACCTCCCCATAATATACCCCCTACACCACACCTCCCCATAATATACCCCCTACACCACACCTCCCCATAATATACCCCCTACACCACCCCTCACCATAATATACCCCTACACCACCCCTCACCATAATATACCCCCTACACCACCCTTCTCCATAATATACCCCCTACACCACACCTCCCCATAATATACCCCCTACACCACCCTTCTCCATAATATACCCCCTACACCACCCCTCACCATAATATACCCCCTACACCACCCTTCTCCATAATATACCCCCTACACCACACCTCCCCATAATATACCCCCTACACCATCCTTCTCCATAATATACCCCCTACACCACCCCTCACCATAATATACCCCCTACACCACCCCTCACCATAATATACCCCCTACACCACACCTCCCCATAATATACCCCCTACACCACCCTTCTCCATAATATACCCCCTACACCGCACCTCCCCATAATATACCCCCTACACCACACCTCCCCATAATATACCCCCTACACCACCCCTCACCATAATATACCCCCTACACCACACCTCCCCATAATATACCCCCTACACCACACCTCCCCATAATATACCCCCTACACCACACCTCCCCATAATATACCCCCTACACCACCCCTCACCATAATATACCCCCTACACCACCCCTCACCATAATATACCCCCTACACCACACCTCCCCATAATATACCCCCTACACCACACCTCCCCATAATATACCCCCTACACCGCACCTCCCCATAATATACCCCCTACACCGCACTTCCCCATAATATACCCCCTACACCGCACCTCCCCATAATATACCCCCTACACCGCACTTCCCCATAATATACCCCCTACACCGCACCTCCCCATAATATACCCCCTACACCGCACCTCCCCATAATATACCCCCTATACCACACCTCCCCATAATATACCCCCTACACCGCACCTCCCCATAATATACCCCCTACACCGCACCTCCCCATAATATACCCCCTACACCACACCTCCCCATAATATACTCCCTACACCACACCTCCCCATAATATACCGCCTACACCACACCTCCCCATAATATACCCCCTACACCACACCTCCCCATAATATACCCCCTACACCACACCTCCCCATAATATACCCCCTACACCACACCTCCCCATAATATACCCCCTACACCGCACCTCCCCATAATATACCCCCTATACCACACCTCCCCATAATATACCCCCTATACCGCACCTCCCCATAATATACCCCCTACACCGCACCTCCCCATAATATACCCCCTACACCGCACCTCCCCATAATATACCCCCTACACCACCCCTCACCATAATATACCCCCTACACCATACTTCCCCATAATATACCCCCTACACCGCACTTCCCCATAATATACCCCCTACACCGCACTTCCCCATAATTTACCCCCTACACCGCACCTCCCCATAATATACCCCCTACACCGCACCTCCCCATAATTTACCCCCTACACCGCACCGCCCCATAAGATACTTCCCACACACTGCACCCCTCCCCATAATATACCCCCCACACCACCCCTCTCCACAATATACCCCCCACACAACCCCTCTCCATAATATACCCCCTACACTGCCACTCACCATTATACCCCCCACACCACCCCTCTCCATAATACACCCCCCACACCACCCCTCACCAAAATATACTCCCACACGTGCCGCCCCTCCCCATGATAAATGTCCCTCTCCATATTATCCTGCCTACACCACCCCTCTCCATAATATCCCCTTCGCTGACTCTCCCTATAATATACCCCACACACCACCCCTCTCCAAAACATACCTCTCCATCCCATAATATCTCACATACACCGTCCCTCTCCATAATGTTCGTCTCCATAATGTCCCCCACATACTGCCCCTAGTCTCTAAAATGTCCTCCCTCCACACTCCCGTCTGAACACACATACACACTCACACATACTCATACACACACTCATACACACACACAGTTATACACACTCACACATACTCATACACACACACAGTCACTTACACATACTCATACACACACACACTCATACACACACTCACTTACACATACTCATACACACACACACTCATACACACACTCACTTACACATACTCATACACACACACACTCATACACATACTCACTTACACATACTCATACACACACTCACTTACACATACTCATACACACACACACACTCATACACACACTCACTTACACATACTCATACACACACTCACTTACACATACTCTTACACACACACACACTCATTTACACACACACCACACTTACACACACTCATACACACACACTCTCTTACACACAATGCTGTGTGGCTGCCCTTGTTGACTAACACCATGGATTCATGCCCCATACCTTATGCATGCACAGCAAATGACCGCTCTCCAATCTTCAGCAGCTCAGCTCCTGCACCTCATTGGAGCGCTGCTGCTCACCATTCTTCCCGCCGGCCGCCTTGTCCCCGCCTCTTCTGCCCTGCTCTGCGTCGCCAGCAGCAGTGTAAGGAGGTCACAGCATGATGACCTCATCACTCTGCTGCATGCTAGGCCGCGGAGCAGCAACAACGGCGATGCTCAGCTCTGTGCCAGATATAATGCATTCAAATGTATTCGCGTCTCAAAGATGCAAATACATGTGGATGCATCATTCATGCACGATCAGGAAGGAGTCTGCCAGCCCGGCCGCAAATGAAGTTTTGGCGGCCACAATAAAAAGTACAGTGCCAGGCCTCCGGGGGCCCTGAACAGCCGTCTGGGGACCGGCCCGGGGGGCAAATGCCGCCCTGCCACCCGGCCAAGCCCGCCACTGTGAAGGTTCTTCTATACAGGTCCCGCAGTGATGGTGGATCTGCTGGACTTCAAGGAGGGAGAAGATCGGGAATAGAATCAGTAGTCGAAATCATAGTCAGGAGGGCAGCCGGGGTTAGATACCACCTTTTGGATAAAATATTTAGGCTTACTGTGCGCTGCTGAGACCAGTATATATAGACTATATGTCATCCCCTGAAGAAGAAGAAGTGGCTTTTCACTTTGAAACGCGTTGGGAATAAAGTTAAAAAGTTCCTTATGTGGTGAATTTTATCCTGGTCTCAGCAGCGCACAGTAAGCCTAAATATTTTATCCAAAAGGAGTAACATTGGCGGTCACGGTTGTGAACCTCGGGCGTGCAGCAGGCTGACATTGATTTACATGCTTTAATCTGCTTCGGTAAAGGTGAGTAGATTCCATTTGAATTTATTCCAACTTTTACCCAGATAAGACCCTATTGCGCTCTTTCTTTCCTCAGTTTTTATCCGGGGTTAGATACCAGTAAGAGCCCAGTCAGTCAAGCAGTATGAATACAGCGGAGCCTGGTGACAGAGGCGATACATGTCCGGCAAGAGATGTAACAGAAGGCCACAGGTAGATGGTGAAGGTTCTTCTATACAGGTCCAGCAGTGATGGTGGATCTGCTGGACTTCAAGGAGGGAGAAGATCGGGAACAGAATCAGTAGTCGAAATCATAGTCAGGAGGGCAGCCGGGGTCAGATACCAGTAAGAGCCCAGTCAGGCGAGCAGTATGAATACAGCGGAGCCTGGTGACAGAGGCGATACATGTCCGGCAAGAGATGTAACAGAAGGCCACAGGTAGATGGTGAAGGTTCTTCTATACAGGTCCAGCAGTGATGGTGGATCTGCTGGACTTCAGGGAGGGAGAAGATTGGGAACAGAATCAGTAGTCGAAATCATAGACAGGAGGGCAGCCGGGGTCAGATACCAGTAAGAGCCCAATCAGACAAGCAGTATGAATACAGCGGAGCCTGGTGACAGAGGCGATACATGTCCGGCAAGAGATGTAACAGAAGGCCACAGGTAGATGGTGAAGGTTCTTCTATACAGGTCCAGCAGTGATGGTGGATCTGCTGGACTTCAAGGAGGGAGAAGATCGGGAACAGAATCAGTAGTCGAAATCATAGTCAGGAGGGCAGCCGGGGTCAGATACCAGTAAGAGCCCAGTCAGGCGAGCAGTATGAATACAGCGGAGCCTGGTGACAGAGGCGATACATGTCCGGCAAGAGATGTAACAGAAGGCCACAGGTAGATGGTGAAGGTTCTTCTATACAGGTCCAGCAGTGATGGTGGATCTGCTGGACTTCAGGGAGGGAGAAGATTGGGAACAGAATCAGTAGTCGAAATCATAGACAGGAGGGCAGCCGGGGTCAGATACCAGTAAGAGCCCAATCAGACAAGCAGTATGAATACAGCGGAGCCTGGTGACAGAGGCGATACATGTCCGGCAAGAGATGTAACAGAAGGCCACTGGTAGATGGTGAAGGTTCTTCTATACAGGTCCAGCAGTGATGGTGGATCTGCTGGACTTCAAGGAGGGAGAAGATCGGGAACAGAATCAGTAGTCGAAATCATAGTCAGGAGGGCAGCCGGGGTCAGATACCAGTAAGAGCCCAGTCAGGCGAGCAGTATGAATACAGCGGAGCCTGGTGACAGAGGTGATACATGTCCGGCAAGAGATGTAACAGAAGGCCACAGGTAGATGGTGAAGGATCTTCTATACAGGTCCAGCAGTGATGGTGGATCTGCTGGACTTCAAGGAGGGAGAAGATCGGGAACAGAATCAGATCAGTAGTCGAAATCATAGTCAGGAGGGCAGCCGGGGTTAGATACCAGTAAGAGCCCAGTCAGACAAGCAGTATGAATACCACAGAGTCTGATGACAGAGGTGATACATGTCCGGCAAGAGATGTAACAGAAGGCCACAGGTAGATGGTGAAGATCCTTCTATACAGGTCCAGCAGTGATAGTGGATCTGCTGGACTTCAGGGAGGGAGAAGATCGGGAACAGAATCAGTAGTCGAAATCATAGTCAGGAGGGAATCCGGGGTCAGATACCAGTAAGAGCCCAGTCAGGCGAGCAGTAGGATTACCGCAGACCCTGGTGACAGAGGCGATACATGTCCAGGTAGCGATATAACAGAAGGCCACAGGTAGATGGTGAAGGTCCTTCTTTACAGGTCCAGCAGTGATGGTGGATCTGCTGGACTTGTGGGAGTGAGATGTGGAGGTTTCCTGGACTTTAGATGTCTTTAGGGGCACAACTCATAAGTAAAATGTTGGACACAAATGGTAATAAGTGTTTGTAGTATACGGTTCGGCCACCGGCCAGTATCTGTATATGTACTGAATCTTATCAGATAACAAAATACATAGATAAGTTTAATAAATGTGAAAAAAATTAAGCAAACTTAGAATTTTTTTATCTTTATAATTTTAATTAATAATAGGATAGAAGGATAAGGGAGGGGTAAAACTAGGAACAGACTCAAGACGTGTATGAAAAAGCTCTGTCGTTAATACTGTTTGGGTAGAGCTATCCGATAGCGCTATCCATGAAGAAAGTGCACGGGTAGAGCTATCCCATAGCGCTATTCCTAAAGGAAATGAACGGGTAGAGCTATCCGATCGCGCTATCCCTCAATGTTCCTGAGCGTAAGCTATTTCACATGGTTGAGCGCACTTGGGATCTGCCCCCAAGGCCCTGCCCATGCCCAATGTTTGGTCCGTAGACCGCGGCTAGGAGTTAGTCCCGCTTCAAAACAGGTCCAGCAGTGATGGTGGATCTGCTTGACTTCAGGGCGCTCGATGCTTAGGTTTCCTGTCTTTCAGATGGTTCTAGGGCAACAGTGACAACCTGCAAATACTCGAGCAGCCCTGGATAATCCACGCCGGCAGGATGATAAGATCCGGCGGAAGATGGAGCCTATGAGAAGAGAAGTAAATATAATGTAAGTGATGGGACTCCATATGACATGATGCTACTGTGCGGACACTGTGGCCGGACGGCAGAGGAATCTCATCACACAGAGGTCAGGGGTCATTGTCAGCCATCATACATGTGATAATCCCATCACTGACAGATGACATCTGCTCCACATGAGTGATTCTCACTGATATCACACAACATGGGGCTGATTCTCACACTTACCTCGTCTCTTTTTCCCCTTTTTTCCTTTTTCTGATTTCTCTTCTTCTTTACTCAGATTTATTGTAGATTTTCTTTCCTCCTGAGCAGGAAGTTCTGATCATAAAGTAAAAAAAACCTCAGTAACGCCATATCCTAATGGGATCTGCTTTGTGTCCTGTATATAGTAGGATTGTTCTAGTCCTGTCTCCTATAGTCCTGATAATCTGGTAATATATCATAATAGGGCAGAATAAGTCCTATATAATGTACATAATCCCATCTGAGGGGCATTAGATGTGTCGCTGATATAGAGCAGTAAGCGTCCTGTGTGCCGCCATGTGGTGCATCACTGATGAGCGATATTCTATTGTAGGAGACGATGTCACCTTATGATGATGGAGGTTATTGGACGCTGCAACACATCTCACAGAATCCATGAAAAAGCTCCTGTGCAAAATTAGTGAAATAGAGATAGAATATGGGCCCACGGACAACATAATTGTGATCCATGAATCATGAATAACATAGGAGACCTACTACAGGAAAACCATGTGGAAATGTTTGAGACTTGAAGTCAACATTCAGATTGTTGGTGCTGCAGACATGGACATACCTGATAGTGGGGACGAGGATGGTAAGATGCTAATGGCGTCGTCTCTATCAGCTATTGGGGAAGATTCTTTCTGCCTGTTTGGAAGAAGAAAAACACATGAATCACAAGGAAGCACAGTATAGAAGGGGTTGTCTCACTATAAGGACACTGACTATAAGGCCTAATAGGACATATGACTGCCATAGTGGGGAAGGTCTAATGCTCAAAACTAACTTTTATAGAGTGGAGTGGGAAACAACTACCAAGAATGTCTGTCAGGTAATACTACATCTCTCCTACAGTGTGTGTATTACTAAAAATGCATGACTGGCCACAATCATGGGCTGTTATCACCAGCGGTTTCTGAAGCCAAAAGCACAATGACTGCTAACCAGGTGGCGGAGGATGCTGCATGTGATATTATGGTATTTCTGTCCTATATTTGGTGTTGTGCACATATTTCAGCCTGAAGTTCCCAGTAATGACCCCATAATCTACTCACATTCCGGCGCTGTCAGTGTTGGATGTTGGGGTACACTCTGGAGGGGACTTGGGATCCTCATCGTTCATCATTCCGTTAGTGGTGGTATAGAGCTACGTGTGGAAGCAACAAGATATGAAATCAGTTTATGTTTACTTTTAAGGGTCTTTTTATGCATATTTTGGATTTATTAATCACATACTTACTTTAGAAAGCCTTTCAGATGATGATGTAAAATTTTGAAAGTCATACCACTTATTGTCTTCACTTGTACCCTTCTCATCCTCTGAGACCAGATGTTTAATCATATTATAATGGTCTATAAGACATAGACAATGAAGTGTTATTACTATTAGAGGTTGTCAGTCTAACAGTCACCATTTATCATTAATATTAATGGGATCCGATATCACATAATATGGAAGACAAGACAAGCAGACACTATGTCTAGATGATGTCTTTTCTACTTACTGACAAAAAATAAACTGGAGTCCACATCTGATGCAAGCTGAGGAACGTACACCGGCTTTTGACTTAGAAGGTTGTCAAAGTCTAAATCTCTAAAGAATGCATGACCCTTGATCTCAAATGCACCTCCTGGATAAAGAAAAACAAAATGGGGACATTGTCAGAGACAGCTCTATACCAACAAATTAAGGGAAGCGCTTACTTAATCAAGTGGGCTGGGACCATCTCATGGTAACTGGGGATTCCGACCATAAATAGGACATGTTTAATCCTACTAGAATCCTGTAGAAAACGTATACCCTCTGGTAATAAAATGCCCAGGAATAAAAAGAAACCAATATGGATAAATAAGACACGACAAAGTTTAATCAGACTAAAACAAAGTGCATTCAAAATCTTGAAAGCCGAGAATACTGAAACACCATTTCAGGAGTATAAAGATCTAAGTAAGAAACGTTAAAAAGAAATCAAGCTGGCAAAGTTATCCACAGAGAAACAAATTGCCAGTGACATTAGAATAAATCCCCTAAAATGTTATAAATATATCAATGCCAAACAGGAAAAACAGATGGTGTAGGTCCATTAAAAGACAATAATAACAAGATAATAATAGAGGACAAAAAAAGGCTGAGCTATTAAACAGGCACTTTTCATCCATGATCACTAATGAACTACCTGTTCCAGGGATCATTCAACATGGCAAAAATCAAAGGTCACCACCGGAAATAACACAACAAGAAGTATGCCTGCGTCTGAGCAAATTAAACATTGACAAATCCCCTGGCATTCATCCACGCATCCTGAGGGAATTGAGCTCAGTAATTGACAGACCACTATATCTTATATTCTTAGCCTCTCTTGTAACGGGGGTGGTGCCACAGGATTGGAAGATGGCTGAGGTGGTACCGATATTTAAGAAATGTAAGACTGACATCGGTAGTGTGCAAAATTTACGAGGGCATTATAAGAGATGACCTGCAGAAACATATTGTAGATAATAATGTAATAACTGACAAACAGCATGGATTCATTAAAGATAGGATGTGTCTAACTAACATGTTGGGTGTCTATGAGGAGGTAAGTGCGAATCTGGATGCTGGTAATGCAGCTGATGCGATTTATCTGGACTTTACAAAGGCGTTTGATACTGTTCCACAAAACAGCCTTATACTGAAGCTCCATAAGCAGGGACTGGGGGAAACTATGTGCAGATGGGTAAGGAATTGGCTTAATGACAGGAAACAAAGAGTCGTCCTAAATGGTACATTCTGTAAATAGGATATAGTCAGCAGTGGGGACCACAGGGATCTGTACTGGGAGCAGTGGGGACTGCAGGGATCTGTACTGGGAGCAGTGGGGCACCGCAGGGATCTGTACTGGGAGCAGTGGGGACCACAGGGATCTGTACTGGGAGCAGTGGGGACCACAGGGATCTGTACTGGGAGCAGTGGGGACTGCAGGGATCTGTACTGGGAGCAGTGGGGCACCGCAGGGATCTGTACTGGGAGCAGTGGGCACCGCAGGGATCTGTACTGGGAGCAGTGGGGACCACAGGGATCTGTACTGGGAGCAGTGTGGCACCGCAGGGATCTGTACTGGGAGCAGTGGGGACCACAGGGATCTGTACTGGGAGCAGTGGGGCACCGCAGGGATCTGTACTGGGAGCAGTGGGGACCACAGGGATCTGTACTGGGAGCAGTGGGGCACCGCAGGGATCTGTACTGGGAGCAGTGGGGACCTGCAGGGATCTGTACTGGGAGCAGTGGAGTACTGCAGAGATCTGTACTGGGAGCAGTGTGGTACCGCAGGGATCTGTACTGGGAGCAGTGGGGTACTGCAGGGATCTGTACTGGGAGCAGTGTGGCACCGCAGGGATCTGTACTGGGAGCAGTTGGGACCACAGGGATCTGTACTGGGAGCAGTGGGGACCACAGGGATCTGTACTGGGAGCAGTGGGGTACTGCAGGGATCTGTACTGGGAGCAGTGTGGCACCGCAGGGATCTGTACTGGGAGCAGTGTGGCACCGCAGGGATCTGTACTGGGAGCAGTGGGGTACTGCAGGGATCTGTACTGGGAGCAGTGTGGCACCACAGGGATCTGTACTGGGAGCAGTTGGGACCACAGGGATCTGTACTGGGAGCAGTGTGGCACCGCAGGGATCTGTACTGGGAGCAGTGTGGCACCGCAGGGATCTGTACTGGGAGCAGTGTGGCACCGCAGGGATCTGTACTGGGAGCAGTGGGGACCACAGGGATCTGTACTGGGAGCAGTGTGGCACCGCAGGGATTTGTACTGGGAGCAGTGGAGTACTGCAGGGATGTGTACTGGGAGCAGTGGGGACCTGCAGGGATCTGTACTGGGAGCAGTGGAGTACTGCAGGGATCTGTACTGGGAGCAGTGTGGCACCGCAGGGATCTGTACTGGGAGCAGTGGAGTACTGCAGGGATGTGTACTGGGAGCAGTGGGGACCTGCAGGGATCTGTACTGGGAGCAGTGGAGTACTGCAGGGATCTGTACTGGGAGCAGTGTGGCACCGCAGGGATCTGTACTGGGAGCAGTGTGGCACCGCAGGGATCTGTACTGGGACCTATTCTTTTTAACCTCTTTATTAATGACCTTTCTGATGGGATTGAGAGTGAAGTGTCAGTCTCATTTTTTACTGACAACACCAAACTATGTAGGATACTAAAATCTGACCTTGACATTAGAATTTTGCAAAACGATCTGGATAAGACGTCTGAATGAGCAAAAACTTGGCAAATGAGGTTTAATGTAGATAAATGTGGAGCAATGCAGCTAGGACGGAGGAATACTATTGCTGCATATACATTAAATGGGAGAATACTTGGGAATACAGAACAGGAGAAGGACTTACAAGTAAGCTGAGCAGCAGTACTCAATGTCAAGCAGCAGCCGCGAAAGCAAAGATTTTAGGATGTATAAAAAGATAAAATCCAGCGATCCCAATGTATTGTTACTCCGCTATAAATCACTTGTGAGGCCACATGTAGAATATGGGATCCAGCTTTGGGCTCCACATTTAAAAATGGATATTCAGAAATTAGAGTCAGTTCAAAGGCGGGCTACTAGATTATTACAAGGGTTGGAAGGCCTCTCATATGATGAGAGGTTGGAAAAGTTGGGCTTGTTTTCCTTAGGAAAAAAGACACGTGACTGGCGCATGTCTTATTCCTTCCAAGGGCCATACTATGGACCAGGGGCACTCATTACCGGTGGAAGAATGGCAATTCCAGCAGCTAAATAGGAAAGGGTTCTTTACAGTAAGAGCAGTCAGACTGTGGAATGCCGACCACAAGAAGTAGTAATGGCAGACACTATAACAGCTTCTAAAAAAGAGCTGGAAGATTTCCTCAGTGCACATAAGATTGTAGGTTATAGGTAATTTGGTGACAAAATGAATAATTGGTGGAGAAAGGGAGAACTTGATGGACCGAGGTCTTTTTTCAACCTTTGTAACTATGTAACTATATCTGAACAGTTTCTCTTAATCTGAATTAATGACGTAACCGAGCAGACATGTAGGAAATAGAGTGAAAATCTTAGCAATGAGAACTATAAATGGAGGAGCTGATGGAGAAGTAATGATCCTCATGGACATGAGTGATATGTCCTCGGTGTAACAAGCGAATAGTGATAGTATCGGATATGTTACCTGTCCCAAGTCTATCCACAGGATCTTTTCTGAGCAGCTGAGTGATGAGGTCCTGAGCATCGGGTGGAATAGTTTCATTACTGTCCCAAATTATATCTCCTGTTATATAGAAAATTACAGAACATAAAACCTCTTTACTGGACTGTAAGATAAAGCAAAGGAAGTAACTAAACCAAGATGACCAGTGAAAGCCATGATCAGATTATTCTACTTACCATTGAGCACATTTTCATTAATCTCAGTCCAGGAATTTCCACCAAATGGTCTATATCCCATGAGAAGCTCATATAATATGATGCCCATTGCCCACCAGTCCACAGGTCTTCCATAGCCTTTCATCAGGATGACCTCAGGGGCCATGTACCCCGGGGTGCCACAGAACTAGAAACCAACAGAAGAGCGAGATGAGAATCGATGAGACAATTATTATGATAAGTTCTTGACATAAAAGCAGAAATACAGAAGATAAAATATCAGTGAAAAAGTTCTGTAGAAATGAAGAACGTAGGGAAGAGACAATAGGGTGATGAGATTGATGCAGAACAAGCGAAGTTCCTGTAGGTAATGCCAACCTCATGGTCCTGGAACTCTCTGGAGATGTCCTCTGCTGATGGCTTGTAGATGTTGGTGTTTGGCATCATGACACCAAGTTTTGAAATTCCAAAGTCGGTAACTTTAATATGTCCAGCAGATGTTATCAGGAGGCTGTGAGAGAGAAGATGGTTGTAGCTTCATAGACCGTGAGATAATAAAGGATAACTTTCCTCTTTTTCTCATACTACAGGTATGCACTTACTTCTCCGGCTTCAGGTCTCTGTGCACCACACCGTAACTATGCAGGTATTCCACAGCAAGGACCGCCTCTGCAAAGTACAAGCGGGCCAACGGGACAGATAAAGCACCCCTGGTGCTTAGAAGGGTCCTACAGTCTCCACCTATAGAAGAAAGGAAATATGGCCGGTGAGGGGTTTATACAGCCGATCACCATGATGTGTGATGAGAAGTGAGCGGAGACATTGGGGCAGGAGACAATATATAAAGATATAATATACTGTATACTGCACAATGAATTAGTCTGAGGTCATGATGAAATGTCATCTATGTAACTAATAACATAAAGTGATGTCACATCTGGCCTACAGCTGGAGATACTGACGCTCTCAGTGCGGACATACAGGGAGATCACACAGATCAATGACTTTCTGGCCATCTTGGTAATAGATAACCTATAGTAAATGCTCTGTGGGATGTAACCGTCCACGGGGACAATCCTAATGATATGGGAGGTGATAAGATGTCAGCAGGCATGGGAAGAATATAATACAATGTACGTGTCCTACCTCCTACATACTCCATGACCATACACAGGTAAGATGTAGTAGGGAAGGAGCAGAGCATGGAGACCACAAAGGGACAATCTGCGAAGGTGAGGATGTCTCTCTCGATAAAGGCGCTTTCCACTTTCTGTGGAGTATCCAGGTTCCGCTTGGCCATTTCCTTCATAGCGAAGATCTGTTGTGATTCTTTATGGCGCACTAAGAAGACGGACCTGGAGAGAAGGAGAAGCCATGGTTTATAATGAAGCCTTATTACCAGTCTGTATATACAAGTCATTATATGATCTTTTAGTAATGTTTGATGCCAGCAGTCCGGCCATCACTAGAAATCCACATCTAGAAATACATAAAAGAGCTCTACATAGATCACCTACGGGAGGTCTGCACCACGCCACGTCTGCCCTCACCCAGGTCACATTACAGATGAGAGAATCTACTGAAATCCATCTTGGGCAGATTCGCTATAACCGACCAGTACATACGATTCCGGCCAAATATAAATTGCTCTAAATTCCAATTGCCGTAGCAGGATGGTTTTTAGGCTTTCTCCACAGCCCAAGGCAGAATAAATGGAGGGAGGGAAGAGGTTAACATATAATTAAACACATTACACCCCCTTGTCCTCGTCCCTCCCCGTCCATCACTGCAGTCCTCCGTCCTCTGTGCCAGTCTTTGGTTGTCCTCCCTTCTGCTGCTGAGGCCGGTGATCGGACTCACATGGTCATGGTGGAGGGTGGGGGTGCAGATGTCATTGGCGTCAGTATCGTGTCACCCCTCACCTGACCGTGTGCAGCCAATCACTATTATCAGCTCCATAATGGGGCCCCGAAAAATCCGAAGATGGGTGCGGAGGACGGGGAAGCGGTGGTGGAGGCGGCAGCATAAGAGCAGATGAGGTCTCGGACCGGTGGGTGTAATGTATTCTATCCGCCCTTTCCTTACAGACTGATTGGTTACAGATCTGGCCGCTCAGCGGTATATAATGGAGCTGAAGAGTGACATTGAGATGTGGACAGTGATGTGGACTCTGATCATTTCCCTATGACAACACTGACTGGCAGAGCACAGGGGCAGAAGCACTGTCATGGGGAACCCTGAGAAATGGGGATTATGGGAACAGAAATCTCACCCAAAAGCTCCACTGCCGATCCGTTTAGATGTCTCATAGTCGCTGATCCGCGGCTCTCCTGCCGGGATCAATGATCTGATCAAGTCCTAAAAAAGAATAAGAAATAACACTAAGATATAGAAGCTGCAGGAAAACATCTCAGGATGTAACAAATACAAATGCACCAATCAGGAAGGACTAAACCAACATTTACAGATGCACCAATTGTAACGCTACAAATCACGCGCCATCATGAGAACTTTTCTCAGAAACTTCTCTCCCTTATGTGGATTACGATGAGTTAACATTGAAAAATCTCCCGTTCGGTGTCAGATTTTATGTTATGCACCGTGATATCCCAGAGCTGCATTATCCCCGCTCTTTCCACCGTGGATACGTCTTGCACTTTATTCATTATATCATTGGGTAGAATTGCTTTACACTGCAGCTCCTCTCCACAAGCCCACATTAATATACTGTATAAGGGACTTGTATATACAACATTTCTGTAATGACGCCTGTTATCTCAGCGGCAGCATTTACAAGTAGGAAGACTGATAGAGTGAGAAAGAAGGGAAAATACAGACTTCCCCCCCACTGAGCTGTGACTACATCAGCAGAATACAGACTGTACTCACAGAGGAGGGAGCAGCACAGACAGGCGGCCATAAAACCTCCTGTGCCTGCCGGGGACTGACAGGAGGCCTGGAAGATCTAACACCAGATCTTCTGATCTCTGACTGGTGATCTGGAGAAGATCAGAAAACAAGGACGTGTGATAGAGAAGATGATGGCTCCTTACCGGGCGTTCCGACGAGCAGGCCGGACCTTCTAGGACACACAGGACTTTTTCGGCCAGATCTTTAATAAAAGCCAAATCTTCAATTTGAGATCTTTTTTCAGCCTATAAAGAAGAAAAGAAACAAAAAGGAAAAATGTGAGATGAGAAAAGACACAATGGAGGTGGCCATTGTCAGTGACATCGTCTCCTCTCTGCAGATACAGCGGCTCCATATCTGGGGACTCGTCGTGTTTTATATTGGAGGAAAGAAGAAGCTTCTCTCCCACCATTATTATCTAGGACTACGGAGAAGTTCTGTGCGGAGCGTCCGCCACTTACCTGGTGTAGTAATGTCCTGATGTTGTGATGTAAATCCGTCAGATAGTCTGACGTTAGTTGGTCTAGTTGGTGTTTGGTCAGGCAATCCATTACTAGCTGCACCACCAGCCGGTGAGTGAAGCTGAGGACGCCATCGGGTGGTGGAAGCACAATGTCAGGGTGATTGGTGGTAAGAATCTCCCACAGTGTTTGTACCTGAAAATTCTGTAATTCAGCCATAGTGAGAAATTGCAAATGCTCTCAGTCACTATAGAACCATAAATGGCAGCGGTGACCCTGCGTACATTCTAGAAGTAGGGACCGAGCTGTGAGGTCATAATGGCCGAGAATCACCAGTGATCTCACAATAGCCGAGCATCAGCAGTGATGTCATCACGGAATCCTGTGATAGAATCTTCAAGGATCGGTACAAATACAGGGGGAAAATAAGTGTTTGATACACTGACAACTTTGCAAGTTTTCCCACCCACAAAGAATGGAGCGATCTGTACTTTTTATCATAGGTACAGTTCTACTGTGGTAGAATCTAAAAATAAAAAAATCACATTATATGATTTTCAAATTATTAAATTGCATTTTATTGCATAAGTATTTGATCACCTACCGACCAGCAGGAATTCTGGCTCTCCCAGACCTGTGTTTTTAACCCTTTAGTGACAGAGCCGATTTGGTACTTAATAATCAAGCCAATTTTTACACTTCTGACCACTGTCACTTTATGAGGTTACAGCTTTGGAGCGCTTTACCGTATCCCACTTATTCTGATATTGTGTTTTTCGTGACACATTGTACTTCATGTCAGGGGTAACATTTGTTTGATATACTATAACTTTGCAATTTTCAAACTTTTAACTTTTGTACACTTAAATCAGAGAGGTGTATCACACAAAATAGTTACTATATAGCATTTCCCACATTTCTACTTTACATCAGCACAATTTTTGAAGCAATTTTTTTGTTAGGACATTATAAGGGTTAAAATTGACCAGCGATTTCTTATTTTTCAAACAAAACGTACAAAAACATTTTTTTAGGGACCACCTCACATTTGAAATGAGTTTGGGGATCAAAATAACAGAAAATACCCAAAAGTGACACCAATCTAAAAACTGCACCCCTCAAGATGCGTAAAACCACATTCAAGAAGTTTATTAACCCTTCAAGTGCTTCACAAGAACTTAGGCTGAGTTCACACGTGGCGTTTTTTTCGCGTTTCCGCGGCGGTTTTAACCGCGCGATTTTGCCGCGAAAACGCGAAAATTAAGCATCCCATGCATTCCTATGGGATTCCGCAATGCTGTACTAATGCTGCGGTTTTTACTGCGGCGGAATCGCTTCGCGGTAAAAACCGCAGCATGCTCATTAATTTGCGAAATCGCGGCGATCCCGCACCCATAGGAATGCATTGTTCCGCTTACTTCCCGCATATGGCTGTGCACACCATGCGGAAAGTAAGCAGAACAATTGTGGATGGTACCCACGGTCCGGAGGAGAGGAGACTGTCCTCCGGGCTCTGGGTACCATATCCCTGTAAAAAATAGAATTTAAAAATAAAAAATATTGTTATTCTCACCCTCCGACGTCCCGCGCAGCCTTCCCGCCTCTCTCCACACTCTCGTTCCCAGTAGTCCTTTGCGAAAATGCCCACGATGGCGTCCGTTCTCGCAGGATCGCGAAGTCTCATGGTCATTCGCGCGACGTCATCGCGAATTACCGCGAGACATCGCGATCCCGCGAGAACATACGTCATCGCGGGCATTTTCACAAAGGATTACTGGGAACGGATGCGCGGGACGTCGGAAGGTGAGAATAACACCATTTTTTTTCTTTTACTACTGATGCTGCATAGGCGGCCTCAATAGTAAAAACCTGGTCACACTTGTCAAACACTATGTTTGACGAGTGTGACCAACCTGTCAATCAGTTCTCCAAGCGATGCTACAGATCGCTTGGAAAACACTAGTATTCTGCAAGCTAATTAGGCTTGCAAAACGCTAGTTTTTCTGCAGGAAAATCGCGGGAATTTAAAATGCGATTTTCCCGCGGACTGGAATTCCAGAATTCTCGCGGTAATTTCCGCGAGAGTTCCGGTACGTGTGCACTTAGCCTAAAGCAACGTGGAAGGAAAAAATGAATACCTTTATCACAAAAAATTACTTTGGAACCAATTTTTTTTATTTTTACAAGGGTAACAGGAGAAAATGGATCACAAAATTTGTTGTGCAATTTCTCCTGAGTACACCAATACCCAATATGTGGGGAAAAGCCACTGTTTGGGTGCATGGCAGGGCTCAGAAGGGAGGGAGCACCGTTTGACTTTTTGAACACAAAATTGGCTGGAATCAATGGTGGCGCCATGTCGCGTTTGGAGACCCCCCTGATGTGCCTAAACAGTGGAAACCCCACAAATCTAATCCCAACCCTAAACCCAACACACCCCTATCCGTAATCCTAACCAAACACAACCCTAACCCTAATCACAACCCTAACCGTCCCCCCAACTCTAGCCCCAACCCTAATCCTAGCCCCAACCTTAACTTTAGCCCCAACCGTAACCCCCTAACTTTAGCCTCAACCCTAACCCTAACTTTAGCCCCATCCCTAACCCTAACTTTAGTCCCAAACATAACCCTAACTTTAGCCCCAATCCTAAGCTTAACTTCAGCACCAACCCTAACTTTCGCCCAACTCACTAGCCCAACTCTAACTCAAATGGGAAATTGGGGGGATGCAGGAGGGTCCAGGGACACCGGGAAGGTCCGGGTGGGGGAATCAAGGACCCTATTTCTCTCTCCTCTGATGTGCGATTACATCAGACGAGAGAGAAATTAAATGGAACATCTGACTTTTTTTCTGCAGTCGCCATTATACCATTAATAACAGCAATCGCAACACCGGAGTCGGTAAAAACCGACCCAAATCATGTTCTCTGGGGTCTTGGCTACCCCAGGTAGCTGAAACCATGGATAAATTCTGACTTTGGGGGGGCGCTATACCCTTACTCCTCAGCAACGGCGCTGTGGTTTAAGTACCCTTAACTGCCGCAGTTAAAAGGCGTATCAGCGGTCATTAAGGGGTTAAGAAGCCCTCCTACTCTGCACTCATTACCTGTATTAATTGCTCTTGTTTGAATTTAACTGTATAAAAGACACCTGTCTACACAATCAATCACATTCCAACCTCTCCACCATGGCAAAGACCAAAGAGCTGTCTAGGGACACAGGGACAAAATTGTAGACCTGCACAAGGCTGGGATGGGCTACAGGTAGTGTTGAGCTATTACAATGCAGGCAGGTAACCTACAATGCAAAAGATGAGGCTCCAAAAAAATTGGGTAATACTACCCAGGCTACATAAACCACCACTGTAGCTTTCTTTTCCCTAGCAGCAGTGTTCACAGCTGTCTGCAAGAGCTGTGTGAGTGCAGCTCACGCTGTGGAGTGGGTCCTGCAGCCACGTCTGGTTGTAGGCCGCCCAGCGTGCCTCACTGCTGCCTCATACATATTTTTCTTTTGAGCTGCTTATTTTTAAAAAATTCTATCTAGTGTGCTTCCATCCGTATCCATATACGTTGGTTGCAAACACTAGTAGTAGACAGCGGAGCCTTTCTGCAGCCTTTCAGTGCTAGTGCCCACTTAGCTGCACTGTTCACGGCTGTCTGAGAGGTCTCTGACTGTGTGTGAGTGCAGCTCACGCTGAGTAGTGTGTCCTGCAGCTACGTCTGGTTGTAGGCCGCTCAGCGTGTGTCACTGCCTCACACATATTTTTCTTTAATTGCAGCTCATTTTTTCTTCTCCTATTAGTGTGCATCCATCCATATCCATCTACATTGGTTGGTTGCAAACACTATATAGGAGTAGATAGAGGAGCCTTTTTTCTGGCTTGTGCCCTTCAGCTGCAGCCAGATTAGTATTACCCAATTTTTTTGGAGCCTGCATTGTAGGTTACCTGCCTGCATTGTTATAGCTCCAGAAAGTTGGTGATACTCTGACTTTCAAATCTTTGGTCACATCCTTTTAGTTTTTTTTCCCCCCAAAAAAACAACAAAGTTAACCAAACACTACATTTGAAAGTTGTGTAGGCCACATTAGCTCCCATTAAAGTGTAGTCGACACACACACTTCATAAAATTAGTGTTTCTTATACCTGTAACCAGCTGTTCAGGAATAAGCACACTAAGGCCCCCCTTTGTACTTTTCTACCTATCTTTCTCAGTCTAGCAAGATGAAGAAGGCAGGGAGTAAGGCACGTGGCCGTGGGCGTGGAGTTTCAGCAGGGAGAGGACGTGGGGATTCTGCAGGGAGAGGACGTGGGGATTCTGCAGGGAGAGGACGTGGGGATTCTGTGCCTGCTGTTGGCACCAGTGAGTCAGCATCCCCGAGTTTTAGCAGGCAACTGTCCTTAATTCGCAGCTTTGTAGGACCTCACCGTACCCCACTGCTGCGGGAGGAACAAATTGAAGCCGTTGTCGGATGGATGGCAGCTAACGCATCGACTTCAGTTACTTCCACATCCTCTCAGGGCCAGAGCACCGAAGAGCAACCATCTGTCTCTTCACCACCTGCCAAAGTGCCCAGGCAGTCAGAGAGCCCTGGACAGGAGCCATCACAGTCTCTACTTCTGTTCTCGGAATCTGTTGGTTTGGAAAGAGGGGGCCAGCCAAGCAGCATTCCAGAATGTGAAGAAGAGGGAGTATGCAGTGATGCGCAACTTCTTTGTCCCTCTGAATCTGAAGAGGCGGGTGGGCCAGTGCCTATGGTCAGCACACCTCAGTATGCATCAGATGATGACGAGACTCAGTTACCACTTTCTGGTGCGTACGGTGCTGGCGAGACAACCCAGGAGAAGCAGGTGTTTGAAGAGGGGAGTGTAGTTGATGAGGTCCTTGACCCATCATGGTGTAAGGAACAGGAAGGTGGTGGGAGCAGCTCTGAGGAAGAGATTCCCCGAACGGCCAAAACCGGAGGGAGAGGGAGGAGGCAGACTTGCTTGCCTGTAGCCTCCACTTCGGCACCCGTTAGGAGCATTCCACTTTCAAAAGGCAAAACGGGCGCTCCCAAGACTTGCAGTGCGTGGTCCTTTTTTGACACAGTTGCAGATGACATTTGCTTTGTCAAATGCAAGCTGTGTCATCAGAGAGTCAAAAGAGGGAAAAATGTCAGCAACCTCAATACCACTAATATGTGGAAACATGTGCGGACCAAGCACGAGGTGGAGTTACACAGACACACTGAAGACGTAGGCCAACGTACAGCACCACCTGCCACCTCTTCAGCTCGTGTTGGGGCCTCTTCCTCCAGCTCACACACAGCTGGTTCGGCTTCATCACAGGATCGCCAAGGAAGAACCTCTGGCACTGTTGTCCGGAGACCCTGTGGCATTCCACCCACAGCCCCACGTTCCAAGTCATCCTCACACTCCCAGGCCACTCGACAGCCATCGGTAGCACAGGCACGGGAGAAAAGGCGGCCATACTTGGCAAACCATCCCCGAGCACAGGCTCTCAATGCTGGCATTGCCAAACTACTGGCACTTGAAATGCTGTCATTCAGGCTGGTGGAGACTGACACCTTCCGGGACTTCATGGCATTGGCAGTCCCACAATACACCGTGCCCAGCCGCTTTTATTTCAGCAGGCGAGCCGTCCCTGCCCTGCAGAAACATGTGGAGGCAAACATAAAACATGCGCTACTAAACGCCATCAGTAGCAAGGTCCACCTGACCACCGATGCGTGGACCAGTAACCATGGACAGGGCCGATACCTTTCCCTCACTGCCCATTGGGTCAATGTTGTGGAGCCGGGTACAGATCTGGAGAGTGGCCCTCTACGTGTTCTGCCAACTCCACGGATTGCAGGAATCCAGTCTGTACACATTGACTCCTCCTCCTACTCAAGTTCCTCTGAAACAGCGCAGCAGGAGCCTGTTATGACCGATATGAGCACAGCCGTGGCCAAACGTCAACAGGCCGTACTGAAATTAATTTCTTTGGGGAATCGAAGCCACACAGCGCAGGAGCTCTGGAATTCCATCAAGCAGGAGAACGACGTGTGGTTTCTGCCAGCGAATCACCAGCCGGGCATGGTAGTGTGTGACAATGGCCGAAATCTGGTGGCAGCTCTTGGCCTTGGCAACCGCACTCACATCCCATGTCTGGCACATGTGCTCAACTTGGTCGTGCAGAGCTTTCTGAGGGACTATCCGGATCTTGATGCACTGCTGCACAAGGCCCGCATAGTGTGCGCTCACTTGCGTCGTTCCAGCACGGCAAGATCGCGCCTTGCTGCTCTGCAGCGCCGATTACGCCTTCCGGAACATCGCATCATATGTGACCTACCCACCAGGTGGAATTCAACGTTACATATGTTGGAGCGGTTGTGTGAGCAGCAGGCAGCAGTCATGGAGTACCAGCTGCATCAGGCGCAAACAAGTCGCAATGTGCGCCGGTCACACTTCAGCACCACTGAGTGGGCCTCTATGAAGGATATCTGCCTCGTTCTGCGTGCCTTCGATGATTCCATGCGGATGGCGAGTGCAGATGATGCAGTAGTCAGCATGACTGTCCCCCTTATCTGCCTGCTTCAAAAAACACTGCAAGCACTAAGGGATGAGGTTTTGGAAGAGGTGGAGGATGAGGAGTCCCAAATGCCATCTGCCTCTGGACAGTCTGCGCTACGTGCTTCCTCACAAAGGCCTAGGCAGGGGACACTTTGTGAGGAGGATGAGGAGGAGTCGATGGAGGAGGAAGACATCTCTCCACAGGAGGGAGGTACACAAAGCTCCAACTTTCCTTGTTCCTTTGCCAACTTTCCTTGTAGATTGTAAGCTTGCGAGCAGGGACCTCACTCCTAATGTCACTGTTTGAATTGTCTTAACTTGTATTGAATTTATTGTCTGTACATGTCCCCGCTTAATTGTAAAGTGCTGCGGAATATGTTGGCGCTATATAAATAAAAATTATTATTATTATTATTATTAAAGCTCTAGACAGTATGTACAGCGAGGGTGGGGTGATGCAGAGCAGGCAGAGATCACGCCTCAAGCAGGGGACAGCGGTTCTTTGGCAGTTGGGAGTCTGCAGCACATGGTTGACTTCATGCTGCAGTGCCTGAGAAACGACCGCCGCATCGCCCACATTCTCTACATGGCTGATTATTGGGTGTACACCCTCGCTATCGGGACAACTTGCAAACCCTCATACCAACGTTGAACCGGAAGCGTAAACTGCGGGAGTACCAAGACACACTGGTGCAGTCCATCATGTTTTCCATTCCACCCGACAGCAGTGGTGCTAGTGCTTTACAAAGCACCTCTGTGCGTCGAGCCAGTGGAGGAAACTCGGCACAAAGAGGGAGCAGAAGCAGCGCCTTAGCACAAGGCAAGACCACTATGGCCCAAATGTGGCAAAGTTTTGTGTGTCCGCCACAATTGTCTACACCATCACTGACGGCTCCAGTCAGCAGGAGGCAACGTTTCCGTCAGATGGTGACAGACTACATGTCTTGCCCTGTGAGTGTACTCCCAGATGGCTCTTCCCCCTTCAAGTTTTGGGTCTCTAAGCTGGATACATGGCCAGAGCTTAGCCAGTATGCATTGGAGGTGCTGGCTTGCCCTGCTGCCAGTGTATTATCGGAACGCGCTTTAGTGCCGCAGGTGGTGTACTAATAGACCGTCGCACTCGACATTCCAACGTCGACCGTCTTACTTTTCTGAAAATGAACAAGGCCTGGATCTCCCCAGAATTTGCCAGTCCTCTTCGCGACTAAATAATTGGTTGCCAACTGTATCCAGGTCTCCTGTTGTGTTCATGTTTCTACCACCTGAACTATAATCCCTGGGCTTCAACACAGCCAGTTGTCGCTCAGATGTGCCGTCTTCACAGAGAAAAACACACTAGCTCCTGTGTTAGTGGGGTTCAGTAATGCCAGCTGTTCCCCTGGTCTCCCCAAAGTCTCCTGCTGCCTCCACATGCCAACACCATCAGGCCTCAGCCTGCTCCATGCCTCATCCTGGGCTCCAACAACGCCAGTTGGTGTTCAGAAGTGCCATCTTCACAGAGAAACACACACTAGCTCCTGTGTTTGTGGGGTTCAGTAATGCCAGATGTTCCCCTGCTGTGTAGACGGCAATGTCTCCTGCTCCATCAACATGCAAACTACTACAGATTTGTAACTGTGCTCAACTTAGGCCTCTGGCTCCACTGTCTCTAGTATTTCCCCTGGCCAACAACCCCGCCAGTTACAGCTCTGAAGTGGCGTCTGCACAATCCACACTTGTTCCTGAGTTACTGTGGCTCAGTCCCATCAGTTGATCCCCCGATGTGTGTCCGGCAAGGTCTCCTTCTCTGTCCACATTCACATTACTAGTAGTGTGAATGAGGACTGAGCAGGAGAGCTTGCCAGACACACATCAGGGGATCAACAGATGGGACTGAGCCACAGTTACACAGGAACAAGTGTGGATTGTGCAGACGCCACTTCAGAGCTGTAACTGGCGGGGTTGTTGGCCAGGGGAAATACTAGAGACAGTGTAGCTGGAGGCCATAGTGGAGCACGGTGACAATCAGTAGTAGTCTACAACCTCTATAAAACCAGCTGCAAGTTGTCCTCCGCCTGCTGCATGCTTCATCCTGGGCTACAACACAGCCAGTTGTAGCCTGGAAGTGCCGTCCGCACAGATATAAACACTCACTCCTGTGTCTGTGGGGTTCAGTAACGCCAGCTGTTCCCCTGCTGTGTGGATGGCAAAGGTCTCCTGCTCTGTCCACATTCCCATTACTAGTAGTGCGAATGAGGACAGAGCAGGGGACCTTGCCGGACACACATCAGGGGATCAACTGACGGGACTGAGGCCAAGTAACACAGGAACAAGTGTGGATTGTGCTATCGCCACTTCAGAGCTGTCACTGGCGGGGTTGGAGGCCAGGGGAAATACTAGTGACAGTGGAGCCAGAGGCCCAAGTGGAGCACGGTTACAATCAGTAGTAGTCTACAACCTCTATAAAACGTGCTGCAAGTTGGCCTCAGCCAACTCCATGCCTCGTCCTGGGCTCCAACAATGCCAGTTGGTGTTCAGAAGTGCCGTCTTAACAGAGAAACACACACTAGTTCCTGTGTTAGTGGGGTTCAGTAATGCCAGCTGTTCCCCTGCTGTGTAGATGGCAAAGTCTCCTGCTGCCTCCAACATCACACTACATGTTATTTTCCACTTGCTCCAATTAGGCCTCAGCCTGCTCTGAGCATTGATCCTGGGCTTCAACACAGCCAGTTGTAGCTTGGAAGTGCTGTCCGCACAGATAGAAACACTCGCTCCTGTGTCTCTGGGGTTCAGTAACGCCAGCTGTTCCCCTGCTGTGCGAAGTCTACTGCTGCCTCCAACATCACACTACTACTGACTTTTAACCGTGCTCCACTTTGGCCTCTGGCTCTACTGTCTCTAGTATTTCCCCTGGCCTCCAACCCCGCCAGTCGCTGTTCTGATGTGCCGTCTGCACAATCCACACTTGTTCCTGTGTTACTGGGGCTCAGTCACGTCTATTGATCCCCTGATGTGTGTCCGGCAATGTCTCCTTCTCTGTCCCCATTCCCATTAATAGTTGTGGGAATGTGGACAGAGCAGGACACCTTGCCGGACACACATCAGGGGATCAACTGACGTGACTGAGCCCCAGTAACTCAGGAACAAGTGTGGATTGTGAAGACAACACTGCAGAGCAGCCACTGGCGTGGTTGGAGGCCAGGGGAAATACTAGAGACAGTAGAGCCAGAGGCCAAAGTGGAGCACGGTTACAATCAGTAGTTGTGTACAACCAATATAAAACTCTCTCCAAGTTGGCCTCAGCCTGCTGCATGATTGACCCCTGGGCTTCAACATCGCATGTTGCTGCTCAGAAGTGTGTTTGCCAAGGGTACTCCCTCCTACCCAGTCGGGTTCCAGCACCGTCAGCTGTTTCTCGGCAGAGCCTTTGGCCTAGGTGCCTCCTTCATCGTCTGCTGGTCCTTGGTAGTGCTTTTTAGGACAGGTAACTCCTGCTTAGAAACCGTGTTCCAGCACCGTCAGCTGGTCCACGGTTGTGCCATTGGCTCTTGTTCCTTTTGCTGCCCCTCCGAGTTCCAGCACCGTCAACTGGTTCTCGGCAGTGTCTTTGGCACGGGTACTCCCTCCTGCCCAGCCTGGTTCCAACACGCCTGCTGTTTCCGGGTAGTGTCAACATCACTTTGCCACTGATACGTTGTCCTGTCGTGTTGCGGTCGGGTTAGCCGAGTCTATGGTGCCTGCAGTTTCAGTGCTTCCTATGTGGACTGCGGGTTCTGGTAACAAAGGCTGCATCCATAGTGCCAATAGGAAAAGCACCCCCTGTAGGACTGTGGGTTTCGGTAACTGCGGCCTGCTCGCGGACGCGACACTTTGTTAATCATGGGTACCTTCTGCTACCCATCCGGGTTCCAGCAATGTCAGCTGGTTCCCGGCAGAGCCTTTGGCCTAGATGCCTCCTTGTCGGTATCCGAGTTCAACCAACGTCTGCTGGTCCTTGGTAGTGCTTTGGAGCACAGGTACCTCCTGCTTAGTGTCACGCCGTGCTCACCTGGGGGCGGGACCTCGGTCCCGACGTCATTTCTTCCGGAGCCGCGGTCACTCCGGGGCTCCCGTCGGGTGCGCACGCGCAGCTCTCATCCCCGGGTCTCCTCCTACATGTCACGTTTGCGCTTGCGCACTCCTGTCAGTGCTGTATAGGGCTCGGTCCTCTCTATGGTAATGGAGGACCTGACCCGGAACCTGTAGTGGTCATGTGCTTTCTGGCTAGGTCCTGACCCGGAACCAGTAGTAGTCATGTGCTATATCAGACGACCTCCCCCTAGGGGAGGTGCCTGATTATTGTTGTGCTTCCTGGCTTGGTCTGCCGTGTCCCTGCCTGGCTGTGCGCTGTACTCAGGTCCTCTGCTTTGTACTTGGTTGTGCCTCCTGGCACACGCTCTGACCCTGTGCTCTGTCTCGTACTCGGTTGTGCCTCCTGGCACATGCTCTGACCCTGTACTCTGTCTCATACTCGGTTGTGCCTCCTGGCACACCCTCTGACCCTGTACTCTGTCTCATCCTCAGTTGTGCCTCCTGGCACACACTCTGATTCCGTGCTCTGTCTTATACTCAGTTGTGCCTCCTGGCACACACTCTGATTCCGTGCTCTGACTTATACTCAGTTGTGCCTCCTGGCACATGCTCTGATCCTGTACTCAGTCTCTTACTCTGTTGTGCCTCCTGGCACATGCACCAATCCTGCGCTCTGTCTTATGCTCAGTTGTGCCCTCTGGCACACACCCTGCTCCTGTACTCTGTTACACCTCCTGGCACACCTGCTGCCTGACTCAGTGCTCTGACGTGCGCCTTGCACGCATCCTGCTTCACTCACACCCGGACGAACGAAGTCTCTGTATACCACGTGTTCCCGTGTCCACGCTTTACACGTTCCTGCAGACACATTCACCCACTCGTGTCTCCTGTGAGCCGGCCGCCTGGTGCCAGCAGTCATGGCGCCTCACCCCCTGGGGCTTGCCCCTGACACTCCCTGTATAGGGGGTGGTCTTCACTAGGTCAGCTCGCCCTGCGAGGGTTGGTGTCACGACGCAGAGGGTCCACTCCAGGAGTCGTCACAGTATAATCAGGCCATGGACCCTGCTGGTACCACCACCTCCATCCAAAAGGAACTGGTGTTCCTACGGGAGAGTCAGACCAGGATTATGGCCCTTTTGAAATCCATGGAGTCCCGTTTGTCGGCCATACAATCCGTTTCTGCCCAGTCCTCGGCCCCGCACCCGATGCCGCGCCTCGGCAAGCTACCCCGATATAGCGGGGACCCCAAGTTTTGTCGAGGATTTCTGAACCACTGCCGGTTACATTTGGAGCTTTTGCCGCAGCACTATCCCACTGAGCGCGCCCAAATTGCCTTTATTGTTTCACACTTAGAGGGGGAGGCGTTAGCATGGGTGAACCCCCTCTGGGAGCGCAATGACCCACTCGTCTCTCAGCTTTCCACCTTTTTGGACACCTTCCGCAAGGTGTTCGACGAGCCGGGTCGGCTGGCCTCTATCACCGAGTCCCTCTTTAACCTCCATCAGGGTACGCTATCGGTGGGACAGTATGCCATCCGTTTTCGTACCTTGGCCTCCGAACTCGGTTGGAACAACGAGGCTCTCGTAGGGATCTTTTGGCGTGGCCTGTCGGGTCGGATCAAAGACGTACTGGCAGGTCGGGATACCCACACCTCTTTAGAGGATCTGATCTCTCTGGCGACACGCATTGACCTGCGGTTTCAGGAACGCGCCCGTGAATTAGCCAGAGAGAGGAGCTCCTCTCACCTCCTCCGTTCCTGCTCCAAGAAGCCGGGAAACTTCTCCGCCTAGGGTTGATAGGAGAGGCCTCCCTAGGTGTACGTGATTCCTCTCCTCCCCTGCTCGTGTCCGTATTATTGAATCTTGGTGCCAAGCGTTATTCTGAGGAGGCTTGTCTGGATTCTGGCGCGGAGGGGAATTTTATCACACTCGAGGCGGTTAAAAAATACCGGATTCCAGTCAGATCCCTGGAGACTCCTTGGTCGATTGTTTCGGGTCAATGGTACGTCCGTGCAGGAGACCGTTACCCTGGCCACCGAAGAGATCGAGCTGCAGATTGGAGCCCTGCACCGGGAGAAGATCTCCTTCCTCGTCTTGTCTACCATGTCTTACACACTTCTTCTAGGCCTCCCTTGGCTACGGACTCATGAGCCAACCCTGGACTGGCGGTCGGGCGAGATACTCCGGTGGGGACCGTTCTGTCAGGAGAAGTGCCTGTTGCCCGTCCGTCCGATGAACTCTGCCGGTCCATCCCCGGCACCTACAGGTCTGCCGTCGGCTTACTGGTCCTTTGCAGATGTCTTTGAGAAGAAGGAGGCCGAGACTCTGCCCCTCCATCGGCCATATGACTGTCCGATTGACCTCATTCCTGGTTCTACACCACCCAGGGGTAGGATATACCCGCTATCCCCTGCTGAGACCCAAGCTATGTCTGACTATATCCAGGAGAACCTTGCGAGAGGTTTTATCCGTAAGTCCAACTCGCCCGCGGAAGCGGGATTTTTCTTTGTAAAAAAGAAGGACGGCTCCCTCCGTCCTTGCATAGACTACCGAGGCCTGAACGATATCACGGTCAAGAACAAGTACCCATTGCCATTGATCCCGGAGCTCTTTGACCGACTTAGAGGAGCTCGAATTTTCACCAAACTGGATCTTCGTGGGGCCTACAACTTGATCCGCATTCGTTTCGGGGATAAGTGGAAGACCGCCTTTAACACCAGAGACGGCCACTATGAGTACTTGGTCATGCCCTTCGGCCTCTGCAATGCCCCAGCGGTGTTCCAGGAGTTCGTGAATGATGTCTTCCGGGATATGCTGTACTCTTGCGTGGTAGTCTATCTGGATGACATCCTCGTTTTTTCTCCAGACCTCTCCGTCCACAGAAAGAACGTGCGTCAAGTCCTCCAGCGCCTGAGGGAGAACCGCCTTTATGCCAAGCTCGAGAAATGTGCCTTCGAGCAAACGTCCCTGCCATTCTTGGGGTACATTATCTCAGAATCAGGTCTACGCATGGATCCGGCAAAGGTATCCGCCGTCCTCGATTGGCCACAGCCCCATGGGGTGAAGGCAATCCAACGCTTCCTTGGTTTTGCGAACTACTACCGACAGTTTGTTCCTCATTTCTTCTCGTTGGTTCGCCCCATCTCGTCCCTTATCTGCAAGGGAGCTAACCCAAAGGCTTGGCCCTCTGAGGCTGAAGAGGCATTCCAGTCGTTGAAACAAGCCTTCGCCGCTGCTCCGGCGCTTCACCGACCTGAGGTTAGTAGACCTTTCACTCTCGAGGTGGACGCATCCTATACTGGGGCTGGCGCAGTCCTGCAGAAATCCTCTTCTGGACGTTTTGTCACCTGTGGCTTCTTTTCTAAAGTATTTTCCTCCACTGAGCAGAACTACTCCATTGGCAACAAAGAGCTATTGGCCATTAAGTTGGCCTTGGAGGAGTGGAGGTACTTACTGGAAGGTGCCATACATCCATTCAAGATCTTCACAGACCATAAGAACCTGGCGTACATCCAGTCCGCACAGAGGCTCAATCCTCGGCAAGCCAGGTGGTCCCTATTCTTCGCCCGCTTTGACTTTGAGCTACATTTTCGGCCCGGCGATAAGAACGTTAGAGCGGATGCGTTGTCAAGATCATTCCTGTCGTCTGATGCAGAGGAAGAACCCTCTCATATCATTGATATATCCAAAGTGATTACTGTGGCCCCTGTCAAGTTAACCACGTTACCTCCGGGAAGAACCTTTGTGGCTGAGAATAACCCGAAAACGAGTGCTAAATTGGGGACATTCGTCCAAGATTGCCAGCCACGTTGGTGTCAAAAAGACTTTGGACTTAATCTCTCGCCATTATTGGTGGCCTTCACTCTCCCAGGATGTTAAAGACTTTGTAACATCTTGCCCGTCCTGTGCCCAGAACAAGATACCCAGACAACCACCCTCCGGTCTTCTGTTCCCGCTTCCCGTTCCGTCGGCTCTATGGCAGCACATAGCCATGGATTTCATTACTGATCTGCCTTGTTCTTCCGGTTATACTGTGGTCTTGGTGGTTGTAGACCGATTTTCAAAGATGGCCCACTTCATTCCTCTTCCCGGACTACCCTCTGTTCCTGACTTGGCGAAGATCTTCATTTCCCATATCTTCAGGATTCACGGCTTCCCCCAGCACATCGTGTCAGACAGAGGGGTCCAATTCACCTCCCGATTCTGGAGAGCTCTATGCGCACTCATGAAAGTGTCATTGGATTTCTCTTCCGCCTATCACCCCCAAACCAATGGGCAGGTGGAACGTACCAACCAGATCCTTACATCCTACCTCCGGCATTTTTCTAATGCTCATCAGAATGACTGGGTCGGTCTACTTCCTTGGGCTGAGTTCGCCTACAATAATCACTCCAGTGAATCGTCTACCAAGTCTCCTTTCTTCATCGTCTTTGGACAGCATCCCAATATGCCTCTACCGGTACTTCCTGTCTCGGGGGTACCTGCTGCCGATTCTCTGTCTGTGGAGTTCTCCAGGGTATGGCAGGAGACCAAAACCGCTCTCGAGAAAGCACGGGACAGAATGAAATTACACGCTGACAAGAGGCGCCTGGACGTTCCTCCATTTCTCCCTGGTGACAAGGTGTGGCTCTCCACCAAATACGTCCGCCTTAAGGTACCATCTTACAAACTGGGTCCCCGTTACATTGGTCCTTTTGAGGTCCTCAGGCGGATTAATGATGTTGCTTACAAATTGAAGCTGCCTCCTTCACTCCGTATTCCCAATTCCTTCCAAGTATCTCTCCTAAAACCTGTGGTTCTTAACCGATTTCATCCTTCTCTAGGCCACACACCCCAGCCTGTTGGCTTGGGGGATGAGTTTGAGGTGAATGACATTTTGGCCATGAAGAAGGTAAGAGGGAGAACCATGTTCTTGGTCGATTGGAAGGGTTTTGGCCCTGAGGAAAGGTCATGGGAACCCAGGGAGAATATCCACGCACCCCAGATTTGTCTAAGTTCATCTCCAGTTTAAGAAAGAGGGGGCGTAAAGGGGGGGTACTGTCACGCCGTGCTCACCTGGGGGCGGGACCTCGATCCCGACGTCATCTCTTCCGGAGCCGCGGTCACTCCGGGGGTCCCGTCGGGTGCGCCCGCGCAGCTCTCATCCCCGGGTCTCCTCCTACATGTCACGTTTGCGCTTGCGCGCTCCTGTCAGTGCTGTATAGGGCTCGGTCCTCTCTATGGTAATGGAGGACCTGACCCGGAACCTGTAGTGGTCATGTGCTTTCTGGCTAGGTCCTGACCCGGAACCAGTAGTAGTCATGTGCTATATCAGACGACCTCCCCCTAGGGGAGGTGCCTGATTATTGTTGTGCTTCCTGGCTTGGTCTGCCGTGTCCCTGCCTGGCTGTGCGCTGTATTCAGGTCCTCTGCTTTGTACTTGGTTGTGCCTCCTGGCACACGCTCTGACCCTGTGCTCTGTCTCGTACTCGGTTGTGCCTCCTGACACATGCTCTGACCCTGTACTCTGTCTCATACTCGGTTGTGCCTCTTGGCACACGCTCTTACCCTGTACTCTGTCTCATCCTCAGTTGTGCCTCCTGGCGCACACTCTGATTCCGTGCTCTGTCTTATACTCAGTTGTGCCTCCTGGCACACACTCTGATTCCGTGCTCTGTCTTACACTCAGTTGTGCCTCCTGGCACATGCTCTGATCCTGTACTCAGTCTCTTACTCTGTTGTGCCTCCTGGCACATGCACCAATCCTGTGCTCTGTCTTATGCTCAGTTGTGCCCTCTGGCACACACCCTGCTCCTGTACTCTGTTACACCACCTGGCACACCTGCTGCCTGACTCAGTGCTCTTACGTGCGCCTTGCACGCATCCTGCTTCACTCACACCCGGACGAACAAAGTCTCTGTATACCACGTGTTCCCGTGTCCACACTTTACACGTTCCTGCAGACACACTCACCCACTCGTGTCTCCTGTGAGCCGGCTGCCTGGTGCCAGCAGTCGTGGTGCCTCACCCCCTGGGGCTTGCCCCTGACACTCCCTGTATAGGGGGTGGTCTTCACTAGGTCAGCTCGCCCTGGGAGGGTTGGTGTCACGACCCAAAGGGTCCACTCCAGGAGTCGTCACACTTAGTAACCGTGTTCCAGCACCGTCAGCTGTTCCACGGTTGTCCCATTGGCTCTTGTTCCTTCTGCTGCCCCTCCGGGTTCCAGCACCGTCAGCTGGTCCTCGCTAGTTTCATTTGCTCTTGCAGCTTCTGCTACCCATCCAGGTTCCTGCACCGTCAGCTGGTTCTCGGCAGTGCCTTTGGCCTAGGTGCCTCCTTGTCGGTATCCAAGTTCCACCAATGTCTGCTGGTCCTTGGTAGTGCTTTGGAGCACAGGTATCTCCTGCTTAGTAACAGTGTTCCAGCACCGTCAGCTGGTCCACGGTTGTGCCATTGGCTCTTGTTCATTCTGCTGCCCCTCCGGGTTCCAGCACCGTCAGCTGGTTCTCGGCAGTGTCTTTGGCACGGGTACTCCCTCCTGTCCAGCCTGGTTACAGCACGCCTGTTGTTTCCGGGTAGTGTCAACGTCACTTTGCCACTGATAAGTTGCCCTGTCGTGTTGTGGTCGGGTTAGCCGAGTCTATGGTGCCTGCAGTTTCAGTGCTTCCTATGTGGACTGCGGGTTCTGGTAACAAAGGCTGGTTCCATAGTGCCAATAGGAAAAGCACCCCCTGTAGGACTGTGGGTTTCGGTAACTGCGGCCTGCTCGCGGACGCGACACTTTGTTAATCATGGGTACCTTCTGCTACCCATCCGGGTTCCAGCACCGTCAGCTGGTCCTCACTAGTTTCATTTGCTCTTGCAGCTTCTGCTACCCATCCGGGTTCCTGCACCGTCAGCTGGTTCTCGGCAGTGCCTTTGGCCTAGGTGCCTCCTTGTCGGTATCCGAGTTCCACCAACGTCTGCTGGTCCTTGGTAGTGCTTTGGAGCACAGGTACCTCCTGCTTAGTAACCGTGCTCCAGCACCGTCAGCTGGTTCACGGTTGTGCCATTGGCTCTTGTACATTCTGCTGCCACTCCGGGTTCCAGTACCATCAGCTGGTTCTCGCCAGTTCCTCAGCCTTCTTGTAACTTCTGCTACTTTTCAAAGTTCAAGCTTGTGGAAATGGTTTTTGATTCTCACTCTGGATCTCCCTGACAATGACCCTGAAGACGACGACCCTGAAGACCACACAGAAGAATGCCTAAAAGATGACCCTGAAGGAGATGACCAAGAGGACGAAGAACAGGAAGACAACCACCAAGATGCAGAACAACAAGAGACAGAAGACCAAGAAGCATAAAAATCAAAAGCAGAAGAACATTAAGCATAAGACTAAAAATCTGAGCAAATGAGAATATCAAATTTATCAGCAGAAGAAGACTAAGCAGTGTATGGGGGTGAGTCCATTCCTCCTCGTGGTGCCCCTGGAAAAGGCCTGCTGCTGCAGGCCAAACTGAACGCGGACAAATCCTGTTGTAAATCTTTTGTGACAGGCTGAATGGAAGGTGTAATCTTCAAACTTTTGTAGATAACAACTACAGGGAAGAAGAAGAAGAAGATGATACTGCTGCTGCTGAAGATGATGAAGGAGAAAGTGTGGGAGAAGTAAAAAAGAAGGTGAAGAGCATGGAAGTAGTGAAACATACATATCTGACAAAAAATTAAAGACTTTAACATAGTCAATATCTTTGTAACTACGAACGTCTTTAAAAAAAAAAAAAAATTCCTGCTATTCCATTTGATTGGGCTAAACCTCTATGGCTTTAATGTCTCCTACACCTCCCACAATACATTCTACATTATTATTAGTTGTTTTTTTTCATGGAGAATTAACAGACAGGGAAAGAAAGGGTTTTTTTAATTCCGATATTTCTGTTCCATTGACTTGAATGGGACTTCCGGGATCGGAATCGGCGATACCCGATACTTTTTTAGATCGGCCGATCCATTCCGATACGATATTTTTCAGTATCGGGTGGTGTCGCTCAACACTAGCTACAGGACAATAGGAAGCCATAATGATCATGCCACATGTATGCAACATACAAATCAAGAAGTGCTTATATTCAGCGCAAAATAAAATGGAGCACTTTATTTTTGAATATTTAAAGCAATACATAAAAGAGAAAACATTAATGACAAAAAGGTGCCTCAAACCAACAAACACACGGAGGGCAGTTGCAGCAAATTACTAGTAGTTGTAAAACAAATGACTATATATAAATCCTAATTGTTCCCGTGTTCAGCCGTCGTGCATAAAGAGAGATCTTATATATAAGTGGGTAAACATGCCGTACTATAATATCCTGATATCTGCATGGAAGCCAACTATTGCCAGACACCAATGGAATCAGGTGAGGGTGAACAATCGCACCCCTCACGTGAGTAAATAATGTGGCCAGAGTGCCTGGACAGCAGTGTGTCCCCAATCACCAATCCTTGAGGCCTGGGAATGATAAACTCTGCAGACACAGTGTTTCCTGGTGTGGTATGAGATATAACTAATGTATAAGGTACGCCGCCTATGCAGGGAGACACTGCTGTGGGAAAGATCCCATCAGAGGATAACTACTCATAGAGGTGACATCTCAAAATGACAGCAAGGCAATGTAGAAATAATCGGGAGTGCACTGGTATATATATATATATATATATATATAAAGACTGGTAAAGCTGTATGGGTCAAAGCTGACACATGGGTAATGGCTGCATGCTGCCTCCCGTAACCCCGATGCACGTTTCGCTAGTGCTTCTTCCTGGGGGCATGCCTGAGTGGGAAGCAATATCGCTATAAAAGCAACCTCCAGCCAATGGAGACAGTTGAGGTGGTCTATCGGGGACCCGCCCACTGACATACAACACATGTCCATTTCATTGTGTGCACATTCTAAACTGTCAGGGTCGCTGTTTAGACAAACCGCCCACATGATTTCACCACTGGAATATAGGAGTGAACACAGGGTAACCGCACATTCTACCTATAAGGGTAACCCGCTGTCAGTGTGCCGTATGTGGTGATCACATGATCCCACGACGAGGGACGTTATCCGATTAAGGATAATTTGAACGTTTTGGGCTAGTTTGCGCTTCTACTGGTCAATGTTACTATGTGAAAACACCTCATTCCCTTTACACCAGCGTGAGGCAAATACAATAACACTGATTAAACATCACATGTGTGCACAAAGAAAAACATGTCACACAAAACAGATCTAACTTGTCATGTAAGCCTAGAGGACCCTGTGCTTCAGTGTCTAAAATCCATTTGGCTTCTCTTCGCAGAAGCAATTTATTGCTATAGCCTCCTCTTAGTGGATTTTCTACATGCTCAATATTTGCAAATTTTAGCCCATTAGGATCTGCATTGTGGCAATCAAGTATGTGTTTGATGAATCTCACTGACCCTTTCATTGTAGTGATAGAATGGAAATGTTCCCTGAAGCGTGTGCATAGTGGCCTAATTCCGATATAGTAGAAGTGACAAGGGCATAAAATTGCATATACCACGTGATTCGTACGAGACGTGATGAAATCTTTTATTATATGCGTAATTTTACCTAATTTTAAAACCTTCCCTGTAATCTGCAGCCGACAGTATGAACAATGTCCACAGCAAAAATTACTGTGAGAATCATGTGGGAATAGTGGATGAGGGCAGGTATATCTCGCCCAGATGCCTTTCCTATGTGGCCTAGTCTGGTCAGTATCGCACCTGCTTGCTAATGAATAATGGGAGGTGGATATAAAAGGATGCCAGGTGGTTGTGTGAGTGTCTCAGCCTGGGAACACAGAGAGCCTGTCTGTGTGAGAGACACACGTGAGTGGAAGCAGTGCCCACTGCAACTGTGGTTTGGCTGGACGGGAGAAGCCCGCCAGTTGGTAGTTAGGTTGTCCATTGTTTAGTTAGTGCCGGACAGGCAAGGATTTGTTTTATGTTTTATTTCCTTTTGCATTGCTTTCACCGTTAATAAACCTGACCCAGTGTCAGTTATACCCGAATCCAGCTCTGCGCCTGAGTTTAATGCTGAACGCACGTGACCTTTGACCCCAGCAAAGGCGATCCCGGAGTGTTTTATCACATTGTGGTGGAGAACGCGGGCATCACGTTGCAAGCATGAGCATGGAGGACGTGGTGAAAGCGCTGGTACAGTCCACCGCCGTCCAGCAAGAAGCTAATCGGGTGATGATGGTCCAGCTGAAGGAGTTGGTGGACATGACAGTTACCGATCGTTCGCTTCTCCAGCAGGTGGCGCAGCGCTTGGCAAGCTTACCTGAGCTTAACCTGGAAGCCGAGTCGAGAGTGATTCACGTGAGTCGGTACTGGCAGAAAATGACGACCGAAGATGACGTCGAGGCATACCTGACCACGTTTGAACGGACGGCGGTGCGAGAAAAATGGCCGAAGGCAAGATGGGCCGGCCTGATTGCCCCGTTTCTTTCCGGTGAGGCCCAAAAGGCTTATTATGACTTAGAGCCTGAAGCTGCGCAGGACTTTGACAAACTGAAAGCCGAGATCTTGGCCCGGCTGGGAGTGACGACCGCTGTCCGTGCACAGAGAGTGCATCAATGGACTTATCAGCCGGATAAACCACCGCGGTCACAGATGTTCGACCTGATCCACGTGGCGAAGAAGTGGCTACAACCCGAGGTGTTGACAGCGCCAGAGATAATCCAGAGAGTCGTCATGGATAAGTACCTGAGAGCTCTACCGCCAGCCCTGAGGAAGTGGATAAGCCATGGAAATCCTACAACGGCAAATCAACTGGTGGATCTGGTTGAATGTTACTCCGTGGCGGAAGGACTCCGAGACGACGCTACCCCACATCGTTCTTCATCATCTCCACGTGGAACCGGTAAGACTGTTCCAGGGAGTAGGGGAGATGGAAAAATCCCTAAGACAGTGGGGGAGGAAAACGGGACTGCCCGCACTGCGAGGCCGAGAGTAACGAACTATGGTCTAAGCAAGGGGCCCGTTAGGTGTTTCCGATGCCAAGAGATGGGACATTTTGCTGCAAACTGTCCGGTCACTACTGAACCCATGCAGTGCGATGTCACAGACTCTAAAAACCGCATGTCTATGGTTGCACGGGTGGTGAGTGTGAATGCCGGTCAAAAGGATGTGGAAAAACACTTGTGTGATTTAACTGTTGATGGCAAAAATGTGGTGGCATTGTTAGACTCGGGAAGTGTGGTGACTCTGGTGAAGGCCAGTCTGGTGTCAGCCCCGACTGGACCATCAGACAAATTTTCTGTAACATGTGTGCATGGAGACACCTGTTCGTACCTCACCACGGTCATATGCATTACTACTTCCTATGGGTCTGTGCAACATAAAGTGGGACTCGTCCCGGCGTTATTGCATGATGTTATCCTGGGCCGGGATTTTCCCCACTTCTGGCAATTGTGGGAGAATCAGTTGATACCCCAGGGTAATAGTGTACATGATTCTTCTCCCAGGGCGCATGTGGGTCCCGAACCCCTGGAAGAGGTCTCCCCGGAAGACTCTGGGGAAGAGTCTGCGGGAAATGACCTGCCGTTCCCGTTTTCAGTCATGGCGGGTGATACGGAGGAGACCGGGGAAGAGGAGGAGGCCGACAGCCGTCCACCTCCCCGTTTGCCGGATTTAGAAGTTCAGAAAGATGACTTCCAAAGCGAGCAAATAAAGGATCCTACCCTTTCTCAGGCTAGGACAAATGTAAAAGTGATAAATGGGGTACCCGTAGAACCTGGCTCTAGGCTGGCATATCCTTACATGGTTCTGGAGAATGATTTACTCTATCAGATAGAGAAAAAGGGGGAAGATACGGTGCAACTATTAGTCGTGCCAAAACCCTACCGGCGGCAGGTGCTGGACCTGGCCCACGGACATGTGATGGGAGGTCACCTGGGAGTCCAGAAAACCACCGAAAGGATATTACACTGTTTTGTTTGGCCAGGCATGCATCACGATATTCGTGTATATTGTGAGTCTTGTCCTGACTGCCAAGCCTCTGCACCTAAGCCCCGGTTCTGTAGCCCTTTGGTACCCCTACCTATTATTGAGGTCCCGTTTGAGAGGATTGGGATGGATTTAGTTGGGCCCCTTCCACGGTCTGCACGTGGACACCAACATATCACACGTAACACGGCCACCAAGACGATTGCCAAGGAACTGGTGCATGTGTTTAGTCGGGTCGGTATACCAAAACAGATACTCACCGACCAGGGGACCCCCTTTATGTCCAGGATAATGAAGGAGCTCTGCCGATTGTTACAAATCGAACCGTTACGCACATCCGTGTATCACCCTCAAACAGACGGGTTGGTTGAACGGTTCAATAAAACTCTGAAGCAGATGCTGAGAAAGGTGATAGACAAGGATGGGAAGAACTGGGACTATTTACTTCCGTATTTGCTTTTTTCCATCAGGGAAGTACCCCAGTCTTCCATGGGATTCTCGCCTTTCGATTTATTGTACGCCCGACGTCCTCGCGGACTGTTAGACGTTGCAAAAGAAACCTGGGAGGGTCAGGTCACTCCATTTAAAACAGTGATAGATCACGTCACACAAATGCAGGACCGTATTGCGGCTGTTATGCCTATCGTCAAAGAACACATGATACAGGCTCAAGGAGCCCAAAAAAGAATCTATGATAGGGGCGCCAAGATCCGTACGTTTGCACCCGGAGATAGGGTGTTGATCCTGGTCCCCACGGTGGACAGTAAGTTCCTGGCAAAGTGGCAGGGCCCCTTTGAGATCAAGGAAAGAGTTGGTGAAGTAAACTACAAAGTATACCAGGCAGGTAAACGGAAACCTGAACAGATTTATCATGTAAATCTGATAAAGCCCTGAAAGGATCGGTCTGCCTTGTCAGCGGAGCTGGCCCGTCCTGTCTGCCCGCATACCGTGCCGGAGGTACGGGTTGCAGAGACTCTCTCGGAGCGGCAAAAGACTGAGGTCAGGCAGTTTCTACTTCACAACCAAAAGTTTTTCTCAGAAAAACCCGGGCAGACTATGCTAATGAAACATGACATCGTAACGGAACCTGGTGTCACAGTTCACGTAAAGCCCTACCGAATCCCGGAAGTGCGCGGTGAAGCCGTTTCCCGAGAAGTGAAGGCAATGTTAGAGTTAGGAGTCATGGAGGAATCGCACAGTGCGTGGTCCTGCCCGATTAGGCCAATTCCTAAACCGGACGGCACCATCCGGTTCTGCAATGACTTCAGGAAACTGAATGCGGTCTCAAAATTTGATGCCTATCCTATGCCCCGGGTCGACGAGTTAATAGATCGGTTAGGAAAAGCACGGTATATTACGACCCTAGATCTAACAAAGGGGTATTGGCAGGTCCCTCTGGCTGAGACTGCCAGAGAAAAGACGGCATTTGCTACGCCGGAAGGTTTATTTCAGTATGTGTATATGCCGTTTGGACTGCACGGGGCACCGGCGACCTTCCAGAGACTGATGGATCGAGTCCTGAGGCCACATAGGCGGTACGCTTTGGCCTATTTGGATGACATTGTCATTTACAGCTTGGACTGGGAGACTCATCTCCAGAAAGTACAAGCTGTGATTGACGACCTGTGGGAGGCAGGTCTAACCGCAAACCCCAAGAAATGTCACATCGGGCTAGAAGAAGCCCGGTATTTGGGGTATGTAATTGGGAGGGGTGTTGTTAAACCCCAGGTTGATAAGATTCAGGCGGTTCAGGACTGGCCACAACCTGTCAACAAGAAGCAGGTGCAAGCCTTCCTGGGGATCGCCGGCTATTATCGCCGGTTCATACCCAATTTTGCAGCCATCGCTACCCCCCTGACGGATCTTACAAAAGGGAAAGACTCCGTCATGATTAAATGGAGTTTAGCGGCTGAAGAAGCCTTCCATAGCCTAAAACGGGCACTTTGCTCTCAGCCCGTACTGGTGACTCCGAACTTCCGCAGCGAGTTTGTGGTACAAACGGATGCCTCTGATACCGGTATCGGGGCCGTACTCTCACAAGTGAGGGACGGAGTGGAACACCCAGTCCTCTATCTCAGCAGGAAGCTGAATAAACACGAGCAAAGGTATGCAGTCGTAGAAAAAGAGTGCCTCGCCATTAAGTGGGCTCTAGAGGCCCTCAAATATTACCTGGTGGGCCGAAAGTTCAGGCTGATCACTGACCATGCCCCTCTCAAGTGGATGCACTTGAACAAGGAACGGAATAGCCGGGTGACCCGGTGGTTCCTTGCCCTGCAGGCCTACACTTTTACGGTGGAGCACCGCCCGGGGGTACAGGTGGGGAATGCAGATGCCCTGTCCCGAGTGCACTGTTTGGCGGGTGTCATTGCTTGACCAGAGTGGTCTGAGCAGAAGGGGGGGGATATGTGAGAATCATGTGGGAATAGTGGATGAGGGCAGGTATATCTCACCCAGATTCCTTTCCTATGTGGCCTAGTCTGGTCAGTATCGCACCTGCTTACTAATGAATAATGGGAGGGCGGATATAAAAGGATGCAAGGTGGTTGTGTGAGTGTCTCAGCCTGGGAACACAGAGAGCCTGTCTGTGTGAAAGACACACGTGAGTGAAAGCAGTGCCCACTGCAACTGTGGTTTGGCTGGACGGGAGAAGCCCGCCAGTTGGTAGTTAGGTTGTCCATTGTTTAGTTAGTGCCGGACAGGCAAGGATTTGTTTTATGTTTTATTTCCTTTTGCATTGCTTTCACTGTTAATAAACCTGACCCAGGGTCAGTTATACACGAATCCCAGCTCTGCGCCTGAGTTTAATGCTGAACGCACGTGACCTTTGACCCCAGCAAAGGCGATCCCGGAGTGTTTTATCACATTACCTATTGGTTTACTATCTGTTCGCCATGTAGATGTTTCTATATCAGCTGTAAATCTTTTTCTCACTAGTAGGTCGCCAATATTTTGGTTTCTTCTATAAGTAACTCGCGGTTTATTCTGACCTACAGTACTAAGGTCTCGGTCACTTTCCAATAAATGACAGTTTTTTCTGATTCTTTATCAAACTCATATTTGGGTTATTTCTAAAAATAAATCTCTGTTTTCTTTTAATCCTATCAGTTCTTGGCTTTTTTATTAATTCTGCGTGCGTTTTTTCTTTAGCTCTATTATGTGCCTCTTTCAGTAATGTTGAAGGGTAACCCCGAGCTCTAAAGTTTTTTGTGAGCTCTATTGCTTGAGTTTCACAACCTGCATCACTGCTGTTGATTCGTCTTAGGCCGGGGTCACACTTGTGAGTGTGACGCATGAAACTCGCCCGAGTCTGTGGCATCAATACCCGGCACTGCCGCCGGCACTCAGGACCGGAGTGTGGGCGGCATAGAAATACCTGCCGGGGTGTGCACTATTATATTGTAGGAGCATGTTAGAAGCTGTTGGGTTTTTACACTTTAGTAATGATATTATCATTGCTGTGTCACTGGCGCACCCATTGCTGTCCCCGTTACCTGCACATACCAATTATTGTCAGAGGTGAAGGCGTTATGAGATAATACAACATCTCGTCCTTCTGTCATGAATGTCATATTTAGTTCTGCATCCTGTGGTTATTCCGAAATATTCTCAATAGACTCTATCCCCAATGATTGTGGGATCCTCGGATATAAACTTTCAGCATCTATCCATTCAGTTTATAAGCTTTTTTCCGCTGCAAATCTGAAAGAATTTTTATAAAATCATTAGTGTCTTTTATATGTGCTGGTATTAATATTAATAAAGGTTTTAGTCTCCAATCTAGGAACTTGGAAAGCGGCTCAGTAATAGATCCCACCCCTGAGACGATGGGTGATATATTTGTTGTATGGGCAGGAACAGAAACAGAGTTTAATGACTTTGTTATTTAAATAATTACAACAAAATTAGCATGAAATTTACAGCAAAATTTGGGCCTAATACAGTGCCTTGCGAAAGTATTCGGCCCCCTGGAACTTTTCAACCTTTCCCACATATCATGCTTCAAACATAAAGATACCAAATGTAAATTTTGGTGAAGAATCAACAACAAGTGGGACACAATTGTGAAGCTGAATGAAATTTATTGCTTACTTTAAATTCTTGGGTAAATTCAAAAACTGAAAAGTGGAACGTGCAATATTATTCAGCCCTTTGAACTTAATACTTTGTTGCGCCTCCTTTTGCTGCGATTACAGCTGCAGTCTCTTGGGGTTTGTCTCTATCAGTTTTGTACATCGAGAGACTGAAATTCTCGCCCATTCTTCCTTGACAAACAGCTCGAGCTCAGTGAGGTTGGATGGAGATCGTTTGTGAACAGCAGTTTTCAGCTCTTTCCACAGATTCTCGATTGGATTCAGGTCTGGACTGTGACTCGGCCATTCTAACACCTGGAGACGTTTATTTGTGAACCATTCCATTGTAGATTTTGCTTTCTGTTTGGGATCATTGTCTTCTTGTAAGACAAATCTTCGTCCCAGTCTCAGGTCTTTTGCAGACTCCAACAGGTTTTCTTCAAGAATGGTCTTGTATTTGGCTCCATCCATCTTCCCATCAATTTTAACCATCTTCCCTGTCCCTGCTGAAGAAAAGCAGGCCCAAACCATGATGCTGCTGCCACCACCATGTTTGACAGTGGAGATGGTGTATTCAGGGTGATGAGCTGTGTTGCCTTTACGCCAAACCTATCGTTTGGCATTGTTGACAAAAAGTTCGATTTTAGTTTCATCTGACCAGAGCACCTTCTTCCACATGTTTGGTGTGTCTCCCAGGTAGCTTGTTGCAAACTTTAAGCGATACTTTTTAAGGACATCTTTGAGAAATGGCTTTCTTCTTGCCACTCTTCCATAAAGACCAGATTTGTGCAGTGTACGACTGATTGTTGTCTTATGGACAGACTGACCCACCTCAGCTGTAGTTCTCTGCAGTTCAGCCAGAGTGATCATGGGCCTCTTGGCTGCATCTCTGATCAGTCTTCTCCTTGTTTGAGATGAAAGTTTAGAGGGACGGCCGGGTCTTGGTAAATTTGCAGTGGTATGATACTCCTTTCATTTCAATACGATCACCTGCACAGTGCTCCTTGGGATGTTTAAATTTTGGAAATCATTTTGTATCCAAATCCGGCTTTAAACTTCTCCACAACAGTATCACGGACCTGCCTGCTTTGTTCCTTGGTCTTCATGATGCTCTCTGTGCTTCAAACAGAACCTTGAGACTATCACAGAGCAGGTGCATTTATACGGAGACTTGATTACACACAGGTGGATTATATTTATCATCATTAGTCATTTAGGACAACATTGGATCATTCAGAGATCCACAATGAACTTCTGGAGTGAGTTTGCTGCACTGAATGTAAAGGGGCCATATAATAATATTGCACGCCCCACTTTTCAGTTTTTGAATTTCCATCAAAATTTAAAATAACCACTAAATTTCGTTCAACTTCACAATTGTGTTCCACTTGTTGTTGATTCTTCACCAAAAATTTACATTTGGTATCTTTATGTTTGAAGCATGATATGTGGGAAAAGGTTGAAAAGTTCCAGGGAGCCAAATAATTTCGAAAGGCACTGTAGTCTAGAGTTTTTAGATGTGCAAATAAGTATAATAAATGATGATATTACTGCTAAAGTTTTTAAAAAATCAATAGCTTCTCACATACTCCTACATTATAATTGTCATGCTCCAGACCAGGGTTGGAGCCCTGTTTTCCCCTTCTCGCGGTCTGACCATAAAGGGGTTACCTTTCCTAGCCTTAGTCTGAATTCAGATTTGCTATTTATAGCTGCTTCCTGCAATGTCGGTTAGGGTGTGTACACACGCTGCGGATTCTGCTGCGGATCCGCAGCGGTTTTGGCCCTGCAGGTCCGCAGCAGTTTCTGCTGTGTTGTACAGTACCCTTTTAGCCTATGGTAAATGAAATCCGCAGTGCACACAAGCGGAATTTTCCGCGCAGATTTGCTGCGGTTTCAAAACCTCAGCATGTCAATTCTTTGTGTGGATTCCGCAGCGGTTTACCACCTGCTCTATGACAGGTGGCAAGCCGCAAGGGAAATCCGCAGAAAAACTGCAGATAAACTGGTCTTTTGACCTGCGGATTTACCTGCAGTTTTTCTCTAATCCGCATGGAAAATTCTGCAGAGCAATCCACAAAGTGTGCACACAGCCTTATAGTTCCTGCCTAGGGCTGCTGTAGCTCACTGTGATTGCTCTGATTGGTCCTGCTACGTTTGCTATCTGATCCTGTGTCTCTGTTTTCCCGTATTCCCGTTCTGATCCAGTGTTTCCCTTTAGTGTGCTGACTCCCTGGGTTTGTCTTGGCTTGCATCCTGACCTGCTTCTGTCTTTTGTCGTTGTCTTATCCACTTCCGACCATTGCTGATTCGCTGGCTTGTCTGTTGTGAGTTCATTTTCCCCTTCACCATTGAGGTCTGATGAACTCCATCTTCTGGTGATGGAAGGTAGTGAGGCTGGTTACCAAGCACCTGGGCAGGATGATGATGACTGGGTGACGGAAATTACTGACTGGATATAAGGCAGCCGACGCCCTTCTGCCTTGCTGGTGATCTCTCTGAGGGATTCTAGGAGACCAGTCTGATTCCTGCTCCGCAAAAGCTAAGTTTTCTGTTCTACTTTTTGAATTTGTGTTTTGGTTTTGTTTTGCATTGTTTTCCTTGATTTCTGCCATTCCCTGCTGGGGTGAGCTGAATTCCTTTTTGCTCTGTCTTCAGAAAATACCTGAGTACTGATATAGTCTTTTTGAAGCCTAGCGTCTTCAGGGCTTTTTTCCCTATCAGCTGTTGGCTCTTGTTTTGATAGGGTTTTGGCGGATTACAGACAGCAGCTTTTCTATCCTGTCCTATCTAGTTAGCTTGGGCCCCATCATTTGCTCAGCCTATCTTTCTATCTGTGTGAGTGTTTTTTCATCTTGCTTCACCGTCATTATATGTTGGGGGCTGCCTATTGCTTTGGGGTCTGCTCTGGGGCAGTTTAGATTTCCCTTTCTGTCTTTAGGCTATGTAGTTCTCCGGCTGTGATCGAGGGGTCTAGGGCACTGTAGGAACCCCCCACGGCTACTGCTAGGTGTTGTTGATAGGTTCAGGGGTCTGTAATCCGATAGCTGCCAACTTCTCTGGTTTTCTGGACTTACAGTAGCTAGCATTTCTGTTTTTACCTCCTACGGTGACTCGTTCATAACAGAATCACCAGCCATACCGCAGATCCTAGGGTACTCAATAGCAGGAAAGAATTGTAAAAAAAAAAAAAAAAAAAGTGTGTATATTTGTTCCTCTATATCTCTGAGGCCGTAGGGGGAATTTTTTTTCTCTCAATGGAGATAAAACAATTGTCTGATCGTGTGGAGCAGCTCGCTGCGGAAGTGCGGGGAATTTCCGCCTACCTTGCTCATTCACATGCTGCTGAACCAAAGATCCCTACTCCGATGTGTTTTTTGGGGATCGGTCTAAATTTTTGAATTTCAAAAATAATTGTAAATTATTTTTTGCCTTGAAGCCTAACTCGTCAGGGAGCTCCGCGCAGGAGGTTAAAATTGTCATCTCTTTGCTGCGTGGCGATCCCCAGGATTGGGCGTTTTCTTTGAAACCAGATGATCCTATTCTGACTAATGTGAATGCATTTTTTCAAGCCTTGGGGTTGTTGTATGATGAACCTAATGCTATTGATCAGGCTGAAAAGACCCTGTTGGCATTGAGCCAGGGTCGAGATTCTGCAGAATTGTACTGTCAAAATTTCCGAAAGTGGGCGGTCCTTACTACCTGGAATGATAATGCCTTGGCAGCTCTCTTTCGGAAGGGTTTGTCAGAAGTCGTAAAAGATACTATGGTGGGATTTCCTGTTCCCTCTGGTCTTGACGATTCTATGTCATTAGCCATTCAGGTTGATCGGCGTTTACGTGAACGCAGGACTGCACGAGAGGTGTTGCCACCTGTTGAACAAATGTCTGAACCTATGCAATGTGATAGAGTTTTGTCCAGGGAGCAACGTCAGGAGTTCAGAAGGCGTAATAAGCTGTGTTTTTTTTTGTGGCGATGCCTCGCATATTATTTCTGTCTGTCCTAAACGAGAGAAACGTTTTGCACACACGTTTTCTGTGGGTGGTGTTCAACCTAAGTTTCTTCTGGCAATTACTCTGATCTGCTCCCTGTCCACATTTTCCGCCAAGGCTTTTGTGGATTCGGGAGCAGCCGTGAACCTAATGGACATGGAGTTTGCTTAACGTTGTGGATTTCCTATGACACCTCTGCGGACGCCTATCCCTTTGAGGGGGATTGATGCTACTCCTTTGGCGAAAAATAAACCTCAGTTTTGGACCCAGGTGGTAATGCGGGTCGCCCCAGACCATCAAGAAAATTGCAGATTTTTGGTGTTGCATAATTTGCATGATACCATTGTTCTGGGGTTTCCCTGGTTGCAAATTCATAATCCAGTTTTGGATTGGAAATCTGTGTCTGTGGTGAGTTGGGGTTGTCGGTGTGCCCTTAATGAGGCTCCGGTTTTTTCCACCTCTCCTCAGTCGCATGATGTTCCTGACTAGAGTTGAGCGAAACGGGTCAAAAAATTTCAAAAGTCGCCGACTTTTGGCAAAGTCGGGTTTCATGAAACGAAACCCGACCCTAGGATGAGGTCGGCCACGAGGTCGGCGACTTACGTGCCAAAGTCGTGTTTCAAAAGTTTGTTTTGCGCTCTTTTTCAGCCAATCAGGATCCACGGACACTGTGGGCAACGTGATGACATAGACAGGGGTCACCACCATCTTTCAGAAGGGCATGCAAGTGATTGGCTTGCTTTGGTGGGCGTCACAGGGGTTATAAAAGGGCGTGCACGCCGACCGCCATCTTACTTCTGCCGATCTTAGCATAGGGAGAGGTTGCTGATTCTGTAGGGAGAGCGTTAGGCAGGGAAGAAGAAAAAAAAACTGCTTCTGCTGCTAGCGATTTTGCCTGTACAACACACCAGTCACTGTGTGTGCAGTGCAAGGGGAGGCTATATTGTGGTGGATCAGCGGTGTTGGTTGTTAGGCTGCCTTCTAAGGCTTCCTGACAGCTGCATTGCTGTTTACCCACTGCTCTGCAAACTGCTTTTTTAAAAGCAATCCCAATTTTTTTTTTTGTCCTGCTGAGGTACTGAGCGTGCATTTTTTCACACCATACAGCGTCAGTGGGCCTCACACAATCCAAAAGTGTCCAGTGTCCACTAGTGTCTGCAGAAATTCAAAATCTCCCTTATCCTGTAGTCACTTTTTTCACACCTGTGCCATCGAGCCTGTGACATAGCGCTCTGATATTCAGTGGGCCTCACACAATCCAAAAGTCTCCAGTGTCCACTAGTGTCTGCAGAAATTCAAAATCTCCCTTATCCTGTAGTCACTTTTTTCACACCTGTGCCATCAAGCCTGTGACATAGCGCTCTGATATTTAGTGGGCCTCACACAATCCAAAAGTGTCCAGTGTCCACTAGTGTCTGCAGAAATTCAAAATCTCCCTTATCCTGTAGTCACTTTTTTCACACCTGTGCCATCGAGCCTGTGACATAGCGCTCTGATATTCAGTGGGCCTCACACAATCCAAAAGTGTCCAGTGTCCACTAGTGTCTGCAGAAATTCAAAACCTCCCTTATCCTGTAGTCACTTTTTCACACCTGTGCCATCGAGCCTGTGATATAGCGCTCTGATATTCAGTGGGCCTCACACAATCCAAAAGTGTCCAGTGTCCACAAGTGTCTGCAGAAATTCAAAATCTCCCCTGTCCTATACACACCTTGTACCTTGTTTTACATTACTATATAGTTTGTTGGATTTTGTCTACATTTCTACCAAAAATGAGGAAGGCTGGTGGAAGAGGCCGTGGAATTGGGCGGGGGTTGGCAGCTGGTAATGATGGTGTTGGTGGTGGATCTGATGGTAGTGGCAAAAGCAAAATAGGACCGAATGCAGGAGGTATTGAGCCTGCGTCATCGTCTGGCTCCACAAGGCCTCGAAGGCTTAGTTTTCTAGGAGTTGGCAAACCGCTTTTAAAGCCAGAGCTTCAGGAAAAAGTTTTGTCTTACATTGCTGACTCAGCCTCCAGCTCTATCGCCTCCTCTTCTGAAGTTGTAAAAAATAAAAGCACTGAGTCGTCATTGGAGGCTCATGTTCATGAACCACACCTTTCCTTGTGTCCTTCACCCCAACCAAGATTGAAGGATGACGCAGGCCATACTACTGATTACTCCATGGAGCTGTTTTCACATACCATGCCTGGATTATCAAGTGAAATGGTGAATTACCCAGGCCAAGATGGATCTGACATGGAGTGCACTGATGCACAGCCGCTGATAGATGATTCTGCTGGTACATTCACTCAGAGCACTACATTGTCCTCGCAGTGTACAGAGCCAGATTCTGACCCTGATGAGACTCAGGTGCCCCTTCCCGCACACTATACCACCATACACGGTGACACAGAGGAAGGTGCACATGACATTGAAGAGGAGGTGATGGATGACCCAGTTGTTGACCCAGATTGGCATCCATTGGGGGAAGAGGGTGCTGCTTCCAATAGCTCAGATGAGGAGGAGCATCCACAGCAGACATCGACATCGCAACAGCTGTTATCTGGCAGGCCCGGAGCACTCCAAAGACAGGTTCCAAAAATCAAAAGAGTTGCTGGACAGCTTGTCCAGACGGTCAAAAGATCACAGCGTGCTAGGCCGCAAGATGTCTGCCAAAATAGGAAGAGTGCAGTGTGGCACTTTTTTGAACAAAATCCTCATGATCAGGCCAAGGTTATCTGTAAGAAGTGCGCAAAGACCTTTAGCCGAGGGAAAAATCTGAAAAATTTGAATACCAGTTGCATGCTTAGACATTTAACCAGCATGCACTTGCAAGCGTGGACACAACACCAAACCTCAAGTGCCACATGTGCAACTGATCACAAAGAAGGTAGTCAACAACGCTACATTGTTTCCCCCACTGTAAGCCCACCGGTTGGCACAGCAGCAAATGTTGAGGTGTCGTTGCAAGACCACAGCAGTCAGGGAATCCCACTGTTATATCAACGAAATACTGAATCTAGGCCATCAGAAAGAACACCAACTCCATCACCATCATCAACCCTCTCTCAGTCCGCCCTGTCCACCGCTACTTCCACCATATGCAGCTCTCAAGTCCAGCTCACCCTCCCAGACACTATGAGTAGGTCAAGAAAGTACTCAGTCTCTCATCCGCGTACACTGGGTTTGAACGCCCACATTGCCAAACTAATCTCGTTTGAGATGATGCCCTATCGGTTGGTGGAAAGTGCAGCTTTCCGCGAACTCATGGCCTATGCAGTACCACGCTATGACCTACCCAGTCGCCACTTCTTCTCTCGCAAAGCCATCCCAGCCCTCCACCATCATGTAAAAGACCGCATTGTCCATGCACTTAAGCAGTCAGTGAGTGGAAAGGTGCACCTCACAACTGATGCATGGTCCAGTCGGCATGGCCAGGGCCGTTACGTGTCCATCACTGCGCACTGGGTTAATGTGCTGGATGCAGGGTCCACAGGGGACAGCAGTGGTGGGACAGTGCTGCCTAGCCCACGGTATAGGAAACAGTTGGCTGTAGACGTTCGACCCTCCTCCTCCTCCTCCTCCAGAAGCGAAAGCTCGTCCACAGAGCGCACTCGTACGAGCACTCCATCTGCAGCTGCCACTGTTGCACACGATGTGTCCCCCTATCGAGCAGCTAGTGGAAAGCGTCAGCAGGCTGTGTTGCAGATGATGTGTTTGGGCGACAGACACACCGCCGAGGTGCTGGCCGAGTACTTGAAGCGACAAACTGAGTCATGGCTGGGCAGTGTACATCTTGAGGCAGGCAAGGTAGTTAGTGATAACGGCCGTAATTTTGTGGCAGCCATAGCCCTTTCAAATCTCAGCCACATACCTTGCTTGGCTCACACCTTGAACCTGGTGGTGCAGTGCTTCCTAAAAAATTATCCGGAGTTAACAGCCCTGCTCCAGAAGGTGCGAAGACTGTGCGCGCACATCCGCCGGTCGCCTGTACACTCCGTTCGTATGCAGAAGCTGCAGCGATTGCTCCACCTTCCCAACCACCGCCTCATTATCGACATTGCAACAAGGTGGAACTCCACCCTGCACATGGTGGAGCGGTTGTGCGAGCAGAGGCAGGCCATAATGCATTTGTGGGAGGATACACGGCCAGGCACTTTGAGAGCAGACATGGAGTTGACAGGTGTGCAGTGGTCGAAGCTGAAAGACCTCTGTAAAGTCCTTCAGTGTTTTGAGGAATGCACACGGCTGGTAAGCGCAGACGACGCCATCCTAAGCATGAGCATCCCACTTATGCGTCTGCTCATGCAAACTTTGACGCACCTTAAGGAGCAGGCGTCTGCAGCCAATGTTGATGAGGAGGAAGAGGAGGAGGGAATCCTTGATGACATTCAGCCATTGTCTGCTCAGGGACCTCTCCTGGACGAGGTGGAGGAAGAAGAGGAGGAGGATGATGATGGGGATGATTACTTAGGGGAGGAGGATGCATCTCGTGGGGCAAGTGAAAATGTTGGCGTGGCAAGGTCTGGTACAGGGTTTGTGCGTGACTGGAGGGATGTGGATTTGCCAGAAAGTGCTCCTCCACCCAGCACTCGCAGCGCATCATTGACACCGGGAACATTGGCCCACATGTCAGATTATGCCTCCTAAAAAGGGACCCCCGCATTGCCAAAATGATGAACGATGACGACTACTGGTTGGCCAGCATCCTGGATCCACGCTATAAAGGCAAATTACAAAACATCATGCCACAGGAGAACCTTGACCTAATATTGGCTAATAAACAAGCAACTCTGGTAAATCGGTTGCTTGAGGCATTCCCAGCACACAGCAGCGGTGATGGTTCTCACACGAGCCGTACGGGCCGGGGGCAGCTTGGCAGAGGTGTTCGTGGTGCACACAGCAGAAGTGGCGTTGGAGACAGGGGTTTCATGACAATGTTGTGGACTGATTTTTCAAATACCGCTCACACAACTGGTAATACTGCATCGATGGAAAGTGACAGGAGACAGCAGTTGTCAACTATGGTTACAAACTACTTTTCCTCCCATATCGATGTTCTCCCACACAGGTCATTCCCCTTTGACTATTGGGCCGCTAAACTGGACACCTGGCCTGAATTGGCACAATATGCCTTACAGGAACTCGCTTGCCCAGCTGCAAGTGTGCTATCGGAAAGAGTCTTCAGTGCAGCTGGATCAATCCTGACAGAAAAAAGGACCCGTCTGTCAACCCAAAATGTGGATGATCTAACCTTCATTAAAATGAACCATGCATGGGTTTCCAAGGATTTTGTCCCACCTTCCCCTGATGACACATAGGGTGACAGAAAATGGCTTGCTTTGGTCCACCTCTTCCTGGGACTTGACCTATTTCGCCTTTTGCATCAGCTGAATGTCCAACATCAACATATGCCACTTTCTAAAACTCCCTAACTGTGCTGCCTCCCCCCCCATGGCCGGGGTCACCACCTAGCGCACGACACCGTGCGAGTGCCGTTGCCCTGGACAGGTGGGTAGGCCGACTCTTGGGTGCGGGCACTGGCACAGGGTCCCTCATAGTGCAATCAAGTGTCTCTGACGGTGGTGGTGCACACCCGCCGTCAGACACACCGCCGTACTATGAGGGGCCCAGTGCCAGTACCGACGCCCACGAGTGGGCCCCCCTTGCTTGGGCAGGGCCCCAGCATTTGCAATCTTTACCTCTCCCTGCTCCTCCGCTGTGTAGTCTGGGCCATCAAATCCATACTGTGCCTGACACCGTCTGAGCCTGCCTCCTGATGTATAGACATATATTTTGAATGTGTACGCTATCCATACATGTTATCTGGGGATACGGTACCCTTTCTCACCTTTGTGCAATCACGTGCAAGCCATACTGGGCCTAACACCGTCTGAGCCTGCCTCCTGAGACATATATTTTGAATGTGTACGCTATCCATACATGTTATCCGGGGATACGGTACCCTTTCTCACCTTTGTGCAATCACGTGCAAGCCATACTGGGCCTAACACCGTCTGAGCCTGCCTCCTGATGTATAGACATATATTTTGAATGTGTACGCTATCCATACATGTTATCCGGGGATACGGTACCCTTTCTCACCTTTGTGCAATCACGTGTAATCCATACTGGGCCTTACAGCGTCTGAGCCTGCCTCCTGATGTATAGACATATCTTTTGAATGTGTACGATATCCATACATGTTATCTGGGGATACGGTACCCTTTCTCACCTTTGTGCAATCACGTGCAATCCATACTGGGCCTAACACCGTCTGAGCCTGCCTCCTGATGTATAGACATATCTTTTGAATGTGTACGCTATCCATACATGTTATCCGGGGATACGGTACCCTTTCTCACCTTTGTGCAATCACGTGCAAGCCATACTGGGCCTAACACCGTCTGAGCCTGCCTCCTGATGTATAGACATATCTTTTGAATGTGTACGCTATCCATACATGTTATCCGGGGATACGGTACCCTTTCTCACCTTTGTGCAATCACGTGTAATCCATACTGGGCGTGAGAACGGCTGGCGAGCTGTTAAGCAAGCTACAGCACCTGTGGTTTGCACACGTAAGTTTTTAATTTTTTCAGGAATGACGGTTAGGCCTAATTCCGGAACTGCGGTTGACCTGCACTTACTGGGAAATCATCGTTCGTTGGGTAATAATTGTAATGAGTGATCCCCATCACTAACGTTGTTCAGCGGGTTATCTGCACCTGTAAGCGACAAACGCTGGCCTTTTCAGTGTAGCGCACATGCAGCCACGGACATGTAAGGGCATGACACACCAGTTATTGGCCAATCTCATGTGCCAGAGCCTCAAGTATCCCTCTAGTAAGCCGGACTCGGACCGCGGGGCATGACGGAGTCTCGTTCGTTAACGGAATTAAGCTTGCAATGTGTGCATCTGTTCTGTAGCTGGCATGGTTGAGGTTTCCCAGGTGGAGTCGAATTTAACCGTAGGCTCCACTCCTGGTGGTGCCCTTCTGGACATTCCTTTAAGGTTCAGCTTTGCAACCATACTGCCCACGTAAAACAAACACGTTGCCTTCATGAACGCTGTTTGGAGGGTCATGACTCGTGGGAATAACGCCGCCCAATCAGTTAACCTGCTAGAGAGATCCTTTGTTGCTCCCAAGCATGACATCACACTCCCTAGGAGGAAGGTAATGCCACTGTGGCGACCGTACTCCTGGGGGTGACACAAGTGCACTGATGCCCAGCCACTGCTCGATGAATCTGCTGGTACATTGACCCAGACCACTACATTCCCCTCGCATGCTACTCGGCCTGAATCTGACCCTGATGAAACTCAGGTTACCCTTCCCATATACAGTTCCATCTTACACGGTGACAAAGAGGAAGCTGCAGATGAAAGTGCAGGTTCGGCCCACCCTCCATCAGACACACCACCGTACTATCAGGGGCCCTGTGCCAGTGCCGTTGCCAACGAGTGGGCCCCCCCTGCTTGCTCAGGATCACAGCACTTGCAAGGTTGAAATACTGTGCAGTGAGATGGAAGATGGGGACGACGAAGAGTCCAGACTAGTACAGGGATTCCCTAGCGAAGAGACTTATTTGATTGTTTTCAATGTTGGGACAGCAATTTTTGGGGAGCACTATACTCTGGAGAATGATAGATGGGGCCCACCATACACTGGAACATTCCAAAGGTGGACATCAGACACTGGAGCAGCATTTACAGGGCCCATTATACACTAGAGCATTAGAAATGGGGCCCATTATGTTTGGAGCATTATTTGGGCCCATAAGACAGTGGAGCTTCATCCATGGGGACCAACATATACTGTAGCATTATGTGGAGCTCATCATATACTGTTTCAAACATTATATGGGACCAATGATTTTGTATGGAGAAATAGATGGGCCTCGTCATGAGATGTAAAAAGTGAGGTATTTTTCATTGTACTATACCGCTATTTCTCTGCCGTATCGGAGCATGATGAGTTGTGGTATGTGTTAAAGGGGCGCTCTTTCGCCCAGGGCACATGAAAACCTGGAGCCAGCCCTACCCCCCCACAACTTTAGCCAAATAACCCCCATTTTTCAGTGCGTAACTTGTATTATGAAGTTAATTAAGGTTGACAAGCTTAAGTAAGAAGAATTGATGCTTTTGGCATTCAAATGGGCACTGTAGGTGTGTTTCCTGTCCTCCTCTCACTGCCGACTTTTATTCCCCATTGACTTACATTGGGTTTCGTGTTTCGGGACGACCCCGACTTTTCCCTATAATCGGCCGATCTTGCTCGACCCGACTTTTGGAAAAGTCGGGTTTCACGAAACGAAACTCGACCCTAAAAAACCAAAAGTCGCTCAACTCTATTCCTGACTATTTGGCGGACTTTTATGATGTATTTAGTGAGAATGAGTCTGCATCTTTGCCTCCTCATAGGAGTTATGACTGTGCAATTGAACTGAGCCCGGGGTGTAAATTTCCCAAGGGTCGGCTCTTCAATTTATCTGTACCCGAGCACGAGGCTATGTGATCCTATATTAAGGAGGCGTTGGAGAAGGGTCATATTAGACCATCCTCTTCACCCTTAGGTGCTGGGGTTTTTTTTCGTGGCCAAAAAGGATGGTTCATTAAGGCCTTGTATTGATTATCGTGCCCTCAACAAAATTACTATTAAATATCAGTATCAGTTACCCCTGATTTCAGATCTATTCTCCAGAGATAAAGGTGCTTGCTGGTTTACCAAGCTTGACCTCAGGGGGGCGTATAATCTTATCCGCATTAAGCAGGGGGATGAATGGAAGACGGCGTTTAATACTCCGGAGGGACATTTTGAGTACCTGGTGATGCCTTTTGGGCTCACTAATGCCCCTTCTGTCTTCCAGTGCTTCATGAACGATATTTTCCGAGACTTTGTGGATACATTTTTGATTATCTATCTGGATGATATTTTGATCTTCTCCAAGGATTGGGATTCTCATGTGGAACATGATTGGACTGTGTTCCGGATCTTGAGGGAGAATTCCCTGTATGTCAAAGGATCGAAATGCCTTTTTGGGTACAGAGGATTTCTTTTTTGGGATTTATTTTGTCTCCGTCAACTATTGAAATGGACCCGGCCAAGGTACAGGCCATTTAGGATTGGGTTCAGCCCACTTCTTTGAAGGCCTCCAGAAGTTTTTGGGTTTTGCTAATTTTTATCGGAAATTTATAGCAAAATTTTCTAGTATTGCCAAGCCATTGACTGATCTAACTAAGAAGGGTGCTGATGTGTTGAATTGGTCTCCGGAGGCTGTTTCTTCCTTTCAGGAGCTGAAGCGAAGATTCACTTCTGCCCCGGTTTTGCGGCAACCTGATGTCTCACTCCCGTTCCAGGTAGAGGTGGACGCTTCTGAGATTGGTGCAGGAGCTGTTTTGTCCCAAAAGGATCCTGTAACATCTAAAATGAATTCCTGTGCTTTCTTTTCCCGAAAGTTCTCTCCATCTGAACGTAACTATGATGTGGGGAATCGGGAACTGTTAGCCATGAAATGGGCATTTGAGGAGTGGAGACATTGGTTGGAGGGAGCTAAACATCAAGTCGTGGTCCTCACTGACCACAAGAATTTGATTTACCTGGAGTCGGCCAAATGCTTGAACCCTAGACAGGCTAGGTGGGCCTTGTTTTTTACACGTTTTGATTTTGTGGTCTCTTTTCTTCCTGGCACTAAGAATGTCAAGGCTGACGCTCTCTCTAGGAGCTTCTTTGCTGATTCTCCTGTGGTGACCAAGCCTGCTACCATCTTAGGTGAAGGGGTAGTTCTTTCTGCCATCTCGCCCGATTTGAGACGTACTCTGGAAGAGTTCCAGGAGGACAAACCTGAGCGTTGTCCCAGTGTAAAGTTGTATGTTCCTGACCAGTGGAAGAAGAGAGTGATGTCTGAAGTTCATTGCTCTGCATTGGCTGGTCATCCAGGTATTTTTGGTACTAGAGATCTGGTGAGTCGGTCTTTTTGGTGGCCCGCCTTGTCTCGTGATGTCAGGAATTTTGTGCAGTCCTGTGGGACTTGCTCCCGGTCTAAACCTTGTTCTCGCTCTAGTGGGTTGTTGATGCCTTTGCCGGTTCCCAGGAGGCCATGGACCCATATTTCAATGGATTTCATCTCTGATATGCCTGTCTCTCAGAGAATGACTGTTATTTGGGTGATTTATGATAGGTTCTCTAAGATGGTTCTTCTTGTACCACTCCCTAAGTTGCCATCTTCCTCTGAGTTGGTGCCCCTGTTTTTGCAACAGGTGGTTCGCTTGCACGGGATTCCTGAGAACATTGTATCTGACAGAGGAGTTCAGTTTGTGTCTAGATTTTGGAGGACTTTCTGTTTCAAGCTGGGAATTCAGTTGTCCTTCTCCTCTGCTTTTCACCCTCAGACCAATGGGCAAACGGAGAGAACAAACCAGACCTTGGAGTCGTATTTGAAATGTTTTATTTCCGCTGATCAGGATGATTGGATTTCATTTTTGCCCTTGGCCGAATTTGCTTTAAATAATAGAGCTAGTTCTGCGACTTTGATGTCACCTTTTTTTTGTAACTTTGGGTTTCATCCTCGATTTTCTTCAGGGCAGGTGGAGCCTTCTGCCTGCCCAGGTGTTGACACTGTGGTGGAGAGAATGCACCAGGTCTGGGACCAAGTGGTGGATAAGTTATCTCTCTCCCAGGAAAAGGCCCAGCGGTTTTCCAACCGACATAGGACCATTGGTCCCCAGTTTAAGGTTGGTGATATGGTTTGGTTATCATCAAAAAATATCGCTATGAAGGTGGCTTCTCCTAAGTTTAAGCCTAGATTTATTGGACCTTACAAGATTTTGGAGATTATTAATCCGGTCTCTTTTCGTTTGGCTCTTCCTGTTACATTTAAAATCCATAATGTGTTTCATAAGTCCTTGTTGAAGAGGTTTGTTGAACCAGTAGTTCCTGGGGTGGCACCTCCAGACCCTGTATTGGTTGAAGGTAACATGGAATATGAGGTAGAGAAGATACTGGATTCCCGTCTGGCTAGACGGAGACTCCAGTATTTGGTTAAGTGGAAGGGTTATGGTCAGGAGGATAATTCCTGGGTCTCTGCCTCTGATATTCATGCCAAAAGATTGGTGCGTGCCTTTCATCGGGCTCACCCTGATCGCCCTGGTGGCGTGGATGAGGGTTCGGTGACCCCTCCTCAAGGGGGAGGTAATGTTGTGAGTTCATTTTCCCCTTCACCATTGAGGTCTGATGAACTCCCTCTTCTGGTGAAGGAAGGTAGTGAGGCTGATTACCAAGCACCTGGGCAGGATGATGATGACTGGGTGACGGGAATTACTGACTGGATATAAGGCAGCCGACGCCCTTCTGCCTTGCTGGTGATCTCTCTGAGGGATTCTAGGAGACCAGTCTGATTCCTGCTCTGCAAAAGCTAAGTTTTCTGTTCTACTTTTTGCATTTCTGTTTTGGTTTTGTTTTGCATTGTTTTCCTTGATTTCTGCCATTCCCTGCTGGGGTGAGCTGAATTCCTTTTTGCTCTGTCTTCAGAAAATACCTGAGTACTGATATAGTCTTTTTGAAGCCTAGCGTCTTCAGGGCTTTTTTTCCCTATCAGCTGTTGGCTCTTGTTTTGATAGGGTTTTGGCGTATTACAGACAGCAGCTTTTCTATCCTATCCTATCTAGTTAGCTTGGGCCCAGGGCCGGTTTTAGACAAAGTGGGGCCCTAGGCAAAAGTTTAAAGTGGGGCCCCAAATGTTAACATTGTAAAACCACACATTTAGGTTACATTACATGAGCAGGAAGTGGATACAGGTGGCAGAGGGGCCTGGAGCCAGTGCTGGCACTGTGGCCCCCATATTCAGGGGCCTTATATCGGTCAATGGGTCTGCCACTATTAGCATTACACAGGAGCGTGGCTAGGATCAGAAAAGATTGGAGGGCCAGGCCCCAAGACAAAGAGTTGTCCCCCAACCCCCTCTTAATTTTTTTTTTACACTGCAGATAACACAGCAGGGCTCCCAACTGTCCTGGATCCAGCGGAACAGTCCTGATTTTGACACTCCCACCCGATATCCAGGCCGGGATTGCAGTTTTCCCGCACTGCGAATCAGCCACCACGCCCACCTGTCATTTCAGAAGGGGCTGTGTACCGATCGCCATACAATTCCCTCTATGCATAGCACACTCCAGAACAGAAGCCCTCCCCGGCTCATGTGACCAGTCACATGACTCTGACCTCATCTTATGTAACACCAGAGATAGCAGTAATAACTCTTGGAGAACAGATAATGTAGTAGATGTCACCTGCAGTCCTATGTAACACCACAGATAGTCTTACTCTGAAATGCTATGGCTATGTTCACATGCATTTTTTTCAGTAGCCAAAACCTGTTCAATTGGCAGTAAAAATGTTGCGTTCAAAACACCTGTTTTTCAGCTTGTTTTCTGGGGTTATTTACACTTTTCTCAGCTTTTTTTAAAGTGAGGATGATTGCTTTGTCTACAGTATGTTTAAGGCCACGTTCACACGTTGAGTATTCGGTCAGTATTTCACATCAGTATATGCAAGTCAAAACCAGGAGGGTGAGAAATCCAGAAGTGGTGACCTGTTTCTGTAAGGCCGGGGTCACACTGGTGAGGAATACGGGAGAGTGAGAGGCGCTAAAAGCCCGCATTACACACGGACAAATGATTCTCTATGGGGTCCCTCGCACCAGCCGTATATTTCTCCTCCGTATCCTACGCTCCGTGCCACTCGCAGCATGCTGGGACTGTCAGCGTACTACGGCCGTAATACGCCAATGCAAGTCTATGGGTGCGCAAAAAATACGGATTACACACGGAACACACATGTGACTTGCGAGAAATACGCACCCGGTGTCTTTTAGCAAAGGTGGCAATTCAGTGCACGATACATTAAAATCACACTGACAGGTTTAATAAAGAAAGAAAGAATAGATATATACACATAGAATACATATACATATATACACACACTATATATATATGCATTCTATGTGTCTATATCTATTCTTTCTTTCTTTATTAAAACTGTCATAGGGCTCCATTATATGTCCATTTTGCAAGCCTGCGAGAAAATCTCAGCATACGGATGCCATACGGATTACATACGGATGCTGACATGCGCAAAATACGCGACCACACCTTGATTACGGATGACATACGGAGCACTGTTTAGGGGTCTGTCATCCGTATTACGCATGTAAAATACTGACCGTATTTTGCGCAGGTTAGTGTGACTCCAGCCTTATACTTTTCCTCTGATTGTTCCACTGCTGTTTCTGCATTACAAATCCTGATGTGAAATACTGACCAAATACTGAACGTGTGAATGACACTTAATAGTTTAATTCACCAAAACCATTTCAAAAATTGCAGCAAAAAATACCGATGCAATATCTGCAGCTTTCTTTTTTATTCTTTCATTGCTTTCTAAAGGTGAAAACACACTGAAAGAAGTGACACGTTGTAGATTTAAAAAGTGCTACAGTTCTGAAATTCAGTCTGAAAAAAATCAAGCGCATGCAGGAGATTTCGGAAATCTCATATGTTTTGCTGGCACTTTAAAAAGCCGCTCTTGGCCACGTTCATATGCAGAATTTCTGCAGCTTTTTCTTCTGCAAATAAGAAGCTTACAGCATTTTACAGCACAAGCAAAGACTGAGATTTTCAGAGATCTCCCGCACACCCTTTTATTTTCTCCTGACTGAATTTCACAACTGCAGCGTTCTTTAAATCTGCAGCGTCACTTCTTTCAGCAATTTTTTGCACCCGTAGAAAGCAATGAAAAAGTTTTAGAAAATCTCACCCCTACCATGTACTGGACGCAGTGATTTCGCACGGTTCAGTGACCACATGTGGAATCACCTGCGTTCAAAAGATGGCAGCAGTTTAGACGGAGCACAAGTCCGCTACGTTCAAAGTGCTGCCATTTCTGGATCGTCTGCACATACCCTAAAAAATGGGCATTTTGAAAGCAGTGTTTTTACTGCCAAGAGAGCCAGCTTTAACATAGTAACATAGTTTTGAAGGCTGAAGGAAGACCTTATGTCCATCTAGTTCAGCCTATTTTTAGTCCAGCTGTTCTGCATTGTTGATCCTGGGGAAGGCAAAAAACCCACAGAGTAGAAGCCAATTTTCTCCATAGGGAAAAAAATTCCTTCCCCTAAGCTGGGTCAACCATCTACCTATAATATTCTGTTATTCGTAACCTTCTATACTGTTACAAGAAAAGCCTCCATTCCTTTCTTACATTCAGTGAGTTGGCCATCACCACTTCCTCAGGAAGAGAATTCCAGAGCCTCACTGCTCTTACCGTGAAGAACCCTCTTTTAAGCTGGTGCAGAAATTGTCTTTCCTCCAAACGAAGAGAATGCCCCCTTGTTCTTGTCACAGTCCTTGGTACAAACAGTTCATTGGAGAGATCTCTGTATTGCCCTCTGATATACTTGTGCATATATATTAAGTCTCCCCTAAGTCTTCTCTTTTCTAGAGTAATTAGACCTAATTTTGATAACCTTTCTGGGTATTGTAGTAAACCAACTCCATTTATCATTTTAGTAGCCGCCTTTGAACCCTTTCAAGTTCAGTAATGTCTTTCTTGAGCACCGGCGTCCAAAATTGCCCACAATCCTCCAAGTGTGGTCTGACGAGTGATTTGTACAGAGGGAGAATTATGTTTTCATCTCGTGTCCCCAGACCTCTTCTAATGCATCCCATGACCCTATTTGCTTTGGTGGCAGCTGCCTGACACTGGGCACTCCAATTTAGCTTCTTATTGACTAAGAGGCCTAAGTCTTTTTCCATGTCTGATTTCCCCAGCAGTTTCCCATTCAGTCAGTAATTGTAGCCTCTGTTTCTCCTTCCCATGTGCAGAACCTTACACTTATCTGTGTGAAACCTCATTTGCCATTTTTCAGCCCAATTCTCCAATTTACTCAAATCTGTCTGTAGTTGCAAACTGTCCTCCTTTGTGGTAACTACCTTCCATAGTTTTGTATCATCTGCAAATACTGATATTTTACTGTGTAAGCCATCCACTAGATCATTAATAATTTTTTGGCTGCAAAAAAAAAAGGCACCAAAAATGCTGATTCCTATGCAAACCTGTACTAGTACTATATATATGTATGGTTTACCCTTGTTATTTCACATGGGAAGTCATTTATTTCTATATCATAAATCCCCTGATTCAGCAGACAATATCCTTGTCATGTCATCCAGACAGTAGTGACAGGAGGTCGCCCTGTCACATTACAAGCAGTGATAAGTGACTGTGGTCAGAGCTGATGCTGATCGCTGCTGTATGTGGCTGTGAATCCTGATCCTACAGCAATCAGCACAGAGCTCTGGGACCACAGTGAGTAAATCACTGCACTTTGACCTGATATTGCTGCTCTTACCAGGTTCTGTGGCTTCACTTAGGCATATCCATTCTCAGGTCAGTGCTAGGAGCAGCCATGACACAGGAGGAGACATAGAGCTGCAGTCATCTGCTGTGCTGTAATCGGACCCTCCCCCTCACTCTCAACTTTTAACCTACCTGCAGGGAGAGACAGGGGGGCTCAAGGGGCTTTGCGAGAGACACTCCAAGACTTCAGAGCAATGCACAGCGTTATTCACTGCTGTACACCCTCTGGGCACTTCATAAATGGACTGCAGATGCAGGGGGCCCCCTTTGTAGGTGGGGGCCCCAGGCATCTGCCTGGTCTGCCTGGTCCAAACTCCGGCCCTGCTTGGGCCCCATCATTTGCTCAGCCTATCTTTCTATCTTGCTTCACCGTCATTATATGTTGGGGGCTGCCTATTGCTTTGGGGTCTGCTCTGGGGCAGTTTAGATTTCCCTTTCTGTCTTTAGGCTATGTAGTTCTCCGGCTGTGATCGAGGGGTCTAGGGCACCGTAGGAACCCCCTACGGCTACTGCTAGTTGTTGTTGTTATTTTCAGGGGTCTGCAATCCGATAGCTGCCAACTTCTCTGGTTTTCTGGACTTAGCTAGTATTTCTGTTTTTGCCTCCTACGGTGACTCATTCATAACACTTGTCCCTGACCGTGAGTTTGCTTATTCCTTTGGTACTGCGCTACAGTCAAGGATTTGACCCGGCTTTTTGGACTACTGCTGCCACCTGTGGTAGCCTTGCTGCTGTACTGCAGACCAGCTCTGTTTAGGTGCAGTCCAGCTTAATCTCTACTGCCATCTTGTGGAGCCTGCAAAGAGAGCTTTCTGACTGTAAAATCTTTGCAGTGATTTTCTTTCCACTCTGCCTGTAAGTAGTCTAACACTGTTGATATCTCATTGCACTCTACTGAACCTACAGTTAGGCTCCCAGATACCTTCTTTGGGGAAAAGGAGAGGTTCTGTACATTTTAGGAAAGTTGCAAGCTATTTTTTTCTCTTAGACCCCAATCCTCTGGAGATGAGAGTCAGCGGGTGGGGATAATCATTTCCTTACTTCGTGAGGGACCTCATTCATGGGCTTTCACTTTATCTGCTTCTGCCCCTGAACATGTGTCTGTGGATAGGTTCTTTGAGGCCTTAGAACTTATTTTTGAGAAGCCTGACCGGGTCAGAGTGGCAGAGGACACAATTATGAGTCACTTTCAGGGGAAGCTCTCGGCTGAATGATATTGCTTCAAGTTCCATCGATGGTCCACTGAGGTGTCCTAGGATGACTCTGCGCTGAGATGACAGTTCAGGAGAGGACTGTCAGATCACCTGAAGGATACTCTGGCTCTCCATCCACCATCCAGCTCATTGGAGGAGGCTATGACTCAGGCTATCCATATGGATCGGAGGCTAAGGGAGAGAGGTGTTACATAGCGAGAGGTTCTGTTACTCCCTGCTAATCCTGCTGTATTGCCACCAACTGAATCTATGGAGTTGGGGGCCACCAACCTCAAGGAGGAGAGGAAATGGCGACGTGAAGTTAAGCTGTGTTTTTACTGCGGAGATCCTGGACATTGGAAAAAGGACTACCCTTCCTGCCAACCGACTAACAAGCGGCTGAGTCTGGGCGATTGTTGTGGGGATCATCCAGGCTCTCAGGTACCTTTTTCCTCATTTTCAAGAGTATTGTTGGAAGTGGAACTTAGTTGTGGGAGTTTCTGCACTCCCACTTCTGCTTTCATGGACTGCGGGTCGTCCATGAACTTTATTGACTCTAACTTGGTGACCAAGTGTAAGTTAGGGACAGTTAGGCCGGAAACTCCTATTCATGTTGTTGCCATTGACAAAACACCACTGGCTCAGAATGTCATCAAATTTGTCTCAGAGGAGTTTCTCTTTAAAGTGGGTTCCTTGCACCAGGAACGTATTTCATGTTTTGTTCTGGACAACCTGCTTGCAGGACTGTTGTTGGGTTCCCTTGGTTACAGTTACATAATCCTGTGATAGACTGGAACTCTCGGGACATTTTTAAATGGGGTCCTAATTGTAGTAGAAGTTGCCTTACTACTGTTCTTGTGTCATCCATTAATCTGGAAGGTATTCCGGAGTACCTGAAGGATTTTGAGGATTTTTTTTCCAAAAAAGAGGCCGAGGTCTTACCACCATACCGCCCTTTAGATTGCACTTTCAATCTGATTCCGGGTGCTAAATTGCCCAAGGCCCATCTGTACAACCTCTCTGGCCCAGAGTGAACAGCTATGAAAGAGTATATTTCTGAAAGCCTATAAAAGGCCACATCCGTCCCTCTGTCTCTCCTGTGGCAGCTGGATTCTTTGTTGTTAAAAAAAGATGATGGTTTGCGCCCGTGCCTCGATTTTCGAGAATTGAACAAGATCAGAGTGAGAAATATCTGTCTCAGAACATTACAAAGTGGCAATAGCGAGGTTGCTGTATGTGGCACGCAAACTAATAGTACGAAAATGGAAGGATTCGGAACCCCCCACTAGGAGGGAATTTATTGCTCAGACACGTACGGTAATGCATTTAGAGGAAAGCATTTACAGGCGAAGGCATGGTGAAAGAACTTTCGAAAAAATATGGTCCGCCTGGATGGCGGTGATATGATTGCTAAGACTCTCAAGTATACCCGGCATAAGGCGTATTGGGGGAGGGGGGAGGGGGGATGGCTTTGATTGTATTACTACAAGATATATGAATTGTTACATGTATATTGATATCCACTGTTTATTGTTTAAAATCTTTTGAAACCTAAATAAAAATAACTGGTTTAAAAAAAAAAAAAGAATGAGAAATATCTACCCCCTCCCGCTCATCCCTGATTTATACAACGAATTTTCGGGGGGCCAAATGGTTTTCTAAATTGGACCTCAGGGTGCATATATTCTTATCTGTATTCGGGAGGGGGATGAGTGGAAAACGGCATTTTTCACTTCTGAAGGGTTATTTGAGAATTTGGTTAAGCCTTTTGGTCTCACCAATGTGCCAGCTGTTTTTCAGAATTTCATTAACCAAGAATTTTCTGATTTTATTGGATGCTTTGTGGTGGTGTATTTGGATGATATCCTCATGTTCTCATCTAACAACTAGGTTCACATGGATCATCTACGTGCGGTTCTCCAGAGGTTACAAGAGAACTCGTTTTTTGCAAAACCTGAAAAATGCTCATTTTTTGTCCAAGACTTGTCCTTTCTGGGGTTCATTCTGTCTGACATGTGGTTTTGTATGGATCCTGGGAATGTACGGGCCATTGTGTATTGGGTGCAACCCAGAGACTTAAAGGGTCGTCAGCGTTTTTGAGGTTTGCAAATTATTATAGGAAATTTATTAATGGGTTTTCACAGGTGGTCAAGCCCCTCACTGATCTAACTCGTAAGGGAGCTGATATCAAAAACTGGTCAGCTCCAGCTGTGAAGGAGTTTGCTTTATTAAAAAAATGCTTTATGTCTGCCCCTGTTTTAGTCCAGCCTGGTCCATCTAAACCGTTCATTGTTGAGGTGGAAGCTTCAGAAGTAGGGATGGAGGTGGTGTTGTCCCATGGACCCACGACTTTGACTTACCTGAGGCCCTGTGCCTTTTTCTCGAACAAATTCTATACCTGTGGGTGAATTTGTTAGATTGCAACGCAACTGCAGCGACAATAACAATCTGCAAACTGAATTTGCTCATTCCTCACAGAAGTTGAAAAACACAAATATCCAGATTGGACAAAAACCAGGGCATGCAACATAATTTAGAAGAGAAGTCGCATAGAAACCATCCACAACGTCATGACAGAAGGTCTCCTGTGATTGGTTGCCAAAGACACTTGTCCCTGGCCATATAATAAGCAGACATCTTGTATTGGTAGCACCATTTTCACAGTGTCACCAAGCCCCGTGACGCTCACTGCGTGACATTGAAGAGGAACGTGAGGGGGAATCGTCTGTTGATGATGGCCAAATATTTGAAACCCCACAGCCAGAAGAAAGCAACTTTCATCCATGTGACATACCGGGTGAAGAGGAGGAGGCTGATGGTGATGACATATAGTTGCCATCTGGCCAGTCGCCAATATCAACACGGAAAGAGGAAGACATGGATGATGAGGTGGTCGATGATGAGACCACCGATCCAACCTGGACCGTTGGCACGCATAGCCAGCACAGCAGCACAGAGGATGAAGGTGGATATGTAGCGCCAACAAAGGCACCAAGGGCTACTGGTGTGATCAGAGTGCGAAGTGTGTCATCTGTTGCCAGTAGCAATCTCTCTGCCCCAAGTCAAGGCAAGGGTGCGTTCAGCCGCTGTCTGGAAATTTTTTTCCGATAATTCTCCTGAATCAAATGTTGTAATCTGTAGCATCTGCCATAGGAAGCTGAGCAGAGGCCAGGGCAAAGGCAACCAAAGCACCACCATTATGGGGAAACACATGGCAGCCAAGCACCATAGTCGGTGGGCTGAACAACAGGGTACCAAATCGGTGTCTGGGACTGTGGGTCAAACCACTGCCATGTCGCCTGTGATAAGTCCTTTCCAATCTGCTGGGTAGGAAGCAGGTGATCATCATACCTCTTGCTCACAAGCTGATGTTGCACAGACACAGGCCACAACAAGCTCATCCACTTGTTTGTACCAGGAAAGTGTCCAATTGTCCATGCCCCAGATGTATGAAAGGAGGCATAAATACCAAGCCACGCACCCACAAGCACAAATACTGAAGGTGCAGATTGCCAAGTTGCTAGCCATGGAGATGTTGCTGTTTAGGCTTGTGGGGACACAGTCTTTCCATGATCTTTTGGCTGTGGCTGCCCCACGATACTCGGTTCCCAGCCGGCACTATTTTTCCCGGTGTGCCGTCCCCGCGTTACAACAGCACGTCTTAACCTAAAGCGTGCTCTTACCAACGTCGTAACCGGGAAGGTCCATCTTATAACAGACACGTGGACAAGTACTTGTGACGATACATCTCTGTCACGGCACACTTGCTCAACCTGGTGGAGGGTGGGACAAAGTCTCAAACTGGACCATCAACACATATCCTTCCCACGCCACGAATAGCGGGCCCAACCTCAATTAGGGTTTCCGCCTCATCATATAGGTCCAGTCTCTCCTTTTCCTCCTCCTCCGCGTCATCATCCTATGCTGAATTACCCTCCACATCACTCCCAAGTTCGGAGCTGTGCAGCAGTGCATCGGCAAAGCGGCAAAATACTCTGCTGAAGCAGATCTGCTCAGGTGAAACACCACACACTGCAGCAGAGCTGTGGCAAGGAATAAAACAGACTGATCAGTGGCTCTCACTACTGTAACTCCAACCTGGTCTGGTTGTCTGCGACGATGGGCGTAACCTGGTGGCAGCTTTAAAGCTCAGGAAGCTGGTACACGTGCCATGCATGGCTCACGTGCTGAACCTAGTGGTGCAGGCATTTCTAAAAACATACCGACTGCCCGTACCTACTTGAAAAGGTGCGCGGTATTTGCGCCCATTTCCGCCACTTCTCAACCGCTGTTGCCAGTCTTGCAGCGCTTCAAAAGCAATTTAATTTGCCAAATCACAGACTCATTTGCGACCTGCCGACACGGTGGAACTGAACGTATATTATGTTGGCAAGGGTAAGTGAGCAGCAGAGGGCACTTTCTGAATACCAGCTTAAACATGTCCATCACACTGAGACTCAGCCAAGACATAACAACTGCAAGTGGGTGTGGATCGCTGATATTTGTGAGGTGCTTGATAACATGGAGTACTGCACCAAGCTTGTGAGTGGTGATCAGGCTATTATCAGCGTAACCATCCCTATGCTATGTCTGCTGAAAAAAAAAAAATCGCTGTAGAATCAAAAGATGGAATCTTTGCGTGCCCAGCAGCTGGGTATGGAGCAAGATTTCACAATGGGTGATCCTACCCAGCCCAGCCAATATCATCAGGTAACATTGTGGGATGAAGAGGATGAGGAAAATGAGGAAGGAGAAGTCTTCTTTTTCAGTGGTACCGAGGGGACACCTCATGCTACAGAGGGGAATCCCAACCCCAGCTTCTTGTCTGTCCAGCATGGGTGGGCTGGAGAGGAGGTGGTGGAGGAGGAGAGTCAGTTTGAGGAGAGGATGGGTATTGTTCCTCCTTCAGGGGTCACAGAACATTTGCCTCTTTGCAGCTTGGCACACATGGCACACTTCATATCTGACCGTCTGTGCCAAGACCCTCGTGTAATCCACATTTTCAATAGCAACCTATACTGGTTGGCCACCTTTCTAGACTCACGGTACAAGGACAAATTTCCTTCGCCACTGTTGCAGTCACCAAGGGGTTTCACAATGGAATCCTTCAAGAAGGCCATTGTTGACCATTTGATTACTGGATATCCAAGTTGCATAGTTGGCCCAACCACTCCTGCTATGCCTTGGAGGTGCTGGCCTGCCCTGCTGCTAGTGTGATGTCAGAGCGTGTTTTCAGTGCCGCTGGGGCAATCATCACAGATACACGCACACGATTGCCTACAGAGAATGCAGACAGGCTGACTCTGATTAAATTTAATAAGGACTGGATTTCACAACAGTATTTAAGCCCTCCAGATGACAGTATCCCAACCTAAAGTCACCCAAAACGTTATTTTTTTTTAAAATTGGTGATCACGTCCATCCCTTCCCATACAAGCCCCTTTTCTTCTTCTTACATATGTTTTGAAATCCTGCTTCTGCCACATGTACCTCATGGTCAATAAGCTAAAAACAATGTTACGTTAATTAATATTTCCCATCGGAGGCACTGGTGATAAGAGTGAGATCCTTCTTCCTTCATCAACCATGTTATCATGCCCCTTGGTCTAATTTTTGGAGACACTATGGCTATGCCTGGACACTGGGCACTGCCACCTCTATGCTAGTAGTCCTAGCTACGTCATGATTGTTTGGCTCTTCAGACCTGTCTTGCTTCCTTCATCAACCATGATACGGCCCCTAGGGCTAATGTTTTGAAGACACTATGTCTATGCCTACACATTGGGCAGTGGCACAACAAGGACAGTAGTCCAAGCTTTATAATTGTGAATCCCTTGTGATGAAGATGATGATGGGTGGCTTCTTCCTGCGTTAACCATAGCACAGCCCTTAGGGCAGATTGCTCTCCTTACACCACTTACACGCTTAGCTGTCAGAAGATCGCCTCCATTATCACTCGCTCTTACGGCACTTCTGATATATCACTGGCACTGCGTAAGTGGCGTACGAGTCCTGCTCTGCCAGCAAAAAAACACAGGATTTCAAATAGTGTTTGTACATTCTAGTGAAGCAGTGGTGTAAAACCACTCGTGCAGCCCCTGACCAGGTGCCCCCATGTTATATACATTTGTTTACAGCATACATTTTTTTAACATTTACACATTTTTTAGCCTTTTTTTAGCCTTTTCCTCAGCCCCCAGACCACTTTGTAGGGTTCAGCAGACAATTACTCGCATTTTCCTTTGACTATCATTGGACTCGCTACTCGTACCGAATACCCGAGTATTATGGTATACTCGGTCCGAGTATGGCGAGTCCGAATACTTCACGACTCGCTCATCCCTAACCATACCTCATTTCATAATCTAAATCGTTCGGGCTAATACTCTGGAGCAGATGCCAGCCCACATTTAATAATATAAATCCTTTGTGCTAATAATGTGTTGCAGTCGCCAGTCCACATTTCACAATATAAATCCTTTGTGCTAATACTGAGGTGCAGGCACCAGACCTCATTTCATAATCCAAATTGTTTGGGCTAATACTTTGTAATGAATAAAGATTTGCAACTGGAACATTTCTTTTAGCGACATCTAGGATGTGGCATTTCTTTGTTCCCTTTATTTTTTGAGCAGTGTATGCCTCTTCTATTCTACTCTGAGAGTTCGGGTTGTGACCTTTCTGTACACGGCTGATGAAATATTGGGTTTCCTATGAGATGAGTGAGTAAAAATCACATGCATGGTGCGTGTGCTGTGCAACTTTTTTTCTCGCACCAGTAAGGGGGTACCACGCCTCTACCCTCTTAAAGTTGTGTATAAAGTTATGCTGCATTGTATATAGTGTTTGTTATTTGTTACTGAGTAATGTATATGTATATACTCTTCTATGTAGATATGAATAATAGAGAAAGTGTAGTACTCATGTATGGCCACTAGATGGGACATTATAGTGTACATAATATAAGATAGGAGTTCAGTATAGTTAATGGTTAAATGTAGGAGGGGTTCACTGTGGGTACATTTCCTCAAGTGAGGGTAATAGAGTGAAGGTGCCCAGACAGCTCGTGTGGGCTTAGAGCCCAGGCTATACAGGGACAACACAGTGACCCCCTAACATTGAAGAATTGGAGCCTAGCCATCTAACGCCAGTGGGTCAGAACAGCAGCAAAGACAGCAGTGACATCAGTAGTGGGAACTGGAACTGCAGGAGAAGTCACAGCAGTTTAGACAGGCAGGTCGCTCACCATGTGGCAGATCATTGCATGGGCTGATGCCCTCAGATCCAGGGTGAAATGGCAGAGGGAACCCCCAAGAGCAGAGATTCTGAACAGAGAGGACGCTGAGGAACCATATGAAACGGTCCGACCCAGGAACATGGTGTATAACCAGGAGAGAAGTAGAGGGAAAGAGATGCAATATGTGAAATCTGATGTTGATGCTGTGATGAACATGGATGTGCTATGCATGAAGAACAGTAAAGTTGTGCGTTTAAAAGTTGAAATGGACTGTGTCTCAATTTGTGCAAAACCGGACAGAGGGAGCCTCCAGCAATGTAGAAGATGTGATGCCACAGGTATGCTAAGTAATGGACACTGTTTGCATGTGACGGGAGGTCAGGGCGCACCAGAACCGTTAATCACTGCCACTAGTACAGCCCTGGCTCTCCTTCACACACCCATTGACTTGCATTGGCAAGTCTCCTCTGATATACGCGGCCGTTTGCAGCATGCTTTTTTTCTCAGTCTGATCTGAGCTGAGAAACAAATTGTAGATGAGCACTGAGTCATTGAATAACATTAGTCAAAGTGCAATCCGATTTTTAACGCAGAGCCCTTTAGCACAAACTTAAAATTGTAGACAGTGGGAATGAAACTGATTGTCTGGAGTAGTACACTCCATAAAACTGGTGCAGCCCTAAAATATCTATTATGTGGAAAGTCCTTAATAGTTTGTTTTAGTTATGCTTTGCTTATATAGCACTGTCTTACTCTGCAGTGCTTCACAGATATTACCAGCACTTTCCCCCATGAGGCTCACCATCTAGGTTCCCTTTCAGGACATCTTTGGAATGTGGGAGGAAACACAAGTAAGCTTCTTGTAGATGTTGTTATTTGAACCCAGGACCCCAGCACTGAAAGGCTGCAGTACTAACCACTGAGACCTCATACTGCCCAAAGTCCTGATTATGGAGGATGTTAGCCTTAGCTCCTTGGAGTGTAGATATGGCAGTAGATCGAGATGTGGGAGAACATGTAGGATGGTGCAGCTCTGTGGAGAGCTATGTGGGTGAGTGCAATGACTGGTACAGGGTGGAGGCGGCGGTGTAACTGCTGGACAGAAATAAAAGCCTTACTGCTGCATTCAGGACAATAAGAAATATATATAGTGAGGAGAAGAGCAATTAGCAGTGGGTTCAAGATGAAAAGGAATCAGAGGAACAATCAGAGCTTTTGCCAACAAACCACATTAGAAAACTCTTACATTACATAGGTTTTGTGTACTTACATCCAGAACGCAAAACCTAGAAAAAATTAGCCAAGATAATGATGGCACTTACACAATTGCATATTAACCTATAAATATACGGAAGCAGATGCCCAGTAAATTTTAAAAGACAAGAAATTTTATTGAATACTGAATAACCCAAAATTTTTATTTAAAAATTCCAATGGGTGAACACAAGAAAAATGGACTTGCAAACACAGGGATCGTTATACCCAATATTAGGAGCAATAGATTGAATACCAATAAACTAGTGTTACTATTATGATTTGGACTAGAGAAGAAAAAAGAAAAAGCATCCAATTCTTTTGCAAAACAATAAAATACTGTTAGTGCGTATAAGCTTTGATGTATAAAAAAATAATATTTGATAAATTCTCAAATAATTGGTAGTCAGGTACATTTAGATGGATTAAATTATTCCTGATGCTAAGTAGCAATATTGGTACATATTAGATCAGTACCCTTGTACATACAATTAGTGCTTATAAGCTTCAACGTATTAAAAAAAAGTTTTTAGATTCTCTGATGATATGAAGTCCAAATCCAATTGGACCAATTACATTATTAAATCTATTTTTAAAGCAGAGTAACAAGTGTCTTAAAGGTAAATTAGCTAATAGTACATATTGCATCAGTGGTCCAATTAAAAAAGCTTTTAACGATAGTAAGAAATAAGGGTTTTAAATCAAGTTAAACGTGTTCTGGTGAAACCTTGACATCTGTCTAGGTAATAATTCATTGCCAGTAACTTTATTGAGAATCTATGAGCATGGATAATAGCCCCTGGATTATATACATATATTATTGTGCATCACCGTTGTGAGGAGCAGTTTGTCCTATATATTAAGACGAGCACTAGTGATGAGTGAACGTGCTCACACTACTCGTTACTCGTCCAAGTATCACAGTACTCGGTGTACACCGATCATTTTTGGGATTACACAGCAGGAACTCAGTGTTAGGCGTCAGATTCCTGCCTCTGCACAGGAGGAATCTCAAGCCTTGCCTTCTGCAGTCTGCCATTCAGTCCCAGCTGCAGAGGAGGCTTCTCAGCCAAGACTTCGTCCCGGCCTCTTGGTCAGGCCAGTGCTGTCAGTTCAGTTGCTGCTGCCATCTCAGGGTCAGTGATAACAGCCTGCACTGGTCAGCAGCAAGCAGCTCCTGGGACTAAAGGCCCTGTTACATTTAGCGATGCACCAGCGATCCCGACAACGATCCCGACTAAATGGTCGCTAGTGAGCTGCCAAACAGGCAGATCTCTCCAGCGATGCAGCAGCGGTCGGCGGGCGATACCTACCTGTCACACGCAGCGAGGGTGACGTCTTCCGCCCGCGTCCATGGAGTCGCTCGTCGGCGCCAGCAGGAAGCCGACGACGAGAAATGGACCAGGATGATCTTGCGCGATCAACGATATCCAGCGGGGGCAGGGCCGGCATTATGGGCAGGCAGACCAGGCAGCTGCCTAGGGCCCCCGCTCCTCCAGGGGCCCCCAGCCAGCGGCACATCACACAGCCACTATGGGGCCCCTGTGAGGCAGGAGGTCCCGCCTGCCCCCAGCGCCGACTCCCGCCGCCGCACTGAAGGAGGCAGTGATGGCGCTCCCTCTGACGCTGACGCTCCCTCTCCCATCATTCCCCGCTCTGCCTCTGACACAGCGGGGGCGCAATGACGTCATCGCGCTCTCACTGTGTGCAGGAGCAGCCAGCAGCGCGGGCATGAGGAGAAGGTGAGGTGTGTTGTTTTTTTTTTTTTTAAATCAGTGCGAGTACTAGACTGTGGGGCCACTTTGGGGGGGCTATATACCATGCTGGGGGGGTGCTATATACCATGCTGGGAGGCTATATACCATGCTGGGCTGTATTATACCATGCTGGGGGGCTATATACCATGCTGGGAGGGCCATATACCATGCTGGGCTGTATTATACCATGCTGGGGGGCTATATACCATACTGGGGGGCTATATACCATGCTGGGAGGGCCATATACCATGCTGGGGGGCCATATACCATGCTGGGCTGTATCATACCATGCTGGGGGGCTATATACCATGCTGGGCTGTATCATACCATGCTGGGAGGGCCATATACCATGCTGGGGGGCTATATACCATGCTCGGCTGTATCATACCATGCTGGGGGGCTATATACCATGCTGGGCTGTATCATACCATGCTGGGGGGCTATATACCATGCTGGGGGGGCGCTATATACCATGCTGGGCTGTATTATACCATGCTGGGGGGGCTATATACCATGCTCGGCTGTATCATACCATGCTGGGGGGCTATATACCATGCTGGGGGGGGCGCTATATACCATGCTGGGCTGTATTATACCATGCTGGGGGGCTATATACCATACTGGGGGGCTATATACCATGCTGGGGGGGCGCTATATACCATGCTGGGGGGACTATATGTATACCATGCTGGGCTGTATTATACCATGCTGGGGGGGCGCTATATACCATGCTGGGGGGCTATATACCATGCTGGGGGGCTATATACCATGCTGGGCTGTATTATACCATGCTGGGGGGCTATATACCATGCTGGGCTGTATTATACCATGCTGGGGGGCTATATACCATACTGGGGGGCTATATACCATGCTGGGGGGGCGCTATATACCATGCTGGGGGGACTATATGTATACCATGCTGGGCTGTATTATACCATGCTGGGGGGCTATATACCATACTGGGGGGCTATATACCATGCTGGGGGGCGCTATATACCATGCTGGGGGGCTATATACCATGCTGGGAGGGCCATATACCATGCTCGGCTGTATCATACCATGCTGGGGGGCTATATACCATGCTCGGCTGTATCATACCATGCTGGGGGGGCTATATACCATGCTGGGCTGTATTATACCATGCTGGGGAGCTATATACCATGCTGGGGGGCTATATACCATGCTGGGGGGCTATATACCATGCTGGGGGGCTATATACCATGCTGGGAGGGCCATATACCATGCTCGGCTGTATCATACCATGCTGGGGAGCTATATACCATGCTGGGGGGCTATATACCATGCTGGGGGGCTATATACCATGCTGGGGGGGCGCTATATACCATGCTGGGGGGCTATATACCATGCTGGGAGGGCCATATACCATGCTCGGCTGTATTATACCATGCTGGGGTGGCTATATACCATGCTGGGCTGTATTATACCATGCTGGGGGGGCTATATACCATGCTGGGCTGTATTATACCAGGCTGGGGGGGGCTATATACCATGCTGGGCTGTATTATACCAGGCTGGGGGGGGCTATATACAATGCTTGGCTGTATTATACCATTCTGGGGGGGGCTATATTCCATGCTGGGCTGTATTACACCATTCTGGGGGGGCTATATACCATGCTGGGCTGTATTCTACCATTCTGGGGGGGGCTATATACCATGCTGGGCTGTATTCTACCATTCTGGGGGGACTATATACCATGCTGGGCTGTATTACACCATTCTGGGGGGACTATATACCATGCTGGGCTGTATTACACCATTCTGGGGGGACTATATACCATGCTGGGCTGTATTACACCATTCTGGGGGGACTATATACCATGCAGGGCTGTATTACACCATTCTGGGGGGGGGCTATATACCATGCTGGGCTGTATTCTACCATTCTGGGGGGGGCTATATACCATGCTGGGCTGTATTCTACCATTCTGGGGGGACTATATACCATGCTGGGCTGTATTACACCATTCTGGGGGGACTATATACCATGCTGGGCTGTATTACACCATTCTGGGGGGGGGGCTATATACCATGCTGGGCTGTATTCTACCATTCTGGGGGGGGCTATATACCATGCTGGGCTGTATTCTACCATTCTGGGGGGATTATATACCATGCTGGGCTGTATCATACCATGCTCGGCTGTATTACACCATTCTGGGGGGACTATATACCATGCTCGGCTGTATTACACCATTCTGGGGGGACTATATACCATGCTCGGCTGTATCATACCATGCTGGGGGGGCTATATACCATACTGGGCTGTATTATACCAGGCTGGGGGGGCTATATACAATGCTGGGCTATATTATACCATGCAGGGCTGTATTATACCATTCTGGGGGGGCTATATACCATGCAGGGCTGTATTATACTATGCTGGGGAGCTATATACCATGCTGGGGGGCTATATACCATGCTGGGGGGCTATATACCATGCTGGGGGGCTATATACCATGCTGGGGGGCTATATACCATGCTGGGAGGGCCATATACCATGCTCGGCTGTATCATACCATGCTGGGGGGCTATATACCATGCTGGGGGGCTATATACCATGCTGGGGGGCGCTATATACCATGCTGGGGGGCTATATACCATGCTGGGAGGGCCATATACCATGCTGGGCTGTATTATACCATGCTGGGGGGGCTATATACCATGCTGGGCTGTATTACACCATTCTGGGGGGACTATATACCATGCTGGGCTGTATTACACCATTCTGGGGGGACTATATACCATGCTGGGCTGTATTACACCATTCTGGGGGGCTATATACCATGCTGGGCTGTATTATACCATTCTGGGGGGACTATATACCATGCTGGGCTGTATTACACCATTCTGGGGGGACTATATACCATGCTGGGCTGTATTACACCATTCTGGGGGGACTATATACCATGCTCGGCTGTATCATACCATGCTGGGGGGCTATATACCATGCTGGGCTGTATTACACCATTCTGGGGGGACTATATACCATGCTGGGCTGTATTACACCATTCTGGGGGGACTATATACCATGCTCGGCTGTATCATACCATGCTCGGCTGTATTATACCATGCTGGGGGGGCTATATACCATACTGGGCTGTATTATACCAGGCTGGGGGGGCTATATACAATGCTGGGCTATATTATACCATGCAGGGCTGTATTATACCATTCTGGGGGGGCTATATACCATGCTGGGCTGTATTATACCATGCTGGGGGGGCTATATACCATGCTGGGCTGTATTATACCAGGCTGGGGGGGGCTATATACCATGCTGGGCTGTATTATACCAGGCTGGGGGGGCTATATACAATGCTTGGCTGTATTATACCATTCTGGGGGGGGCTATATACCATGCTGGGCTGTATTACACCATTCTGGGGGGGGCTATATACCATGCTGGGCTGTATTCTACCATTCTGGGGGGGGCTATATACCATGCTGGGCTGTATTCTACCATTCTGGGGGGACTATATACCATGCTGGGCTGTATTACACCATTCTGGGGGGACTATATACCATGCTGGGCTGTATTACACCATTCTGGGGGGACTATATACCATGCTGGGCTGTATTACACCATTCTGGGGGGACTATATACCATGCTCGGCTGTATCATACCATGCTCGGCTGTATTATACCATGCTGGGGGGGCTATATACCATACTGGGCTGTATTATACCAGGCTGGGGGGGCTATATACAATGCTGGGCTATATTATACCATGCAGGGCTGTATTATACCATTCTGGGGGGGCTATATACCATGCAGGGCTGTATTATACTATGCTGGGGAGCTATATACCATGCTGGGGGGCTATATACCATGCTGGGGGGCTATATACCATGCTGGGGGGCTATATACCATGCTGGGAGGGCCATATACCATGCTCGGCTGTATCATACCATGCTGGGGGGCTATATACCATGCTGGGGGGCTATATACCATGCTGGGGGGGCGCTATATACCATGCTGGGGGGCTATATACCATGCTGGGAGGGCCATATACCATGCTCGGCTGTATTATACCATGCTGGGGGGGCTATATACCATGCTGGGCTGTATTATACCATGCTGGGGGGGCTATATACCATGCTGGGCTGTATTATACCATGCTGGGGGGGCTATATACCATGCTGGGCTGTATTATACCAGGCTGGGGGGGGCTATATACCATGCTGGGCTGTATTATACCAGGCTGGGGGGGGCTATATACAATGCTTGGCTGTATTATACCATTCTGGGGGGGGCTATATACCATGCTGGGCTGTATTACACCATTCTGGGGGGGGCTATATACCATGCTGGGCTGTATTCTACCATTCTGGGGGGGGCTATATACCATGCTGGGCTGTATTCTACCATTCTGGGGGGACTATATACCATGCTGGGCTGTATTATACCATTCTGGGGGGACTATATACCATGCTGGGCTGTATTACACCATTCTGGGGGGACTATATACCATGCTGGGCTGTATTACAGCATTCTGGGGGGACTATATACCATGCTCGGCTGTATCATACCATGCTCGGCTGTATTATACCATGCTGGGGGGGCTATATACCATACTGGGCTGTATTATACCAGGCTGGGGGGGCTATATACAATGCTGGGCTATATTATACCATGCAGGGCTGTATTATACCATTCTGGGGGGGCTATATACCATGCAGGGCTGTATTATACCATTCTGGGGGGCTATATACCATGCAGGGCTGTATTATACTATGCTGGGGGGGCTATATACCATGCTGGGCGGTATTATACCGTCCTGGGCTGTATTATACCATTCTGTGGGGGGATATATACCGTGCTGGGCTGTATTACACCATTCTGGGGGGTGCTATATACCGTGCTGGGCTGTATCATACCATGCTGGGGGGCTATATGCCATGCTGGGCTGTATTATATCATACTGGGCTGTATTATTCCATTCTGGGGTGCTATATACCATGCTGGGCTGTATTATACCATGCTGGCCTGTATTACACCATTCTGGGGGGTGCTATATACCGTGCTGGGCTGTATTATACCATACTGGGCTGTATTATTCCATTCTGGGGTGCTATATACCATGCTCGGCTGTATCATACCATGCTGGGCTGTATTATACCATGCTGGCCTGTATTACACCATTCTGGGGGGGCTATATACAGTACCATGCTGGGAGGGCCATATACCATGCTGGGCTGTATTATTCCATTCTGGGGTGCTATATATCATGCTGGGCTGTATTATACCATGCTGGGGGGATATATACCATGCTGGGCTGTATTATACCATACTGGGCTGTATTATTCCATTCTGGGGTGCTATATACCATGCTGGGCTGTATTATACCGTGCTGGGCTGTATTATACCATGCTGGGCGGGCTATATTATACAATGCTGGGCTGTATTATAAAGCCCAGCATGGTATACAGCCTGTATACCATGGTGGGCTGTATACCATGGTGGGCTGGGCTGTATACTATGCAGTGTGTTATATACCATGTAGGGTACATTTTACACTATATTCTATAGGGGGAGGCTGTGTTAAATAATATGAAGGGCTACATTATATTCTATGGGGAGGTGGGCTGTATTATATTCTATGGGGGGACGCTGTATTATAGTTATTATATGAGGAGGGCTACATTGTATTCTATGGAGGGGCTACATTATACTATATAAGGGGCTTCATTATATCCCATGAGGGGGTTGCCATATATTCTATGGAGGGGCTGCATTATACTATATGGGGGGTGGGACTGCATTATATACTATGGGGAGTTACATTATATTCTGTGGAGTGGCTGCATTATATTCTATGGGGGTTACATTATATTGTATGGCGGGGCTGCATTATACTCTGTGGGGTGGCTGCATTATACTCTGTGGGGTGGCTGCATTATACTATATGTGGGCTGCATTATGCTGTATCGAGGACTATGGGGAATACATTATATGAAGAACTATGGGGTGCATTATGCTATGGGAAGTGATTTGTACTACATGGGTGACTATGGCGGTGCATTATACTATATGGAGTGTATTATACGGAGGACTGAGCAGTGTATTTTAATATATGGAGAGCTATAAGGAGTGTATTATACTATATGGAGGACTTTGGGGCAGATTATATTATATGGAGGACTATGGGGTGTAAACTGTAGATGTCCTGCTGATAACATGATACTGTATGGTGATCTGTTAGGGTGGTTTCACATTAACGTTGCAGGCCGCTAAGCCCCCCGCTCTCTGCCGCACCTCCTTCGGTAGCTCCGCCTACGGGCGCATGACGCTTTAGCACTGGGGACGCACACGGCCGCCGCTAAGCCCCGCCACCTGCCGCGCCTCCTCTGGTAGCTCCGCCTATGTGCGCATGACGCTGCATGCGTCCTGCATCCCCTATCTTTAGCACTGGGGATGCAGGCCGTGCGCAGGTATGTGTTTGGCGGTGCATGCGTCCTTTTGATGGTGCGCCGAGCGCACCAAATTGCAACAGGTTGCGTTTGGCGCTGGTCGGCGCACCGTCAAAAGGACGCATGCGCCGCCAAACGCATATCTGCGCACGGCCTGCGTCCCCAGTGCTAAAGATAGGGGACGCAGGACGCATGCAGCGTCATGCGCCCGTAGGCGGAGCTACCGGAGGAGGCGCGGCAGGTGGCGGGGCTTAGCGGCGGCCGTGTGCAGGCCGATGCTGCGGCCTGAAACGCTAATGTGAAACCACCCTTAGGGTGTGTGCACACGTTGCGGATTAGTCTGCGGCTTTTTCTGCAGAGAATCCATATCTCTTGGCAGAAACTGCAGGGTAAGGCCTCTTTCACACATCAGGTTTTCGCCGTCAGGCGCGATCCGGCGCTTTTGACAGAAACCGGATCCGGCGAAATGCAATGCCGGATCCGGTTTCCCCCCCATTGACTTGCATTTGCGCCGGATCGCGCCGGATGGCCATGCGTTTCATCCGGTTTTCGCCGGATCCGGCAATGTGTCGCAATGTGTCGCGATCCGGCGTCTGGAAAAAACGTCTACTGTAACGTTTTTTGTCTCCGGCGAAAAAGCCGGACACGCCGGATCCGGCGCGTCCGGCTTTTTCACACAATGAAAGCCTATGAGCGCCGCAATGCGCCGAATCCGGTTTTTTTGGTCTGAGCATGCTCAGTATCTCTGCCCACAGGAGATATATAAAAGCAAGACAATGGGACCCTCAGCCACACCCAACATGCCACCCAAGACAGCAACCAGGCGCAGGAGAAGGCAGCAGACATCTGCAGCAGCAGCACCATCAGCAACACCCCAAATGGAGCAGCATGCTGAACGGGAGGGGAGTCCAGAAGCAGATGAGAGACGGTAATTATCAAATCCCCCATTCCTCCAAACTAGGGCCATGGAATATCAAGATATTCATTGGCCCTTTGTTTCTCTTTATTCAACAGCCGCCAAAGAGATGCAGCAGCAGCACCATCAGCAACACCCCAAATGGAGCAGCATGCTGAACGGGAGGGGAGTCCAGAAGCAGATGAGAGACGGTAATTATCAAATCCCCCATTCCTCCAAACTAGGGCCATGGAATATCAAGATATTCATTGGCCCTTTGTTTCTCTTTATTCAACAGCCGCCAAAGAGATGCAGCAGCAGCAGCAGCAGAAATGGCATCACTGGCAGCAGCAATACCCACAGCCATGGAGTCTGGCCATCAACAGGACAGCACATCTTCTTCTGGGAGCCCTCCCTCGCATCGTCAGCGTTTGACGGTAAGTTTTTATTTCCAAAATCCATCATCTCTGTAATATATGTCTATTCATTGCCTTTTATTTCAAAACAGGAATCACAAGATGAAGAGGAGCTCCCAGAAGAAGAAGGAAGGGGTGGACAGACACTTGGAGTGGGCTCACAATTAGTAAGTTTTTTGCATCAAACGCAGAAACACAACATCACACTACACACAACACATAGAAAACAATGTTCTGCAGACCACACACAGCAAACAAATGCCTACATCCAAAGACATAACATTTTTTGTTTTCTTCTCTAGTCTTCCCAATCTGGTGCTCGGCCAAGAGGTCCTCGCAGTGCCTCCCAGGGTCGTCGGCGACAGCAACGCGGCGGTCACCAGCGTGTAAGTATAAATATTTTTGCTTTGTTTTTTTGCACTTTTTATTTCATTTCTTTTGTGGGGGCTAATTATGTTATTTTTGTCTTTTTCTTTAACAGCCTTCACAGCGTGCTCCCGACTCTGACGGTGAGGATGGAGGGATTGATGTGGACCGCCTCATCGATCTCGTCAGAGAAAGGGAGCCGCTCTGGAATATGGCTGACCGCCGCCACGCGGACCTGATCGTTACCCGACGACTCTGGGAGGAAATCTGTTCGCTCCTTGTGGGCCGCTGGGAGGACCTCGAAGCTCGGGCCCAGATTACAGAGCGTAAGTATATACAGTACCGGTTGCTTGATGTAAACCAGTGTTTCCCGAACTCCAGTCCTCGTGGTCCCCACGGATCATGTGTTCAGGATTTCTATTTACTATGGAAATCCTGAAAACATGACCCCTGGGGACCATGAGGACTGGAGTTTGGGAAACACTGATGTTGTATACTAACCACTCCTTTCTCGTTTCAGGGAACAGAATTGTGAAGCGGTGACGGTCTGTGAGGGATCGTTTCAAGAAGGAGTTCAATAAAGAGATGCGGGCCCCGAGTGGATCTGGAGGACGCAGGAGCAAGTACAAGTACGCATGAGCTCTGTCGTTCCTCCGGGAAACAATGGTCACCAGAAGGTAAATATTACACACCACATGTGAAAAAGATGTAACTTTTTTTATTCAGCCAGGGCCATACCATGTCAGTATTTTAATTGTTTTTTTTTCTCTTTATTCCACAGCACGGTGAGCAGCACTCGGGAGCCTGCACGATTGGATCCTTCTGAGGCGATCCCTGAGGAGACCGGCACCGAGGGACACTTCGACCGCCCCGGTACATCTGCACCTTCCCAGCCTTCCCACACATTCGACCCATCTGTCCCATCCACCAGCACAGGAGCATCGTGGCCGCCTACATTACACGAAGCTGCTGGTGAGGAGATCGCTTTCCCTTTACTCCACCCTTCTGCCCCTGCCACCTCTAGTACACCTGCGGGTACTGGGCGGCAGCGGCAGAGGGGTCAGGAAAAGAGTTATGCGCAAGAGTTCTTGCATCTGAATGCATCTTTCCAGAACTGTCTCAAAGTCTTGTCAGAGCAAATCTCCGCAGGCTTTCAGCAGATCAACTCCAGCATTCTGGAGGTGAAGACACTTCTGCAAACCATGCATTCAGAAGCAAGATCTTCGCCAAACCACACCTTTTTCAGGTCTGTTGTGGAGCGCATGGAAACGCTCTCTCCTGCCCAGCAGATGCATGTAATGCATTCGTGCCACGGTGCTCTACAGCAGGTTACCTCCCAACCTCCACCTCCCACCACTGTAGTTCCTCCACCTGCACCCCCTCCAGCCACTTTCCATCCTCCCCCTCCTATTACATCTGCACCCCCTCCAGCCACTTTTCATCCTCCCCCTCCTATTACATCTGCACCCCCTCCAGCCACTTTTCATCCTCCCCCTCCTACTACATACCAGCAACCTCACCAGTATCAGCAACCTCACCAGTACCAGCAACCTCCCCAGTACCAGCAACCTCCCCAGTACCAGCAACCTCCCCAGTACCAGTCATCTCCCCACTTCCAGCAACCTGCCCCGTACCAAACTCCTTCCCCGTACCAAACTCCTTCCCTGTACCAAACTCCTTCCCCATACAACTTTCCATCAACATCATCTGCTCCTACAGTCCCTGCCCAACCCTCCACTCCACCGCCCACCACCTCTTCTGCCTCCCACATGTCCACCCATTCTGTAGCTTTTTCCACACCTTCACCTCTAACTGTTCCTTCCCCACCACGATCCCGCAGCCCCTCCAGCAGTATTTCCACCCCACAATACACAGATTTGTAATGTGTGTTTTTTAATAAAAATGCCCATTGGGTTTAAAACCTTTATTTAAAAAGTTTTTTGCACTTTAAAAACATTTTACAAAAAAAAAAAAATTTTAAATAAAAGTTAAATTATCGTTTCACACTGGTTGTCTGTCTTTTCTTTCTGCGGCGAACTATGTTTAAAAAAAAGGTTAAATACAGGGTATTTCAAAGGTAAAAAGGTATTCAAAACCGGGTATATAACTGTGGGTAAATTTTAGCTTTTTGCCACAGTTGTGTTCCTGGTTGTGTTTGAAGCAAAGTATTTCACCTAAAAAGTTGTGTTTATTGTTGGTGATTTCCTAACAATGTTCACAACTTTTGTTACAAGGTGAAATACTTTGCATAAAACACAACCAGGTACACACCTGTGGCCTAAAGGTAAAAATAGTAAGACCATGACAAGATAGCCAACTTTGGTTGGCAAAGGTATATACTGTTGGTCCAGAAGGTACACAAGTTTGGTTAGGGCACAAATCTTTCACACTCTGTCATCCTGCCAGTGTACTCTGCCTTGAGGGGCCACAAGGGTCAATTTTAAAAACCGGATCCGGCGTAATCCGTCGAAAAAACGGATAGAAAAACGGATGAACCGGATGGGACGGATCCGGTTTTGTCTGTCAAGAACAAGACGGATCCGGCAGAAAACCGGATCCGGCACATCAGGTTTTACAAAACATTTGCCGGATCCGGCATTCCGGCACGACGCCGGATCGCGCCTGACGCCGAAAACCTGATGTGTGAAAGTAGCCTTAAACACATGCATTTTTTCTGCGGATTCCTAGCATGTGTACAGCGGATTTGATGCAGGTTCTAGTGCGGTTTGGCAGTGTGAATGAGAGAGAGATTGATTTGTATGTCCCTGAACATACACTGCAGCTGCGGTCCCGCAAAAAAGACGTAACATGCTGCGGAAAATAAACCGCAGCAAATCGGCGCGGAATTTTCCGCAGCATGTGCACGGCAGATTTGGTTTTCCATAGGTTTACATTGTAATGTAAACTGCATGGAAACTGCGGCGTAACTGCAGCAAAAACCGCAACGTGTGCACACACCCTTAGTGATCGTTCTGTTCCCATCATTCTTTCTCAGATGGTGGAAAGAGGCCGGGAAACAAGCATTGAACAACTTCAATTTTGACGATCATTTAGCGGCCCGAACTCAGTGCATGTAAATACAATCGAAATGCTTCTGTGTGATGTGCAGTATGTTAGCATTTGGGGCCCCATTTTAAACTTTGCCTAGGGCCCCACTTTGCCTAAAACCGGCCCTGAGCGGGGGGCCCGGTCAGAGGTGTCACATGTAGCGAGATCGCTACCGATATCGCTGTTGAGTCAGAAAATCGGTGACCCTTTAGCGATATCGCTAGCGATCTCGCTATGTATGAAGAAGGCTTTAGTCCTTCGTTCTGCTACTGAGCATGCCCGTGGGATGACCTCTCATTGCAGGTCAGGGGTCACATGCTCAGGTCCTCAAGCAGCTCGGATTGTACCATCAGGAAGGTCCCGGAAGGACTCTGCCATAAAAGGTTCGCATGGCCACTTGGCCATGCGATAATATAGACTCTGATGGTTAGTTGTGTGTGTAATGACGGATGTATGAGACTGGTGACTGACTCATTATGAAACCCCTACCCTCGGTTGTGTATGAGTTAGGGTTTAGGGAGATAGAGTCAGCGCCAGTACTGACATAACCTATGTGCCATAGAGCATCCCGCTCTCCACATGAGCGTTAGCACCAGATAGCGCCAGTCAGCACAAGGCACCACTGGACCGCATGTGCAGCAGCGTTCCTCGCAGTGGCGCCGTGCGCAAGTCAAGCGCTTAACTCCCTGCTCTGGGTGGTTAGTGGCATCCGCTGAATTGGTGCAGTGCGCACGTGGAGCGATTATTTTATTTAGTTCAGGCATTGCAGTTGCAGTGTCGAACGCTAGTGGGACTAGAGGGACTCTAACCCTGTGTCCTTGGGGCAGAGTCCTGTGCCGGCAGTCTGGTCACCTTGCCAACCGGTGCCCACAGCGGTCGGGAAAACGCTCACCTCTAGTGGTCATAGGAGGGGGCTCACTAGAATCAGCGGCATTTTTCTCTAAGCTGACCTTTAAGGGGACTCTTGGGTTTCGTTCCTCCACTCTGGCGGTGGAGGTCTGCATGGACTCTGGACAGGAGGGCAATTTTATGTCTTCTGCCTTCGCTCAATGGCACGCAATACCCCTGGTAATGATGGCCAAGCCAGTTACCGTTAGAGTGGTGAACGGTGCGACTGTACCCTCACAGATTACCCACCAAACCGCCCCGTTGATACTCTTGGTGTCCTTCACATCAGGAGACGATATCCCTCCTCGGCATGCCTGAGGGTATCAACCAGGTCCTTTTTGGGGTTCCCTGGTTACGGTTCCACTCTCCCCATATAGAGTGGTCCTCAGGGAGGAGGGTAGATGTCAGAGGGAGTGCATTCAAGTTGCTTCCACCGAAGTCCCCACACCGAAGTCCCCGCAGGTCGTTCTTCTCTCCCCAAGCACTATCAACAGTATGCAGACGTGTTCTCCAAGAGGGCGGCGGAGACTTTTCTGCCCAATCGCCCCTACGACTGTCCTATTGACCTCTTGCCTGGTGCTGAGCCTCCTTGGGGTTGAGTCTATCCCCTTTCGCTCCCAGAGACATAGGCCATGTCTCAGTATATCAGGCAGAATCTGGCAAGGGGATTCATTAGGAAGTCGATGTCACCAGCTGGGGCGGGATTCTTCTTTGTCAAGGAGAAGAACGGAGAACTGCGTCCCTGCATCGATTACAGGGGTCTTAACGCCATCACCATTAAGAATAAGTACCCTCTGCCCTTGATATCAGAGCTGTTTGATAGGCTATGGTGTTATGAGCTCATTTTCTGCTCCTCCAGTTGAGAGTTCTCCTTCCGTTCTCCCTCTGGTGGTGACAGGAGGTAGTGAGGTTGGTTTAAGTGGTAGTGATCTGCCACCTGATGAGAAGGATAACGATTGGATCTCTGGAGTATCAGACAGGATATTAGACAGCCGACGCCCTATCCTACTGCTGGTGATTCAGTCTGCTTCTCAGGTCTTTGACTTCAGCTCTCTTCCAGTCTTCTTAAGTTAAGTTTGTTTTTTGCTAATGTTCACACTTGCGCTTGTTGGTCAATTCAGTTTCTTGTGTGGTCAGCTTGCCCCTGCTGGGGCTATGCTGAACTTCCACTCCTATTTGTCTGTATTTGCCAGTTTGCCTTTTTGTCCCTTATTGGATTGGCCTCTTTTTGCTCTGTTTCAGAATATTTCAGAGTGCTGATATAGTGGGAGAAGTCTAGTGACTTCAGGGTTAATTTTGCTATCAGACGTGTTGGACATTATTTTGGTAGGGTTTTTTGGCAGATTGCAGACAGTGTCTTTCCTTTCCTGTCCTTTCTAGTTAGTCGGGCCCCATCGTTTGCTCAGCCTATTTTCCTGCCTTTGTTTGTGTTTTCATCTTGTTTCACCGTCAATACATGTGGGGGGCTGTCTTTCCTTTGGGGTCTGCTCTGGGGCAGTTAGTTTTCCTCTTTTCCTGCTTTAGGCTTATGTAGTTCTCCGGTTGTGACGAGGCATCTAGGACCATCGTAGGAACGCTCTGCGACTGCTTCTAGTTCTGTGGTTAAGATCAGGGATCTGCAATCTGCATAGTTATCAACCTCTCTGGTTTTCTGAGACTTAGCTTGTTATTTTTTTTTCTCCTCGGTGACCCATTCATAACATTTACCACTGTGTGAAAGGCACCACCATGGGTATTTCTTGTGCACTGACTTCTGCTAATTTATTTTTAGGGTGGTGGGAAGATAAAATTGGTGAATTATTACTTTTTTACACTAGTCACTTTTTTTTTTTCAGGGGGGGGTGTTTGGTACATAGATGATGTTCTTATCCTTTGGAATGGCAATGTCCACTTATTTTCTGACTTTGTTACAGGTATGAATAGGAATTAAATTGCCAAGTTCTTTACACATGAAATTGGAAACAAATGCATCAATTTGCTAGATTTGACGATCGGTATTCAGGATGATGGCTTTATCCGCACGGATATTCTCAGGAAGGCAACGGCTACCAACAGTTTTCTCCACTGAAACAGCTGTCACCCCCAAAGCTAATAGCAGGAATACAGGTGGGACAGTATTCGAGGACTCGCCCAAACGGTTCAGAGAATGAAAGCTTTGGTAGAGAGTGCAAATGTTTAGTTTGCAAAAGAGAAGACTGAGAGGAGACTTAATAGCTGTCTACAAGTATCTCAAGGGCTGTCACATTGTAGAAGGATCAACTTTATTCTCATTTGCACAAGGAAAGACTAGAAGCAATGGGATGAAACTGAATGGGAGGAGACACAGATTAGATATTAGAAAAAACTTTTTGACAGTTAGAGTGATCAATGAGTGGAACAGGCTGCCACGAGAAGTGGTGAGTTCTCCTTCAATGGAAGTCTTCAAACAGAGGCTGGACAGACATCTGACTGGGATGATTTAGCAATCCTGCTTTGAGCAGGGGGTTGGACCAGATGGCCCAGGAGGTCCCTTCCAACTCTACGATTCTATGATTCTATGATTTCCTCCATTCAATGTGTTTGTAGATTTTGTCTCAGAACAAGCAAAAATTAGAAATGATCCTAGCTTTGATTTCATGCTGTCACGTGCCAATAACTCTGTTAGTAAACCTCGTAGAACAACTGTAGAGGTCCACAAAACTAACATTTCTTCCACAGGTTTAGTTCACAAAGAGTTCAGCTCCGGTCAAGGAGACGACAAATCCAAGGACCCAAGCGGGCAGTGTCCCTTACACAAGAAGCCACATTCCTTACTTAAGTGCAGAGCTTTCAGAGAAAAATAATTGGAAGAAAGGAAGGCCTTCCTTAAGGAGAACCACATCTGCTATAAATGCTGCTCTTCAATATCCCACTTCGCCAGGGACTGTGAGGTTAGTGCAAGGTGTACCGAATGTGACAGCACCGAACATAACTCAGTTCTACACCCTGGACCACCATCGGATGCTTTGCCGCAAGAGCATAGCGAGGAGCTGAAGGACTCAAATACTGACACTCCAGCCATTACTTCTAAGTGTACAGAAGTTTGTGGAAATCTCATAGGAGGCAAGTCCTGCTCTAAAATTTCCCTAGTGAGAGTCTACCCGGCAGACGAAAGGGACAAAGTCATCAAAGTATACGCGATTTTAGATGATCAGAGTAACAGGTCATTAGCCAAGTCTGCCTTCTTTGATAGCTTTAACGTCAGAGGACCCAGTGCCCCCTACTCTTTGAAAACTTGTGCCGGTATAGTAGAGACAGCTGGTAGAAGAGCAACAGGCTACGTAGTCGAGTCTATAGATGGCCAAATGTGTCTGCCCTTACCAACCCTATTGGAATGTAACCAGATTCCTGACAACAGGTCAGAGATACCTACGCCTGAAGTGGCATCGTATCATCCTCATCTGAAGCGTATAGAACGCCTGATTCCTAACCTCGACCCAGAGGCTCAAATAGTCTTGCTCCTAGGGAGAGATATTCTACGAGTCCACAAGGTTGGGCAGCATATCAATGGCTCTCACAACGCTCCATATGCCCAGAGACTCGACCTTGGGTGGGTCATTGTAGGAGAGGTCTGTTTAGGAGAAGCACACAAACCGACAGTGGTTAACAACATGCTTACCAGTACGCTTGATCTCTCTCTCCTGCAACCATGTGAAAATCAATACTTCATAAAGGAGTTGCTACACAGCACTTCAGCACCAAGTATCTTAGCGAGTCGTGCCAATGATGATTGCATTCAGAATTGCGACCAAGATCACCTTGGGTGTACGGTCTTCTGCAAGACCAAAGAAGATAATCGTATAGCAATGTCATTTGAAGATAGACTGTTCCTACAGATGATGGTGCAGGACAAAACGAAGAGCTGGATTGCACCTCTACCCTTCAAGCCTCAAAGACAACGCTTGCCTAACAACAGGGAACAAGTTTACAAACACTTTGTCTCCCTTATACACAGCTTCTGTAGTAGACCAAAGATGACCTTCATGGAGAAGATATGTAAGAGCGGTCATGCAGAGTTAGCACCTACACTTCAAGACTTTGAGGACCACTGGCACCATGGTAAGCACGTCCACACAGCTCTACAGCTAGAGCAGTCGAAGAATATAATTATCCGAGCTGTACAGCGGGAAAACTATGCCAAAGAAATCGACTAACCAATCAACGACCAACACCAAAAGATAGTGTGCTGAGGAAACTCGGAGCAGCAAGAGAACTGCATCTCTCTTCCAACTTGGATATGAAGGACGTAGAAAAATACCTAAGTGTACATGGGTGTACTTGGACTTTTAACCCACCACATTCTTCACATATGGGAGGTGTATGGGAGAGAATGATAGGTGTCGCAAGGAGAATCCTCGATATAATCTTCTTACAGGAAGGATCTGCAAGACTGGCACACGAAAGCTTGACAACATTCATGGCCAAAGTGTCAGCCATCATAAACGCCAGACCATTGACTCCAATTTCCAGTGATCCTGATGACCCAACTGTTCTCACCCCAGCCCTGCTGCTTATGCAGAAGACCGACCCTAATTGCTCTCCACCTGGAGAATTTAATGTTAAAGACCGTTACAGGAGTCGATGGAGACAAGTACAGAGTCTCTCCAATGCCTTTTGGGACAAGTGGAAAAAGCAGTACCTGCCTACTCTGCAGCAGAGGAGAAAGTGGCCAACCAGCAAGCCTCACCTCCAGCCTGGCGATACAGTACTAATGAAAGACTGTCAGTCTCGGAGAAATGAATGGCCATTGGGTCTCATTACCCAGACATTCCCAAGTAAGGATGGAATCGTACGTAAGGTGGAAGTAAAAATAGGAAAACAAGGCAAGACCAACTTGTTCCTCAGGCCAGTAGGGGAACTCGTTCTGCTGTTCTCGTCCAATAAACACAATAGTGACGTCGGCTGACGTCAGGCGGGGAGTGTTCTGTCCAGCCATATAATTGCCGTCAAGAAAGTCATTGTTGTGTGTATTAATCCTTCAAATATTGCATACTGTAAGGTAGCAGCACCACCTGCTGGCTGTTTAATGCATAGATTCTAGTTTAGTTTGCAATGTATTGTGGGATTGTTCCTATTACATCATAGTCTTGTTTTACGACACTGTGAGGGGAACAGCAGCCTTTATTCCTCCACATGTCTTAGGAGAAACTACACCATTCGTGTTCTTCATGCTTCTTAAACAGCCTGCTCTAAGCATAGTTGGTAAGCGCTGTCTAGGTGTTATAATCCTGTGTTTATAACGTTTTTGTATTAAATAGGTAATCATTACCTATGTATTACCTCACGGAACCCATGTATTACCTTACAGAACCCATGTATTACCTCACGGAACCTATGTATTACCTCACGGTGCCTATGTATTACCTCACGGAACCCATGTATTACCTCACGGAACCTATGTATTACCTCACGGAACCCATGTATTACCTCACGGAACCTATGTATTACCTCACGGAACCCATGTATTACCTCACAGAACCCATGTATTACCTCACGGTACCTATGTATTACCTCACGGAACCTATGCATTACCTCACGGTACCTATGCATTACCTCAAGGAACCTATGCATTACCTCACGGACATAGAGTTTACGGGAGAAAAAAGAGGCATTCAAAGAAAAGAACACGGTCCCTACAGTCAAACATGGAGGAGGTTCCCTGATGTTTTGGGGTTGCTTTGCTGCCTCTTGCACTGGACTGCTTGACCGTGTGCATGGCATTATGAAGTCTGAAGACTACCAACAAATTTTGCAGCATAATGTAGGGCCCAGTGTGAGAAAGCTGGGTCTCCCTCAGAGGTCATGGGTCTTCCAGCAGGACAATGACCCAAAACACACTTAGAAAAGCACTAGAAAATGGTTTGAGAGAAAGCACTGGAGACTTCTAAGGTGGCCAGCAATGAGTCCAGACCTGAATCCCATAGAACACCTGTGGAGAGATCTAAAAATGGCAGTTTGGAGAAGGCACCCTTCAAATATCAGGGACCTGGAGCAGTTTGCCAAAGAAGAATGGTCTAAAATTCCAGCAGAGCATTGTAAGAAACTCATTGATGGTTACCGGAAGCGGTTGGTCGCAGTTATTTTGGCTAAAGGTTGTGCAACCAAGTATTAGGCTGAGGGTGCCAATACTTTTTTCTGGCCCATTTTTGGAGTTTTGTGTGAAATGATCAATGTTTTGCTTTTTGCTTCATTCTCTTTTGTGTTTTTTCATTTAAGACAAATTAAATGAAGATAATAATACCAAAGAATTTGTGTTTGCAATCATTTTCAGGAAGAAACTGAGTATTATCTGACAGAATTGCAGGGGTGTCAATACTTTTGGCCACAACTGTACATGTCTCATTGCACACCCTGCTAACGTGTATGAGGACAGTATATCACCAAGTCTGGCTCTGCTTCCGTTCATTCCCCAGTAGTTTACAGTCGGAGCGGCCGTGTTAGCAGCGCTCTGCCTATAAACTGATTACCCCCCAGATGGATTTATGCCGTGAGACGTGTCTGAATGCCGGACAGGTAATGTATATGTTTGGTTTATTATTTTAACCTTTTTTACTGGAGAACGAGGGCATCGCAATGGAATTAGCAGTGTAATAATTAAACAATGTGTGTAGTATATTATTTCATTAACCCCTTCACCCCCGAGGGTGGTTTGTACGTTCATGACCGGGCCAATTTTTACAATTCTGTCCCCTGTCCCTTTATGAGGCCATAACTCTGGAGCGCTTCAATGGATCCCGGTGATTCTGACATTGTTTTCTCGTGACATATTGTACTTCATGTTAGTGGTAAAATTTCATTCATATAACTTGCGTTTATTTGTGAAAAAAATGGAAATTTGGCGAAAATTTTGAAAATTTCGCAATTTTCCAACTTTGAATTTTTATGCCCTTAAATCACAGAGATACGGCACACAAAAAACTTTATAACTAACATTTCCCACATGTTTACTTTACATCAGCACAATTTTGAAACCAACATTTTTTTTGTTAGGAAGTTATAAGGGTTAAAAGTTGACCAGCGATTTCTCATTTTTGCAACACCATTTTATTTTTACAGACCACATCACATTTGAAGCCACTTTGAGGGGTCTATATGATAGAAAATACCCAAAAGTGACACCATTCTAAAAACTGCACCCCTCAAGGAGCTCAAAACCACATTCAAGAAGTTTATTAACCCTTTAGGTGCGTCACAGGAATTTTTTGAATATTTAAAAAAAAAAAATGAACATCTAACTTTTTTTCACAAAAAAAATACTTCAGGTTCAATTTTTTTTATTTTACCAAGGGTAACAGGAGAAATTGGACTGCAAAAGTTATTATGCAATTTGTCCTGAGTACGCTGATACCTGATATGTGGGGGGGAACCACTGTTTCGGCGCATGGCAGAGCTCAGAAGGGAAGGAGCGCCGTTTGACTTTTTCAATGCAAAATTGGCTGGAATTCAGATCGGACGCCATGTCACGTTTGGAGAGTCCCTGATGTACCTAAACAGTGGAAACCCCCCACAAGTGACCCCATTTTGGAAACTAGACCCCCCAAGGAACTTATCTAGATATGTGGTGAGAACTTGGAACCCACAAGGGCTTCACAGAAGTTTATAACGTACAGCGGTACAATTAAAAAATCATATTTTTTCCACAAAAATGATCTTTTCACCCCAATTTTTATTTTCCCAAGGGTAACAGGACCCTAAAAGTTATTATGCAATTTGTCCCGAGTACGCTGATACCCCACATGTGGGGGTAAACCACTATTTGGGCGCATGGCAGAGCTCGGAAGGGAAGCAGCGCCATTTGACGTTTTTGGCTGGAATTGAGATCGGACACATGTCGCGATTGGAAAACCCCTGATGTACCAAAACAGTGGAAACCGCCCACAAATGACCCCATTTTGGAAACTAGACCCCCCAAGGAACTTATCTAGATGTGTGGTGAGCACTTTGAACCCCCAAGTGCTTCACAGAAGTTTATAATGCCCGGGCATGAAAATAAAAAAATCATATTTTTTCCACAAACATGATCAATTAGTCCCCAATTTTTTTATTTTCCCAAGGGTAACAGGAGAAATTGAACCCCAAAAGTTGTTGTCCAATTTGTCCTGAGTACGCTGACACCCCATTTGTGGGAGAAAACTACTGTATGGACACACGTCGGGGCTCGGAAGGGAAGTAGTGACGTTTTGGAATGCAGACTTTGATGGAATGGTCTGCGGGTGTCATGTTGCCTTTGGAGAGCCCCTGATGTACCTAAACAGTGGAAACCCCCCACAAGTGACCCCATTTTGGAAACTAGACCCCCTAAGGAACTTATCGAGATGTGTGGTGAGCACTTTGATCCCCCAAGAGCTTCACAGAAGTTTATAATGCCCGGGCATGAAAATAAAAAAAATCATTTTTTTCCACAAAAATGATATTTTTGCCCCCAATTTTTTATTTTCCTAAGGGTAACAGGAGAAATTGGACCCCAAAAGTTGTTTTGCAACTTGTCCTGAGTATGCTGATACCCTACATGTGGGGGTAAAACACTGTTTGGGCGCATGGCAGAGCTTGGAAGGGAAGGAGCACCATTTGACTTTTTCAACGCAGAATTGGCTGGAATTGAGATCAGACGCCATGTTGCATTTGGAGAGCCCCTGATGTGCCCAAACAGTGGAAACCCCCCAATTATAACTCCACCCCGAACCCCAACACGCCCCTAACCCTAATCTGAGCCCTAACCCTAACCCTAATCTCAGCCCTAACCCTACCCCTAGCCCTAACCCTAACCCTAATGGAAATAAATACATTTTCTTTTAGTTTTATTATTTTTCCCTAACTAAGGGGGTGATAACGGGGGGTTTGATTTACTATTTATGGCGGTTTTTATGTTTGGCGGCTGTCGCACGCTAAAAGACGCTTTTTATTGTAAAAATAGTTTTTATATCACCACATATTGAGAGCTATAATTTTTCCGTATTTTGACACACCGAGTCATGTGAGGTCTTATTTTTTGCGGGACGAGTTGACGTTTTTATTGGTACCATTTTCGGGCACGTGACATTTTTTGATCGCTTTTTATTCCGATTTTTGGGACGCAGAATGAACAAAAACCAGCATTTCATGAATTTCTTTTGGGGGAGTGCGTTTACACCGTTCCGCGTGCGGTAAAATTGATAAAGCGGTTTTATTCTTCGGGTCAGTATGGTTACAGCGATACCTCATTTAGGTCTTTTTTATGTTTTGTCGGTTTTATGCAATGAAAACTATTTTATATGAAAAATAATTATTTTTGCATCACTTTATTCTGCGAGCTATAACTTTTTTATTTTTTCGCTGTGTGGTGGCTCGTTTTTTTCGGGACAAGATGACGTTTTCAGCGGTACCATGGATATTTATATGCGTCTTTTTGATCGCGCGTTATTACACTTTTTGTTTGGCGGTATGATAATAAATCATTATTTTTTCTTCGATTTTTATTTTTTAAGGGGTTAACTAATGGGATAGTTTTATAGGGCGGGTCGTTACAGACGCGGTGAGACCTAATATGTGTACTTTTATTGTTTTTATTGTTTTTTTATTAAAAAAAATGGATTTATTGGGGGAAAATTTTTTTTTTTTTTTTATTTGGCGATTTTTTTAAAATTATTTTAACTTTTTTTTTTTTTTTTTTAACTTTATTACCTTGTCCCAGGTGGGACATCACTGTCCTGTGACAGATCGCTGATCTGTCACGTCACAGATCACTGTGACAGATCAGCGATCTGTCACAGGCAGTTCTGCAGACTTCCTCTTGCTTGTGCTTTGCAGGCACTGAGGAAGTCAGCTCCCTACAGGCCCCCGAAGGCCCCCGTCGCCATCTTGGATTCGGGGGCCTGTAGGGAAAGAGACCCCTGCAGCAGCGCTGCACATTGCGCTGCCGTGGGGGGCTCGGGGAAGCACGAAGGGAGCCCCCTCCCTGCCGATGCTTCCCTTTAACCCCCGGTACACTGCGATCATGTTTGATCGCGGTGTGCAAGGGGTTAACGTGTCGGGGCGGTCCGTGACCGCCCCTGACACATTGTGCCGGGTGTCAGCTGTGATAATCAGCTGACCCCCGGCCGCGATCAGCGGCGCTCACCACGTGGGCGCCGCTGATCACGGTAGACGTACTATCCCATCCAGGGGCATAGGGGCCCAGGTCCCATGGACGGGATAGTACGTCTGATGTCAGGAAGGGGTTAAAATACTTTGTTCTGATTGTGTTTGTGGCTTTTTTAACCCTTTAATTACTATAGGATTAGTAATGGATAGGTGTCTGACACCTCTCCATTACTACCCCGGGCTGAATGTCACCTTACAATAGAAAGGTGGCATTAACCCATTATTACCCCACTTGCCACCGCTACAGGGCAAGTGGGAAGAATCGGGCAAAGGTCCAGAATAGGCGAATCTAATAGATGCGCCTTTTCTGGGCAGCTGCAGGCTGCTGTTTCTAAGCTGGGGGGGCAAGATCAATGGCCCCTTACCAGCCTGAGAATATCAGCCCTCAGCTGTCAGCTTTAGTCAGGTTGGTTGTCAAAATTAGGCGGGACCCTACGCCTTTTTTTTAAATATTTGCTTAACTAATTAAAAAAACAGTGTGGGGACCTCTCTGTTCTTGAGAACCAACCTTGCTGAAGCTGACGGCTGAGGGCTGCAGCCCCGAGCTGCATATTTGGTCTGGTTGGTTCACAAAATGAGGGGGACACATTCACGTGTATCCGGGGAAACAGGCTGACATGTGCAGAGACATTCATTTTAATGTGTCTACGTGTGTCTCTCCGGTAAGGAAACTGTCATCACGTACCGGAGCCACTGACGTGTGAAACCGGCCTAAGGCTTCCATACACAAAGCTGAAGTCGGCAGGATCAGCCAACAATCTGACGTGTATTGGGGCTTCCCGCCTCTCCCGGGATAATTGATGTCAGGGAGAGAAGGATCCGGCTTGTGGGAATTCCAGTAGTTGATCCTCTTGTTCGCTCTGAAGATAAGCGGCCACCAGTGGAGCTCGACACCTGCTCTGTAATACAGGGCACACTCACTCCTTTATGCCTCTTTACATGAAAAAAGGATCTGAAAAAATTTCATCAAAAAATGTTTTGCCCCATGTATGATGAAAAAATGTGGCACCAAAGCAGGCAGAGACATTGCGACTGAGGTCAGCGCTCAGTGCTGCCATCACTAACGCATATCTGGAGACGGGTCACGTAGGTGGAGCTTACTTGGCTGCATTTATTACCACAGCAGCACTACGCTACCTGAACCACAATACGGAATTCAACCACATATGGGTAAATATACAGTGCCTTGCGAAAGTATTTGGCCCCCTGGAACTTTTCAGCCTTTTCCCACATATCGTACTTCAAATATAAAGATACCAAATGTAAATTTTTGGTGCAGAATCAACAACAAGTGGAACACAATTGTTAAGTTGAATGAAATTTAGTGGTTATTTTAAATTTTTGTGGAAATGCAAAAACTGAAAAGTGGGGCGTGCAATATTATTATTATTCGGCCCCTTTACTTTCAGTGCAGCAAACTCACTCCAGAAGTTCATTGTGGATCTCTGAATGATCCAATGTTGTCCTAAATGACTAATGAGGATAAATATAATCCACCTGTGTGTAATCAAGTCTCCGTATAAATGCACCTGCTCTGTGATAGTCTCAGGGTTCTGTATGAAGCACAGAGAGCATCATGAAGACCAAGGAACAAAGCAGGCAGGTCCGTGATACTGTTGTGGAGAAGTTTAAAGCCGGATTTGGATACAAAATGATTTCCAAAACTTTAAACATCCCAAGGAGCACTGTGCAGGTGATCGTATTGAAATGGAAGGAGTATCACACCACTGCAAATCTACCAAGACCCGGCCGTCCCTCTAAACCTTCATCTCAAACAAGGAGAAGACTGATCAGAGATGCAGCCAAGAGGCCCATGATCACTCTGGCTGAACTGCAGAGATCTACAGCTGAGGTGGGTCAGTCTGTCCATAGGACAACAATCAGTCGTACACTGCACAATTCTGGCCTTTATAGAAGAGTGGCAAGAAGAAAGCCATTTCTCAAAGATATCCATAAAAAGTGTTGTTTATAGTTTGGGAGACACACCAAACATGTGGAAGAAGGTGCTCTGGTCAGATGAAACCAGAAATCAAACTTTTTGGCAACAGTGCCAAACGATATGTTTGGTGTAAAGGCAACACAGCTCATCACCCTGAACACACCATCCCCACTGTCAAACATGGTGGTGGCAGCATCATGGTTTGGGCCTGCTTTTCTTCAGCAGAGACAGGGAAGATGGTTAAAATTGATGGGAAGATGGATGGAGCCAAATACAAGACCATTCTTGAAGAAAACCTGTTGGAGTCTGCAAAAGACCTGAGACTGGGACAAAGATTTGTCTTACAACAAGACAATGATCCCAAACATAAAGCAAAATCTAGAATGGAATGGTTCACAAATAAACGTCTCCAGGTGTTAGAATGGCCGAGTCACAGTCCAGACCTGAATCCAATCGAGAATCTGTGGAAAGAGCTGAAAACTGCTGTTCACAAACGATCTCCATCCAACCTCACTGAGCGCGAGCTGTTTGCCAAGGAAGAATGGGCGAGAATTTCAGTCTCTCGATGTACAAAACTGATAGAGACATACCCCAAGAGACTGCAGCTGTAATCGCAGCAAAAGGTGGCGCAACAAGATATTTCGAATACTTTCGCAAGGCACTGTAAACCCTTTCACTACTCTGGGATTATCCTAGGAGGACTTTATATAGGTGAAATATATCTAGATATCACTAGTGTATGTTCTGAGGAAGGTCACAGACCGAAACGTCAGCGTTTTTCATACACTATACTTTACTTCTAAATAAAACTTCAAGAGAGTCCCAGATTCCACATTTTTTGTATTGTAAGGATTAGGCACCTCTCCGTGCACCTAATAGACACGAGGAGTGCAGGACTTCCCTCTACCCCATTATTTGGCCTAGACAACTAATCAGGCTGTAGGGTCACATGGAAAGCCAAGTCGCAGGAGAGAGGATTTCATTTTTTAAACGAGGCTGCAGAAGACAAAAGAAATTGTGGGTGAGATCTGAAGGATTTGGCGCAGGTCTACATGTGAGGACTTCACTACAGATCATTTCCTCAACAAATCGCAATGTGTGAACACGCCCTGATACAGATCCACCGGCAGTCACTGTTCACTAATATGACACCAAGATTTATAATGACAGAAATGAGCATTCAGCCCAGAGTTCTCACACATTGTAACAAAAAGGAGACAGGTAGAAATATATTTATACACACAAAGGTAGAACAATAAACCTTACACAATACATAGAATGAAGCCAGTTTGGACATTAGGGCCAATGCAAGCAAAACCCTCATGTACCCGAGACCCCAACGCAGGGAGCCATCCAGATCTCCATGAAGGAGAGATTTCCCCCCAAGCTGAAGTGACCACAGAGGCTGCTGCGGGGCTCCCAGCAGGATGATGGGGTGCTTGGAAAAAATGAGATAGACCCAGGAGGAGCAAAGGGGCAGAAGCTAAGAAACCACAGTGTTCCCAAATGGCAATGGTGACAGACGGCACCGGGATCTCTATCTGGATGTGTGACGCGGAAAGGAATACTGCAAGGATAGGAGAAACTCTGCAGCAAGGGGGCCCGCAGCAAGGGGGCCCTGTTATGAGCTCATTTTCTGCTCCACCAGCTGGGAGTTCCCCTTCCGTTCTCCCTCTGGTGGTGACAGGAGGTAGTGAGGTTGGTTTAATTGGTAATGGTCTGCCACCTGAAGAGGAGGATAGTGATTGGATCTCTGGAGTATCAGACTGGATATAAGACAGCCAACGCCCTATCCTGGTGCTGGTGATTCAGTCTGCTTCTCAGGTCCTGGACTTCAGCTCTGCTCCATTCTTCTCAAGTTAAGTTTGTTTTTTGCTAATGTTCACACTTGCTCTTGTTGGTCAGCTCAGTTTTTGTGTGGTTGGCCAGCCCGGCTGGGCTGTGCTGAACTTCCACTCTTATTAATCAGTATTTGCCAATCTGCTTTTGGTCCCTTATTAGATTGGCCTCTTTTTTGCTCTGTTGAAAAAAAAAAGTAGTAGTCAGCTTACCCGTCTGCAAAGCAATCCCCAAGCCTGCCAACGCCCAGCACGGACTGTGGTGAGCATCCACATGAATTAGGAGCAAGAGGAAGAGAAAAAAGTGATCCAGCTGGAGATGGAGGCGGCTGCAATTTACAAAGCTTTATTGGACAACTTAAAAAATATGTTGGTTCTGTAAAAATTTCTTATAGCAAACACCAAGCACACCAGTGAGGAGGATCAACGCGTTTCAACTAAAAAATAGTCTTAGTCATGATCTACCTGCTAATACATTGAGAAACTATATATAGAGTGCACATGACATTGATTGGACAGACAATTAAAAATGCAAAAAAGCATATACAAAAAAAAAAAAAAATATTTCTTGGTCAAGAATCATCATGGACAACAGTGAATTAGGATAAAACATTTCCTTATAAGATACTGCATGAACAGTGTTCAGTATAACTTTATTAAGTCTTGTCTGGCATTGAGACCGCGGGGAGTACGAGTGTGGAGCATAAACATCCAGTGTGTTTCACGGTTAAGTAATTTCTGTTGTAAATTACCTCCTCTCGGAGGTTTGTAAACCTTTTCGATTCCACAAAATCTAAAACTACTTAAATTGCCTTTGTGCACATTGTGAAAGTGTCCTGACCCAGCTGAGGCGGAGAGAGCTTGAGAATCTACAGCGTCTGATAAATGTCTCCTGATCCGCGCCATCAGCGGACAAGTAGTGCCGCCGACATAGAATCATAGAATCATAGAATCATAGAATCGTAGAGTTGGAAGGGACCTCCTGGGCCATCTGGTCCAACCCCCTGCTCCAAGCAGGATTCGCTAAATCATCCCAGTCAGATGTCTGTCCAGCCTCTGTTTGAAGACTTCCATTGAAGGAGAACTCACCACTTCTCGTGGCAGCCTGTTCCACTCATTGATCACTCTAACTGTCAAAAAGTTTTTTCTAATATCTAATCTGTGTCTCCTCCCATTCAGTTTCATCCCATTGCTTCTAGTCTTTCCTTGTGCAAATGAGAATAAAGTTGATCCTTCTACAATGTGACAGCCCTTTAGATATTTGTAGACAGCTATTAAGTCTCCTCTCAGTCTTCTCTTTTGCAAACTAAACATTCCCAAATCCTGCAACCTTTCCTCATAAGACAGGGTTTGCAGACCAGTCACCATTCTGGTCGCTCTTTTCTGAACTTGCTCCAGTTTGTTGATGTCTTTTTTAAAATGTGGTGCCCAAAACTGGACACAATATTCCAGATGAGGTCTGACCAAAGAGGAGTAGAGGGAAATAATGACTTCACGTGATCTAGACTGTATGCTTCTGTTAATACATCCTAGAATTGCATTTGCCTTTTTTGCTGCTGCATCACACTGTTGACTCATATTCAGTCTGTGATCTATTAGTATACCCAAGTCTTTTTCACATGTGCTGTCACTTAGCCCTATTCCTCCCATTCTATATATGCTTTTTCCATTTTTATTGCCCAGATGTAGTACTTTGCATTTCTCCCTGTTAAAAACCATTCTGTTAGTTGCTGCCCACTTCTCCAGTTTATTTAAATCTTTTTGAATCCTCTCTCTCTCTTCTCTAGTATTAGCTATCCCTCCTAGCTTTGTGTCATCAGCAAATTTAATCAGTTTACCCTCAATTCCTTCATCTAAATCATTGATAAAGATGTTGAACAATACAGGGCCCAGGACAGAGCCCTGTGGTACCCCACTTGAGACATTCTTCCAACTGGATGTGCAGCCATTTACGACCACTCTTTGGGTCCGATCACTAAGCCAGTTATGAATCCACCTAACAGTTGCCTTGTCCATTCCATACTTAGTCATTTTTTCAATAAGAATTGTATGAGAGACTTTGTCAAATGCTTTGCTGAAGTCAAGATATACTATATCTACAGCATTTCCTTGATCCACCCAATCAGTGATACCGTCATAGAAGGAAATTAAGTTAGTCTGACATGACTTATTAGTTACAAACCCATGCTGACTCTGTTTAATCACTTCATTCTTATCCAGGTATTGACATACATGTTGTTTAATAATTTGTTCAAAGATCTTTCCTGGTATAGAAGTCAGACTCACCGGCCTATAGTTGCCTGGGTCCACCTTCTTCCCCTTTTTGAAGATAGGAACAACATTTGCTCTTCTCCAGTCTTCTGGCACTTCTCCTGTTCTCCACGAATTTTCAAAGATTATGGAGAGGGGTTCAAAAATTTCTTCTGCTATCTCCTTCAGTACTCTGGGGTGTAATTCATCTGGACCTGGAGACTTGAATTCATTTAGGTTAGCTAAGTGTTTCCTCACTATCTTTCTGTTTATAGATATCCTGGATTCTTCTATTCCCTTAATAGGACAGTGAATAACAGTTGATGTTACATTTCCTTTCTGAGAGAAAACAGATGCAAAATAGGAATTTAAAAGTTCGGCCTTCTCAACATCCTGTCTTGCCACTTCATCATTTTCATCCTGTAAAAATCCTATAGCATCTTTGACTTTTCTTTTACTTTTGACATATCCCCAAAATCCTTTATTATTGCTTTTGACATCTCTTGCAAGCCTCAATTCATTCAATACGGAACTCTGCATGCGGTACATTCTAGACGATACTCCACATTCTCACTGCTGCAATTAATGGAATCATGAAGGTCAAATTGCTTTTGATTATATGAAGACAAAAATGTGTTTGTTTTATAAACATAATTACATGTTTTACACCGGTTAGCTCCACATGTAAGGAATCCTGTGGCGTCCAGCCAAGTGGCTCAGTATCCCGAGGAGAGCTGAGGAAGAAGCTTGGAGACCGGAGCGAGCCCAGGGCAGGAGCTCGTTCTGCTACAACTTGATGTCACTATGTGGTAATATTGGTTTCAATCTGTCATCTTGTTTCAGCATTGGTAAATGTTTATTAATGATATCTACAATTTGTCCATGTTGCAAGCTATAAGGAGCACTGAATACTACATTATTATTATACTTCTTTTTATTTTCATGTGAATTATTCTGAATAAATCTACCTTTTTTGGTTGTTAATAAATTTTTACGATCTGTCTGTAGAATTCTTTCACGTGCATTATGTAAATTCCATTTAGGATATCCTCTTTGTGAAAGTCGCTCACAAGTTTTCTCTGTTTCTACCAAAAATGCATCATTTTCAGAACAATTGCGTCTTATCCTAATAAGCTCATCAGATGGAATATTTTTTAAGACATGCTTTGGATGGCAAGAATTGGCCCTAAGAACAGAATTACTTGAGGTTGGCTTTCTATAGGGAGTGATCTCAGCGGCATGCTTAGATACATTACCTCGGAGATTCAGATCCAAAAAATTAGTATTTTTTTTCTGAAAAGAATAAGTAAATTTCAGATGATATTCATTGTCATTGATATGATCTACGAATTTTTCAGCCTCCCTATGTGTGCCTCTCCATATTAAGATCAGATCGTCTATGTAACGACCGTACCAAACAATATGTTTGCATATATCATTACTATCGTCATAAATATGACTTTCTTCCCATTTGAGCATAACAAGGAAGGAAGGCGAGAATCTCGCGCCCATACTGACGCCTTTCAGCTGTTTGAAAAATCTGTTATCAAAACTAAAATAATTGTGGTTTAGCAAAAAATCCACAGCAGATATCAGAAAATGTTTTATGTCATTACTGTAGGTAGAATATGTCTCCAGATAATGTCAAACTAGATAATGCCACAGAGTGAGGGATTGATGGATATAGACTCAGCACATCGCATGTTAACCATGCATATTCCTCCTTCCAATGGAATTGATCAAAAACTGCAGTTACATATTTGGAATCACGTATGTAGCTAGGTGTGTTCTGCACCAAAGGTTGCAGGTAATGGTCCACCCAAGATCCCAATCTTTCCCCTATGGAACCAATGCCTGCAACTATTGGTCTCATAGGGGGAGGGAATACATCTTTGTGAATTTTAGGAAATGAATGATAGATTGGAGTGACAGGATGATCATTTTTCAAAAATTCGGCCAATCTGTCATCCAAAACATTCATATGAACACCTTCCAGCAACAAATTATGAAGCAATGAATTCTACTCCTCAGTAGGATTAGAACTTAGTCCAAGAGAGGTCTCCTTATTTTCCAAATCTAACAGATTCAGTTTTTTGTACAATCCAGCATCTAAAAGCACTATGGTGCCACCTTTGTCTGACCGCCTTACTATGAGATCCTGATTGTTAGGCAACTCTTTAAGTGCTTTTTTCTCCCTTTTAGTTAAATTATAATATTTATTTTTAGATTCCATATTAAATTTATTAAGGTCAACTAATTCCTGTTCAATTAAATCCTGAAATTGGTCTAAGACCGCTGCTCTGGATTTTCATGGATAAAAAAGTGGATTGCTGACAGAAAAAGAATCATTGAGTGAAATGGGACCCGCACAGGATTCTCTCTAATGATTTTAAGCTAAGAAGTGCTTTCTGTTCCTGAAACATCCGAATATCATCAGTAATAGGACAATCAAGATTATCTGTACAGGTAACATGTTTAGCTGCATCATCTGTGAGAAAATGACATGTCACTGTCAGATTACCTGCAAATTTATTCAGATCAAGTCTTAAATAAATCAAAGTCAGTTGTGGGAGAAAAACTTAGACCCTTGCTGAGTCCCGCAGTCTGTTCTTCTGAGATCACGTAGCTTGGCAGATTCCAGGAATTAGTTGACCTTAATAAATTTAATATGGAATCTAAAAATAAATATTATAATTTAACTAAAAGGGAGAAAAAAGCACTTAAAGAGTTGCCTAACAATCAGGATCTCATAGTAAGGCGGTCAGACAAAGGTGGCACCATAGTGCTTTTAGATGCTGGATTGTACAAAAAACTGAATCTGTTAGATTTGGAAAATAAGGAGACCTCTCTTGGACTAAGTTCTAATCCTACTGAGGAGTAGAATTCATTGCTTCATAATTTGTTGCTGGAAGGTGTTCATATGAATGTTTTGGATGACAGATTGGCCGAATTTTTGAAAAATGATCATCCTGTCACTCCAATCTATCATTCATTTCCTAAAATTCACAAAGATGTATTCCCTCCCCCTATGAGACCAATAGTTGCAGGCATTGGTTCCATAGGGGAAAGATTGGGATCTTGGGTGGACCATTACCTGCAACCTTTGGTGCAGAACACACCTAGCTACATACGTGATTCCAAATATGTAACTGCAGTTTTTGATCAATTCCATTGGAAGGAGGAATATGCATGGTTAACATGCGATGTGCTGAGTCTATATCCATCAATCCCTCACTCTGTGGCATTATCTAGTTTGACATTATCTGGAGACATATTCTACCTACAGTAATGACATAAAACATTTTCTGATATCTGCTGTGGATTTTTTGCTAAACCACAATTATTTTAGTTTTGATAACAGATTTTTCAAACAGCTGAAAGGCGTCAGTATGGGCGCGAGATTCTCGCCTTCCTTCCTTGTTATGCTCAAATGGGAAGAAAGTCATATTTATGACGATAGTAATGATATATGCAAACATATTGTTTGGTACGGTCGTTACATAGACGATCTGATCTTAATATGGAGAGGCACACATAGGGAGGCTGAAAAATTCGTAGATCATATCAATGACAATGAATATCATCTGAAATTTACTTATTCTTTTCAGAAAAAAAATACTAATTTTTTGGATCTGAATCTCCGAGGTAATGTATCTAAGCATGCCGCTGAGATCACTCCCTATAGAAAGCCAACCTCAAGTAATTCTGTTCTTAGGGCCAATTCTTGCCATCCAAAGCATGTCTTAAAAAATATTCCATCTGATGAGCTTATTAGGATAAGACGCAATTGTTCTGAAAATGATGCATTTTTGGTAGAAACAGAGAAAACTTGTGAGCGACTTTCACAAAGAGGATATCCTAAATGGAATTTACATAATGCACGTGAAAGAATTCTACAGACAGATCGTAAAAATTTATTAACAACCAAAAAAGGTAGATTTATTCAGAATAATTCACATGAAAATAAAAAGAAGTATAATAATAATGTAGTATTCAGTGCTCCTTATAGCTTGCAACATGGACAAATTGTAGATATCATTAATAAACATTTACCAATGCTGAAACAAGATGACAGATTGAAACCAATATTACCACATAGTGACATCAAGTTGTAGCAGAACGAGCTCCTGCCCTGGGCTCGCTCCGGTCTCCAAGCTTCTTCCTCAGCTCTCCTCGGGATACTGAGCCACTTGGCTGGACGCCACAGGATTCCTTACATGTGGAGCTAACCGGTGTAAAACATGTAATTATGTTTATAAAACAAACACATTTTTGTCTTCATATAATCAAAAGCAATTTGACCTTCATGATTCCATTAATTGCAGCAGTGAGAATGTGGAGTATCGTCTAGAATGTACCGCATGCAGAGTTCCGTATGTCGGCGGCACTACTTGTCCGCTGACGGCGCGGATCAGGAGACATTTATCAGACGCTGTAGATTCTCAAGCTCTCTCCGCCTCAGCTGGGTCAGGACACTTTCACAATGTGCACAAAGGCAATTTAAGTAGTTTTAGATTTTGTAAAAATATTCAGGATTGAGAGTCCTCAGTTTTTTCTATCCTCTGGCTAACACGGTACAAAGATATACATCTTTCCTGTATCAAAATTTAGATTTTGTGGAATCGAAAAGGTTTACAAACCTCCGAGAGGAGGTAATTTACAACAGAAATTACTTAACCGTGAAACACACTGGATGTTTATGCTCCACACTCGTACTGCCCGCGGTCTCAATGCCAGACAAGACTTAATAAAGTTATACTGAACACTGTTCATGCAGTATCTTATAAGGAAATGTTTTATCCTAATTCACTGTTGTCCATGATGATTCTTGACCAAGAAATTTTTTTTTTTTTTTTTTTGTATATGCTTTTTTGCATTTTTAATTGTCTGTCCAATCAATGTCATGTGCACTCTATATATAGTTTCTCAATGTATTAGCAGGTAGATCATGACTAAGACTATTTTTTAGTTGAAACGCGTTGATCCTCCTCACTGGTGTGCTTGGTGTTTGCTATAAGAAATTTTTACAGAACCAACACATTTTTTAAGTTGTCCAATAAAGCTTTGTAAATTGCAGCCGCCTCCGTCTCCAGCTGGATCACTTTTTTCTCTTCCTCTTGCTCTTTTTTGCTCTGTCTCAGAATATTTCAGAGTGCTGATATAGTGGGAGAAGTCTAGTGACTTCAGAGTTAATTTTGTTATCAGAAGTGTTGGACATTATTTTGGTAGGGTTTTTTGGCAGATTGCAGACAGTGGCTTTCCTTTCCTGTCCTTTCTAGTTAGTCGGGCCCCATCGTTTGCTCAGCTTATTTTCCTGCCTTTGTTTGTGCTTTCATCTTGTTTCACCGTCAATCAATACATGTGGGGGGCTGTCTTTCCTTTGGGGTCTGCTCTGGGGCAGTTAGTTTTCCTCTTTTCCTGCTTTAGGCTTATGTAGCTCTCCGGTTGTGACGAGGCATCTAGGACCATCGTAGGAACGCTCCACGACTGCTGCTAGTTGTGTGGTTAAGATCAGGGATCTGCAATCTGCATAGTTACCAACTTCTCTGGTTTTCTGAGACTTAGCGTGTGTTGCTTTTTTTTCTCCTCGGTGACCCATTCATAACAGGGCCCGCAGCAATGGCAACACCGGCAGGAGTCCAGGAAAATAAACATGTGAAAACTGCTTGAGGGACATAAATCCGACCTCCGTCATCATCTGACCCCAGGCTGGAGGATCATGGCACCCTGGAGGCAGTACAAAATTAGTAATCTATTTGTGATAAAACCATTATCTTGCAAGACTACCCAGCAACAATGGAGCAGAAGCCAGTTGAGGTTGAGCAGAGCCTAGGAAAAAAAAAAAAAGAAGAAGAATCTGTCAGAGGGAAGGGAATCTGGGTGGGGCCCATAACACAGAAAAGGATCAAAAAGAGCAGGAAAAAAAAAAAAAAAGGCATGAGGAAGAGGTAAAAAGGGCAGGGAGACACGGGACCTCCAGCATACAGACCAACGCAAGTAACAGCACATCCTCCTTCCCCATGCAGACCCCCCCAGCATGCAGCCTCAATCAAGTAACAGGTCCCCTTCCTTCCCCACGCAGACCCCCAGCCCCATGCAAGTAAAAGGGCCCCCTCCTTCCCACGCAGACCCCCAGCATGCAGCCCCATGCAAGTAACAGGTCCCCTTCCTTCCCCACGCAGACCCCCAGCGTGCAGCCCCATGCAAGTAAAAGGGCCCCCAGCTTCCCACGCAGACCCCCAGCGTGCAGCCCCATGCAAGTAACAGGTCCCCTTCCTTCCCCATGCAAGTAAAAGGGCCCCCAGCTTCCCACGCAGACCCCCAGCATGCAGCCCCATGCAAGTAACAGGTCTCCCTCCTTCCCCAGACATATCCCACAGAAAACACCTGGATTGGCGGATGGTGGAGGCTCCAGCACTGCACTTGGTGGAGAGAGGACACATGATGAATTGGCATCCAAAGAGGTCACCACTGTGGAGGGCACGGCGAGAGAAGATGGAGGAAACCCCCAACACCTAGAGGAAGACAAAGACATTCATGTAAGAAACATCCTGACACGGCCGCCCCTCCCAACATTCACACCGTGATCTAATGCCCATCAGCAACAATGTACAAGCTGAGCAGGAGGTCACTTTACATTCTGATCAGACTGTATGGAGACCACGACACAGCGACCAAAACAGGGGGCCCTAGCCTGAAAGGGGCAGCGCCGGGGGCAAACACTGGTTACAGCGGCAGCGCAGACGGCAGGGAGAGGGCCAGCGCACTTCCTTCCCTAGGCAGACCCCGAGCACACAGTCCCATGCAACCTACACCCACTTCCCCAGGCAAACTCCCAGCACGCAGTCCCATGCAAGCCACATCACCCCCTTCTCCCCAGGCAGACCCCCCCCTCCCAGCATGCACATGCAGCCCCATGCAAGCAACATCACCCCCTTCTCCCCAGGCAGACCCCCCCTCCCAGCATGCACATGCAGCCCCATGCAAGCAACATCACCCCCTTCTCCCAAGGCAGACCCCCCCTCCCAGCATGCACATGCAGCCCCATGTGAGCAACATCACCCCCTATTCCCCAGGCAGACCCCCCCTCCAGCATGCACATGCAGCCCCATGCAAGCAACATCACCCCTTTCTCCCCAGGCATCCCCCCTCCCAGCATGCACATGCAGCCCCATGCAAGCAACATCACCCCTTTCTCCCCAGGCATCCCCCCTCCCAGCATGCACATGCAGCCCCATGCGAGCAACATCACCCCCTTCTCCCCAGGCAGACCCCCCCTCCACCATGCACATGCAGCCCCATGCAAGCAAACTCCCTTCTCCCCAGGCAGCCCCCCCTCCCAGCATGCACATGCAACCCCATGCAATCATCACCCCCTTCTCCCCAGGCAGACCCCCCCTCCAGCATGCACATGCAGCCCCATGCAAGCAACATCACCCCTTTCTCCCCAGGCAGCCCCCCCTCCCAGCATGCACATGCAGCCCCGTGCAAGCAACATCACCCCCTTCTCTCCAGGCAGACCCCCCCTCCCAGCATGCACATGCAGCCCCATGCGAGCAACATCACCCCCTTCTCCCCAGGCAGACCCCCCCTCCAGCATGCACATGCAGCCCCATGCAAGCAACATCACCCCCTTCTCCCCAGGCTGACCCCCCCTCCAGCATGCACATGCAGCCCCATGCAAGCCACATCACCCCCTTCTCCCCAGGCAGACCCCCCCTCCCAGCATGCACATGCAGCTCCATGCAAGCAACATCACCCCCTTCTCCCCAGGCAGACCCCCCCCTCCCAGCATGCACATGCAGCCCCATGCAAGCAACATCACCCCCTTCTCCTCAGGCAGCCCCCCTCCCAGCATGCACATGCAGCCCCATGCAAGCCACATCACCCCCTTCTCCCCAGGCAGACTCCCAGCTCGTGCATGAACACCAACTTACCTGATCTGTCACTCCAAATCCCACCAACGAAGCTGAAGTTGGTTTCTTATTCAGCTAATTTTTAATTTCTGCTTTTTTCAGGTTTTTCAATAAAAATAAAACATTCTAAGTATATAATAATATGCAATCATGTGTCCTTTAGTGAATACGCTTAAAAACAGATAAAAAAAATAGAAGGCTGGCACAAAAATGGTCATCAAAGTGTGCACTGAGGTATGGTATTGAAGGGGTTAAATGCCTTTGTGCCACTGATCCAACACCTGATTTACATACCTACTGATGCCCCACATGAAATCCATGTCTCTCCAGCCTGGCACAAATGGGTTATCGGCATCAGAACTGGCATCAAAGTGGGCAAATCACCCATTTTCACAGATTTGAATAAGTAACACAGCCGCCCTGTTACATGGCCCCTCTACAGAGTGCTGCTCAGAGCCTTCAGCAGCCGCCATGACTAAAGGTAGGCACCGGGTGAGAACAGAGTGGGGTGAGGTGGAAGCCGGCCAGGGGTGAAAACGGAGGGTGAGCCTGCTCCACTCCACTCCATCCTGCCCCGCTCCAATATGCCCCTGTGCCATCCTGCCCCGCTCCATCCTGCCCCGCTCCATCCTGCCCCGCACCATCCTGCCCCGCTCCATCCTGCCCCGCACCATCCTGCCCCGCTCCATCCTGCCCCGCTCCAATATGCCCCTGCGCCATCCTGCCCCGCTCCATCCTGCCCCGCTCCATCCTGCCCCGCTCCAATATGCCCCTGCGCCATCCTGCTCCGCTCCATCCTGCCCCGCACCATCCTGCCCTGTTCCATCCTGCCCCGCTCCATCCTGCCCCGCTCCATCCTGCCCCGCTCCAATATGCCCCTGCGCCATCCTTCCCCGCTCCATCCTGCCCCGCTCCATCCTGCCCCGCTCCATCCTGCCCCGCTCCATCCTGCCCCGCTCCATCCTGCCCCGCTCCTTGCGGTAATGGCGCGCATGTCCGGTCTTTTTAAGACTGAGACATGGCGCCAGACGCCATAGTCAAGTACCTGTGGAAGCAGCAGTTGCTGTGAAATGGCAAGCCATCGTCCGCCGCCCCAGCACTCCCCCCTCCCCCAAATCTATCGCTCCATGTGATGATGATATTGGATATGGAATAGAGACATGACTCTTCCCTGGTGAGTGCCGCTTCTTTCTACCTTGCTGTAGCGGGATCCTATTAGATACAGTAATTGCCTACATATTCTAGACGACACGATGCTCTAGAATTGGCCCACCATCTAGTCTACTATTTCATCACAAATAATATGTGTGACAGACTTCTGGGCCTTATGTTGATATCCCACAATGCACCGCGGTGCCATTGTGGGATAGCGACACAGGCAAGTGACACCAACGCCACCGCTACCAGTGGTCACCTCCTCCTGCGCCTTGGAGCTCGCCACTGAAGCAGCCGGGAGATGAGCGCTGCGCACGCCGCTTATCTCCCGGCTGCACGGAGCGGAAGTGCCCCGACCGCCATATTGGAACACCTAAGTCTTAGGCATTCCAATATGGCGGGCAGAATTCAAATCCCCTGCCCAGCCGTGTGCTGCTTCCTGGATTGATCGCCAGCGGTAACCAATCTGTGAAGCGTCGCGCGGCATTCAAACCACGCGCCAAGAGCGCTGATTGATCACCGTCGACTGCACCAACCGTTCCGCGCTCTTGGCGCGTGGTTTGAAGGCACTTGGCTTTGGCGCATAAATTTAATTCGGCCTGGCACCGCCTCTCTGATTGGTCGAGCACCAGGGAAGAGTCATGTCTCTATTCCATATCCAATATCATCATCACATGGAGCGATAGATTTGGGGGAGGGGGGAGTGCTGGGGCGGCGGACGATGGCTTGCCATTTCACAGCAACTGCTGCTTCCACAGGTACTTGACTATGGCGTCTGGCGCCATGTCTCAGTCTTAAAAAGACCGGACATGCGCGCCATTACCGCAAGGAGCGGGGCAGGATGGAGCGGGGCAGGATGGAGCGGGGCAGGATGGAGCGGGGAAGGATGGAGCGGGGAAGGATGGAGCGGGGCAGGATGGAGCGGGGCAGGATGGAGCGGGGCAGGATGGAGCGGGGCAGGATGGTGCGGGGCAGGATGGTGCGGGGCAGGATGGAGCGGGGCAGGATGGAGCGGGGCAGGATGGAGCGGGGCAGGATGGAGCGGGGCAGGATGGAGCGGGGCAGGATGGTGCGGGGCAGGATGGAGCGGGGCAGGATGGAGCGGGGCAGGATGGAGCGGGGAAGGATGGAGCGGGGCAGGATGGAGCGGGGCAGGATGGTGCAGGGGCATATTGGAGCGGGGCAGGATGGAGCAGGGCAGGATGGAGCGGGGCAGGATGGTGCGGGGCAGGATGGAGCGGGGCAGGATGGAGCGGGGCAGGATGGAGCGGGGCAGGATGGTGCGGGGCAGGATGGTGCGGGGCAGGATGGAGCGGGGCAGGATGGAGCGGGGCAGGATGGCGCAGGGAAAGGATGGAGCGGGGCAGGATGGTGCGGGGCAGGATGGAGCGGGGCAGGATGGAGTGGAGTGGAGCAGGCTCACCCTCCGTTTTCACCCCTGGCCGGCTTCCACCTCACCCCACTCTGTTCTCACCCGGTGCCTACCTTTAGTCATGGCGGCTGCTGAAGGCTCTGAGCAGCACTCTGTAGAGGGGCCATGTAACAGGGCGGCTGTGTTACTTATTCAAATCTGTGAAAATGGGTGATTTGCCCACTTTGATGCCAGTTCTGATGCCGATAACCCGTTTGTGCCAGGCTGGAGAGACATGGATTTCATGTGGGGCATCAGTAGGTATGTAAATCAGGTGTTGGATCAGTGGCACAAAGCCATTTAACCCCTTCAATACCATACCTCAGTGCACACTTTGATGACCATTTTTGTGCCAGCCTTCTATTTTTTTTATCTGTTTTTAAGCGTATTCACTAAAGGACACATGATTGCATATTATTATATACTTAGAATGTTTTATTTTTTTTGAAAAACCTGAAAAAAGCAGAAATTAAAAATTAGCTGAATAAGAAACCAACTTCAGCTTCGTATCCCACCATGACACCCACAGCTTCCTCTCTCTGCTCTATGGAGGAAGAGGCTCCGCCCCTCCTGGTCACATGACACTGACGTCACCACAGGTCCTGCACCACCACTACTCTGCTGAGCTCCGCCCCTCCTGGTCACATGTACTGACGTCACCGCAGGTCCTTCATCTACAGTGCAGCAGCTGCAGGTTGTTGTCTGTGGTGTCAGCCGTTATTATACAGAAGCCTGAAGGTCTCCATCCCCCGACACCATCCACCGCCTGTGACCGGAGCGACGTCCGAGGATGGAGGCAGAGACGGCCCGAAGAATCATCGCCTGCGCCCTGGAGATCATCTCCCTGCTGAGCGGAGAGGTAAACTCCTCTATATTATCACTATCTGCTGAGTGGAGAGGTAATCTCCTCTATATTATCACTATCTGCTGAGTGGAGAGGTAAACTCCTCTATATTATCACTATCTGCTGAGTGGAGAGGTAATCTCCTCTATATTATCACTATCTGCTGAGTGGAGAGGTAATCTCCTCTATATTATCACTATCTGCTGAGTGGAGAGGTAAACTCCTTTATATTATCACTATCTGCTGAGTGGAGAGGTAATCTCCTCTATATTATCATTATCTGCTGAGTGGAGAGGTAATCTCCTCTATATTATCATTATCTGCTGAGTGGAGAGGTAATCTCCTCTATATTATCATTATCTGCTGAGCGGAGAGGTAATCTCCTCTATATTATCATTATCTGCTGAGCGGAGAGGTAAACTCCTCTATATTATCATTATCTGCTGAGCGGAGAGGTAAACTCCTCTATATTATCATTATCTGCTGAGCGGAGAGGTAAACTCCTCTATATTATCACTATCTGCTGAGTGGAGAGGTAATCTCCTCTATATTATCATTATCTGCTGAGCGGAGAGGTAATCTCCTCTATATTATCATTATCTGCTGAGCGGAGAGGTAAACTCCTCTATATTATCACTATCTGCTGAGTGGAGAGGTAATCTCCTCTATATTATCATTATCTGCTGAGTGGAGAGGTAAACTCCTCTATATTATCACTATCTGCTGAGTGGTGAGGTAAACTCCTCTATATTATCATTATCTGCTGAGTGGTGAGGTAATCTCCTCTATATTATCACTATCTGCTGAGTGGTGAGGTAATCTCCTCTATATTATCACTATCTGCTGAGTGGAGAGGTAATCTCCTCTATATTATCATTATCTGCTGAGTGGTGAGGTAAACTCCTCTATATTATCACTATCTGCTGAGTGGTGAGGTAAACTCCTCTATATTATCATTATCTGCTGAGTGGTGAGGTAATCTCCTCTATATTATCATTATCTGCTGAGTGGAGAGGTAATCTCCTCTATATTATCATTATCTGCTGAGCGGAGAGGTAATCTCCTCTATATTATCATTATCTGCTGAGCGGAGAGGTAAACTCCTCTATATTATCACTATCTGCTGAGTGGAGAGGTAATCTCCTCTATATTATCATTATCTGCTGAGTGGAGAGGTAAACTCCTCTATATTATCACTATCTGCTGAGTGGTGAGGTAAACTCCTCTATATTATCATTATCTGCTGAGTGGTGAGGTAATCTCCTCTATATTATCACTATCTGCTGAGTGGTGAGGTAATCTCCTCTATATTATCACTATCTGCTGAGTGGAGAGGTAATCTCCTCTATATTATCATTATCTGCTGAGTGGTGAGGTAAACTCCTCTATATTATCACTATCTGCTGAGTGGTGAGGTAAACTCCTCTATATTATCATTATCTGCTGAGTGGAGAGGTAATCTCCTCTATATTATCACTATCTGCTGAGTGGAGAGGTAATCTCCTCTATATTATCACTATCTGCTGAGTGGTGAGGTAAACTCCTCTATATTATCATTATCTGCTGAGTGGTGAGGTAATCTCCTCTATATTATCACTATCTGCTGAGCGGAGAGGTAAACTCCTCTATATTATCACTATCTGCTGAGTGGTGAGGTAAACTCCTCTATATTATCATTATCTGCTGAGTGGAGAGGTAATCTCCTCTATATTATCACTATCTGCTGAGTGGTGAGGTAATCTCCTCTATATTATCACTATCTGCTGAGTGGAGAGGTAATCTCCTCTATATTATCATTATCTGCTGAGTGGTGAGGTAAACTCCTCTATATTATCACTATCTGCTGAGTGGTGAGGTAAACTCCTCTATATTATCATTATCTGCTGAGTGGAGAGGTAATCTCCTCTATATTATCACTATCTGCTGAGTGGAGAGGTAATCTCCTCTATATTATCACTATCTGCTGAGTGGTGAGGTAAACTCCTCTATATTATCATTATCTGCTGAGTGGTGAGGTAATCTCCTCTATATTATCACTATCTGCTGAGCGGAGAGGTAAACTCCTCTATATTATCACTATCTGCTGAGTGGAGAGGTAATCTCCTCTATATTATCACTATCTGCTGAGTGGAGAGGTAAACTCCTCTATATTATCACTATCTGCTGAGTGGAGAGGTAATCTCCTCTATATTATCACTATCTGCTGAGCGGAGAGGTAATCTCCTCTATATTATCATTATCTGCTGAGTGGAGAGGTAATCTCCTCTATATTATCATTATCTGCTGAGTGGAGAGGTAATCTCCTCTATATTATCATTATCTGCTGAGTGGTGAGGTAAACTCCTCTATATTATCACTATCTGCTGAGCGGAGAGGTAATCTCCTCTATATTATCACTATCTGCTGAGTGGAGAGGTAAACTCCTCTATATTATCACTATCTGCTGAGCGGAGAGGTAATCTCCTCTATATTATCATTATCTGCTGAGCGGAGAGGTAAACTCCTCTATATTATCACTATCTGCTGAGCGGAGAGGTAATCTCCTCTATATTATCATTATCTGCTGAGTGGTGAGGTAATCTCCTCTATATTATCATTATCTGCTGAGTGGAGAGGTAATCTCCTCTATATTATCACTATCTGCTGAGTGGAGAGGTAATCTCCTCTATATTATCATTATCTGCTGAGTGGTGAGGTAATCTCCTCTATATTATCACTATCTGCTGAGTGGAGAGGTAATCTCCTCTATATTATCATTATCTGCTGAGTGGAGAGGTAATCTCCTCTATATTATCATTATCTGCTGAGTGGAGAGGTAATCTCCTCTATATTATCATTATCTGCTGAGTGGTGAGGTAATCTCCTCTATATTATCACTATCTGCTGAGTGGTGAGGTAATCTCCTCTATATTATCATTATCTGCTGAGTGGAGAGGTAATCTCCTCTATATTATCATTATCTGCTGAGTGGAGAGGTAATCTCCTCTATATTATCATTATCTGCTGAGTGGTGAGGTAAACTCCTCTATATTATCACTATCTGCTGAGTGGAGAGGTAATCTCCTCTATATTATCATTATCTGCTGAGCGGAGAGGTAATCTCCTCTATATTATCATTATCTGCTGAGTGGTGAGGTAATCTCCTCTATATTATCATTATCTGCTGAGTGGAGAGGTAATCTCCTCTATATTATCACTATCTGCTGAGTGGTGAGGTAAACTCCTCTATATTATCATTATCTGCTGAGTGGAGAGGTAAACTCCTCTATATTATCACTATCTGCTGAGTGGAGAGGTAATCTCCTCTATATTATCATTATCTGCTGAGTGGTGAGGTAATCTCCTCTATATTATCATTATCTGCTGAGTGGTGAGGTAATCTCCTCTATATTATCATTATCTGCTGAGCGGAGAGGTAATCTCCTCTATATTATCACTATCTGCTGAGTGGAGAGGTAAACTCCTCTATATTATCACTATCTGCTGAGCGGAGAGGTAATCTCCTCTATATTATCATTATCTGCTGAGTGGTGAGGTAATCTCCTCTATATTATCATTATCTGCTGAGTGGTGAGGTAATCTCCTCTATATTATCATTATCTGCTGAGTGGAGAGGTAATCTCCTCTATATTATCATTATCTGCTGAGTGGTGAGGTAATCTCCTCTATATTATCATTATCTGCTGAGTGGTGAGGTAATCTCCTCTATATTATCATTATCTGCTGAGTGGAGAGGTAATCTCCTCTATATTATCATTATCTGCTGAGCGGAGAGGTAATCTCCTCTATATTATCATTATCTGCTGAGTGGTGAGGTAATCTCCTCTATATTATCATTATCTGCTGAGTGGTGAGGTAATCTCCTCTATATTATCATTATCTGCTGAGTGGTGAGGTAATCTCCTCTATATTATCACTATCTGCTGAGTGGTGAGGTAATCTCCTCTATATTATCATTATCTGCTGAGTGGTGAGGTAATCTCCTCTATATTATCATTATCTGCTGAGTGGTGAGGTAATCTCCTCTATATTATCATTATCTGCTGAGCGGAGAGGTAATCTCCTCTATATTATCACTATCTGCTGAGTGGAGAGGTAAACTCCTCTATATTATCACTATCTGCTGAGCGGAGAGGTAATCTCCTCTATATTATCATTATCTGCTGAGCGGAGAGGTAAACTCCTCTATATTATCACTATCTGCTGAGCGGAGAGGTAATCTCCTCTATATTATCATTATCTGCTGAGTGGTGAGGTAATCTCCTCTATATTATCATTATCTGCTGAGTGGAGAGGTAATCTCCTCTATATTATCATTATCTGCTGAGTGGTGAGGTAATCTCCTCTATATTATCATTATCTGCTGAGTGGAGAGGTAATCTCCTCTATATTATCATTATCTGCTGAGCGGAGAGGTAATCTCCTCTATATTATCATTATCTGCTGAGTGGTGAGGTAATCTCCTCTATATTATCATTATCTGCTGAGTGGTGAGGTAATCTCCTCTATATTATCACTATGCTGCTGAGTGGAGAGGTAATCTCCTCTATATTATCACTATCTGCTGAGCGGAGAGGTAATCTCCTCTATATTATCATTATCTGCTGAGTGGTGAGGTAATCTCCTCTATATTATCATTATCTGCTGAGTGGAGAGGTAATCTCCTCTATATTATCATTATCTGCTGAGTGGAGAGGTAATCTCCTCTATATTATCATTATCTGCTGAGTGGTGAGGTAATCTCCTCTATATTATCATTATCTGCTGAGCGGAGAGGTAATCTCCTCTATATTATCATTATCTGCTGAGTGGTGAGGTAATCTCCTCTATATTATCATTATCTGCTGAGTGGTGAGGTAATCTCCTCTATATTATCATTATCTGCTGAGTGGAGAGGTAATCTCCTCTATATTATCATTATCTGCTGAGCGGAGAGGTAATCTCCTCTATATTATCATTATCTGCTGAGTGGTGAGGTAATCTCCTCTATATTATCATTATCTGCTGAGTGGTGAGGTAATCTCCTCTATATTATCATTATCTGCTGAGCGGAGAGGTAATCTCCTCTATATTATCATTATCTGCTGAGTGGAGAGGTAATCTCCTCTATATTATCATTATCTGCTGAGTGGAGAGGTAATCTCCTCTATATTATCATTATCTGCTGAGTGGAGAGGTAATCTCCTCTATATTATCATTATCTGCTGAGTGGAGAGGTAATCTCCTCTATATTATCATTATCTGCTGAGTGGTGAGGTAATCTCCTCTATATTATCATTATCTGCTGAGTGGTGAGGTAATCTCCTCTATATTATCATTATCTGCTGAGTGGTGAGGTAATCTCCTCTATATTATCATTATCTGCTGAGTGGTGAGGTAATCTCCTCTATATTATCATTATCTGCTGAGCGGAGAGGTAATCTCCTCTATATTATCATTATCTGCTGAGTGGTGAGGTAATCTCCTCTATATTATCACTATCTGCTGAGTGGAGAGGTAATCTCCTCTATATTATCATTATCTGCTGAGCGGAGAGGTAATCTCCTCTATATTATCATTATCTGCTGAGCGGAGAGGTAATCTCCTCTATATTATCACTATCTGCTGAGTGGAGAGGTAATCTCCTCTATATTATCATTATCTGCTGAGTGGAGAGGTAATCTCCTCTATATTATCATTATCTGCTGAGTGGAGAGGTAATCTCCTCTATATTATCATTATCTGCTGAGCGGAGAGGTAATCTCCTCTATATTATCACTATCTGCTGAGTGGAGAGGTAATCTCCTCTATATTATCATTATCTGCTGAGCGGAGAGGTAATCTCCTCTATATTATCACTATCTGCTGAGCGGAGAGGTAATCTCCTCTATATTATCACTATCTGCTGAGTGGAGAGGTAATCTCCTCTATATTATCATTATCTGCTGAGCGGAGAGGTAAACTCCTCTATATTATCACTATCTGCTGAGTGGAGAGGTAAACTCCTCTATATTATCACTATCTGCTGAGCGGAGAGGTAATCTCCTCTATATTATCACTATCTGCTGAGTGGAGAGGTAATCTCCTCTATATTATCATTATCTGCTGAGCGGAGAGGTAATCTCCTCTATATTATCATTATCTGCTGAGCGGAGAGGTAATCTCCTCTATATTATCACTATCTGCTGAGTGGAGAGGTAAACTCCTCTATATTATCACTATCTGCTGAGTGGAGAGGTAATCTCCTCTATATTATCATTATCTGCTGAGCGGAGAGGTAAACTCCTCTATATTATCACTATCTGCTGAGTGGTGAGGTAAACTCCTCTATATTATCACTATCTGCTGAGCGGAGAGGTAATCTCCTCTATATTATCACTATCTGCTGAGTGGAGAGGTAATCTCCTCTATATTATCACTATCTGCTGAGTGGAGAGGTAAACTCCTCTATATTATCACTATCTGCTGAGCGGAGAGGTAATCTCCTCTATATTATCACTATCTGCTGAGTGGAGAGGTAATCTCCTCTATATTATCACTATCTGCTGAGTGGTGAGGTAAACTCCTCTATATTATCACTATCTGCTGAGCGGAGAGGTAATCTCCTCTATATTATCACTATCTGCTGAGTGGAGAGGTAATCTCCTCTATATTATCACTATCTGCTGAGTGGAGAGGTAATCTCCTCTATATTATCATTATCTGCTGAGCGGAGAGGTAATCTCCTCTATATTATCATTATCTGCTGAGCGGAGAGGTAAACTCCTCTATATTATCACTATCTGCTGAGCGGAGAGGTAATCTCCTCTATATTATCACTATCTGCTGAGTGGTGAGGTAATCTCCTCTATATTATCACTATCTGCTGAGTGGAGAGGTAATCTCCTCTATATTATCACTATCTGCTGAGTGGAGAGGTAATCTCCTCTATATTATCATTATCTGCTGAGTGGAGAGGTAATCTCCTCTATATTATCACTATCTGCTGAGTGGTGAGGTAATCTCCTCTATATTATCATTATCTGCTGAGTGGAGAGGTAATCTCCTCTATATTATCACTATCTGCTGAGTGGAGAGGTAATCTCCTCTATATTATCACTATCTGCTGAGTGGAGAGGTAATCTCCTCTATATTATCACTATCTGCTGAGTGGAGAGGTAATCTCCTCTATATTATCACTATCTGCTGAGCGGAGAGGTAATCTCCTCTATATTATCACTATCTGCTGAGCGGAGAGGTAATCTCCTCTATATTATCACTATCTGCTGAGCGGAGAGGTAATCTCCTCTATATTATCACTATCTGCTGAGTGGAGAGGTAATCTCCTCTATATTATCATTATCTGCTGAGCGGAGAGGTAATCTCCTCTATATTATCACTATCTGCTGAGTGGAGAGGTAAACTCCTCTATATTATCACTATCTGCTGAGCGGAGAGGTAATCTCCTCTATATTATCACTATCTGCTGAGTGGAGAGGTAATCTCCTCTATATTATCACTATCTGCTGAGTGGAGAGGTAATCTCCTCTATATTATCACTATCTGCTGAGCGGAGAGGTAATCTCCTCTATATTATCACTATCTGCTGAGTGGTGAGGTAAACTCCTCTATATTATCACTATCTGCTGAGCGGAGAGGTAATCTCCTCTATATTATCACTATCTGCTGAGTGGAGAGGTAAACTCCTCTATATTATCACTATCTGCTGAGTGGAGAGGTAATCTCCTCTATATTATCACTATCTGCTGAGTGGTGAGGTAAACTCCTCTATATTATCACTATCTGCTGAGTGGAGAGGTAATCTCCTCTATATTATCACTATCTGCTGAGTGGAGAGGTAATCTCCTCTATATTATCACTATCTGCTGAGTGGAGAGGTAATCTCCTCTATATTATCACTATCTGCTGAGTGGAGAGGTAATCTCCTCTATATTATCACTATCTGCTGAGTGGAGAGGTAATCTCCTCTATATTATCACTATCTGCTGAGTGGAGAGGTAATCTCCTCTATATTATCACTATCTGCTGAGTGGAGAGGTAATCTCCTCTATATTATCACTATCTGCTGAGTGGAGAGGTAATCTCCTCTATATTATCACTATCTGCTGAGCGGAGAGGTAATCTCCTCTATATTATCATTATCTGCTGAGCGGAGAGGTAATCTCCTCTATATTATCACTATCTGCTGAGCGGAGAGGTAATCTCCTCTATATTATCACTATCTGCTGAGTGGAGAGGTAATCTCCTCTATATTATCACTATCTGCTGAGTGGAGAGGTAATCTCCTCTATATTATCACTATCTGCTGAGTGGAGAGGTAATCTCCTCTATATTATCACTATCTGCTGAGTGGAGAGGTAATCTCCTCTATATTATCACTATCTGCTGAGTGGAGAGGTAATCTCCTCTATATTATCACTATCTGCTGAGTGGAGAGGTAATCTCCTCTATATTATCATTATCTGCTGAGTGGAGAGGTAATCT